>NW_026642292.1:3000000-3590000 GCF_028554395.1 Pezoporus wallicus | reverse complement strand
GAGCCTGATTCCTCTGCCTCTTCCTGTGCCAGACACAGGCAGCCAGCATCACCTCTTTTTTACATTGTTTGCTAAAACTGCTGCATGCAACAGAAGCTGGAGTGGGGCAGGGAAGGAGTAGGATCATCTGCTCTCCCTTCTGAGAACATAGTAAAAGATTACCTGAAGAATGATCCATAAGGAATCAGAGAAGTCAAAGAAACTACATACAGTCCAGAACGGGCCATGTATAATCCTATGGTAGTAACAGTTTTCCTGCCTCATACCCCATAAACTGTTACATGCTGCAAAAAAAAAAAAGGCTTTCTCACACAGCAGACAACAGCAGCAACGTATTTGCTGTGAGCACTAGACATAGAAAATTAAAATAATGACATATCTAAATAACATTTCTAAAGCACTTACCAAAAAAAATGTCACGATTATTTTCTACCCCGAGACATGTGCAGTTGAACCAGGGGCACTTAGAAACTCTTGCATAGAAATGAGAGATACAAAAATTAGTCCTACTCAAATGTCCAGCAACACTTGTAGCAAGTAGACAATACACAGCAGGCTGGTGTGTTTGAGCTGCTCCCACATAAAGCCCCTCATACGACAGTAATAAGGTAACCAACCCAGACCCACCCTTAAATCAAGCATACACTGTACTACACCTCTCTGTCTTGCACACCTCACTCACTCTCATTCTGCCTCCTGGGATATTCAGCCCTAACCCTGCTAAACCCAAGGTATTGTCTCTTGTTGACTCTGGCAGGCCGGGGGTGGGGGGGCAGCCGGTACTGCAACTCCAGATGTGCTTTTCCTATTCTTTGAAACTGTTCATCAGAAAAACAAAAAGCCCTGCGTTGCTATGGAGACAGTATCTCTGGCACTGATGGACCCAGTGGGCGGCAGCAGCTTCCTGGCTGCAGAGACACCCAAGGCCTGGTACTTGTGCAAGCTACTTGCTGCTGGGCGTGCTCTGAAGCAGGGGGTTCAGATGGCATGAGGCAGGGCTTTCTCCAGGTGGCCAAGAAAATCATAAAGTGGATCTGGGGATTTTACACTTGAAAAAAATATCAAAGTGAGACTGAGCTGAATCTGGAGGCAGGCAGAAGCTGTGCAAACCACTGAGGCAGTGCACAAAGAAAGCTGGTAGACTCTTTTGAGATGAAAACATTTTCAGCAGTTTGAATTATTGTATTTATAGAGACAATACTAGGAACAGTGGAGAAACTAAGCAAGATCTTTTTGTAGAAGGAGGGTTGGTTTTTTTTTCCAGGAAAGCAGTGGAAAGTCCATCTTTTGAATCATTTAGAATTTCTATCGGCACTTGCTAAAGGAAAAGATCCTGTTGATCCCCCAGAGACACGGGAAATGAGACCAATTAGGGCTTCTCCAGCTCTAAATATGGAGACTGTGCAAAGACATACTTTACCCTTATTATCTTTGAAAGTTAAAATGAATAGGGTGTGACCCAGCTGAATTAAAATCAGGGCTTGCATTATGTAAAAAGCCAGGGTAGATGATCTGTTCTGTCCTTAAAATCTCTGAAAACATGAGAAGAGAGTTACTGGATTGATTGGGAATATCTGTTTATGAAGGTCAGTCTTAACAGTTTCTACTTGATGAAGTCTCAGAGAACAATGAGAACAGCAGATAATCCGTCTGGCCATGAGTATATTGTGGTACGCAGTGAAAGACATTTCCTTGAACCAGGGGAATGATCCCTAAAACCTGAAACATCTATCTTGTTCTAAGTGTATATTGTATTTACTATATCTGACTACCGCTCCTTTCCTAGACAGGTACTGCTAGTGATCAGAGATTACCTAGACCATTTTACACCCCAGATCTAATAAATGGGCCACTTTCATGCCTGGCATAAAATGGTGCATCCTAATTGAACTCACAGAAGTTACTTGGATTGTAACATTACTTTGAGTCTTTGGCTCTGCAGTGGGCAGTAGGACAGAAATCAACAAAATGTATAGAGTAATCCCACTATAAAGATAAGGCCATGGAATTGCTAGAATTGTGTTGTGGGTTGTCCTATGGTGTAGACATAGATCTGACCTTTTGGATGTGCTCACAAGAACCCTGGGAAAGGCCTGGATTGTTGCCTGCTCTCGTCTATATATTTCCCCCCAAAGCAGTTTTGCTTCATTACTGTTCAAGAAACTGAGAACGGCTGTTGACAGGAAGAAGCCCTATTAGCACAGACACCCTCCTGGAGGTGGTAAGGAACAGACATTAGGCTGCTGTCTAAATCATGCAGCGGTCCAGCTGGCCAGAGCTTATTCCTCCTGACATCTGCTTTCAGAGGTACTGCCATCCATATTAGATTCCGTCAAAAGCCATTTTGCCACCAAGCTGAGTAGCTTCCTGGGATATGTGTCGCTGCAGGGGGCCCACCATGCCCCATCCGTTGTCTTGGAGAGATGACATCCACCCCAACAGCAGAGACTTGGGGGGTTACAACGCATTTATTCAGAAGCATTGGAGATCTTCCCCCATGGAGATACTCTGCATTTGGCTGGATAAAATGGAACAAACTCCTAATTTGGTATTGCAGAATTAGAAATGTAGACGTTTGTAACATCTGCTCTGAAACTATCTAACCCAGGGGAGTGGTCACATCAGGGCTCAGACACAGAGGTCTCTGCCCGGATGACATCTTCTCAGAGGAGTCCAAGGTAAATAGGTGCTATAAGATAGGATACCGAGAGTTCACAGGAGCTGATAAGTGGTCCCACAAACCAGTTCTGTGTTGGGCATCTGGTATAGCTAGAAGACTCATCTTGTTTTAAAAACTGATATTCCCTTCCTGGCACTGAAATAACACATAGCTCTGCTGGAGAATCATGGTGTTAACTGATATTTCAATTTGACCAATTTCATTTGCTTCCTAAATTTGCCGTATCATAGATGGTTGGATGCATCATCCTGCTACTTCAAATGTTGCATAGTGTTGCTATGCTCTGTTAAATAACTTCCTTGTTCCTTGCCAGGAATAGCTACATTTCAATAGCTAGTGAAGAGATCCTAGTATTTATAGTTTCTAGAGCTTCTAGTTAGGCTCACTGAGATGTATAAACATAAACCTATGGGTTGATTTTGCTGTCTGGAGAAGAAGCAGTTAGCAGGGAGGATCATCCAGTATGGTCAGCTTAGCCGCTCCATCAGAACCTGCCAGGTAAAGGACATTTCTCCTCAACCACTCTTTCCTCAACCCTTTCCACTGATGTTTGTATGCAAACGGCCTGAAGAACACAGGATACTTCACTAGCACTGTTGTAAGCTGTGGTTTAGACTTTGTGACAGAATATTGATTTGGTTTAGCCCTTCAGCCAGCTGATGATGCTCCCCTTCCTCAGGAGTCCACCCACTGGACAATAATGGAAGCAAAGGGACCAGTGAGAGTCGCTGTCAGGGCTACTGGGAGGGCAGTGCTGCTGGCAGGTGTCTGAGTGTGGGGGGGTGGATGTACTCTGTTCACTCACCAGAGAGCTGAGCTAGCCCAGAGGAGGTACATGAGACCTTGGCCCCTCTCCAGCTCTATCCTTCCCCCCTCTCTCAGGAATACTGGCATAGGTTAAAAGCAGGAGGACTGAAGAAAGCACAGCCTTACTTAACCACACACGGAAATAAAGAAATGTCTACAGCAATATGGGGAATCAAGGGAGAGGAGGTGAAAGGAAGGAGGGAGATAGGAAAAGAGGGAGGGAAAGAGAGGATGGCAGGGGATCCTTTCCAGCCCCCCTTACAAGGTGCTGGATAATTCATGGCTCTTGTTTACACTGGTCCAGACCACATCACAGACATTCCCAGTTAATGGCTTCCATCTGGAGGAGACATGTGCTGCCCAGCCTCCCCCTCACCATGCTGCCAGCAGAGGAGTGTCTCCCTCCAGACCTTCCCACCCTCCTGCCTCTCACATGCTGCTGTCACCAGGAGGACTGGTGCATGAGCCCTTTCTCCCTGCGACATTACTCTCAAGTTTCCATTACCCAGGATAAGGGGGCTGGGGTATACCTCAGACAGCAGAAAGCCCCATTAACGTGGGGCCCACAGGATGTGCTGGAAGTGTGATGCAGGGACACCCAGTCGTTCTGAACAAGCTCAGCCCAAGTCCAGCAGGGATTATTAGCTCTGGCTCTGCATCAGCCTTGCTGGACCTGGGCTGCTTCCCAACAGGGCCACTCAAGTGCCTCCACACTGCTCTTCCCAACACTTTGGATTTGGGAGGGCTTATTTGCTTGGGCACGATGCCAAACATGAGCTGCCTTTATACATCTATATAGTGCCTAAACCAAGAGAGCTTCACAGTGCTCAGAGCACAGTGGAAAGACACCTGCTTGGCTCTAGGGGAGCTCAGGTCTGGCCAGGTTGGTGCTAAGCCAGGCTTAACAGGCCCTGCTGGATCCCACAGGATTTGAGTGAACTCTCTCAGGTGCCTTTGCACTGTAGTTCCCAGCCCTGACAGCTCCAGCAGGGTGATGCTGAGCCCCGCTGGGTCTGCTCAGGGTGGTTTATCACGCTGCAGGAGGGGCAGAGCTGCTCAGAGATCTGAGCCAGTTCTGGAGGCAGCACACCACAGTCACACCGTGCAGCACAAAGCCTCCGTTTCCAAGTCCTGCCAGACCTGGCCCGGCTGAACTTTCTCTGCATCTGCAGCGAGGGCTGACGTGCAGAGGCAGAGCTGCATGTGGGCTCCAGGACCAGAACAGCGAGGATGCTGACGGACAAAGGTGCACAGTGGAAGTGGAATGGCCAGAGGAGACAGTAGCAAAGGGGGACTGCTGCAGATCCGAGTAAGCTGCATCCAGAAGATGCAGCCCTCCGCTGGCACAGAGGACAGCAAACAGGGCCTGAAAACTGAATTCAGATTGTCATAACATGCAGAAAATTCAGTAACGCTGGATTCAACCCCAGGCTACCAGGGTAGTTACCCCCAATTTATTTACTGAGTGTCCTACAAGGTCTTGTAGGTGTGGTCGTGGGTTAAAGGGAGAGACACTGGGAAAGAGCTTCTCGCTTTGCTTTGTTTCTGTCATGGTCTCTCTTGCACTCTCTCTCTCTGAGCTAAGCAATACATTCCCAGCATCTGTCAAGTCTGATCTGATCCAAGCTCCAATGAGAGGCAGGCGAGGAGCTAAGATGGGAATGAAACAGATTCCCGGTCCATGACGAGGCGCTGAGACTCCTCACCGCGCCCCATGCCGGTTGCCCTGTCATAAATCATCATTTGTCAGATTCAATAAGCATCTTTAACACAAAATGACGCTATCTCCTGGGAGCCCAAAGTGCCTGAAATTCTGCACAGATGTGGAGATACCAAAACATGAGGGAAGGGGGGAGGGGAGGGAGGGAGGAGGAAGTAGGACAGACTTTGCATGGCAGAAAGGGGATTCTTCTTCTATCTTCCGCCCCCTTCCCTTCCCCGCACCCCCCACACCACCACCACACATGCAGCCACGTATGCTGTCTTCCCAGGAACACTGCAGACCCAGCTCCCGCCACATGTTTTGCATCCTCTAAAAGGAAGAAGCAGGCTGTGTAGGCAATGTGGAAAACCCATCCACTTTGGGGGTCCCAAGCCTACCATAAAGAGCCCCCTGCTAGCCCAGGGACACAGGGACAACAGGAGGCCCCTGGGGAATGGCTTCCTGCTTTGGACAGAACAGGTCATGGGGTACATTTCATGAGAAATCACGCCACTGCTGTTTCCACTCCCCCACCAGCAACATGAGAGCTAAAGTCTCAGTTAGACACCCCTTCCCTTATTGTGCAACAACAGGAGACAGGAGAATAGGGTCACCTCAGGGGGTTCAGCTGTGAAATCTCACTCCTCGCTGGAATGCACTGCACTGCGGCCAGAGCCGGGAACGAGCACTGTTGTAAAGAAAAGGCTCAATGCCTGCTGCTGTGCGCACTGAAGCTGAAAGCAGGCTCCGTTTATGCGTGTACAGGTTGCACTGCACTGTATATTATCTATGCCTAAAATGCCACATATAAATAGGGATATATGCAAATACCCACAACAACCATTTTGCCTCCCCCTCGGGACTACAGTGCCTGTCTCGAAATTGTAAAGTTAGCCTCTAGAGCTGTGTGAGCTGAAGCAGCTGACAGAGCAGAGAGACCAGCGTCCTCTGCAGATCAGGCACCCAGGAGACACAGATCATGACATGCTGTCACGGCCAGCCAAAGCTCAGCCCAGCTGCTCAAGATGCGTCCCAGATGAGGTCCTGCTTATGTGACACCCACCAGCCTGGCTGACACCTGGGATAGCGGGGATAAAGCAGGCTTGGACAGCCACGCTCTGGGGCTTTTGTAAGTGGGATTTGCACACAGGGGGAGAGTGCAGTTTGCCCTGGTTGATGGCAGGCTAACAGGCAGGCTGAGCTGCATGGCTTTCTCAGCACCCGCTCACACACAGCCCTGTTGTCAATGAATCATTCAGGTCACTGCAGACAAATCTCTAACCACCTATCACCATTTATTCCTTCAGAGATATGTATGCTACAGAGCAGCCATTTTAGAAAGAGTGTGAAGCTTTATGAAACCTTTTACAGAGGCTATTTTAAATGCCTCTTCTTGCTGAGGCACACAGGTGCTCTGACACCACAAATGACTGCTGAAGCTGCAGAGGGGCAGTATAAAAACACATTAAAATTCCAAATAAGTATTAAGAAGATCTTTGGTAGACAAATATGCCTTGACTTTGAAGGTCAGAGTATTGATCCAACTGAAGGCTAGAAGCAAATACATTGTGCTGCACTTGTGATCCTCCCCTTGCTGTTATTATCATTATTGGCATTATTGTCACAGTAGCAACACCTCAAGGACCTATTCAGGATCCAGATGCCATTACACTGGGGACACTGAAATCAAATGAAGTAACATGTGATGAGCAGTCTGATACAAAGCAAAACAAAACCAAACCTATGCAAGACAAAGCAGGCACAGCAAACCCTTGTGAGTTGAGCTTGGTGCCACTGCAGATGGACTGCTCCCAGCACCCAAGCCAAGCCATAACAGGGGTTCTGTAAGCTCTCTGTTGTATATTGCAGTCCCCCCTGCTGATACACACAGGGACTGACTCCATTCTGTAAACAGCACATATGAACATACCACAGATCTGTGCACTTGAACTACCTTTTCGGCTGCTCTTCAATACATTCCCGATCTTCACCCAGACATTTTGCACAAATGGAAGGAGAGGAACACGGCCACTTGTCTGGCGGCAGCCCCCTCCCTGTTTCCACCGCAGCTCTGAGAACGTGCTGGATGCCAGGCGGTCCCAGGGGCAGGTGGAAGGCACATGCCTGAGTGCTCGCTGCCGGCACACACAGATGGAGGCCGTGCACCCCGAGCCGTCACCCTGTGCACTTACAGACGGTGAGTGCAGGCCTCGTGTGAGCGCTCAGCGCCTGGAAGGTGGTGCGAGCGTGGCCGGGCCCCGCCGCAGCGCCCTGCCTTCTGCCCCGGCAGCTGCAGGACTGGAACTGCAGCGCGGGAGAACATGTTTGTGCCTGAGAGAAGTGTGAGAGGCTTCATTTTAACCTAGTGCGCGTGGGTAGGAGCACCGGGGAGGCACAGCAGCGCGGGTCGCTGCACAGGCAGTGGGAATTCCTGGGAATGGGGTGGCTGTTGAGGCAGCTACCTACGGATCACATTTCTCCAGCAGCAGTGGGTTAACCTGAATTAACCCAAGGACAGCAAGCGTGGGTGTGCCTCTGTGCTCTGTAAATACACTCCACAAACCCAACTAGGAGAATGTGCCCAGAGAAAAAAAAACAGGAAAGACAGACTATGGTATTATATGGGTTATTATTTCAGACGTGGCAACTATTATCTGAAACAGGGATAGGGGGAGGTAATATTGAAGAAATAAGTCAGCTCTCCCCCACCATAATTTCTTGGCAATAGCTTTCCAGTAGGATAAAGCTTTTTTCGTTTGTTTGTTTCATCTTCTGCAGGGGGATTTCAGACTCAGACTGCTGGTGTTAGTGGTCTGGATCTTGCCTAACTTCAGTCTTACGCCAGGTAATTGTGCTTGTTGAGAGAAGTAAGTATTCTTCTTTAGACTACCTTCCCAAGGGAAGAAAGCTTATGGGAGTGTGCTGCCAACACCCCTCTCTCCTTTGTTATCTTTCTAACACTGTGATGAGTTGCAGTCCAATTCGGAGAATTCTCAGGCAATTAAATCCCAGGAAAAATCTCATGCAATGAGTTTCATGAGAAGTGGATAAAGTGCTGCAACACAAATTAGTGTCTCCACGGGGAAGAAAGGGGACGGAATCGAACTTGGATCTGGCAGCAGCCAGCTGACCTGTCAGCCTGCCTGTACTGGTGCCCAGTCAGCACACAGGCAACTCGTGTATGTAGTTTCCTACTCAAAAGGAAAAGATGTAGAGATGACATGACTACTGCACAATTTAGGGAGAAGGGTGCGAGTCTACAGGAGATGAAGCATCACTTGCATACGGAGGACTCTGTCAGCACTGCCACAGGCAATATCAGTGAGGACTAATCACTAAGCTCCTAAGTGTCCGTAACTCTGAAATTAATGCAGGAGGAGAAAGGAAAAGATGTATGTAAATATTTTTAGCATATGGCTCCGCAATTAATGAACAAGATAGTTTTATCATATATACACCCATATATCTGCTCATATCCTTCCTTTCTCCTAAACCCCCAGGGTACCGGTGGTAGGAGTTCACAAACACAAAGCAAAGGTCATGATGCTGACAAGATACCTTTATTGCTAGACAACTCCCCAACCCACCCATGATAAATCAAGGTCCTTATACCTGCTTAACCCATAACCTTTGCAGCAGACCTGAAGGTCCGCCATTGCAAGTTTTCCAGCCTGGGAACAGGGGCAGGTATGAGATCCGCATTCAAAGGTCCCTTCTCTTCCTATCTGATGCACAGATCAGTTCACACAGCCTCAGCAGGACATTCACAGCCCCACACACACCACACACACACAGAGAATACTTGCACAAATGCACTGCAGCGGAGATAAAGCTAATAGCTTGCATGCAAACACACGCCTAGACATGTGTTTCTTCCTGGAGATGCCCCCTCCCCCTTGCGCTTTACACATTATATAAGAATTTTATTCTGTAGTATTCTCTGAGGAAGGCGGCGTTTTGCCAGATTTCAAAATGGCCTCATTTATCACCTAAATCCCCTATGAAAGCTAGGGAATAAGGTTTGTAAAACAGCCCAGATTAATGAGGCTGCATCTACATCTTAATAGCTTTTGTGTGTGCACAGTACTTCAGTCTGCACTTGTGAGTAGCGTGTATTTCTGTGGTTTATGGACTCTCTATCTTACCTGGTACATCTGCATGTGCTTGCATTTCTGTCTAATCCCTTGTCTGCACTGCCTGTACCCAGCACATAAAACCTCCTTCTGTGACTGTAGCTGGTTATGCCACATGCAGGGGAAATGCTGCCTGTGAGTATCTCCTGGTTTGCCAATATGATCTGTATAGGAAACCTATTTATGTCAGGATTTTTATATCCGTCGGTACACTTCTGTGCGTGTTAAAGTCACCAGTGCCGGTTCCTTAGGCAACGGAGGCCTATATTTCTTCCCTGTGTTGAGGGAATTTCATTTTGCTGCTATATATAAGAATTCTGGTGAAGTAATTAACAGAAGCCTCCAGAGGCCTGGTTATGAAAACAAGGCTCCACGTGCCAGCTTCAGAGGAACCTTGTACTCCTTGCAAACTCCTCCAGGCAAGGAAGATATTGCAGCTGCAAAGGGAACATAACCCAGGGCAGGGAACAGCAAGCACTGAGGAGGTCTGTTTCTCAGTCCTTGAAAACAGCTTTAGCAGAAAGCTGGAAAATGCAGTAAATTAAAAAAGGGGGGTTCCAGATGGGATCACAAAAGGAAAGGGCACTGGTTCCATCAACAGTGAAGATTAGTTTTTTAATTACATACCAAAAAACCCGTCCAAAGGCATTTGACCCATGTCAATCTAGCGGCTCTGATCATGTCTTATGTGGGACAGAGGGAATACTTGGAAATTCCCCTTACAGAGTTTCCCCTGCGGCTCTTTCTTAGCTTCTCCCTGGATTGCTTTTGCCTTTTCCTTATCCATTTCTCCTTCCACCTCTCTGATGAGGAACTGCTGCTGCTGCTCTTTTCCTCCCCTCTCCCTCCCCTGGTCTGCTGTCAGCCATTTCACTTGGCTTTTTCTGCTCTCACATTCACCAGAGCTGAATTCAGTGACAGCCCCTTGGCAATTTCCCTTTGCTGGTGACTCAGGTAATTGGATCTGGTGCCTTGGGGAGCTGCCAGGCATGATGTCACAGCTCCGCAGAATAAAACGCCCCATGTAATTGCCTGATACACCAGCTAATGTCTCATCCCGTGGAGGGAGGAACCCTGCGTTTGGGGGCTGCCGGGATCTCAGAGGCTCAGGACTCTGTGGTGGAGGTGAATCAAGAATTATCTTTAGTTTTTGTTTACACAAGCTCCTACTTGTTTACTATGTGCTCACAAACTGTTCCCTGAGCAGGGAGCCCGAATGTTCATAATGCATACTGCAGCCCCTTCAAGAAAAGGGAAGGATTGTGAACTTTTCATTAAACAAATGGGAACAAAATATCAATACAACATGAGAATGAACAGCTCTGCACAGAATGGTGTGACCCTGCATCAGGGCTTATTCTGCCCTTCAATATCATTTGCCTACAGCATTTAAATGCACTTGGATCCTTCAATTCTTCCAAGATTGAAGGAATACGTCTCTGTTTTCCTAGCTGCAAGCAATGGATCTGGAGGACAGCTGGGGATCAGAAGAGGTCAGCATTAGTCTCAGGGTAGACATTAAAATGTATCTGAAATCCATTAAGTGAGGCAGCAAGATGAGAATGAGCTAATGGGTGATTCTTGCTCACAGTAATAAAATGGAACTGAAGGTTTCTGGCTCTTCCCTGCACTGTCCCATCTTGTTTGGAAAAGAAACTCTAGGGAGTGTAGTGTTCAGAAGAATTTAACTGTTCCAAGTTCTGCTTTTCAGATGTTTTATGTTGATCTTCCTTCTTTTGTAGACTTAAGGAGTGCAGCCAGCAAGGATCTGGCAGGGTGAGATGTTTGGGCCTCAGCTCTCTTCCCACAGTTCATCTGCAAGGCTGAATCCATTGCTAGAGGTATTGAGTGCTTTGCCAAGAGAAGGGGATGAGAGTATGAGAATTCAGAAAGGAAATCTCTGATTGTCTTCACTGCAGGAAACATTTTCCCCAAGCAAAATGGGACCTGGATGTAGAAAAGAGCTTGTAAATGCCTCAGAAGACCTCACAGGAAAATTGAAGCCTCGTGTCTGATATGTCCTGCTCTGGAACTCCAAAGTGAACAGACAGGTTTGCTGCAAGTTCTGCTGAAGTAATGTTGAACAACCTAGAAAACTTAGCAAGTCCTGAGAAACAATCAGTCATTATTCGATAGGTCACACTCTCCAGTGAGAAGAAATCCGTCCTGACTTTCCACCATGCTCTATCCAATTCAGCAGATGATAATAACCATTCCATTGGGCTGGTTCTCACACAAGCACAAATATCATATTTCTCAGCTCTCTGTCATAGCTGTTTGTTCAGGCAGGTCACCAAGGGCTGGATTAAGGCTTTTGCCATGTTCTATAGCACACTTGTATTTCTAATTCTACCATCCCAGGCCACCTCCATGTGTCCTGTGGCTCTGATGAAGAGATGAAGTTTCCAACTTTGCTGCCTTAGTCCAAGGAGTTACTCACTAGTTTAGTTTCCTCTTCAGATGTTAGACCTGTGCAGCATTCAGGCTGTTCTGGTTGTCTTGGAAATGATTTTGACAAAGGCTGGAATCAAGGCAAGAAGGTTTCAGTTCCCATTTTTCCAGACTCTGACCTCCTCACACTCAGCCTCCTGATGGCACACTGGTATATGGGGATCTAGACAGTATCCCAGCTCCAGAAACCTTCCTAGCTGATGGCACCACCCCACTTCTGGAGAAAGTGTTAGAGGTCTTGCTGGAGAGAAGAAGCCACACCTGTCTCTGGCCTCTCTTTAGGACCTCAGATATCCACATTATTTTTAGGTGGCTTGTCCCAGTAACTGCACTCAGACACTGGCAGCACAGCTGGTGTCAGCAGGATACAGTTCAGCTACGTAGCAGCACCCTCTTCGACTGTTGAGGGACCAGTAGTGGCCTTAGAATGATTTTAAAAAGTGAAAAAAAGGGGGAGGGAAAGGCAAATAATCTGCCCATTCTCGCCGTGGCCAGTGTTTTCATCACTTCTATTATTAGAGGAATTTAAGCACTAAGTGGAGAAGCAATTTGCTCTGGAGAAGTCATTTGCTCAGAGCATAAGGAATCTCCCTCTCTCCCTCAAGGATGCTCAGGGAACTCATGCAATCTTCACTGACATTTCCAGGACTGCACATACAACTTTCCCTGGTACTGCATCCCCCTCAAAAAAATGTGCAAGCATGTATGATTTGTGACATGAAACACAATCTATACTATTTTATCTTCTCAGATTTCCTCCTCGGATCACATGAGAGTTCAGGCTGGTCATCTGGAGATATTTATTGCTTCTGATTTTTCCCTTTGAAATCTCCCATCAACCAACAGAAGCTGTGTATAGATATAAGGACTTGGAAGTAACGAGTGACCCATGAATAATCCACATATTTATTATAAGTGTAGAAAACACTGCTGTATTATGACAAAACATCAGCACAGCAGAGAAGTTTGAACATCCTATTTGGGAGCTGGTGTGAGCACTGAGAAAGGTGAGCCGTAGAGCATACAAGGGAATACATGCTGTTCCCAATGGAAGGAGCAGATCCAAAGACAAGTCTGGCCAACTGCCCTCAAAACCATTTTAGGAGACTCCAGTCAGCCAGTCTGAAGGCAGGGTCAGCATATAGGAGGGGGCACCAAGATCAAACCACCAGACAGCCAAAAAAGCAACCTGACTACACAGTCAGCCCTAGGGCAGAGAACAATTGCAGCAGCTGACTGCCTCGGCAAGCCCAGAGATCAAAGAACAAAGCATTATTAATTACTGCCATTATAATCATTAGCATAGTAACCAGTAGTCCTGGTCATGGACCAGTACCCCACTGTGTTAGCCAGTGTGCAAACAGGGAGGAGAAAAATGGGATCTGCCCAGGAAACACACAGTTTAAATATCAAATGTGAGACAGCTACAATGGGAATGGAGGGTACAAAGAAGCCACAGTGTCACATGCAGAGGAAAGCTACTAGGAACCCAGACCAACATCTGCTGGCTGCCACCAGGGCAGCCTCTGAATTATCTGGCAACAAGCAGGTTTACTAAGGGTCTTTATGAGATACTCTTTTAATTCAGTGAGATGGTTCACACAGGTGCCAGATACCCTGTTTGTCTCTTGAAACACAGCTACTGAAAGCATGTTTATTCAAAATAGGAAGGGAAGCACGGATCTCCACCTGGAAAAAGTCTGGTTGAACTCTGCAGGTGCTCTGCAGCATCCTCACCACCTAACTCTGGAGCAGGCAGAGAGGGCAGAGATCATGGGCAACACCTCCCTGCCAAGCAGGGGGAATGCGTTATCTGTTCTCAGCATATTTCCCATGGTTCCCACCTTTCAAAAGCCACATCATACCTGGCACTTCTTCCTCTCAAAGGATAGGTCCAAAGCTAAATAAACTACTCATGTTCACATTGCTCCAGGATTTGTCTGAGGCACAGCTAGAGATGACAATTGTTTCTGTCCCTGCTTTATGGCAAAGAATACCAGATACCTCTCACCAATATTGAACTCTGCAGGGATCAGATGGGTGATATGGTCCTGCACCAGAACAACTGTCTGTGTAACTTCTCTGTCTTCCATCAATGACAATATTTTGTTTTTAAAATAACAGTCTCCATGTCCTTCCAAATTAGTCAATGCATGACTAACAAATGGTAGTATTTTTGATCTTTACTATATATGTACCCATGAAGACCTTAAAATATTTCAGACATCAGTTAATGTAATCTCCCTATCTCTAATCTCACATATCTCTGTCAGGGTCCCTGTTACCCCTGTGTTACCAAAGGAGAGAGCTGGTGCCTCATGCACATTGTGACTTACTCAGAGTCACGTGGCCAGTCAGTGGTGACACGGGAATCTGAAATCAGAAAAGACATGACTGTTCACCCTGGGTCTTCCAGCTCTGGGCAGAATGCTCCCACTCCCATGCAGTTCCCTTATAACCACATCTGTGAAAACGTCCTGGTTAAAGCTTTCTTTTAATCTTTCTTCTGATGTCTCCACATTCTTATTTTGCAATGGTCATGCTCACATTTTGCTCATTTTCCCAGGGCTCTAACAACCTCCTCAGATAGTGATTTTTTTCCCCCCTTTAAGAAGCAATTCCAGCCACTTCCTGGAAATCTCTTTATTTTTTGTATCTCTAGGTCAGATTATTGGATGGAGCTATTCCTCAGTGCCTGAACATCTCATAATCTTTAAAATATTTATAATGACAAAGGAGGCCAGTATTACTCTGCATTTTAAAGTTAAGAAGCGGAGGCACAGAGAGACTAACCATAGCCACTAGCTGGTGCCAAGCCTTCATACACCAAAAGTCAAGGGCTAAAATAACAAGACATTTTCGAATACTGACATTGCTGCTCATTTTCTAAGTCAGATTTCTGAAATTGTTAAGGGGTCAATCCTTCCATCTTTTATTTGCGGTCATAAGGATGTGCCCATGCAATGAATCTGGAAAGCACAGAATCTCATGACTCCAGGAACAACATCTTGAAGAACAACTGGACAAAAAGAGACTGTCCTGTGCTTTCCATATGTCCACAAGTAGATATCCAACACCAAGTAGGAGGGCAACTGCCTCAGGAGTTCCCTCACCAAGGTGGCCCACAAGATTTGGTTAATAAGGGTGACGCTGATTTGTATAACAACTCATTTTATCAAATACTCATGTGCTTTCCCTAAATACAGTGTCCAGTTGGCACTGTTGGAAGCAGAAAACTAAGCTAAGTGGACCATTAGTCTGAACAAGTAGAACATTTCCTATACTGTGATGTAGGTTTGGAAAGCTGTAAAACCCCTTTATGTTTTGCATCCACTGATACTGGGTTTGGTTAACATAGGGAAAATTAAACCCAAATAAAAGGACACGGTTTGTTTGGTTTTTTTTGATGTAGCATCCACGAAACCTCAACTTTTTTGTAAACATTCTTTATTCCTTTAGCTTTTGCTTTATACTGTACTGGAATAATTTTCACTGTGTCTCCTCCAACTTCCTTATGCTGCCTTAGGTAATGATGTAGAAACTTCATGTTGGCCCATGCCATGCAGTGTACATAGACACTGGTCTGCAGCCATTCTCTGTATGAATAATCCCAAGTGACGGGACATATAATCTCCTTCCTCAGTCAAAGGCTGCAGGCTCTGCCCCTGTGTGATCAATTGCCTTGCCTGGACATCAAAATACCTCAGCAGAGGTCTGTAATAAAGACATATCACTGTATCTGTGTTAGTTTATGGGATAAAAATGAAAAGCTAGTTGTCTAGCTAAGGAAGTATTTAGAGCCCACATGGTCTGGTCATATGAGTAAAATTGCATGTGTAAAAATGCGTGTCTGGGAACAAGGCTATTAAAAGAAGGAATGAGGAACTTTCTAAGGCTGGCAAGCATCTCAACTGAAGAGCTACTCAGAAGATGAAATAAACTGCTCACCTCTTGCATTTCATAGTCAAAGAAACAGAACGGCACCCCAAAGGACATTTCATCCTCTGGCATTCATCTCACCTACTCAGATATATGCCTTACCAACAGGCAAACTGCCCTCTTAGCACAGACTATGGAAAACGCCTTGGTGACTAATTTGCACAAGGTCCTAGGGTTTAGCAAGCTAATGTTAGGCGAAGTGTATGCCATCCTGAATCTCTAATTATGATTCCTGTTTAATAGACTTCAGAATACCAAGTCAGTTCTAGTGCATGGAGAAATTAACCTGATACATGCAATTTACAAAGCTAAATCGCATGCTGTGTGGCCTCTGGGCTCTTTAGCCTGGCATTAGATCTGTTAAACTGGGAAGCAGTCAGTGAAGTATAAAAAGAAGGTGGCATGATTGATACCAAACAACGCGACAATATGGACAGTCCTGTCCCACCAAAAACCTTAACATTGCTTTTGATGCATTTACACATTTGGTTGATAGAGTAACTAGTACTGATATATTTAGGTTTCTGTAAGGCAGCTGACTTTGTCTTTTCTGGTATTTGATAAAAAAATAGCACTACACATATCAATGTTGCCCATATTAAACAAATTCAATTCCCACTCAACTGATATAAAAAAACAACTGTAAATGGGGAGTCATCGTTATACGTGAGTTATTCTACTCAGCACCTAAGAAATCTGCTTTGGGAGCAAAACTACTCAGTATCTCCATCTGTTATCTAAAAGAAAAATAGAGAATCCATTTGTGTGACAGAAAAGTTGGCAGAGAAATAAATAATGCTGGGATGTGATAATTATAAAGGTCCATCTGGAGAGCTTGGTAAGGTGGGCTTATCTGAACAACACGTGTCTGACTACGGTCAAGCACAAAGCCATGTATCTAGCAAAAGAGCCTCCAAATGGGAGTGATTCCAGGACAGCAGGGACCTGGAAAAATATTTAGACATGATGAGAGGAAACCAAATACACACATCTGAAGAAAGGATGCTGATCAGCTGGGAAGTTAGGAAGCAAGATACAGGAATAATACTGGAACTGCAAAACATGTCCCTCCATGACAGACTGGGATACTTAATCTGTTTATTTAAGGTAGTTTGTTTACATTCTCTAGGTGGATATATAGGAAAAAGTTCTGTCAGTAATTGACTGTATTGTTTTTAGGAAAAGGGCATATCAATACTTGGTGGTTTGAATGAGGTACAAGGTAGGTTCAGATAAACACCAAAAAAGTTTAACAGTGAGACCAATTATCTTGTCTAGGATGCAGGAGAATTTCTGCTGTATGCATTCTTTAACTCATGAGAGCTTAAAAATATGCTTCCACTCAGCCCTGGGTCATCCCTTACATGGCTGATCCAAAAACACTTGAGGAGGATCTTTGGTTTGTGCTACATCTAGCACAAAATGACCTCCAGGATCCTTGTGTTCTTCCCCTGTCCCTTGTGGGACACGCACATCACCAGTCACTAAGCTGAACAAGAATTCTGAATGGAGGGGTACCAAAGTCAGGAGAACACAACAGAAAACAGACTGATCCCCTCTCCCCCCTTGGGCTTCATGGCATAGCCCAGCTCTAGCCTGATTAAGCCCTGCCTATCCTGAACCACCATCACAACCCAGCTGCCATGGATGTGATGGGGATGTGAAGCAGAGCCAGACCCAATCACTCCCTTACCTACCCTGGCTTATTGGAGTAGCCACTTATGTCCATCGGTAAAGTCATTCAGAGCAACCCTGTGTTTAGTAGCCAGAGAGAATTTTTACTAAGTATTTTTTTCTGAATCTTTTCATAGGAACCTCTGGAGTAAGAGAACAATGACTAAGGGCAGTGCATTAACCTCTTGTAGCCCTGTCCATGCCAAAGACAACTTCCCAGCTTTGTCAAGAAGCGTAAACACAAATTTAAGAACCTCATATCACAAATATTGATCATAGTTATCTGTGATATGGAATTTTCATACTTTAATAAATCAACAGCTATTTCAGTAGCAGAAGGCATGGCTCCCATCTACTTGAAGCATCTGTGTTAGAACCAGGCCCTGTGTGCCCATGACTGTGCACAATTTGGCTGGGGAAGAAGGTAGCAGAACTGCAAAGCAGACTTGTGGCTTTTTCACAGCCAGGACTTGTGCCCTTAATCACTGGAAAGATGACACAGTGACAGCTGCAGCCATGGAGGCACAGGGAAGATATCCAGGATGGAAAAGAATAGAATTGCTATATGGAAATGCATCAAACATTTGAAAGTAACGTGGGTGGGAGGTTTAAGGGTGTTAGCTGTTCTTTACTTGTATCCAGGGGATAATATTTGCATATACTTGGGTAAATCTCTTTCCTCTCTGAATACCTGATGAGTGTGTGACATGAAGTGTGTGTGCACTTGTGTGTACATGCAGAGATTTCTTCTCCTTCCTGCTTTATGGAACCTGACTGTGACAGTTGAGACTGCTGATTTGAAATGACCCCAAGTCAGACACTGTGCAGCCCGTTGAAATGAATTAATCTCTGCATCATTCTGATTCTGGGATTTGATATGGGCTTGGAGGTTTTTTTAGGTTTTTTTGCTGTTGCTGTCACAAGCTCCAGAGCACATACTTCAGTTTAGTATCCACTCTGTGTGGCACACGACACTCAAAGTGGTAAGTGTGTGGCTACAGGTTTTGCTGATGAGAATCTGGGACACACATCAAGGCAAGAATCAGTCTTTCATCCCTAAGACCGGCTGTGGAAGAAAACTCGAAGTTGCTCGTTCACGTGTACTGAATCCCTTCAGCCCTGAAAACATTCCTGACTCATCTTCCCTGCAACTGCCCAAACTCCCATCTCATGCTTGTGCTATACGCAAAGACAAGATTAAAAATCTAATGCCACAGACTAAAATAAACACACTATTCCAGAGATGTTATACTTGCATACCAAAATCAGTTCACATATATAATTTATCAAACATTTTCTTGGGCTAGGGACATGGAATTGGAAAGGCAAAGCTTAAGGCATAAGTTTCACCATAGCAGCTGCACAGAAACAGGATGCTCAGGAGTCTGGAAACCTGCACAGGCTCCATCCTGCCTGCATGCATCCAAAAGCATGAGTTACCTCCTGGTCAAACCAGGAGAGGGGCTATATCATTTTGAGAGACAAAACAACAACCTCAGCTTAACATGTTGATGTGCCCCTACTCTGAGGTTATGAGAAAAGTTATATAAGGCTGTTGAAAACAGCCTTACAAAACTGCTGTTTAAGAAAACCATCAAGCAAAAAAGTCTAGTTTCAGTCAAATAGTTCAGTAAATAGGAAGTAAAGACATGCAGGACCGGAAGGTCTCTCAGAGATCATCCTTGTTCTAAGGCAGTATTTCTTAACACATGCCCACAGAGCTCTTTCTAATCTATGCTGACACCAAGAAAGAAATGGTACTTGACTTTACTGAAGCAGGTTTTGGCCATTTCTCTGTTAACCAGAACCTTACAAATTCTGATCTTTGACTAGAGCCAGCACAGACCTGTATGGAGGCTCCTTTTTAAATGCAGGCCACCCGTTTGACAGCAAACTGCTTACCAAAAACTCTTCCTTTGAAATGTATCTCCACAAATTGTGCTCCTATTTCATGATGATTTAATTTACATAACATTTCTGCCACATGCTTAGACAAAGGTCAGATGAGACGTCGTTGAAATCCTTACTGAAATCCAGGCATAAATACCTATTATTTTGCCCTTCACTGTTAGGCAGTTACACTGTCAAAAAAGGATTTAGATTGCTTTGACATTATTTGTTCTTAACAAATGAACCCAAGTTGTCCTAAATTACCTTGATATCCTCTAGGTTCTTATGAATTGATTATTTGATAATTTATTCTGGTATACCTTCAGATATTGAAGCTAGCTGACTTGCTTACAATGTCAAAGTCTGCTTTTGCCCCTTTTTATACTAGGTGCTTCCCTGCCCTCTATTCATTCTCTTTAACCTCTCCGTACATGTATTAAAGCTGAACCAGTGATTAAGCACTCTGCTCAACAGTGATGCTGCAATCAACCAGTATCTCACTCAGCTTGTTAATACATTCCTGACTTAGAGCCTTGTGGTGTATTACTGAGCCCTGTGAGTTGCCATGACTGCAGAAACATCTTTTGCTTATTTATTTCAGAACAACAGTTAAGGTTTAGTTTCAAATTTCTCTCTAAATGTAGTGCAATATGGCCTGTAAACCTAGATCTTGCTAACATTAAAATTCACCAGATCATTTTGCAATTGAATCCTTGCTGAGGAATGGGGATGCACCATGATTTTGCAAGTGAACTACTTTATATAGGGAAGAAGGAAAGAAGCTTTAGGTGGATTGTAATATAGTACAGCAAAAATAAAAACAGATGGTCCTTCCATAGGTGAAATAAAAACTGCTGATAGCTCATGCAAAGAAAATCTGGGAAAGTATTGTATCTGTTGGTAAGGCTAAAGTGCTACAAAAAGCACTGTCAGGCAGGCTTGCACTGTGTCAGAAGAAGGCTGGACAAGGGGATGTAGCAGCCACTAAGCTACTATTAATTTAATGTTTGGCACTGTAAAATGCTGGTGGATATGTGTGTTTTATTTAGATTTTTATGTTTTAATCAATAGTGTGTTCTAGTATCACGAACCAATTAATGATTAACTACCCTTTTTAAAACCTTTATGACACTGATGCTAAAGCAGTGTCATGACACTTCCAAGAATTACAATCCAATTACAGTCCTATTAAGTCTCTTGACTAAAGGTTTGTGGGCCTGAAGAAGGATGCACACAGGAGTGGAGATATCTCTCCCCATACCAGCCCCCTTACACTGGCATTTAGTCTCACAGTGGCCCTGAGGTCTGCCCAGGATCTGTAGATACTGGAGTTGTTTAGTATCGGTACACTGACAGCTGTGGCATGACCTTGGAAAGAATATATCACTATAGTGTACTGGAGAAAACATACTTTTAAAGCTGCAGGATGGAAACACGAGAAAGGCTAAAAATTACACGATATAAAAGTATTTTGATTTGGGGTGCAATACCACTGCTGCCATCTAGTCAAATGCTGTTGTGAATGATATAAGAAAACAGCTAGGAACCCTGTGGCAGAGGACTTTATTTTGTTTCTGGGTTGGACTGAAAGTCTGCACAGAGCTAGACTGGCCTTGGCTGCATAAGCAGGGACATCACCCATATAAGCATCTGTACTGCATGGAATTCCTTTCTCTGTGTGCTCCTAAGCTCTCCCTCTAGAGTATCTGAGAGCAGAGCAATGCATGGCATCCCACTGGGCTGATTCTCTTTCCCATGTGTCAGGAAAACTAGAATCTTTTTTTTTTCCATTGTAACTGATTTGTCATTTTCAAGCTGCTTCTTTCCTCACTCCCTCTCTCTCACCGCGTTAGCTCTTTTCACTCATGTTTTCTTTTTGTCCCTTTTCTTTTCTTTCACCTTCTTGTTTTTTCTTTGCTGTTTTCAGACCTGTCTTCAGTAAAGCCAGAGAAAGGAGATTTATATCTTCAAACAGAGTGATCTGTAAAGCCATGACCCTTCTGTAGAGAATGCCTTGTCTTTCATTATGCCAGGGTTCAGAGGAACAGTGCTATCAACATGCAAAGAAAGAGGCTTTCCTAAGATATTCTTGGATAGTTTCACAGAAGGCCTTGGAAATAAATACCAAGACCTAGAATTGATGTAGAAAGTACTGGGGGAAAGCTGAAGCCTTCTGGAGCTCTTCACATGACTCCTCTGAAGACAGAGGAAGCAGCTATCCATGATGCTCTTATGCAAACAAGCATTCTTACAAACAGAAAGGATCCGTTTCACAGGCTCTCTAAATACCATTAGTGTCTGGGGTAAGAAGGCTTTGCTGAGGCTAGCCACAGCAAGCACTACAGGCAGACCCAGAAGGATGAATACAGAACTCCTCTCCTGTCTGTGGGTTTGAAGGGGGGTGTTTGTGCTGCCAGCACCCTCTGTCCCACAACCAAGCCTGAACCTCTGCTGAGAACTAAGATTTCAATGATGGATAGGTGCATGGGCAGCATCTCTTCACGGGCCACTCTACTATCTTGTTTGAGTATGGGAGGTTTTATGGGAAGTTTTACACCAATTAGTAGCTTGGAAAATCTGACTACCCCTGAGATGGTATCGTTAGGAGTGACTGAAAAACAGTATGGCTCAAAGCAAAGCAGAGCTTGACCTCTTCTTCAAAGGCAGCATCAACACTTCCTGTCAGCTGCAGCCTAAGCTGCTCCCAGGCATCCTTTACCAGCTGTCCCAGCCATAGCAGGCATGGGACTGAAATACAAATGGTGTCTCATGCTTTACAACACATCTAAGGGGTCTTGTGATACCAAAATGCCCTAAATTGAAGAATGGGGGATGTTGTGTAGCATCTTTAGTTCAGGGCGTACTTTTTTCATAGATTTTGTTGATGGTGAGCTTCTGCAAGCAATACCCAGCAAAGTTCCCTGTACTGTAAAGAGCAAGTCACTCTAGGGGTGTAGAACCACTCCTGGTTAACAAAAAAGCAGCATTCAGATGTTGTAACTGCAGAACATTTTAAGGACAGCATGCCTGTAGCTGCATGGAGTAGAGGGGATGAGCCTAACCATACATGGCTCTCACCATCCATGCAAGCACAGTCAGAGCCTTAATACAAGCCAAATGAAGCTTCCAAGTCTATGTATGCAAGTAATTAGAAACTTTGTGTGTGTAATGCTTTTTTCTTTTGTTTTCTACAATAACTAAAACACTGTATAAATTTAACTTAGAAAATTGTATCTGATCCCATTTGATTTGTCCCTTTACAGTCAGTACAGAGCTGGCTGCTTCCAGTGAAGACCCCAAGCACTAATCCTCTTGCTGTGTCCCTCAGGCTTTTCTTACATTTGGTGTGATGGAGATTATACACACCGACTTTGAGCAATTTGGAAATTACTTATTTCTATATTGGTATGTATAGGATTTCTTATCAGCTTTCTCAAAACACTTAACATGTAAGTTTACCCATGTCTGCATTTGGCTAATACCTACATTTGTCTACATAAACAGATTTCATATGCCAAGAGACTATTTCTGTGCTATTTGGCCAGAAGTGGATTTAAATGTGCTACTGACCTTATGCAATACTTAAAGCTCCAAAAAGGAGCTACTGAGCTGAAAACTGTCATTTTGAGGATCTCAGAGAAACCCTCCTTCCTGACCCAAATCTGCCCTAAAATCCAGTTGGTTTGTTTGTCTGTGAAGACAACCTCCTGCCATGCTGGCCAAAGCCAGTTCCCTGCCTGCTGGGCCTCCCCTGTCTATCTCTGCCCATTGCTTGTCTCTTAGACTGTGAAACACTTCGGTGCAGAGACCCTTTTTCAGCATTATGCGATACGGTGGTCATGGCCCCTGGTTAGGACTCTGAGGTGCTACAGGAAAACAGAACTGCAAAACTCAAGTGCTCTGAAACCTCATTTGTCACTTTCTAATTCCGAGCTCGGTGTCTCAACAGACACTGGATAAAGAGGGAGACTGGGCTCTGGAATTATTGGTTTTATTATTAAATGTTAGTATGATTAGTTATTCCTTTGCAATCAGTGATTTGTCCAACGTCAGAGAGAGAAAACAGATCCCATACCCTAAGGCTCTAATGACCCAGATGTGAGTGGAGAGATCTGAAAGCCTGAGTACATCTAGTTTGTTGAGTGTCAAATGTAGAGCAGGAAATAAGGGTAACTGCGGCATCTGAGGCAGGCAAGTACCTGAGGCAGGCAAGTACCTGAGGCAGATAAAAGGCAGGAGAATAAAAAGATTTAAAAGATTAAACTGGGTGAAGGAAAATGCAAGATGCACACGATGCAGGATGCCTTCCCTCCCTGCGCAATGTGTGAGGCTGCCGGATACTCTTAAACTTGACAGGGCTTCACGAGAAATGTCATTAATTTTAGTTATAGGCCTCAGAAATGTAAAGTACACACTTTATTTGCCTGCTGCTTGACCCTATGTATTTACTGTGTGAAGGGAATGACCCAACACTGGCCCTGCAAGGAATGCAACGCAAATTTTAAACATGTTCCTCCTTCTTAACCTCTCTGGCTCTCTGATCTGAAACAAATGTGATGAAATGTGCAAGTACAAACACAAAACAAACTTTACGTAGAACCGCTGCCCGGACTGTCTGTCTTTTGAAACAACTCCATGAGTGGGGGACAGGAGAAGGCGCCTATAGCCCTGCAGAAGGAGCCCGGCGTCGCACAGCAGCAGGGAAGCCTGGCCGCCCGCAGCCAGCAGGCTGTGTTCTCGCTCCGAGCTGGCCCCAGCTGCTGCTCCTCGCTCCCTTGACGTGTCTGTGTGTGTTACATGACTATAGAAGGAGCAGTCAGTCAGCTCCCAGGAATCTTAGCAACAGCCGCGTCCCCAGAAAAAGCTTGTAGCAGCTGGAGCAGTGTTGACTCAGCAGCATGGTCTCTCTGGCCTCTTGTTGATCCCTGGCACAGACTGCCGTCCAAGTTCTGGCTCCCTTGTTTGGGTCAGTGCTTTCTTGCTGGCACCAGTAGATGAATTCCTGGATCCTGCTGGCCTTGGCATTAGAAAGCAACCAAAAATGACCTGATCGCTGCTGCCAAGAAAGTTTTTGTTCTCTTTTTTCTTTAACGACAAATTTAAAACAAAACAAAACTGAACAGAACCTACGGAATCCTGTTAGTACGTTGTAACAGAGGAGACAAATGGCAGGGTTCATGGGTGGCAGGTGTGTATGGGAAGACGGTCGCAAGGCAGGAGACCCATATCCCTGCTGTCCCTTGAAGATTGAAGCATATTAGTGGGGTTGCGGCTGGGCTGGAGACTATACAAAACATCACTAGAAGGCTTGTTTATTTTATGTACCAAGAGTTTGGGAATGTGATGTTGAGTAACTGTCGACATTTCACCTAGTTTAAGTCACTAGTGCAAAGAGTCTGTTCGGTCTCAAGTTGTTTTCGCCTCCGAGGATATGTTTATGTCACAGCCTCCCCCACCCTCCTGCAGTAATTCCACAGACGAGCAAGAGGAGAGAGTGGGATTAAGGAGTCACGGGTCAGCACTGCGGCGTGCCTGCGCACGGCGGGAGGAACATCGCACTGGGGACAATGAGAGGACAGGGAGCGGGCTCCGGCGCGGGTGGGCAGACGGGCTGCAGCCTACAAGATCAGCGCTGCAGCCGGGAGTGAGGCCCCTGAGGAGCGGGGAGGGGGAAGCAGGCAAGGAGGGGCCGCAGGGACCGCGGGAGGGGGAGCTGTAGGTCTGGGTTTTTTTGGCAAAAGGCTGTCGGGAAGCTCGCTGGTCCTGTGCCAGGCTCCAAGGAGCTCCGCTTAGTCCCTCCCTTTCACGAGCACTGAAAATTCACCCTGAAACAAAAACATCCGTGTGTATGTGCGTGTAACAATCTGCCTTCTCAGCAGCACCGCCGCCGCCCCGGCATCGCTGGCCTCATTACTGGGAGCAGGAAATGAGTAAAACATACATGACTCGGGAGGAGGCAGGCGGGGCTGCCCGGCCATGGCCGCCTCGCCTCTCCTCAGAGCAGCGGAGGGGGTTGCTGCCGGGCCTGGTGCAGATGCCGGGGACCTCAAATGTCTGCCGGAAATCTCAGCTCCGTCGGCGGGGGGAGCCGTGCGGTTCCCTGGCTGGGGAGCCCAGCGGGAGCCCCTCTCCCGCGTGACCCCCCTACCCCAAGCTGGGGCCGGCAGCCGCGGCCCTCGCCAGGCCCAGCTCGTTAATCAGCTAGACGGGAGAAAAATACACGTCGGAAAATGTTTCGGGGCAGGAAAAACCCAAACCCAAACACCGAGCCAGCTCTCACCCGGCGTCGTTGGCGGGACAGCCGGAGCCGGCTGGTGCGGGCCGGGCCCACTGCGCGCAGGCGAGGCGGCGGCGGCGGGGGCCTGGCGGGAAGAGGGAACGGGGCGCAGGTAAGCAGGGCCGGCCCGCCTGGGGTGTCATCCCGCCTTCCGGGACATCGTCTGGAGCGGTTCCAAAACACATGCCGCACGGCCTGTGCATCGTCTGGATCTCAGCACCACGGTGTGGCCCTGGCCTGGGCCTGGCCTCCTGCTTGGACCCTAAGAACTGCGACCGAGTGCAGGGAATGTGAGAAAGGATCCGTGTGTGCAGCGAAACGGGCTACACGAGGGTGTTGTAAGTGTAGAAAAGCGCAGGAGCGCTCCGATGCCCTGGGGAACGCCTTCCTGAATAGCAAGAGCAACACCTCCAATGCCTGGAACAGCAAAGAGCAGGGTGCCACATGGTGCGATTCCAGCATTACTCACCCCAAGGATCAGGCGCTTCCCCACCCAGTTACATATGACCAGGAAATTATAGCCTGCTCTGCTCCTCGCCTGGCTGTAGCACTGCCGTATCATATGATACACACCAGAGCGGCACGTCTGATGAAACAACAGAGCAATGTGTGTTTATTGAAACCTTAATGTTTTCCAGAATAGATGGGCTCAACTGGGTCAGGCTGTCCTTTGTTGTCCTGAATACATGCTCCCTCTTGCACATCTTGGCATTAATTAAGATTCTGGATAAAAATTAAATCCTAATCATCCTTTACACACGCTCATCACTGCTCTCCTTTTACTTATAGTTGACTCCACAGCCAGCCCGTGTGGCTTAGACATTACAATTCCTCTCTCTTATTCTGTCCATCCCATCTATAGGTAGACTTTAATTTTTCTTCACAGTATTCACAAGATCTTTCTCTTACAGCTGTCATATTGAGGGCTCTGCATCTCTTATCTTTATTACTATAACATTCACATCTCAGGCCCAGTGTGAACCTCTACACTCCACAGTACACGGCAAATGAAGCTACAAAGGTCATCTCTGCGCCACACTGTATCTGCTTGTTCCTGTCTTGAATTTATCCACTACTGACTGCTTAACATGGAGTGTGAGGAGCTTGTTATAACGAAAGTCACCTGTGCAAGACTGCACATCCATTTTTTCCAATATGTGTCTCCTCCACCAGTAATATGAGCTCTTGCCAGCCATGCCAGTCTCCTCACAGTCTTTCACACTCTCCAACACATTATCTCTTCCTACTTCCACCTTTTGTAGCAGCATCTATACCTATGTCACCTCCCTGCAGCTAAGGTAGTCTGATTTCCTGCAGGTTTGTGTGACTTCAAGCACCAATTAAAGCTTTTTCTTCTTACTGTTTTTAAGAGCTGCAGCCCATGTGAATTTTCTGAAGCCTGACAAAATACAAACTCCTATTGCAGCTGTCTTCTGGGCTGAAGAAAAGGGTTGTCTCTTCTCTTGGCTTTTTATTTTAATGAAATTAAGTATGTCTGAGCCAGCTTCTCACCCATCCAAATTTTAGTTGACCAATGCATCAAAAATTGTACATGCATCTGACAGACATATGATATCATACATGCTCCCCCTGCCAAATATTTTGTGATCACATAAACCATCTTTCTTTGCAAAACCAGACATACATTTTAACTGCAAAACCATGTGTTTCTTCTTATTACACCCCATCTATACTAATTGTTTTTCTTTCACCATTCCTCAGTGCTTGCCCTTTTAGAGCTTTTATTCCTGAGAGCAGGGACTGGGCTCTCTTCTGTGCCTGGAAAGTGTTAAGTGCCTTATGGGCATAACAACAAATTAATTAGTTAATAAGTAGTAACAATTTGCATTAGTATCATGCTTCCTGCCATTGCACATCAGGCCACTGCTCCAGCCAGTCAAATATACCCTCTTGCTCTTGGTACGCTGAATTAATCATCCCCAAGCGAGGCCAGGGCCTCACATGGGGTGGTGGTTGGGCATCCAACCCAGCCTCATTTTGCAGAGTCTGTCCAAGACTTGCTTGTTCTGAAGGAATCTATCGCCCTGACAATTTCAGATCCGAGCTCCTATATAAAAGAGACACTCCTAGCTAATTGAGCTTGGTAACATGTCTGACGGAGTAAGACTTGCCAAACTGTCCAGAGGAAGGCATGATGGCTCTGTAATACTCCCAGCATAGCACTGTTCTAGGATAAACAAAACAGAAGGATGAAGCAGGACTCGGCACTCACCCCACTCCTCTTGTGCCTCCCAGCACTGGGGGTCAAAACTTTCTTGCATCAAATTGCCAGTGCCTTTCTCTTCATTACAGATGTCTGTTTTCTCTTCAAAATACAGGTTTTGCTTCCCTAATATCACACAGTAGCAAATTCCACAGGTTATCCTGTGGCTTTCTGCTTCAAGGAAGGATAATCTGTACTTGATACCATCAAGTGATCTTTTACATCCTGGATCAATCATACTCAATTACAATGAAAACTGTGAGTCTCCTGAAAGGGTTTGATGGCTTTACTGTGGAAAGAATCAGGAATGTAAGGCCTAGGTGAAGAATTTCAATTAAATGGAATCCAGGAAGACCTTTGTGACAAAGTGGACACCTGTATTGTACTTTAAGAAGTATTTTTTTTTTTGTATATCTTATATTACATACCCCTGCACAAAGCTTTTTTGTTTTACAGCAGAGAATCCTACACTGAGACTCTGCAGATGGATGATTCAGCACACCAAATAAAACATTCAGGAGGGGGGAAATGGGGTACTCCTTAAACATTGTCATTTATCTACTGTTTGATCTTTGTAGCATGTCTGTCATCCTCCTGAAGAGCATGAAGGTGATGTCAGGCAGTGAAAGCAGTATGAGGAGAGATGGAATAAGACTGTGCTGGCACTTGGGGAGATTGTGGGGATGATGGAAAGCATTGTAGAACAGGGCAAAGCCAGGAACAGAACTGCTCAGCATATGCAGCTGGAAGCTATGGTGAACATACTGCAAAGGCCTTCTACTGGAAGGTGACCCCAGGCCTGCTCC
This sequence comes from Pezoporus wallicus, assembly GCF_028554395.1. NCBI lineage: Eukaryota > Metazoa > Chordata > Aves > Psittaciformes > Psittacidae > Pezoporus > Pezoporus wallicus. Next base: position 3,561,417 of record NW_026642292.1, on the reverse strand, counting down.
ATGGCTCCTTCCACAGCAGGTGACCCCCGCAGGACACAGTGCTCTCAACAGAAGTTACAAGTGTGACTGAAGATCTGAAAGAAAGTCTGGTGCACCCAATGGTTATGTTATACCATCCCAGGGGTTGTGTGAGATTAACAGCTGGTAAATGATGGCATACCTGGAATAAGTTCTCTGTTGCCACACTAGGGCGATATATAAGAAGAAAACGTGGGTCTTAATACAGGCATACTTAAACCATATGAAGGAGAACTTGGAATGCCAGGTCCTTCTCCGTCGTGGAGCATGACTTAGTTGGTGACCAAGATATTTCTTGTTTATAGGCAATGATTCTTCACAAACAAATCAACTAAATGGACAAACTGGGTGATAAAGTAGAGCCAAGAACTGCCTTGTCCTCAGAGTCATAAAAACTCACCCCTTTTACAACTGCTGAGTGCTTTGCCAAGATCATGACAAGGTGAGAGTGGTGGGGGGAAGGGAAAGATACTGAAGAGGAAAATAAATGGGCCAGGTAAACAGTGCTGCTGCTGCTGCAGCAGCCGTAGTTGTCATGGTGACCGGGTGAAGAAGAGGAGGAGGAGGAGGAGGGAGGCGGATTGATCGATAGTCCTGTGCTGGCTCATCTGGCTTCCATCCACGAGCTGCTACACAGGGAGAGAAAATCAAAGAACCACACACAGGGCAGCCAGGGCTCCAATTCAATACATGGCAGCAGCTTGATCAATAGCTTGTTGGAAGATGGGTAATTGACTCCCCTTCCACCCAGGAGAAAGCAGTGCAGCAACAGAGATGTGTTCGTTAGCTACCGATTCTCAGCTCTCCTTTATCACCCAGTCTGTTCATTTAGTTGATTTGTTTGTTTGCTTGCTTGAGATCCCCATTTCTGTCTGATTTCTCCCTGTCCCTGTCAAAGATGACTTCCAGCTGCTGCAGCAGAGCCAGGGCTGCTCTCAGATTTCTGAGATGCTTTCCTGCTCCTCTCCTTTCTTTGGTCATTACTGGGGGTTTTACCTCACACTGGCAGAGGTTTTGACAGGAGAAGCTGGAAACAAGGACAACTTTTTCTTGTGGGATTTCTAGAACTTCCTTTTCTGGCTGGGTCTGGAGGAACGTTAAGTATGGCTTACCTGAATACAAGGAGCACAGTAACACCACCACCACCCCCACCCCACCACCCCCCCCCCCCAAATAAAATTGAATAGTTAAAAGTATATTTTTGCACTCCACAAACCAAGAGAGTTAGAGGGAGAGATTTACAACTGTTATTTTTGTAAGTCTGCAGTTCTCCAGAGGAGTTATCTGCAGAGGGTGACCAGGTGATGCTATTAGAAAAGTAAAAAGAAGAGAGGTGGCAGAGGAAAGGGCAGGAAATCAGGGCATGGGGAGAACAAAAAAAAAAGAGGAAGATGCAGAAAAAGAGACCTTTCCAAGGAAAGTACACCCTCCTGAAGCATTGAGATACTGAGGGCTCATTCTCCATTTCTACCTAGACCTGGGCAGGGTGCCCACTTGACCTTCAGGCAGGCTATGCTGCATTTAGTAAACAAGCCTGTACCATACAATCAAGTTCACCCTCATGCTGAATAAGCTTCTGCAGGCATTTTTCAACAAAATGTAGTGAAATTTGTGGCTAAACCAGAACTTATGTTTTACATCTTCTGTCAAAGCAAGCAGCACAAACCTCTGTGTCACCTCCCTGGGGCACTAAGAACCTAATTGACTTCAACAGGGAAAAAAACAATGCCACTCTGTGTGGTGCAACACGCATCAGCAAACTCGGAGCAGAAGATGGTAAATCTGGTCTCTGAGATGCTGTGGAAGGCAAGGACCATCTGTTTGCTCTATACTTGTCTATTGTCCAGCTTGCTGGAGTCCTGGTCTACAGTGAGCATTTAGGCATATAGCAATAATAAGAGCAGTAGCGTCCGTTGCTGGATAATTGATATTGCTTTGTGGAGCAACTAGCCCCTTAGGGTACAGCTAAGAAGATGCAAACACACCACAAGTATCACTTCCTTCAGTTCCCTGGATTTTTCTTGGAGCTATCCCATCCAAATGCACTGCAGTTCAATTTTATTTAGCTTTTGAATTAAAAATGAAAATTCATTTGCTTGGAATTCTGCTTCTCTTAAGTTAGTTGGCTGCAGTCCAGCTCTCGGGGCTTGTGCTTTTATGGTCTGATCCAAATCCCAGAGAAGTCACTGATTTTAATGAGTCAAATCACTCTGTGAGGAGCAAGCTATCATCTCTCAAGGCCTTTTTTTATTATTTCCTTTTCATGCTTTGAAGCACTAGCAGGTGTATCTCGCAGACGCTGGATGTAAATCACAGTAGGAAGAGGGGGCTGCGTGAGCACAACTACTCCCTGTTGCATAACCTAGAAGATACAGGTTATATCAGGCGATACTTAACAGGGTAGGGACTACAGCTCTTTTCACTCCCCAGTACGTCTGCCTCTGGAAATATTTACAAACCACCCAAAGATGCCTCTCTGCCCTGCAGAATATTTTCCTTCAGTTCCTCTGTGAGTGGGAAGATAAGAGCTTCCTAACCTCTGGGCATAATTTATGTCAGAAATAAATAGCAGGATGACAGAACAGCTCTAAGGTAAATTATTGAAAATAGTCACCTGCCACTTCTCCAGAGAAGGCAGGCAGGTGGGCGAGCCAGAACCAAGTCAGACTAAAAGCCTTAGAGGAATAGAGTAGTTTCTTCTAGTCATAAAGGAGCAAAAATTGTTTGCAGCACCTGCAGGCAGCTTCCTCTCTAAAAGGAAGCTGGAAGGTTGGACAAAATACCATCTAGACAATGGAACAGCCTGTAGTCAAATTTGCACTCAGGCAAAATAAATAAAAGAACATACAATATTCAGTGCTGCTATCAAGCTAAATGCCTGGACTACCTGCCAACAATAAGCATATCTGTTTGCTGAATCATTCTGCCTGACACAGATGGGGAAAGTAATGGGGTACATGGAAGACAGGGAAAAAGCAGGATGTCTTATGCATCAGTAGGGCTCCAGAGAATCAGCTCAGTGAGTCTTGCTGTTTAATGTGCAAATTCAAGGGCCTGGCTACTGAAATGTAGTCTAAAATCTGGGAAGAATGATGTAATCCAGATAGTCTGTGAGCATATGTGCAAGGGGATGATGTAATGCACAAACAGCCTATGTCTTTCTCAAAGGGGACCTTCCTTAAAGGTCTCTCTGAGGCTACATGGGAGCTCTGAAAGGGCATATCTCACCTGCTTCTGCATTAGTGCACTTTCTCAGCTGTATCAGGGGCCTTGAAGACAGTGTCAGGATAAAATTCTGGTCACTTACTCAAATTCCACTTTCTAGGAATTTGTGGAGGAGCCTTCCTGACAGGAGCCGACTGCTTCCCAAAGCAAGAGCTTAGGGCTAAGTCAAGCTTTGACAACTGTGAAGCACAGGATTATGATAACACAAAGGATCCAGTATCCTAAATAGTGAGAAAGACAACTGCAGTCCCACACTAGATGAAAGTTACCAGTGTGCTGTTCTATGATGCATGCATTAATGCTTACCTGAGGCCTCAAAACAAGATTCATAAAGCAAATCTGGGAGTGTCTAGCACTTAGTTATCTGACTGGGGGTCTGTGGGGGATCAGGCCTTGACATTTTCCTATGAATACCATCTTGGCAACCGAAAAACTAGGGAAGGGTGATTAAGGAAGCCCTTGAAGGCCATTTGTTAGTGCATTCCTGCAAACTGTAGCCACAGGCTCTGCAGTTGCTTTTGTGTCCAGCTAGGAGGGGGAGGATAGACTGGGAGGTTGCTTCTGACGGTGCCTGAAGGTCATTGCAGCATCCACAAGGCATGTGAGATAAACCAGTACTGACTTCGGGCCCTTCAGCACTGGAAAAACTGGACACCGTGGCAACACGCTGGCAAACTGTTCTAGGGAAAACACAGAGAACAAAGTGCACAGGAAGATAATCCGCTTTTGGAAGAGCAGCCAGCAGTATATGAAAGACTGAAATCCTGGACTCAGTAAGGACCTGCCACAACTGATAGAGATGAGGACGCTTCTTGGGAGGACCATTGCAGCACGCAGATCCCCTTCAAATCCAGGAAGTGTGACAGTGGCTTAGTTCCCTTTGCTTCAGCCCCAGAAGTGACTCATGACCTGGAGCATTCAGCACACTCAGCTGAAAGTCTGTTCCTGTGCCTGAACAAGCTGCCTCAACCCTGGGTGTCCTGTATTATATACGGAATGCACACTGAGCCTGAAGTATCTGGCTTGACCTTAGAGCACCCTCAACCTGAGGAGCTGGGCCAACACCCATCAGTAATGTAACTTGGATTCTGAGCTGTGGTGCTGCAGAGTTGCATTGTTGTATGATTAATGAATGCCATTAAACCAGGGAGCCTCTTCAACCAGCACTGAAAACTCAGGAGAAATACCAGACAGTCAGCCACCGTCAAGGGGGCTGGACCAGAAAGAAGAAAGAAATGCTTGCGGTTAAGAACACTGACTTTCAGTCTCCTGTCAAGACTGCTCCATTCTAAATTGTTAATCTGCATTGATCCGCTTTAAGAAAGTTGGTAGAGCTGCCTTGTGCCCGTGCAGCCTTCCAGGCAGGAGCAACAGTGTGAGTCCCAGAAAGGACACGGCATGACAGAGGAGCCAGTCAATCCTAGTGCTACCCAGACTCTTGCTCCTGGTGGGAAAACAAAGCCTGGATATTTTGCTGGCGCTACCTCAGGTTCTTTTAGATGTAACTGATCAAGCAGGAAGGTTGATACAAAGAAGAGGAAGGTAGCAGGCAGCCAGTACCAACTTCAGCTAATTCAGTACTCCTGCTGCACTGCTGATAGGAACCCCACACGTGCAAGGGATTGCAGTGAGACAAGCAAAGTTAGCTTCTACTTGCAATCAAAATGCATTTCAGTTAGCTCACCTGAAGCAAACACTGGTGTTTATTTGGGGTTTTGCAGTGCAGATAACCTCATCACTGGTCACAGAAGCTTGAGTCAAGACTATACATGAATATAAACAAGAACTACTATACACACCTTTTGGGCACAGCACAGAGCAGAGTAAAAATTTTCCTCACTAAGCAATTAAACATCCAGTTACTTGTGAATTTGGACCCTTTTTACTGAGTTTGATGATTTCTAATTCTATGTGACAGGCCAGCTGTTCACACCAGTGAGAATCCAGAGCCAGGCAGGATGTGGCAAACAGAAGACCCTGGGAGAGGGCAAAAATATATTTCAAAGTGTTGGGAATCTGGAGAAAAGCAGGGAGCAGGATTGTGTGAGGAGGGTGCACCCCTAAGCTAAGGATTGCAGATGCCTCCATCCCTGCACTGCCACATAGGTGGTTTTAAAGCAGAGCCAGTTCCCATAGCAACAGCACCTGCCAGAGCTGCAGGCCCTGGATGCAGCTCCTGAGGAAGGTAAAGAGCAAGGCTGACCTCCTGCTCTAAGCCAGCCACCAGCACGAAGCCCTATCCCAATCCCAGGCTTGCTGTGCAGGTCCCAGGCCAGTGCTTTCCCTGTAAGCAGGAAGGCCAAGAGCTCTTCACCTGAGACCCCAGTGGAAGCTGGATCAGCTGAACAGCAGCTCCTGGTTTGAAGCAATACCCAGCCGAGTTTTGGATTGCCAGGAAATGACAAGACGCTGAGCTAAACTTCATGGTGTTGCAGGACAGGTCAGAGGACAGCAGAACATGCAGAAGCATCCTCAGGAGAAGGGAAGAGAGGGCTTTCCACTTTATGACCTATCACCAGACAAAATGCCTTTCCTTCCGCTTGCACCTGCCTTCTGGCATGTTTTTTACCTATGACTGCTTCTCTGCTCTTGATTTTTGTTCTTGCGCTCCTTCCAGTGCTCCAGAAAAATCTGCTTTGTAGGAATGATGCCAGTGAAAACTGATGTTTACAGCCTGTAGTAGGGTTCATTTTCTTGCTTGCATGGTTCACACTTTCTCCCAGAGAGAAAGAAGCTGTGGAAGCGGGAGGCTGCCATTAGCAAGATTGAATGTCAGACACCTGAGAAAGCTGACACTGAAGAAGTGATGGAGGCAGTTCCTCATGAGCAGGTGGCTACATCATAAAACCTCCTACACTCAGTCCTACTCGGCCCCAGGCTGGCAGCCTTGATAGAAAGGCCAGGGGCCAAATGGGTCAGAGACTGGCATCTCTCATGCCATAAGGGCTTCTAGGGCTGGGCTGAAGTGTGGTGCAGTGGCTGAGCACGTACTCTCACCTATGCCTGCTTCTGCGCCTTCTCTGCTCTCTTATCTGGGCTGTGAATCCCACATTTTTCAGCAGAATAGAATTCATTTTACATTGCATACAAAGAATAAAAAACAGAGGGAAATTGTTAGGCTCTGATAAATAAACATTTTCAGGAGCAACTTCATCTTATTGACTGTGGAAATTTGTGACAGATCTGAGCTCAGGCAAATCAAACGGACTGCTCATTCTGATATTGTGAGAGAAAGCAGCAGCAGCCAGAGAAATGGAAAGATCGACAGTTAATTGGAAATGTTACATCTGCTGTTTATGCAAAAGGCATAAATATTTATATCCTGAAGGCTGACTTTTGGGTTCGCTCCTCAGCAGGAAGAGATTTACATTTTGAATAAAGACTTTTTTCTTTCTCCTTCTCAGCAAACGTGAGCAGTTTATTATTTCTTTAAGCAGGAATCCTTAGCCAAGTCCTCCAGTCCCATTAGTTACATGCATCCAGATTCCCTTGGCTTCAATAGAAATTACAGGTGAGTGCAGACTGCAGCACCCATCTCCCTTGTTTATAGACATAAAGAAAGGAGTGAGACTGAAGCAAAAGGGCAGGAACTGTGATCACAAAATGAGAAGGCAGAAAATGCATTGACAGTTCAGAGGCACCTGAGATGCTGAACTGCTTTTCTAAGTCTGCTTTTGTTAAGAAATGAATGACATTTTGCACCTTGAAAGCATCGAAAGATCTGATAACATTAGCTGTCGATACAGGGCAAGGAAATAAGTACTTGGAAAGTGTAAGTACAACACTGCATTGGATTAAGCAGTGCTCCCCATAGTGTGATGAGTGAACCAGGTAACAGAAGTTTAGACACATGCAGGGATTCTAGAAAAGCCAAGGAAATCTGCTGAAGTACAGGAATACTACAAACAGAAAGCGTGTTACCCTACAGACCATCTTCTGCCCTATCTGGCCTCCATATCTCCTGCTTCTCTTCACTTTTCCTTGCCCCTGTACTTACTGAGCAAGGCTTCACCTCCCACCCTGTCCTGTCCCATACTGCTGTGCCAACTCTATTGCCCTCAGCTTGCCCACCCTCATATCCTGTGGTCTGCCATCCCACTCCCCTCTGTTGTTTCATCTCTGCCTGCTTCCATCCTTGTTCTCTACCTCAGGCTTTACCTGCTCTCCTGATCACCTTCTCACTGCTTGTTATTTTTACCACCACATTCTGCTCTAGCATCCTCCTACATCCCTATCATTTCCCAGTTTGAGGCTCTCCTACCTCACCTTCCCCTATTACTCCATTTATTCCTGTCAGCTTCTCCCTCCATCTGCTCTCTTCTCTTCCCCCACTCCCAGTCTCAGCCCTTGTGTTTGCCCTATTACATTCTCAAGAGACACCAAATTCACACATCTCTGTGTGGATGCTGAAGCTGTTTGCCTTCCTGTCTTCTACAGCATCATTCATTTCTCATTTTAATAATTCTTCTGCTAAACTGTAATGTTAAAGTTAAAAAAAAAAAGGAGTTACAGATAAACAGTAACAGAAAACCTCAGTGAGATGTAGGATGTTGTGGGTTGATCTGTTTGGTACCTATCAAACAGACTGGCCCATCCCTGAAGGCCAGAGTGCAGGTCACAGTGCTGCCAGGCATCCATCCATTGCTTGAAATTCCCAGACTTAAGCCTTGGACATCTCAGACAGTGCATCTTTCTGCCTTTTTAATGATAAAAACTATGCCTCTTGCAGAGACTAAAGCGTCTCCAAAGATAGAATCTCACTATTTGAGAGCACTTGTATGGAGAATGGTTAGCTTTAGAGAAGGCAAGCCTGCTGTGAATGAGAGGAATACCTGACTGGCTTACTGATTTGTGCCTCTGTGGCGCAGAGCTATCAATGCAGAGCATTCGCATTCCCACAGGGTCAGCAGGACGGGCCAAAGGTATGGTGGAGTTTTCTTTCACCCCCTTTCTAGCAATCACTGGATCACTTCCAGTAACTTCTCCCTTGTCTCTCAAAAGCATAAAACCAGAAAGCAGCAAGCCCATGAGAGGGTGTTTGCATTCTCCTCTGGTTTGCTCCTTGTTTCTGAGGCCCTAGAATTTCAAAGCAAGATTTTATTTTAGTTTAAGGGAATTTTTGTGTGTGTTTTAAAATGGTTTGTCCTCTGGGACTATTTTTCCTAGCTCCCATCGTTTCTGTTTCCATGGCAACTACAGCTGGCTCAGATGTGCTGTTGCCATGGCAACTGTCTGGTCCTCCTTTAAAACGATGCAGTGAGACAAGAATGATATTTGCATCCCCAGTGCTGTATAGAACAAATCTTTTTCACCACTCATGGGGAAGACATAAGACAACTGTATAAAATCAGCACAAAATCCAATCTAAATCCTCTCAGAGAGGTTTTTAGACAGATGGTGATATGAGAGTATTGCAAAGAAATTGGGCTTTTCAATTCATGGGCTTAGGGGGCCTGGCACTTGAATGGCATTTTCACAGTCTGTTCTGGGCAAAGCAGTATGCTTGGAAATACCCACTTGGGAAGAACACAAGGTTTACCAGGAACAGCTAACTCACATACAAGCTATCACACCTTGTTTTCTGTAATTTATCTTAAGATACATTATAATATGTTAAGAAACACATGGTAAAATATACCTCTCTATTTCATCCTAAAGAAAAGATCAAAGCCTGCAGTACTCATGATTGTCTCATAGAATATGACCAGCATAAAATGCATGGGTCCTTCTTGGATGTATACTGCTGCAGACCCACAGAGTAATTACACTTTAATTGTCCATCTCTTCTTCCCTTCTCTGCATCTGTACTCCTGTATATCTTGAAGGAGGTGCCAGGTAGATGCATGACAACCAACTACAAGACACTGTAACTCTGCTGGCTCATCACACAACATGGTACCAGAGGTGCATTTCTTTCCTGCGACACTGGGCAAAAAAGTGACAATGATTTTTTTGTGCATGGATTTTTAAGGGATTTGTTCTTGACTCTAAGTGCCTCGTGTCACCTGCATGTGCCTGACTTCCAGTATCTGAAGGGGGCCTACAACAATGCTGGAGAGAGACTCTTCATCAGAAACTGTAATGATAGGACAAGGGGTAATGGCTTCAAACCTAAGCAGGGGAAGTTCAGGTTAGATTTAAGGAAGTTCTTAACTGTGAGGGTGGTGAGGCACTGGAATGGGTTGCCCAGGGAAGTTGTGAATGCTCCATCCCTGGCGGTGTTTAGGTTGGACAGAGCCTTGGGTGACATGGTTTAGTGTGAGGTGTCCCTGCCCATGGCAGGTGGGTTGGAACTAGATGATCTTAAGGTCTGTTCCAACCCTAACTATTCTGTGATTCTATGACTTCACTTTGTTGGTTTTTTGTTTGTTTTTCTTTTCTTTATCTTGTTGCTACTGCTGGGACAAATTGGGAAGAAAGATGTAGTCAGGTTTCTCTGCAGGGCTCTGTTGGTTCTCTCGTCTTTACTTGCCTGCTGCAGCTTCCCCAAGGATTATGATATGCATAATAGGTAACAAAAGACAACAAGTGTGCAATGGAGTACTGTGGGGAAAAATGAATATATTTCCTTGGAGAAGCAAGGAGTTGGCACCCCTCTTTATACCACCAGCAGCTGTCCCTGCGTGGTCCTGGGTTCTGTGATGTTGCTGGGCTGAGGGCTGATCATGATCTCCTGGAGGAGTGAAGCTGAATTTGAGTGTTTGGCTTTGCAGATGGGCACTGTCCCAGCTGCCTTGTTTCCAACAGTGACAGTCCAAAAGACTGAATTCCTGAACTAGTGCATGGCTTTGAGGTAATGTACCTTTGTAACTTTCCCATCAGCAAAGGCTATTTAAAACCAGTGCTGTTCATTGAAAAGAGCAGGAATAATTAAAGAGCAAAAATCACCACAGGCTCCAGGCAGCTGCTGCTAATTATTTCTCTGCAGTGTACAGGCCTGGCTTCTCTTAAGGCACACAGCGTATATACTAAGCATATACACTTTTTTAACCATTCTGCCTTATACCATTCCATCCACTTTCACTGTTGTCTCCAGAACTCAGATAGTCCCATCAACCAACAGAACACTGTAAACTGTCATGAGCAAATTTATTCTACCACCTAATGTCAGAGGAAGATCATTACCCTTACTAGGTAGTCCAGGCACAGAAAAGCCAGGAAGGCTGCCTAAATGCAGGTGGTCTACATGGACACAAGGACCAGAACTCAGGAGGCCTTCTGTTTAGCCATCACGTTCCTTTGCTGTAGCCTTGGTACTTTATCACTTCATTTTGTGCCAGAGTTTTTAAGCAGTAACATGTCTCTGTGTTACTGCCACCCAAATGCAGTAAAAGCCTCAATGTGTACCTAACAGTCAAATTTCTGAATGAGATGCTAAGTTCTGTATGGCTTTCCTTCCTTATTTTGGGGATATTCTACAAAACTCACCTTTCACTTGAAGAATGATGGAATCAATATGCTTTGCCATCATTTATGTTGGAAGGAGGACCATAATACAGCGCTCCTTCAATTACAGAAGATGGAATCAATACATTTCACCCCCATTTATGTGGTTAAGGTCTAAGTCAGCATGGCCCACCCTTTATTTATGGGGGTGGCCTCAATGCAGCTCACTTTCATTTAATGGGGAGGAACTAATATGTCTTGCTTTCACTTATGGGGGGTGGGAAGGAGAGAATCAATACAGTCACCATCATTTACTGGGAGGGATCTATAGATCTCACCTTGATTTACTGGGGAGATCAATATCTCAACCTTCATTAAAGTGGGTGTATGTTGGACAGAATGAGGTTCATCTGCTTTTAGAGCAAACTGACAGAATATGGCTCTTCATGTATGTTGAGATGATTCAGCATGGCCTTCATATATGTAAGACTTGGAAACCATATGGTTCACTAGCTAACACAGGGATGCATACAGTTCAGTTCAACATTAGATCTGGGAAGACAAGGGCAGGCTCAATGCATAGGGATTGTGGACTCTGCATGGTAGACCTTCCTGACTCAAGTCTGTCTATGCTTTCCCATTTATGAGAGGTGCAGATTCAATGATCTTATGTGTGTGGAAGCCCCTGGATTCAGTGTAATACATCTTCATTTACAGGAGATGGTCTCAAGGCAGTTCTTCATTTATGCAGAAGTAGATTTGGTGATATTGTCCCTCCTTTACAAAAGCTGGATTCACTGTTCCTCATCATGCTTTTATAGCCAACTAATATGAACTATAAAATAGTTGTAGGAGTAGAGAAAAGGGTATGATGTATCCAGGATCACGACATTGTGCCAGCGTATCTGAATGTTTGAGAAATGCTTCTTTACAACTCCTCAGAGCATAGAAAAGTAGGAGTATATTGCTATGAAGAAAGGGGAAGATGTCATGAAATCCCAAGCAATTTCTACACCAGGTCTGCTACTGGCATGATTTTTCTTTGCAGCATCACACAGTCAGCAGAAATAGCTGAGCTCATTGCATTTTAGAGCTGCTAATTCAGGCTTAAAGCTTGTTGTCTTTGTCTTCAAAAGACACTAATCACCATCCTTCAAATCGTCCTCCCTCAAAAGGGCTCAAAGCCCAACTGAGAAGAGTGTGACCTGTCCTCTAATCACCTATTAAACATCCACAGACAGTTTGCAGTGCCATGAACACCACAGCAGGGAACCTTTTCATATTTTGGCTACTGATTTGATAGGAGCTCAGATTACCAAGTGACCAGAAGTAAATGCTCATTGATGCAGCCAAGGGAGTTGCATGATATGAGTTAGGGGGCATCGGTACAATTCCGGGAGGAGGTACATCAGAACAACTTAGGGAAAAATAGCAAACCCAGTGCCCACCTTGCTGTGTTTCACAGCAGGGAGCCTGTGGACTGAAAGGACCCCAGAGATTGAACTGCCTTGTCACTTTTCATTATGTGCAGTAGTTAAACGGCATACAAGCACCTGCAGCTCCCATTTCAAGGTGAAAAGATAAAAAGCGAATAGAGGGCACTTTAATACCATAGAAATGCAGTGTATTGAAAACATGACAATCTCTGCCGGCCTTTCCTTTTTCCCTGGCACTAAGGGGAAATGGGCAAGCATGAGGTGAGGAACCAAAAGCATCCTGGTTTTAACTCAGGTCCACTGCTTCTTTTGGCTGATGAAAGGCTGCAGCAGATTTCTAGGAGGCAGAAGGTGGAATGTGCCTTTTCCATTGCTGAAGTAGCAAGTATGTTTATTTTCGTCACTGCATTGCATCAACATCACTACTTCTCCTGCATGCTGGCTGCTTGTAGTGTTGTATTTAAAACTGTGTGTGTCTCTGCATGCAGTAGGATTTTTCACAGGCTGCTCCATGTGATCCTGGGTCAGCTAGGTAGACAAGGCTGGATATGAGAATGCCTATTTGCACCCAAAGAGTATTCCTATTACAAACAGGATAATTCCACAAAGAGTTTCCTTCTTTTTGAAGGCTCTCACATCTCTTATACTCTTGTCCTCAAAGACTCTGCCTCTTCCCCCTTTCTGTTTCTTTTCAATCCAGAATTTTTTCTTAATCTCCCTTGGTTTATGCCCTTAGTGCCCTTGCTTTGCACCCTACATTCCTTCTATTTCTCCCTAGGGTCTTTCTTTAAGTTGCCTTTCTTCAGACTGCCAGGAAAGCGTATGAACATCCTCCAGTCACCTCCATAAACCCATGTAATGTTGTTTTATATCTAACATAGCAGTGTCATTCACTACATCAGCCTCTTAAAGCTTTCTGAGAAATCTTCAGCAGCTATGGATGACTGTGTGAGTTCTGCTGCTACTGAATTCTTGAGGCACACAACACACCCAGAGTCCCCCATCACTACTCAGATGAACTCATGGGCTGTGATTTGGAAAAGGACCAGACATGTGGAGGGGATCCAACAGGCTACCTCGGAAATTACTGCAAATTCCATCCAGAAGTGGTATAAAGCAAAGGAAGGAATAAGAATACCCTCCTTAGGGCAGAAGTGTGCCTTAATTACAGAATGTAAGAGACCACACGGTATGATGATGGTCTTCTTAGAATAATCAGAATGAATATCCAGCTCTTACATGATGCTTTTTGTTAGAAGAATTCAAAGTGCTTCACCAGTGGCACAAAAATTATGATGCTTGGCAAAAATCAGCCAGTGGCAGGACCACAAATGGAAACCAGCTGTCCCAAGCGCCCTGGGAGAGTTTGCTAGTTCCTAGCCATACTTTCTCCCATAAAAGGAATAAGAAATGAGTTCAGCTTCTTGCACACACCAGCTGTAAATAAGCAGAGGGGCAGGTAGGAATTCTGTCAGGGATCACCTTCATAAAATAATCTCTTTTCTGTAGTTCCCTCCTCCCAGGCGCACGTGAAAAAGGCTACATGATCAGGGAATGTTATCCCCCTCTGTTTCTGCCTTAATCTACCATAGCAGACACTGTGGCTTGAGCACAGCACAGATCAAGCCTAACCTGCACAGAAGTAATTCCACTTACTTCTAACTTAAAGCAACATCGACTCTTCTTTGTCTTGGTGTGAGCAGATGAGCAAATTTGGTGCAGTGATTGAGAGGTGTTATTTTGTGATCTGCAATGTATTTTAACACCTTTTCAACATGAGATGACCATGCAGGCTTTTTGCACTCTTCTCATATCTGTTTGATTGTGCTTTCAGAAGCTGTAAACAGGGACACCGTAACAGTCTTCCGTCTGCACAGAGCCTTGCTCTGCATTATTCATACATTTCCTTCCTGTTTCACACACTTAGGTCAGTCCTCATTCAGGCAAAATTCACATTAAATGATTCACGCTCTCTTTCTCTATGTCTTTCTCTTTTTTGCCTGTCTTTGAAATGGGAATGAGAGAAAAAAAAAAATGTAAAAGAAGAACCTGTGATTAGGCTTCTCTCCCCCTTTTTCCTTCTTCCCTCCTCAGTCAGACCCCAGTGCTCAGTGACATCTGCATCTGGTCTCTTGATTCCAGTGTATCTGATGCAGAGGAAAATGGAGCAGAGGAGCCATCCCTGATAAAAAGTCCCATCAGTATTGTCCTGATTTTGATTAATTTGATTGATTTGATTAACCCTAATTTCTGAGATTAAAAAAAGACACACACCCCCATCTGTGTATCATCTTTGTCCCTGCCAGGGATCTGTATTATCTTCTCTTTCTCCTTTCCCTGCCCTGCCCTTAGGATGTTTGCTCTGAGAAGCTACCACACCTATCTTAGAAGCATCCAGAAGATATTAGTGACAAATGCTCCAGGGGTTTTCACTTGCTGTGTGCTGTACCATTCTGTCTTGGTACCTTCGTTACTTGATACTCATATGGGTTTAATAGAAGGGCCAGCAAGAAGGCATGACTTGTGGCATTCTGTATACAGGGATGAATCCCAGCTTTGTGGTTAGTCTTTTTTGACTTGTGCATGATGCAGCTGAATGCCTTAACCCACAGTTGCCTGGCTGCAACTCACCAACATAACATCAAGAGACAATTGAGGTGCTGATGATAGGTTGAAGGGAGCAACCAAGGAGAATGGCAGGGCTGGCACGAGTTTCTGATAGCTGCAGCCTGTTTCTAGTGGCACATCAGGTTGCCCCACAGGGATGCTATCAAAACCCAAGATGATTTTAGACTATCTTATATACCAGTACCCAAGACTGCGTTTTTCTGTCTTAATGTGGATAAAAGGTTGCAACCATTCCTTTTGGAGCAGAAATCCCTACTATCATCTGTGAATTATGTTATGCTCAGCGCATTCTAAAGCACTGCATCAGGCAATGTACTCTAACTACACTAAGAAACTGAAACTGCTGCAGAATGCAGATGAGTGCCAGCTAAATGGACTTTTTCAGTGGGAATTACCAGTGCTCGCCAAACTGCAGTGGGTGGCCACTGCTTTTCTTGGGGAATGTGAAATGTTTGTGTGGTTCCATACGGCCCTGAGTGAGACCTGTGTAACTGAGACACCTACCTCCCACTGAGATGCTGCAATACCACAGCCAGCAGAGAGCTTCTGCTCATGCCCTGCCTGTACAGGGCAATCCCTGTAGAAGCCTTAGTCTCAGGATATTTTTTGTCCTTTCAGTCCTGGAATATATTTGTATTTTAGTTTTCATCTGCTGTGTTTTAAACTCTGCTGCGTAAGACACATACTTTATCAGACTTCAGGAGCAGGAACTCTCCAGTTACCTTTTCTCTGGAATTGGTCCATGTCAGAGCCTTATGGGGGAGGTGGAGACACACCATTGAAGACAGATGGCTTCAGTACAAGACTGCTTTTAGTAATACAGACAGTAGTTTTCAATTACAGAATACTGTTTTGTGGATACCTTGCAGTGTTCTGGGAAATTATCCTTTGTAGATTTTCAGCATATGTACTTGTTACCCTGAAATAGAGGAGGTGTGGCTTTTTGCATCAAGAAAATTAGGGAATAAAGCAAGCAAAACCAGATTGATTTGAGTGTTTTTTTGTTATGATATCGATAGTAAATGCTCTTTCATCTTTCTCATATTCTTCTTAGTTAAAGCCTTTTGAAACAATGTGAACATTTTCTTCTGGTCTTCACAGTTCAGACACCTGTGAACACATCACGGTGCTCTTTTCCACGAGCCAATTTTTCTAGCAGCATCAGCCAAAGGAAGCTGCCTGGTGCCAAGGAAGCTGTGTAATTGCAAAACTGTGAAGCAAGACGCACCAAGTGGAGTGGGAATTATTTTATCCCCTCCCAATCCTGAGCCATTCTGTGCAACTTAATTTCAGAGCAATGATTATCCTGATGGCTGGGTAAGATCACTTGGACATGCTGTTGCTGGACCATATCAATTAGTCCTAATCTCTGTTGCTCATAATGCACGTTTCTGAGGGGCTTCTTGGCTCAGTTCAGGTGGGGGATCCTCTTTTATCAGGTTTGGAAAACCTCATGCTGGCCTCCAGCAGTGGGTGGAGTAGTTTCCTGGCCCTGCCTGTCTCTGTGATCCCTACACCTTGTTATTTCTTTGGGGTGAGGGGGCAACGCTGACATTAGTGACACTTTGTCTTTCCCCCATCCCTTTTTTGCATTGAGAAGCCCTCCGGGGACCCAAATCCATCTTTCAGACTGAGCATCGGTGCTGGGGAAGGGGAGGGGAGGGACTGCAGCCTGATTTCCAGGGGGACTGCGCTACTCATCAAAGGAACTGTATCCAGGCAACTTGCTTCCCCTGCCTGAGACAAGGACACACAGCTGGGACTTTGGAAAACTAAGAAGCAGCTACAGTAAAGAGCGGGCTACAGGGAAGAGGGGGTGGGGTAAGGCGCAGGGGGGGAGCTGTTATTTTGAGCAGGCTATTTCTGCCCTGGCATCTGCTGACACCGGGCCCGGCAACAGTAGCGAATGGAACCACCCAGCTGCTCCTTTCCTGGTCCTCACAGAGAAAAGGGAAAGGGAGCAGGACCAGGATGGGGGAAAGGCTTGCCCGGCCTCTTGCAGGAGCTGTTGCCCAGCTTTTGCGGCAGGAGGAAGAAAGTACACTGTAACCTTGCCTCCCGGGCATGGTGAGGAGACATCCTGTGGTGTCTGGAAAGCTCAAATCCTGCCCATGTTAAGGGCCAAACCCATAAATGGATGGACAGACACACCAGCACACGCAGGCAAAATGCCTTGTGCCCTTGGAGTGCCCCATGCTCAGGCTCTCTACAGCTGGGCACCTCAGGAGTCAGTACTTTATTGTCTGAGTGGCAATGCATCAGTTTCTACCAGCACCAGTGCAGGTAAGTTTTAGATCCTGCACTCCTGCTGTGACCAAGACCCTAGAATTTGGGCCCAGCTTCAGACCTCACCTCATGTTTTATAGCCAGGAGCCAGGGCAGACTGGCAGCAGCTCTTGCAAAACACTGGGAGAGCCTCTCTGCAGTGGCGGTCTCAATTCTCTCCCTACAGCCTTAAGACCTGCCTTTCGCCAGGACACAGCACTCTCTTTATGGCCAGCTGTTCACCCTTCACCGGCAGCTCCACTCCCATCCCAAGTGTGTCTTCTCCTGGTACCTGTAGAACATGGGCCTGGCTTTGATGAGGAGGGACCTCCCAGGGGAAGAGGAAGCCCTTTGATGAGAGATCTCCCAGGCTTGCAATCTGAGGGAAGTAAAATTGCTCTACATTCCTGTTTCCTCTTTTTCTCAGTCATGCTCCAACAGTGCACAACCTCCTTCACTTCATTTAGTCCCCTTTGTATGCCACAGCTCTCCTTCTTCTGTCTCCTCATCTTTTATCCTGCTTTTCCTTTACCTTCTCCTCTTTCCTCCTCTGCCTCTTTCACGTGCTTTTTCAGATCTGAGCCCCATCACCCTGTCTGCATGGGCTGGCTTCATAAACAGAGCTAGGCTAGGAGGGCTCCTGCCCATGGCCCAGGCATTTCCTGGCCTTTCAAGTGCCTCTCTCGGAGGAGTGCCGCAGTTGCTTGCCCTTTGACTTTTTTCAGTGCTTTCTAACCTGTGACTGAGCAGCTCACCAAGTACATTTTTGCCAAGAGGAGAGAAATAAGCTCCAGGGAGGGCTGCGGGGAGAGGGTAGGCAGGGGCTTGGAAAGAGCATTAAGGAGCTAAAAATAACCATGGGTCAACTCTGAATGAGCCTGAGGCACTTCTCCTCCCCAGCCCCCAGCTGATGCCGCAGTCAAAGGGAGGACAAGCAGCCATGAGGAATTCTCTGTCTTCAGCAGCAGCTCCTCTCCCTTCCCTCAGGGCATCCCTGCTGCCAGGACTGGGATTGCCACACTGCTATAGAAAGAGGAAAACAAAACAAATGAAAAGGAATCTGCCCCAAAATAACCCCTCTGGCTCCTGGCACCATGTCAGCCACAGAAAGTTTTGTGAATCAAAAATGTTAGGCAGGAAAAGACCTATTAGTTCCCATGTACTCTCCAACCTGGGGGGTGGGAGAAGGAGAGGTTAGTGCCAGATTATCCCCTCCAGCCTATTTCAGTCAAGTATATTCAGACAGAAAATTCTCCTTAGTCCCAATAGACAGAGACACAGCTTTCAACAGCCAATGCTTAGAACACTGGTAGCGAGCTCTGTCACCCCTTCGGGGATCCATCCAGGTCTGACTCAGAAAAAGCATATAGGGATGAAGTGACGAAGGTTACAAAGCACCAAGACATAACAGCTGATGTTTGGTAAGATCTAAGGAAGTAGAAAGAGAGATAAAGACTGGATGTTTTGATTGTCCTAACCCCTGTCTTGCATTAGTAACAGTTTCATCAGCTTCCATGAGCATAAAGAACCTGATCCAGTCGAAGATGTGCCTGCACATTGCAGGGAGGCTGAACTAGATGACCTTTGAAGGTCCTTTCCAACCTAAACTGTTCTACGATTCGATTCTATGATAAGAAGAAGTAAGAATCACAAAGCAAAGGCAGGTGTTTCTAACACGGCTGGGGAAATGACAGTACTGCCAAGTTAAACTTGTTACAAATAATATTTTAAAAACCCAACCCTGTAAAGATTGCAGAGACCAGCACAAAAAATACAGAGGTGAGAAATGCATGTGCAGCAATCCAGTCTTGTACTGTCATTTCCCTTCCCTCAGCCCCCTGCCTATGCAGTATACCAGGTGTCCTGAAGTGTTCAGCGAATGAGGACATCATCAACTTCCCTTCCAGCCCAGTGAACTGAACCAAACTCAGATTTTAATGTCTAGTTTCCCCTTTCCAGTCTTCCTACAGCCTGAGTTCATGGACAAGGGATATAGTACCATTAGAAGGCTTGATGATTTTTCAAATGCATGGGCTGCTAGAGACAGTGATGCAAACCTTGCCAGTGGATTTCCCAGCTGTAAGCCAACAGATGAGAAATGTCAGCATGCAGTCATAGCGAATTCTGATCCAGATTCCACAGGACAGTGTTTTTGTGGTTACATACGCTTTTCCCAGCTTCACTGGTGTTCCTGTACCCTTATGCTGTCACTCACCTACTTCCGCATACTTCCTGCTATCTTCTACACCATTTTCTTGCCTGTCCCTGCCATCCCCTTGTTGCTCATCTCATGCTCTGAAACCTTGTAGAGAGAGCTTAAGACAGGAACCAAAGGATACTAGCCAAGTGGGGAGGATGGAGGCAGTAATGATGAGCAGCATGATCACGTAGATTTGCCATGTATGGTGCTACATGCTGGGACTCACTTCAGCATTTGTGGAGTTTTGTTTCTGTAACTATTTACATTATGAAATGAAAATGGATCAGCAGCTCTGCAGCAAGGAAAGGAAGTGGGTGAGATCCTCACAATTTTTCTGAATTCTCCTCCCCTTGACAGTAAAATGAGAAAGAATAAAATTGGCTACAGAATTGGCTACTTCCCCTGTGTTGCCAGCCTGCTGTGCACTGTGCAGTCACAGAGGAAAACAGGAAGTTCAGACAAGATGAGACTTCCCACTTCTCTGAGCAAGGACATTACCACTGTGTTCCCTGAACTCTTCCCTAATGGACCTGCTGAAGCCTGTGCACATCCACTGATAAAAGTGCAGGAAACTGGACCAAATACATTCAGGGACTTGTGGACAGATAATGCACCTAGTACACCTCTTCAGGCAGGGCTAGTTCATACAAAGCATTAAGGGACAAAATGGCCCGATAATCACGGCAAGGGAGACAATGAGCTGCTCCACTGAGCAGGCTTAGGGAGAACCCAAGAGAAGAATGTGGCATCTGTCATCAGAAAGCCTCAGGAACAGTTCAGCTAACATTTGCTAGAAACACTATCCTGCTGGGAATAAAGGGATTTATGGAATGATCTTCTAATCCTACCTTCCAGTCCTGTGACCAACCTAACTAAACTCAGGCACTGATTTAAAAGGTAGTCTGCAGGATGCTCTTAAAAGATGCTTCCTGAATTTATTTTCTCTTGTGTTTTAAAGGGAGTCTTCCAGCTTGAAGGAGGTATTGTTTGACATGGCTGGGGAAGTGCAGAGCTGAAGCCAAGTCTGTAAGAAAACCCTACTCAGCAGTAAATTTATTTTCAATTCCCAGCACCTGAAAGCGGAAGGCTGCCATTATCCTCTAATCCCAGAGCACAAACCAGACCAGCCTTTTCCTACTACAAACTCCATTAAGATACCACCCTTGCCTTTTTTCAGAAGGGCAGCCTGAACTGTATCAATGAGGAGTCTGGTATCCAGCAGAGAAGTGTGACTCATTCTTTCTTTGTCACAGCCACAAAAGCCAGGATAGAATGTATTTCCCTGATGGCATGAGACAGGAGAGGATGACCCGTCATCCTAGAGAAGCCTGTCTTCCAGTCCTGTATTCCTTGACCAGTGAAACAGAGAGAGGAATAATGTTTTCAGTGTTTTGAGAGAGGATCAAGAGACTTCAATTTGTGCCTGCCTTGCCGCTGACTGTGAATGCCTTCTATTACTTCACCTGTAAAACACAGGCAGTAAAATGCACTAAACACAAGGAAACTGTAGAATTCAATGAATGGATAATTGTGTATCTCAGGAACAAAGAATACATTTCTAATTAACTGAAAGGAGCACTCTTTATTACCACCAGCCTTTGTAAAGCCCTTTGATTGCTCAGAAAGAAACATATGATACACAGTCAGCAGTACACATTATTGAATTATTAACTCATTCTATTATTCTATTCTATATGACAACGTATTTATAATGTGTCAGTTGCTTTGGTTTCTAGGCGAGGAATGCACAGTATTGAACGCAAATTAATGAAATCAAGTACTTTACACTACCTACTTCTAATTAGAAATGCTACAGATTATTTCCAAAATGATATTGTCAACAAAACAACATATGGCTTGCCTTGTTCACAAGCTTTTCAATGCTGCAGTTGGTGATACAGTTTGGGATCCCCAAGACAAAAGATGTTACATAAATATCAATGCAAAAGTATTTCAACAGTTTCTCTTGCCAACAAAAGCCCCAAGGCTTGCTGCACACTTAGCATAGTTGTTTGTTTATTACTTTTATTATTTTATTATCACTTGTTTTTAAAAAGTCAAGAAATACAACATATTAATGATGATTACAGATTCTCTGATAAATTTTCTCTAAGATGGGAACTGAATCCCAATTACTACCTCCCAGTTTGGGTAGTTAATTTCTACCTTCTCCCACTTCCTCTCCAGTTTCAGCTGGATATAATCTGATTCCTCCCTCCCTTAAAAGTCAGTGTAAGTGCTGCTCTGTACTGTTAAATAATTGTCACATTTAGCTGTAAGAATGACTGGATTTCAGCAATGGGATAACAAATTTCTATATTATATTCTCAAACACTTGGCATATTTCAAATTAAAATGGTTACCTAAAGAGCTGCTTTTCAAGTATTTGCACTTAGTCATCCTTTTTTGTCCCCTTTTCATTCCTTTCTGGTACAGATCTCCTGGTCTATCTGGGAGAGAGGGTTATGGAACCCAAAGGTAGCTTTAAGCTGCTTAACCACATCAGTAACTCTGGGGCTAGTGGAGGGTCATTGTGCCAGTGGCATCACTCACCCGGGACAGGGTAGAGCTAGAAGATGGCACCTGCAGTTCTGAGCGTGCATGGGCCAGAAGAAGAGGAATCATCCACCAAAGTAGGACTGGGAAGCACAGCTGCAGGATGAAAGGGCAGCAGTTGTAAGAGCTGAAGATTTCCAGAGGCAGTTTTAACCACTGGTTTGAGGATCAGCTGTGATTTCCACAGCCACATCTACCAAACTGGACTGAACCACCTCCAGCACAGAAAAAGCCTCAGGGAGGAGATGAGAAGTTTAATTAATTAATACTTGCAAAATGCTTTGAGACCCTCAGATGGAACACACTAGAGAAGTAGAAAGACTTAATTATTTTTACCATTGATATTGGGGGGGAGGGGGGAGGAACTGCTTCTTCTTGAAATATTATAGTCCTTTCATTCTTTTTGAATTGGATCTGCTTTGCATATGGTATCTGAGACTGAAGAACAGCTGGAGAGAAATCCTGAAATTATAATCTCAAAGATTTGGTTTGTAAAAACATCTTTTCAAGGATATTTGCTCAATGCACTTGGACAACATTATGTCAGACCTGCTGTTAGACAGGAATTGGGCTATGGCACAAGCACACCTTAAACCAGCCACTGAATTGTGCCTTTGTCTCCTGCCACAGCAGTTCTTTTTCCCTTATTTCCTTTTACATGATTTTGCAACAGAAAACATAGCTATTAGCTAGCTGGCTGCAAAATATCCGTACTGACATTATCAGGGCTAACCCCCTGAATAAGCACAAGAAGACTGGCTAGCATAGCAGGGCAGGAAAACAGATTCCAGATCCTTTCACCTCCATGTCACCAGTTCCAACCCAGTCTAGATAGATAATTGCGAAAATGCCCTTTGACAGCTTTTTGGCACTGTGGACAAAATAAACTGGGCAAGGGAAGGATGGAAAAATCTCAGCCCAAGTCCCACTGGGACAAGTATCAATGCTACAAATGGCACTGCTTGCTAGCTCAGAAAATAGGCCATTGCATTCGTCAGAAGCATTACTTCCAGGAGAGCAGGAGGAGTAATGTCAGGGCCATGTTAAGGAAACTTAGCCTGTCCTGCATGTACCTTTTAGACACCAAAATTAACTGAGTACCTTCCATCAGATAAATACCCACTTTAAAGAGCAGAGGAGAGACAGTGGATATCAGCCAGACAAGGAAAGTGTTATTTGCAGGTAGTTTACTGAAAGTAGCTGCTTTTAGGGGCGTGCCTCAGGAAAAGAATAGAAATTACTGTTAGTAACAATGTGTCATAACTCAGCCTTAACTAAAATACTTCTGCAACCTAGCACTGTATCCATCCCTAGTTTGTCTGCTGCATGAAGCATAGCTCATTTGGAATAAAACATGGCTAGACAGTGGAAGGTGACTCTCAGAGACATCCTTGAGTCCTCCCTATGACATCTGGGCACCCCCTTGTCCTTGACATATTTTTCCTTATGATACTCTCATGAAATGCCCCTATAGGTGTTCTTTCAAATGCTGCAGTTAGCATGGATCTTGCCTCAGTTGCATATGTACCCCATGTGAAAAGTCTAGATTTTTTAAACAACTCTGGCACAGCCATGCGTGAACCGTGTGGTTCTGGCACTCTGAGGTACAGGAAAAAAAAGCAGGGCAGCTGAAACTTTCTGTTCTCTTGTAGTCCGACAGCTGTGTTAGCTTGCTGTTGTGTCAGTGCAGTCACAAGGCCCATGTAAAGTATAATATCTTAAAGAATAACAGTTATCATAGCATACATCACTTCTTCCATGGATATTGTCCATCATATTTGTAAAATCATGGCAAAGTGAAGTTCCCGATTACTGGAAAAAGGGAAATATAACCCCCATTTTCAAGAAGGGGAAAATGGATGACCCAGGGAATTACAGACCAGTCAGTCTCACCTCTGTGCCTGGCAAAATCTTGGAGCAGATTCTCCTGGAAGGCATGCTAAGGCACAAGAAAAACAACAAAGTGCTTGGTGACAGCCAGCATGGCTTCACTAAGGGGAAATCCTGCCTGACCAATTTGGTGGCCATCTATGATGGGGCTACGGAACTGATGGACAGGGCTAGAGCAGCTGATGTCATCTACCTGGACTTGTGCAAAGTGTTCAACACTGTCCCACACGACATCCTTGTCTCTAAATTGGAGAGACATCAATTTGATGGATGGACCACTCGGTGGATAAAGAACTGGCTGGATGGCCGCACGCAAAGAGTTGTGGTCAATGGCTCAATGTCCTGCTGGAGACCAGTAACGAGTGGCATCCCTCAGGGATCGGTGTTGGGACTGGTCTTGTTCACCATCTTCGTCGCTGACATGGACAGTGGGATTGAGTGTGCCCTCAGCAAGTTTGCCGATGACACCAAGCTGTGTGGTTCAGTTGATACGCTGAAGGGAAGGAATGCCATCCAGAGGGACCTCGACACGCTTGTGAGGTGGGCTGATGCCAACCTCATGAAGTTTAACCATGCCAAGTGCAAGTTACTACACCTGGGTTGGAGCAATCCCAGGCACAGCTACAGGTTGGGCAAAGAGGTTCAGAGCAGCCCTGCAGAGAAGGACTTGGGGGTGTTGGTCAATGAGAAGCTTAACATGAGCCAGCTTGAGTGTGCACTCGCAGCCCAGAAAGCCAACTGCATCCTGGGCTGCATCAAAAGGAGCGTGACCAGCAGGTCGAAGGAGGTGATCCTGCCCCTCTGCTCTGCTCTTGTGAGACCTCACTTGGAGTATTGTGTGCAGTTCTGGTGTCCTCAACATATAAAGGACATGGAAATGTTGGAACAAGTCCAGAGGAGGGCCACGAGGATGATCAGGGGACTGGAGCACCTCCCGTATGAAGATAGGCTGAGAAAGTTGGGGCTGTTCAGCCTGGAGAAGAGAAGGCTGCGTGTAGACCTCATAGCAGCCTTCCAGTATCTGAAGGGGGCCTATAGAGATGCTGGGGAGGGACTCTTCATTAGGGACTGTAGTGACAGGACAAGGTGTAACGGGTTAAACCTTAAACAGGGGAAGTTTAGATTGGATATAAGGAAGAAATTCTTTCCTGTTAGGGTGGTGAGGCACTGGAATGGGTTGCCCAGGGAAGTTGTGAATGCTCCATCCCTGGCAGTGTTCAAGGCCAGGCTGGACAGAGCCTTGGGTGACATGGTTTAGTGTGAGGTGTCCCTGCCCATGGCAGGGGCACTGGAAGCAGATGATCTTAAGGTCCTTTCCAATCCTAACTATTCTATGATTCTATGATTTCATTTCTGATGGGAATGCAGGACCAGCTCAGAAGAATGCGAAGAAACAGTATTGCTGGTTTCACTTAGAGATTGGAATGTTTCTCTCCCAAAGGTAGAATGGGCTCTGGAAGACAGATCCAAAGCATAAGGCTGAGAAAAGGTGAGCAGATTTCACATGAACTCAAATAGTGGCATGTCCTAAAAGCATATGGTCTGGCTCTTTCTCCTCCTCTTCCAACCTGCCATTAGACAAGGGGATCACTGAGACCTGTTACTGAAAGAAGACAGAGGTTAAGTGTTGCAAACTGATGGAACTGAAGGCCTGAATTTGCATTGAAGCTGCCCTGAACTTTATCACTTGTAATAAGGTCACAATCCACTTTCTGACATTCACTATGAAGTGTACATGAGTGAAGAGAGAGAACACGGTTCCTTATGGGATCATATCCAACAAAGTATTTGTATGTATGTGGATTAGGCAGCCCTGTTTTCTTTCTGCAAGGTGTAACACCACAGCAGCAAGACGTCTCTGAAGTTTCTTGGTACTGCAGAAGTCCAAACCCAAGCAATCCAGGACTCACTATTTCCTTTCATCTGTAGTGGTTTGAGTCCTGGAAGAAATGGATTTACTCCTTCCAGGGTGACAGAAGGGCAAAATTCACAGGTTAAAGTTTTGACACTCAGGCAGAGCAGCAATAGTTAAACATAATCAAAGTTTAAATACCTCCATGCCAGAAGGGCAGAAGGAAGCCCCTAGCCACATTCCAGGAGCCACATTCCAAAAACCTGGATGGCCACAGCTTCTCCACAGCTACATTCACATGCAGTCTTACAACCCTGACCCAAGCCAAACTACAGCTAGACCCTTTTATTAGATAAAGAATTGAAGCACACAGGAAGAGAAACCCAGATTCAAAAGCTATTTAGACACCTAATGATGCAGATAGATGCCAGATGGTATTTTCAGAAAACACTATTCAGCAGCTAGGAGATCAGTGAAAATCTGCCCTAAATCAGCCTACAACCAAGCATAAAATCACAGGGATCGAAGATGGGAGAGGTCACTGCAGGAACAGCAAGCTGCTGGGTGTCAGCTGCTCCACAGGAAGCATGCTTGGTGCATGCTCCTCTCCCTTGGTAAACGTGAAGTACTGTGAGGCAGTTTGTCCATCAACAGAAGGGGGATGAACTGTCTCAAGTTTAGTGTGGCAGAAAGCAGTGTAAATGGATATGGTCTCTGGATACAAAGACAATTTACAAGTGGAGTATTACAGTTCCTAGAAAGAAACCCAACAAACTCAGAAAATAAAACATTCTGACCTACTTTTACCTCCATTAAGCTACTCCTTCCATAAAAGCTTACGTAGATACATTCACTTGCTGCTAGGCTCTCAGCAGCAGGATTTGAAGTCCAGGGATTCCAGTTATGCTCAGCAAAGGAGAATGTTGTGGTGCCCTGGATACAAAGCCCGTGTTTCTCACCCCCACCCTTGCAAACAGGAGGACTGATAGCTTGAATGCTTCTGCTGCTCTCAGTTGAGCTCAACTTTTGTGAAAGCCTGTGTAAGCAGAGAGACAGGCCTCCAAGCACCCAGAACAAAGTCCCCTAAACCTTCACGGGTCACAGCTAGACGTTTCAGAGCTGGGGCACCACTGAACTTTGGCTAAATGAGACTGACCAGCTCATCATGAATAAGGATCAGAATATGGTAGCGACTGACTTACCAGGGAGATAGATATGCCATGGATGAAGGTGAGGCTATAAAAGCAGATGTACTTGACCTCTCTTCCAGCATACTCTGAGGACTTTCAGCTCTCACCCTGCCTGAGAGCACTGCTGACCTGGCCTCGAAGATGGGAAGGCAAGAAATGATGCACAGGATTTTAACAACAAAGTGTGTTTGTAGTTCCACTAGAGCTGAATCCAGGAAATGTCATTGTTCACAGCATGGGCCATGACCCTCACAGCCTGCTTTGGAGGCAGTGACCTCTGCCAAATGGTGATAGAGCTCAACTCTTAGGTTCAGCCTAATCCTGACCTGCAGCTCCACCTTTTAGCCCCTGGCTTCCCAAATCGCTTTGACAAGACACTGAACTCCTGACCTACAGAATCCTCTTTTATCCCAGTCCTTATCCCCCTCTGTCTCCATCTATCATTTCATCACCCTGAGCTCTGCCAAAGTCTCTCACTCTGGATCTGTGACACCCTTCTTATTCCAGTACTGAATATTAGTATTAGCAATACCATTCACACAAATAAACCCCTCTGTCTGACTACTGCCAGCACTCCTTCACCCTGACAATACATGGCTTTGTTAGCCACGCTGATCAGTTAAACTACACCCCTCCCAATCTAAAGAGCCTCTGCTACTACAATTCAGGACTTGCCTTTCCTCCAGCTGTGTTGATGCACCTCTCTCCTAAGAGTCTCTCAGCATACTTTATTCATAACGGCTACAGCCTGCAAAGATGCTGAAACAGGAAGCCAAATGACTGCTGCACAACCTTGGGAATGCAAATTCCATGTGTTTGCGAAGTCAAAGCAAGCCATTTCCTTCCCTGGTTCCTCCTCCCTCCCCAGGCGTGCAAGTCAAAGCTAATGGGAAAACACACAGGCGCACACAAAGCTTTGTCGGTGCTAATTGCCAGAAGCTGAGGGCCAGTCATCCTGTTGACTAATTTGTCAGCCGCTGCTGACTCAGCAGTTGGACGGACACACACACACACACACACACACACACACACACACACACACACACACACACACACACACACACACACACACACACACACACACACACACACACTCACCTCAAGTGCGTTGGGAAGTAAATGGCTCTTATTGTTCTTTCCTTCCCTTCCCTTCGCTCCTGTGGACAATTCCTGCCCCGGGCTTGACCTTGGCTGCAGCAGTGACTGGAGGGCTGGGATTGCCATGCCTGGTGGGCTTTTCATTAAACTCTAATGGAAAGAACAGGCTCAACAGGCTCAATGGTGGCAGGAGAGAGAAGGGGGAATGCGCAACCTGATCTGGAAATAGCATGTGCACAAGCAGGTCAGGGATGAGAGGAGAAGGCTGACCTGAATTACATGTGTTGCGTGGGATAAAGACAAGTGAGATCAACAAACTAGGCGCTGTCTGGAACAAACATCCCTAAGATCGCCTGACATATGCAGGACTTCCTCACTGAGCACTGCCTCTGCCCTTTGCTTCAGCAGCAGATCTGTGCGTGAGCCCAGGCAAAAATCCTCTGGCAAAAGGGAGAAACTGCCTGCTGGTGAGCTGCAGATGACATGGGAAGAGGCACTGGCGCCCTTGGGCTGATGCTGCAGGCAGGAGGACAGGCACCTGCAGCCACATCCTGAAGCAACATTCTGTTCTATACAGTCATGCAACAGGCATCCCTCCCCCTGGCAATGTAAGGGCCTTCTTGTGGGAAAGGTTACCTGAAAATGAGGCATAGAGGAAGTAGAGGAAGAGCAGAAGACAGAACCATGTGGAATTCCCTTTTCCCCAGATGGTTCATGGAGAATGGTGCGCCAAAGGGCAGAGATGGGACAGCCCATACGGCACACACTGCATCTACCTCAATGTGCAGATGCCGAAAATGCGTGTCGCCTCGCTGCTGCATGAGCCCATGCACACGTCTATAAAGCACACATCTACATGGAGGGAGAGGCACTGCCACGAGCTAACAGATACCCCGTATGCACCCACTGACTTGTACATGGGTCTTCTGTTTGGGCATACCTGTGTGGTGCATCTCTGTCCCAAGCACAAGCATTAGCGTGCCCAGCTTTGTCCACAGGCCTGACTCACTCTCGCCCTCACTGAGTAGTTCTGTCAGTGCGGTGAAACTTTGACTCAGCTGAGAGCAGCAGAGTCAAATCCCTTCCTGGAGACTGGGAAGCATTTATGCAGTCACTGCAGATGGAGTGCTGTGCAGGCATAATATTTGTTGAACAGTACAGCCAGGGATTCTGTTGTAGTTTCATCTGGAGCTAATTATATAATTCATTATCAATAATATTGTGAATTTTGGCAATATTTTCACTGAATAAATATTCGCAAATACGTTTCCGTTATTTAGCCAGCTTTGGCTCTGTCCCATTCCATTTAATGTGCAGCTCTATCAGACTTCGCTCACAGGTAGGAAAATAAGCTGGATTCTGTAAGATACGTAGATCCCAGTAAGTTTTAGCCTGTTTTGCAATCAGCAGGTGGCATTTATCTGATTGTCTCTCTGTAAGAAAGAGCTTTGCTCTGCACTGTTTTTCTAATCAGTCTGGGAATCTCAAAGGTGTTTATTAAGAGGCCTTGGCATTTACAGTATGTACAACTTCTGTCTGTGCATTTTCTTTAAATTCTTTGGTTTGTAGCTTCTCAGAAATAGTGATTCTGCTCTTGTCCACTTTGCCCTGTATGCCTGGCTGATTGTGAATACACTATTTTGACCAAATAGCTCTTCTTTTGGAGAATATTCTGCATTTCAATAACATGAGCAGGTCCTCTGAAGACAGCAGGCATGTTTTTTTTAGAGTCACTGTTTTGAGAAAGCCCTAGAAAACAAACCTTATCTTTGTCCTGCTGCCAAAACAGATATTAATTAAAATTTTGCAGGACAGTCTTGTGCTTTCCTGAACACCCTCAGTATAGCCTGCTCTGTTCCAGACTTGCAGGAGTCTAGGCTGTTGTTAGGCTGTTAAAGAATTTGCTTCTATTCCAGGCTTTCTGAAGTTTACCTTCTCCCTCTCTTTCTGTCCATCTCAGTTTAGTTACAAATCTCTCTCCTCCTGGTAATTTCTCTGCTTTTCTAGAGAGTCTGTGTCCTTTTATATAGCTCAGAAAGAGCTCATGGACTCCTGAGGGGTTCACAGGTCTATAATGAATAACTCAGAAAATAATAATTCAGCCACATAAAAATACTGAGAGGCTCTAATTTCTATTGAGAACAAATAACACAAATGTGGCCCTTCTAAGCCAAATCCAGTCTGAAATAGGAAGTTCCAACAAATCACTGGAAAACTTTTTCAGAGATAAAAACTTTCTCACTGTCCAGGCATCTCCTTTATTATATGCCCCATCCAGTTCATTGCAAACTCTCCATATTAGGCATAATACCAAACACTAAAATATATCAGAAAGAAAGATGAGAGTGATGACGGTGGGATGTGAATTGTCACAGAAAATTACGTTATGATGTTAAATTGGATACATGGGCACAGTCTCATAGAAGTGGATATTTATCATAGAGAAAGACAGACCCTTAGTCTTGGCTATACTCTTATGTTTGCATTAAGTCCAAAGACAGAGATGGTTTAAGGACACTGTGGTGCCACCAGCCATGGGTTGCTGGGTTCTCTGATGTAAACTGGAGCAGCCCAGTGAGTCTCACTAAAGGGGCTTGATTTTTTCCTGGAGTTGTTGCAAATTAGTGACACACATGCATAGAATCAAGTCTCTTTACCTTGGATGGGTTCACATAGCTTGGCAGTAAGACATGTGCCACAGCACTTCTCTCTGTCTTGGAGGAGCGAGATCCTCCAGAAGTCAGTCTAGAGCCTAGGCTAGGGACCTATCTATTCACCACCACTGCACTGCAGACTGCATTTGCTTGACCAGCTTCAGACAGTGAAAGCAATAAGCTTCTTGGCCCGCTCTGTAAATTAAGGGTTAAAACAGACCAGACCTGTAATATCTTTTATTCATACTGCAAAACATGTTCCAGTTTTCTAAATAAATGTTAGTTTTTGTTTCCTTTCCTGAGAATGGAAGATGTTTCTGTAATGCATCAGAACTCATGGAAAAGAAAAACCCTGCCTTTTTTATTTTATTGTGTGTACTTTCATTTTATCTATGAAAGAAAACAGCTTCTTCAACCATCAGCTTCTCATGTGGAAATTATGATTGCTATCAAAAATGTGGAGCCCAACAGAGAGATGAGGACATGACCCTGAAATGCTACAGTCTCTTTCTCCTTCTCCCTCTCTTTTTTCTTCCGTTTTCCTCTGCCTACTTTCACTTTAGTACGAATTAAGAATTTCAGTAACACAAATTTTAGCACTAGAGATATCTCCTGTAAAAGCTGGGTGGTTTGGATCCAGGGCTCTGTACCTCCCACTTAGCTTCTATTTTAGTTACTGCTGATATATCCTTCAATCTCAGCACAGGATTAAGCACACAGGTTAGCAGACGATTCTGTCCACTCAGTATAAAGCTGCCTCACTGGGTTCCCACCCCTTTTTTTCTACGTGAGTTGCAGCCTTTCCCTCCTCCTTTTTCCACTTGCCGTAGCCCATCCAAAAAGAGTTCAGTAACACAATGTCCCTGTCCAGTCCCTGTGCCCTGTCCCCACCCCCCTTCCCAGGAATGAGATTGCTAAATTGTATTCATAGGTCCCATTCTGCTCACTGACTATAAAATTAAAGGCCTATCTTGTTGGGAGTATTGGAAGCACAGGCAATAGCAAACCAGGCCCAGTTGTGCATGAAGGTCTTTTCTGAAGGAGGCAAGAGGAGCAAGTGCAATTCCTGTGGATTTAGAAGAGAAGCAAGCAGCTTCTCAGTAAAGAAAAGAAGCAATTTCAATGGAAACTGCATGGGCACCCAGCACCTCAGTCCCCTTTTCAGTACCTTGGCTTGAACAGAGAATCCCTGCTCTCTCCTGCCACTTTCCAAAGTGGCCCCAATGAATCACTAAAAAGCAATGCAAGATCCTTCTCCTTTGAGTGACTGTGCTTCTGGTAGCACAATGCTGGGGAGAGCTGAAGGGTCAGAGAGAAGCTCCTAGATGGCCCCACTTCTGGGCAGCAGTGCTGAAGCAGGGACAGCCAAGTTACTCTGCAGAACTGACTCATTTGTTCTACACCACCAGCCAGCAGCATTTTGGAGGAGCTCATCTAGGAACACTATCTAGAGTTACTGCACACAAGGCTCCCTAAATCTGGTGCAATCCAGGAAGAGGTGATTCCTCCTCTGCCTTCCCTGCTCACTGCAGGTTGTCACACTGTGAAGTGAGTCAGATGCTGCAGCTTTGCTTTTACTTGGGGAATTACATGCTAAGATGCTTCCTCCTTCCCATCCCCCATATCTCCAGCCACAAAAACAAGCAAACGCTTGTAAGCTAATCCTGTGCAGAGACTTTATTAAATAAACACAACGGGTACTGGTGGCTTGTTTGTTTGGGATTGCTTTTTTTCTTTTTTTTTTTTTTTTTGCATTTGCTATCTTTGGAAAGCTAATCCTCTGGAGTCCACCCAGCGATTTCAGTCACCTCCAAGTAACACCTACTAATAATCTTAATAAATCCATCTCCTAAGCAGCAGCCACTACTGCCTGGCACTGAAGTACACAGAACACCTCAGCAGCTCTGCTTCAGCTGACACTCTTGTTTATCTTGATCGTAAATGAAGAGGAGCACTTCCTTCATACATTTTCAAATCTCTCTGCATGGCTCCTTTGGATGGTATGACTGAACACATCAGTGAAGGGGAAGGCGCTCAGGTCAGGAGGCTGTGACTTGCAGGCTTCCTCTCTTCCTCTGTCCCACTCCAAACCACTTCTCACAAGGCTGCTCATATCTGGGGTAAGACTGCCATATTAGATGCATGTGTAGCCAGAAACACAGAGGAACTGCTTGATTTCTATGGAAAAAATAAAGCTCCCCATCAAAATAATGGTCCTAGTCAAATCAGAAACCTGGGGACATACTCTCCAAATTTCTGGTGCCTGGTCTGGTACTTATGGCAAGAGATGGGGTGTCAGGACATACAGATTCTATTCTCATCTATTTCACTGACTTGGCGTGTGAAGCTGGGACAAGTAACAAAAGCAGAGATCCATCAGGCACCAAGAATGGATCCTAAGCATTGCATGTGTTTCAGCCCAAAGCTGCAAACCTAACTCTTCCTACATTCTGCAGCTTAGGGTCCCTGAAAACTATGCAGGGCTCTTGTTTTTAACACTGTATTTCCCCTGGTACTTGCAGACCCTCATGACTTACAGTGCTGAGGAGCTCAGTACTGATCTCATGCTGACCATGCTTCTTCCACTTTGCTCCTGAAGAACTTCAAACTGGCATGCAAGTTCCTATCAAAGGAGCCTTGGCACAGAGACTCCTTCAGTAAGAGCCTCCTTCTCAGTTTCCTTCAAAACAGCTCCTTAAGTATTATTAACCCCTGGTGGTACTGATGGGAAAATTAAAGCTCAGTGTGAAATGGCTAGTTTAAAGAAGGCAGACTGGTGGCAAATCAGATACCAAGGTGGGAAAGGACTGGAGATTTTTTGCATGTAGATCCTCAGTCTGCACAGACAGACCCCTTTGAAGTCCTTCATTTCAATGATTTAATCACAGCTTGTTATATGCTCTGGAATATCTGAATGACAGACATTATGCATATTACCACTTTAACTTGTCTGTATGTCTCATTTAGAGTGGCTGACACTATAGGCAGCTTCTTTATTTGTGCCACTGGTGAAATCCAATGCTTGCTACAGTCTGACTCCACTTTTTCTGACTGGTTTTCAATATTCCTTGTTTCACAGGGGGGAGGAAGCTCTTGGTAAAGATACCAGGGTCTTGGCCTTGATTACACTAATTGGGAAGTGAGGTGGTTCCAAACCTCTGCCAACAGAAACCGATAGAGAAGTTTGTACCACTGATGGATGCCCTGTAATACTGGAACTAGCACAGGAGAGGCTGGGAGGAAAGAGAGAATCCTAATTCTAAAACAAGCTCATCCTTACTTAACTGCCATCTCTTCAGAGTCAAGGCAAGGTTAAGCCAAGCACTAAGAGAATTAAGAGGTTTGCAGTTTTTATCCTATATTAACTATTTGGCCTCACCCCTCCAAGCACTCAAGAAGGATTTTATCAGTTAAACCTTCTTCCAAGCCTCTTGTGAGCCATTGGGGAATGGCAGATTTTGGGGAGCTTATTTTTGTTCTGCTTCCCTGTGTTCTGTTCTCTGAGATTCTGAGTGCTACAGGCAGGGGCCAAATGAAGGGGCGAGACAGTAAACCAAACTGCCGCAGGAATCTGCTGCGTTGAGGCCCACTATGAGTTAAAAAAATAAAAGAAGACTACAAGAAACACACAATGGAAAGGGACCTGACTGCAGGCAGGACGGGTTACATTGAAAACATTTGTTATGGGAGGAAGAGTTTGCAGTCTGATGGGGGAAAAGGAAGGTAAATTACTGGGAAGAGAAGAAAGAAGACTGCAGACAAGAGAGGAAGGAAAAGAGTTCTTTTTCTTCTTCATTCATATTTCTGAATTGTGAAGCCCTTTGTCGAGCAAGACATAAATGAAATGCAAGCTATCCCTCCATTTCCTTAGTAAAGGAACATTCATCTGTGCACAGAAAGAAATGCAACTCCTACACTTAAAAGGAAAAAGTCTGAGCACTGCAGTCACAGAATGAAAGATAAATATGGAGACACTCAGATACATATGGGCACAAAGCCACAGATACGCCACGCACACAGATGTGGAAAAGAAACAACCCACGTGCATGCAACAGACACCCCCCCCCCCCCCCCAGGCATCGTGAATAACAGCAGCAATAAAATCCTCCTGTTACTAGCACTTTGCACTAGCAGACCAGCTTCCCTGTAAAGCACACAAAAAGCTTCTCCCTGTCAGAGCTGCTCTCCCTGTGCCTGCCAGCCTGGCATGGCAGTGCGCAAAGAAAGGCTGCCTCTTCCAGCAGCCTTGAGTGCAGACACCCAGCTCAGCCAAGGTCTGTCTTTGCTTTCAGGACTTTTTATGCGGTACTAAACAACTCAGCAAGTTTCATACAGTTAAAAGGCTGAAATCACTGCATCTGACTAATCTTCATTTTCTATTTAAGCTGCCCTTCCTCCCCCCCCTTTCTGATTGCACGCTGATTACATGCAGCACTGCAAGGCACAAAAGCGAACTGTATTTCAGCTATGTGGACCTGACTGTACAGTCTCCCCGCAGGACCAACGTGTGCTTTTCTTGATGACAACACTGACACAGATCCCGAGTGTCGGGTGGCAAAAGCTGCAGCGAGTTCCCATAAGTCTATTTCTGGTGCAGTGCAAGTGCATGAGCACGGGGCTGGAGGTATATTTAACTCCACATGTTTTAATCCAAAGAGGTCAGGAAATAGGAGCATGAATGCTCTTGTTGTGGCAGATTGGAATGTGTTGGATTGCCCACATTGTCAGGCAAGGGGCCCTGGGCCTGGAGGTAGTGCTGACATCATTGTCTCTCTCTGGGTTTTGCCTGGAGCTGCAGACACAGAAAGCTGTGCAGACAGTAACCCTTTCCTGCCTGAGCTCCCAACTAGCACGCTCTGCCACAATCTCCTCTTTGTCACTGTTTCTGTAGCCCCAGCCAACGCAGCATTCAAAGAAAATTGCTTGGGGCCTGCTTGGGCTCTGAAATTTCCCTTCCAAAAGAAATAAATTGTATCAGCTCATGGGGGAGAAGGTTAAATGTAATGGGAGGATGTCACCTCAGCTGTGGAAAAACACAAGCCCCAGAAGAAAGCCTTGGCATTTATCTTTCAAACACAGAGAGAGGAGCGCACAAGGACACAAACCTTCTGCTATAAACAACCAAACCTAAGTAAATTTAGGAACTACATAAAAACTTGACATTTAAATACCCTTGACTCAAGGCAATTGTATAAACCCAGGAAAAAGAACACACTCCAGCCTCTGCATCTTCAGCATTTCCAGTGGATTTTGGATCTTCAGGTAACGGCTGAGGTGTGACAGGCTCAGTTATAGATCTGCTCTGCCCCACAAGAAACCCACCGGTTTCTGACTCCTCATGCTCCCCTTTCCCCAGCACACAACCTGTCCCCAGCACCCCAGCAGGTACCCACAGTATCACGGGAGTTAAACAGCAACAGCTCCCAGGGGGCTTGCACAACAGAGGATCAAGTGTTAGGTTTGCATACAGGCTCTAGCAATGTCAAGGGGGTATGCAAAATAAATCCTGTAAATCCCAGAAGTCAGAGCACACATAAATATCGCTGTGCTTCCTTCATTGCTTTAGGGCTGACGATTTATCTCCAGGTCCAGACTCATATAACAGCAGTTTGGAGAATTTGAACCAGCAACACCCATTCAGTAGCTCTTGGAAATCCTTACAAGCCTCTTTTCTTTTGTACATCAGCCTTTTTCTTCACCATTCTTCTCTGTGGTAGCATGGAAACAAGCCATGAAAAAAAAAAAGGATTTTGCAGGAAAACAGTTTGATTCTGTATTCGCACTTTTCCACAGACAGCAATCCCCTAATGATTTGGGGTCATTTTCTCTTGCCTGTTCCTTTTTATTCTAGCAACATTAAAAAGATCCTTAAAAAAATACTTCCTCACTGTTCAAATAACAGAGGGACTAACTCCCCTTGCCCCAGTAATGCCAGAGAATCCCACAAAGCACACTGACCTCTCCTTCACTCCCCCCCTGTTCTGCCCAGGGATTACAGCAGTCTCAATAAAGGCTTGTCCAAGCATGGGCTGTGATTCCCAACCACTGCAAGATCTTTTATGAATGTAATTTCAGCCTTATCCACATTTCCTGGTTTCTCTGCATTCCCATCAGACTTTCATTGTAAAAGTAATCAACATGGTTAACTCTTTGGAGCAGGAATTAAGCGGTTTTACCTATCTGTAGATGACCCTAAAGCAATACTGTGTAATAAAAGAAATAGTAATTTGGTGGTATGTATGTGTGTGTGCACTGAACTGCAGAGGGGAGTATGAGGAAGAAGGCAACAGTGGTTTGATATACAGCATATTTAGGGAGTTTGTAACAGCACTTGTGAAACTGGGAAAAAAGACAGATCCTCAGTTTCACCTGCAGCTCCTCTGCAGTATAAATTAACCGCTGCCTGAACTCAGGCTAGGCATTTACTCTTCACATGCACATTCTCTTCAGCTCCACGTGGGAAGGCAGAGCATATGCTGGTACCTGCTCTCTGGGCAGCACTGATGCTGGGACTGCAGCAACACTGTTCAGACTTAGGACATCCTTTTGGCTCCTTCTGCTCTGCTGGGATCCGGATCAGCCCACAGGTAGGTCACGTTAGAGGAGTAAAAAAGTAAATTGGGTGCCACATTTTGCCCCGTTCTCCTGAGCTGCAGCAAATGCAAATTCAGCTCATCTTGAACTATGCTCCCATCTGTTTAATTTGTTGAAGAGTGACATTTATATGACTGTACCCAATGAATGAATCCAACATGTTCTGTTCTGTAACACACAGTTTGGTGACACAAATGTACAGCTCAGATGCTTGTACGGGTACTTACACATAGATAATATACGTTCATTGAGCATGGTATCAGTTTTAATGTATAAGACAGATACATCCAAACCGCCCAGGTGTCTTCTCAAGTGCATGAGACAGCTCCAAGGCCTCTCACAGTGACTGGGTCTGTAAGGTAGGAGGAGGGACTTCAGAACTATACTAGGACCCTGGGTCTGCCTCTTAGGAAAACTCCTTTGAGCACAAAAGGCCTTGCCTAGCACAGCCCATGGACCTAACTATTGATTGTCCACGTTCCCAGACACAGGTAACGGAGTAGAAGACATTAGATGTTAAGAGTGCCTTGATTGAGGCAGGAAAAAATGGTGTTAGTCTTGCATTCTGTCTAACTTGATAGGTCTCCATCAGATGGCATTGGCAAAACCTTGTAAACCTTAGGGATCCCCTGTGAGCTGCGAAAGAAAAGCTCTGTGGTTACTACTACTATTACTCTAAATTCTTACTCTGTAAAGTCCTGTCTTAATTCAACAAACACCACTGCAAACCTTGGATATGGACTGCAGACCAGGCCCGCCTGACTCGGTTGCTTTCCATTACCTGCTACCACTAGAGGAGTTTAACCCATCCCAGGGTCTAGGGGCAAAGGGCAGGGAGGCACACAGCACCGGGGAGTCAGTAGGCATAGACACACAGCCCCCGACATGTCCAGTGTTTGCCCCACTCCAGAGGCATGAGAAGGGACCCGCCATTCCCCCCGAGTGGATGTGCATATGCCAGGAGCTTGTGCTATCGGCTGTGGGTTTATTTGTATGTGAATCTACGCTCCCGAGAGACAGGAGCCTCTTCTGCTGGGATCATCAGCGAGATTTTCTGCCAGGAAAGGGTTAAGCAGAGTGCCCTTGCTGAGTCTCCTTGCATTCCAGGGTAAATGGTGTTTTGCAGAGCCCGGTTACCTATGGCAACAGCGGAGAGGAATATTGCAGGCGAATCTTCTGAATCACAGGATTTACAGCCCATATGTTTATTCTGCAGTGAAACACTTCCAGCCCTGCCTCTGATGTGAGCTGGGAACCGCGAGAGGGCTTTGCAGAGCCATTTAAAAGGCAATGGGAGCTGGAAGAGAGGCATTTTTAATCAAAGGCCAGGTTCAAAAAGAAAAACCTACCCAAATCCGAGAAGCCTCCAGACTGAGCTCTGCTGTCACGACGCATACCTGTAGTCACATGCTACCGCCCTTAATCATCTCCACACAATTTCATGACTACATAATAACTGCCTGAATTTCCAGCCTCAGATTTGGCTCTTGCCCCTTTGCCACCCTGGGCAAAGTGCACACCAAGTGGTCCCAAATCCGGCACTGCCACCGCAGAGGCCCCTCAGCCCCAGCCGGCTCTCCAGGGCCTAAGGTGAGCTCCTTCCTCCCTCTAGAGCAACACTGGGCTGGGAACTGCCCCATGGGCAGCAGGAATGAATTAAAGCATCTGCTTTCTGATGTGTGCATGTACTACTGACTGTCAGATCACTGTATGGATGCTTTCCATTGCGGCTTTACAAAAATTGAATAGGGTTGGGGTTTTTTTCAGATGATCACAACTGGGAAGAGTGCTTTAAGCCTGCAAAGTATTAAGCATATTTATGGCATCATTTGAAAAACAAGAGTACAAATACATACTTTCACATATAATTTTGAAAGGCTGATGTCTTCGCTGAACTAACTGCATCTCACCTCATCCCTTCTGAGAAAATAAGCAGTTCCAGGCCTGGCTAAGATGTGGCAGGGAGATCATCTGGGAATTCAGGAAGCTAACGGCACAAGCCAAGGAGCTGTGGTTGAATGCTTGAGCAAAGATTCATTTCACCTAACTCTAACCCTCTGAAAGTCATGAATCTGGTCTCGGCTCCCTCTGTAGTCAGCAGAGATGTATTCAGTTGTTCAAAGACAACTCATCACACCCACAAGAAATACCTGCGCAGCTGAGTGTGTGCCTTGCAGGACCAGAGACAGTAATGTGATCCAGTACAGGCTGAGGGCAGGTCACTGTAAACACAGCTAGACAGATCCCCGACCCAATTCATGTGGAAATGTCCAATTTATACCCTTCTCTCTGCAACATGAATGCTCCCATATGTTGCTACTTCTTCACTA
Source organism: Pezoporus wallicus (assembly GCF_028554395.1). NCBI lineage: Eukaryota > Metazoa > Chordata > Aves > Psittaciformes > Psittacidae > Pezoporus > Pezoporus wallicus. The sequence continues at coordinate 3,522,095 of NW_026642292.1, read as the reverse complement.
AGAAATTCGCAGTCTGTGCTACATATTAATCTAGCTATCTCAAAGCTTGAGAGGAAAATGCTATTCCAGCTGAATGAGGAGCTGGACATTTTGCAGTAGTCTGCTACTCATTTTTGAAAGCACAGAGGCAGGTCACTGCAAACAGTACTTGCTGTAGCCTAGGAGGAATTTGCCTTGCTGATAAATATTTCACAGTCATGAAGGACTGATCTGCGATGCCTTGTATGGACACCCTTTCAATGGGTTCAGAGCAGTACATGCCATTTCTTCAGGGCCGCAGTTCCAAGTACACTTTTTCGTTTTGGAAAGGGAAAGCAAAAATAAGATACAGAACAGCTGAATCACAGGGCTTCTGTGTGAGCCCTCAGAATTCAGAAACGGGCACATCTGTTTAACTCGGATTTTTGTTCCATTTGGCTAAAAGGAAAACATTTACTTCTTCTTACTATTTTTCTTTCCCTCAATTAAGAAAAGAAAACAGAATCCGAGTTTATTGATCCAGTGAAATTTATTTGGGAGATTGCTTTGAAGCTGTGGATTAAGATAAACAGTAATTCATAATATATGTAGCAAATGATCATGTAAATCACAGAAAAGGAGAGAGGAGGAGAGTTGGAAGAAGAATTCATCCTTTAGGTGGAAAATTAATAGGCCTTTAAGATAGGAGAACTGGCAGGGTACCTGCCTGCCTGTCTGTGCACTGCTTTTTTAATGCACCCATCTATAGTATACAACCATCAAACACAACATTAAAACTTAGCAGGGTTTGTATTATGCAGTGAAATCACTCAGACTTCAGATGATTTTGGTCAGATGGAGGGAAGGGGTCTTTCTTTTTCCCTACATATCCAACCTGGCATTTGCCTGGCCTCTGGTTGAGGTTGTAAGGTTTTAGGAAAAGGATCAGCAATTCTGCTAGCAGGAGGAATTTTGCATGGCTGAAGAACGGAGAGCAAAAGCAATCTTTCCCGCAAACGCGTGTGTGTGTGTATGTGTTAGATTCTCATTCTCCACCATTTCCTGAAAACAGGGCTTGGGGAAAAAAGCACACAGACACATAACATTTTTCCATTAGCAGAGCAAGCAGGGAAGGTAATGGGTTGGGGGGAGGGGGTGGTAATCAGAGATCTGCTTAGTCTTCATAGAAAGAAAAATGCCTGGGCGCCTGCTTTGCCATAAATTGCATCTGGTGGTTGGAACTACAGCAAGTTATTAAAGCGACTGCATTAAAGTCATAATTCAGCAGGTCAGCAGCACACTCTGCAACCCCTCCTCCATCATCCCTCCCAGCCCCAGTTTCTGAAGGGACAGAACACCAGTGTCCTAATTCAGCTTCTGCTGCCGCACTTGGTGGCTTTTTATCCTGGGAGGGGAGGGAAAGGGGAGGAAGAGCAGCAAGCTCACGCTACTGAGGTAATTTGCTTTGCAGAGTCACAGGGAGATGGTGCTGCCCACCCAGGCCTGGCAGCACAGGAGAAATCATGCTTCCCAAATTTAGCTTTCCCCACACAGCAGCAGGGTTACTCCCTGGCTCCAGGCCCCCTTGTGCTCTGTCAGCCCAGCTTTCTCGCTGGGCTGGGAGAGGTGGGAGAGAGGAAAGCAAGATGTCAGCATACGCCGGGGATGGGGCTGAAGGCAGAGGAGTATGTGCTGCTTGTGCCCGATCGGATGGAGGGACAGGAATGAAAACTGCATCCCACAGACCTCAAGATGAATGCCAGAGCGGGGCTGTAAACAGCCAGCCTAGTGGAAAGCTCTCACTGTCGAGGTCAGAAGCTGGCTTGAAGGCGGCGACATTTGTCTCACATGTTGTGTTAATACATTTGAGCAGCTCTCCGCCTTGCTGCTACGATGAAAGCTCCCTTCAGATAATAGCTTCCATTTTGTTTTCCTCTAAAAAATCAGGCACATATGCCATCAGTGCTAAAAGGTTCAGGAGTCCCCAGCAGCTTTTCTGAAAACAAGCTCATGCACGTGTGATTAAAAAGAAAGCAGATAAACCCCCACAAACCCCAAAACTAAAGGGAAAGCAGATTTTCACCTCAGCCTCCCAGAGGCCTCTAAAAGTGGTGACTTATTAAAAATCAGGATTTTTTTCCCCTTTTTTTTTACATGAATCACCTTGCAAAGATCCTTCTAAACACCTTCAAATGCAGAAGGGCACTGTGCTTGGGGTCTGGTCACTTTCTGTAGATGTGATACATTTCTCCAGTTTCCAAGGGGACAGAAGTGCCCTGAAATCACCCCTCCACTCCCAGAAAGCACTCGCTCTGGGGCTCTGTTTTCCCTGGCCTGTCTGTGCAGAACACAGCAGGCCACAGGGCACCTTCCCTGCTTTGGATGCTAAATATTTTTTTAGTGAATATCAGGAGGAACACTAAAGCTGAAAGTACTGAGATGACAAGTAGGTGTATGAGGTCACCCTGCAATGCCAGCCCAAGAAAAATGCCAGGTTTTCAATGCATCTTCATGGAAGTGGGCCTAGAAAACAGTGTGAGAGAGGGAAAAAGCATGCACACCACTATTCCCTTAGCAGCAAAGATTCCTTGCTTAAAACAGACATGCAAATGTGTATTTTTTTCTGCAGATTACATGTGTTAGAGACACTCTGATTTCTCCTTCTGTTTTTCACTAACAGTATAAATACATACCTCCCAGAGACTCCAGCAGAACACTGGGGGATGGGTTTCTTGGTTTCTTCTTCTACCCAAGCTCCACAAAATTGTCACACAACTCCCTTGGTGCACAGCCACACTTACACTCACGACTATGGAGGACAAGTAGAACATGCCACCGCCTTCTGGGTCAGGGTTTTTGTTCCCATTGAGATTTTATTATAGACTTGAGATCCTCTGAGAATTAAATCCGCTGCTTGTCTACAGAACAGATAATGGCAGAGCAAGCTTCCCACAGCACTGCCTCCTGCCAATGCGGCTCAGCCCTGACCTGGCTACCATTCATGACTGGACAGAGTAGAGTTCATTCTCCGTATCCCATTCACAGCCACCGGCCTTTGCAAACAAGGAGTAATTTCGAGTCCAATTTGATTATTTTTTTTTTCAGAAGAGAAACCAACCAGCAAACCAAGCAGGAACTGAGCTGTGAGCCACTAAAATAATTTCAAATAGATTTTCTGTTTACAATGTGGATGGCAACAACTTTTGAGCTCCAGTGACCCAAGCAAAGTAAAGAATAAATAACACAAAATTAAAATGCAAGATATCCTGTTCCTGCACGGAGCTGCTCCAAGCTTTGTGTGTATGGCATTTGGTGGGGCTGCTTTGGAAAGGAAACACGCTCGCCACTGCAGCCTCGCTCTCTAGCATTTACTAGAGCAGTAGCTTTTTGTAGCTGCAGTGCCTTAAGCACACAAGGAAAATAAGTGTGATGAGAAAGCTTGGATGGCTGAAAGCTTATCTGTATTTCACAGGACTAAAAAGCTGGGAAAATATGTTGCCTCTGCCTACAAACCTCTCCCCTCTATAGCTTGTCCCTCACTCATGTTTGCATTTCCGACAATGCAGCAGTTCAGACAAGCACTAGGCACTGCTGCTGTATTTATTATTCCGGATACCACAGCAGTGACACAGACATTCCGATGTGAGGTCAACGATTTTCCCCCAAATGTGAGGATATTAGTCAAGCTCACATCACAACGTGAAAACAGTAGTCCGCCGTTTCTTCCAGCGATGTTTCCAGCAACAAGGGGGCGGCAGGGAGCCTCGAGCAGGGTCGGATCGAGCAAGAGCAGACGGGCTTCTGCTCCTTGTTTCCAGCCTCCTTCGGGCGGCGATCATAGAATCGTTTCGGTTGGAAAATGGAGGAAAGCCCACTCCTTGAGGAGTATGATACAGCCAAACCCCAGAAGAATACAAGGGGTCTTACTGTCTTTCTCAAGCAAACGGACCGGGAGTGTCCTGCTCCCAGCATCTCATATTCGTTCGTTATTTCTCAAGTATCTTAGAGTACAAATTATCCTTCTTCATCTAGCATTTATGCTGTTTCCCTGGGCTTGTAAGGGACAAGCCAGGCTCCTCAGAATTTAGATTCCCAAGAAGTCAGTTGCTGATCTTTCATAATTAGAAATTTACTTTGCAAATACACTAGGTCTCACAATTCAAGTGGGTTTTGGGGTAGAAACCACCATTTCAAACCTGCAGGTGCACCTGCATCAGTGGGACAGAAGAACCACAAATGTAATTTCATTTTCTACAGGATTCACCACAGGGAGTATCCCTAGCCAGTTCTCACCCCTCCGGCTGCAGGGGAGATGCCTGTCCATCTTCTCACAGCCAGGGGTACAGGAATGCACCCGCAGCTGTCTCTTCACATTCTCCACTGAAATGTCCCACAGAAAAGCTACCTGTGAAATACCCCTAGCATTTTGGAAGCATTTAGTGTGTACTGCTGCAAAAAAACTACTTGGAGGGGTATTACAGACATGCTTGGGAAATGCACAAATGAAAGGCAGTGCATGTTTATTTTTATTCTAACATGTAGAGTAGTTTTTGAGAAGTCTGACAGGAGCTTCACTGAGAGAACTACAATTTAGGCAGCTCTAAAGCTGCTGTCATCCCCTGCAACAGGGCTCCTCACTAAATCACAGCAGCTGTCCCTCCAGCGCCAGCAGCAGCCGGGAACACAAGGAACCATTTTTTTCTCTCTTTCCAGTGCGGAAGCAACACAGGAAAGTCACAGAGCAGCACTGAGTCAGGGCTCTGCGGCACAGTAAATTTCTGAGGCTGCCTGGTATTCTAGGCACATCCTTACAGCCATAAACTCCTCAGCATCATATTCCATCCAGGAGAGAATCTGGAGCAGCTAAAAATACAGCCCCTGCATCTCAAAAGCTTACACACAGCAAACTGCTGCCTATGACCTCCGCCCACTCGGCTCCCAGCACACACACCGAAGGCAGGTGGGGATCAGCCCCAGCCCTCCAGGCAAGGATGAGAGAGTGCTGTGCATGGTGATGGGCATTACACACTAATTCAGGAATAAACCTGGGTGTCTGGTGGGAAGGAGAATTTCTCCTTGCCTGGCACATGAGAAAAGACAGGTGGGGTTTGCATTGCCTTGGCATTTGGGGGGTGATTATTTCTCATTTTGCTCTGTGTAGTGAAACACCCCAAAGATTCTGTCATTAGCAGGCACTATAAATCTCGAGGACACCACAGGTGTGACTGGATTATTTATAGCTATGCTTTTACATTACCAGCTCCAAAACATCACACAAAGAAGAAGGTAATGAAATCTCCACCTCTCCAGCCGTCGCTCTCTAATCTGAAACGGCATTTCCAGGAGCCATTTTCACTCAACCAGGGAGTCTAGGAATAAACGTGTTCTCACCCTCCCACTCCCTGTCAGACAGCCCCACAACTGGCACGCACGTACACAATCACACACACATTCATTCTCCACATTTCTCACCAAGAGATACAAAAAGTCTCATGCATTTGCAGTTTATCACATGCAAACATACACATCTCTTCCCTTTCAGTCATGCAAATACACAATCACAAACGCATTCTGGGTTAAATTCTATTTTCACTTATGCTATGCAAATATAAAAGCTGAATACTTCCATTAAGATAACAGATTTACAACTGTGTAACTGAGATCAGAATATGGTGCTGACTCTCTCATACATAAATTTCCATAGCTGCTCCTGAATTTGTCTTTTTGCTCAGCCACCTCCCTGTGCATTAATCATTCAACATTTAAATCAGCCATCCATTTGCTTCTTTTTGCTTTGTCAATGAAAATTGTTCAGCATTAATTATAAAACTCATTCTCTACTGAGGTTTTCTTGGCTTTTTTTCACTAGTGGGTGGAAGTGTCAATTTACAGTCATCTTGTTCTGTCTTCAAAAATACCCTGCGTACCAGCTACATGGCAGAACACATTCTCTGTGTGAGAGTGCCTGTGAATGTGTGTGTGAGCTTGTGAATGTGTGAGCATATGCAACATTGGGAATGCATGTGCATACATGTGCATATGTAGAAAAGATGCAGAGATTGTGTTTGAATTAGAAAGACTAAATGTTTCTCAGGCTTTATTTTACAGTTTTAATTTTAACCACTTTCTGAATCTGAAGATTTTCATCCTAGCAATAGATGATTTCAGGTTACAAAGCAAAGAGTTTATGGCAACTGCAAATGTGTTCTAAATTGAGTATCTTTGGCAACAACAATACAATACAGATCTAATTTTACATAGCGGTAAAACCTCTCCAGATTTGCTCTCATATTTTACAATCAAAAGGATTGGGCATTGCTGGTGCAGCACCCTGCACAATCCTGCAGTACAAAACCAATGTGAGTACCGCAGTGCACATGGTAAGACAATAAACCCGTATGCTGTAGCCAACAGCACATCACAAAGCAATAAAACACAAAGGCTGGAGGATTTGGTTCAAATGGGAAATATTTCAGCGTGTGGACTGAACACTGTAAAGGCAGAGGCTGACTGAACTTGTCTTTGCAGGTATGATTTTCACAACTGTGAATGTTTTACTCCGTTACCACCAAGCAGAAACTACACCAGCGCGTAAATGCTTTCCAATCTTTTCATTATACTGGGATGCTGCAACCTGTATTTAACCCAAGGGGAGGGATGTGCTCAAGAAACCATTCTCTCCTTGGCAGTCATTTCTCTTATCAGTTATATAGAAATGTTAGACCACTTTAGCTGCCAACCAGGGATTATAGAAAGGGGGGAAAAAAGGCAACCAGGAGAAAGATGTAACTCTCTGCAAAAATGTAGTATTAATGTGTTATGAACCAATGTAAGATCTGAGTCAAGAAACTAATCTCCAAGACAACAACAAACAGATGAACAATGCAAATGCTCTTCTCCTTCTGGGCTTCTGGTATAAGTTTGTCCTGTCCTAGTACACTTATGGTGTCAACCCCTTCCTGGGGGCCTTGCTTTGTGGGAAGCAATGGTTCAGGGAGCAGGGTATGCGATGCACCTCCTCTGTCTAGGCTGGTGGCTGCTGAAATATAGTGCCTGTTCTGTATGCTCCGTTGAGATGGACTCGCAGTTTCAGTTCAGTTTCACAGAATTGCTGCCCACCACGAAACCCTGCATTGCAACAGGCAGTAATTGCCTCAATTGCAGAAAAAAACCAAAGTAAAAGGCTCAGGAAAGAGATCAAGAATGGAATCAATCCTGAACACTGAAGTGGGGAGGAAGGGGAAGCTGTTAAGAGGAGGAAGTTAGTATTACCCAAGCTATATACATTCTGTGAAAAACAAGAAACCTTCAATCTCCAAGATTTAAGAGCTTTTCAGGCAGTGCTTTTCACTCCTACTGAAACCAATGGAAAATAGAAAGTGTCCTTTTACTCTATGATGGAATGAAAATAAGTAGGAATATCAGTATTTAGTCAAATAACAGAGCATCTCTCCGATCTAACAGAAGTTGCGCTTCAGCTAAACACGCAGAAAGTGAGCTGGGAATAACAGCCCAGAATCTGGGTTTATTTATTTTGTACAAACCTCTGCATGTGCTGTTCTGAAGGAAAGAAGGTGAGTTTGATTCTCATTTACATCCAAACCGTTTTGTACGCCTGGGAGCAAAAAAAGGGAGCTGAAAGTCAAGTCTGCATTAGGGAGCATTCTCCAGAGTAGGTAACCTGCAAAGGCACTACAAATGTAGTCAGAGCTTATTCAAGCAAATTGTACATCTGTGGTATCAGGAGAAGGCTCTCTAGTGAGGAGACTGAAGAAGCTGTGGCACCAGCTCTCCCATGACTCTCCATGCAGAGCACAGGCTTCCAGTCACACCATACAAACATGCCTTCCAGCCCTGCTTACCTTCCCCTCCTTGCCTGTATCTTCTGACCGAGAGTAACATTTTCACCAGCTTGTTTCCCTTTCTCAAGAAAACTACCCTATTCCAAGAAAAGCATGGGTTTGCCATTATAAACACATTGACCCTAGAAGTTCTTGCTAGCAAAGCTACACTGGTCAGAAATCATTTGCTATCATACTCATGTCAGCAGATCTATGACAAACCTGCCCTTAGATGGATAGAAAGGTATTTTGTGCCAAATTCTACTTTACATCCATAACTCTTTACAGTTCTTGCCAGCCTGAAGGAACCTTGGAAGGAGCATATACCATACCTGTTTTGACCCTGCTTGCACTTCGTACTAGTGTGAATGAGAATTTGGAACTGTGAGTCCATATGTGCCTCCAAATTGCTTCTGATTTTTCTACGTGCTTATTTTAGTAGTATTTGTCACCCATGTGTATGCAAATAAAGCTTGCAGAGGAGTTCTGAGTAATAGGGAGAAAACAGCCTCCCACTGTTTATTAGACTACAGATGATGCCACAGTAAAAAATGCTCTTAGTAATTTTAGTTCCCTTTCTCAGGGACACTTCCTGCCCTTCTACATTGTTATGAAAACTGCTGGTGACAACGCATCCAGTCCTAGCACTGGGAGCTCCACAAAGAGACCTGTACTAAAACAGGCTTGAGCCTGACTATTCCTTTTTCTGCTAAACTTCCAGGTCCAGGACTTCCCTTTCTTCCAGATCAGAGGTGGAACACATAACATGGCAGAACAAAAGGTTTTCTGTTCCTTGCCCGTGATCTCGTAACTTCATTCACAAGAACTGTCAGTCCAATTCCTTTCATAGCCATGAAATTACCTGAAAAAAAAATTAATGCACTTAGATTTTAGTACCGTATTTTTACACTTTCCATCTTAGGTTTCATGTCTGTTAAACCACCTTACGCTTTGAAGGCCACATTTTCTTCTGAGTGATTCTGTCCTTTTTCCACTTGGCAAGTGTCATGTTTTTCTGTGATATTCTCATGGCATTTAAAGCAACAGGATCCCTTTTATTTACTTATCTCCCTGGGTATTCATATCATTGCTCATTTCTCAAGACAAATGAACAGCTCCAGGGTGACTGCACCTGCAAAATCACCCAAAGCAGCCTACCTACTTTATCTGACCTCCAAAACTGGTGACAAAGTTTGCTTTTCCTGAAGTGAAAATTCTGAGTGATCCAGATATATTCAAGTTTTTCAGCCACTGTATATATTAAGCATATACCACATTTGAATGAAATAATTTGCACATGTGCAACCTACATTTATGCATGCAAATCAGGCAATTAGGTACAAAATTACCTGATTTGCATACACAGTGTTAGAACTGAGCAAGTAATATGCAACAAAACCATATTCTATTAATATTATTTTCTTCTGTTCTGAAATTAGCTGCAACTGGATTAGGAAATACTCAAGATTTTCATCACTTAAAATGATTAGTCTATTTGATGAACATTTCTAGGTCTGCTGATGTGCTGGCTAATTACATATATCAAATTATACCGATTTTGTACCGTGTTTGGTAACTTCCCATGAATTTTACAATAAAAAGTGCAATTCCACTTTTTTCACATTTAGACTTTGACTTAAAATTTATCTGCACAAATAAACCTCAAGTGCATAAATAATAAAGAATCGCAACACAGATGCCCCCCCCCCATTTGCATTTGAATTAAAATATTCACTGATTTTTTTTTTGCTGTTTGTACAATCCAGCTGCTTTTCTGCGCATATAAATACGGAGCTGCTGTATAAGCAGCTGCATATGTAGGAAAATAAGCCAGTGAAGACAGACTCTGTGGAGTCTGGAGGGTATTTCCTACAGGCCTGCAGTTGTAAGCAGACAGATCACACCTCACGGATAATGAAACAAGCAGCCTTCCCTCTGCATAGCAATGCTAAAGGGGACTGCCTTACTGGAAGGGGAGTGCCTATGCTGGGAGGGCTCTGGTGACACCCTTGACCCTGACCTCTCCTCTCCAGTGGCTCTCTCTGCCTCCCGCTGCTCTGCAAACGTACTAACACAATTCCCTTTGCTTCATTCTGTCTTGCTCAGAAGGCAAACTCCTCATGCACAGACTTATCCTATCTGTCTACAAAGCCTTATGCATACTAAGGGGCTTAAGCTATAAAATAAATAAACAATAACTGCACCTCTGCTGTGGTGCAGAGACATTTTTGCATGTCTCTGTTCTCATGGGGTTATCTCCAAACCCCTTTAAGTGGTTCAGTATCTTTTTTTAAGACAGGGTCACCAATTCTCTTTCAGATACAAGCACATCTTTGGTGTCTGTAATGGCAATACAAAGCTTCACACAGGATTCAGTATTTCATTCCTTATGCATCCTGGCATTTGCTTTCTGATCAAAGATGCCCATTTTACAGAGGTGAGCTTCCAGTTAGTTATCAAGTGGCAATCAGGTCTTCCTCAAATATTCTGATACCTTTAATTGAAAGCTAGGCAAAATGCTGAGGAAAATGTTTTCCTCACAGTGTGCACAGCTATGTATGCCATAGATTTCACCCGCTGCTATCTGGCTCATTCACCTATCGCCAGTGTGCCAAGTGCTACTGGTTTGATTATTTTATGCTTAAATAGTATTTTCAAACTTTTCAACATCCACTCTTGTTTCTTCTCCTTAATATTCAAATTGTAAGTACTTCTAAAAGACCACCTCTTTGTCTTCTGCAAAATATGTTGCACATCTTTGGCTCATACAAGTCAATAACAACAAAGACCATCAAGATATTTGATAAGATCCACATTTAAGAGCCATCATCTTGTGGCAACTTTGCTGTTGATGATCTGCTGCCTCCCATTTCAGGAACTTTTCATTGTTTCTCACTCATGGATGAATCAGTAGCGAGGGACTTTTCACCTCACAACCTACTGATCAGATATCTTATTAATTTTATTTCCAGTGTCTCTGCTCGTAACTGTAACCATTTGGCTCTTGTTTGCAGGTCCATTGTAACAGCTTCAGAGTATCTCCCTTTTAAACCAGAAAACTCCCCATGTCTCCCTCTTTTTCATCCCTGCCTGCTGAAGATAGAGCTTGTCTAGTTTTCCTTTATTGCCTTTGCCTCTGGCACTTGTTCTTACTTATCCTCTATTTCAGGCTAAGGGTCTCTACATCTCCTTGACATATGTCCCAAAAGGGGTATATTTTCATTTCTTGATCTTCCCTGACAGCAACCATCCCTTCCCACACTCAGCAATTTCATTTCTGTAAGGAAATAAATACAGTAGCAAGTCAGCACCACCTTTGTAAGTTCAAGCATTTGTAAGAGGCACCAAGTCATGAAGGCCAAGAATGTAAGTCTATCTGTAAGTCATATGTATTTCAAGCTATGCGGGTAAAACCCAGCAGTAGTTCTTGTGTCCCAAGTAAGGTATACTTCATTCTAAACCTAACATCTATCACACTTCCAAATAAACAATGATACTCATAAACAACTCAAGGCCTTTCATCATTTGTGTTTGTTACACATACCTAATTTAACCTCACAAATTCCTGAAGAGGAAAAAAGCAGTTTGTAGGAGATGCTATGCTTATACCATATACAAATCCTCCATGTATTTGCAAACAAGCTGCTGAGTGTAACCCACCTCTCTAAGAGCCCATAGATCTGGAGCAAACCAGCTCTGTAAGGTTACTGGACCTAGCAGGGAAGGAATCAGAGGAATTATGCAAGGAATTAGTGGCAGGAGCAAATTAAATAGGTGAATTTGTGTGATTTGCCTTGTGGTGGCAAACAGTCCCCTCGAGCTATAGGCTCAAAGAGGGGCAAACTGCTGACTGAACAGATTTGGGACCCTAAGACAGAATAATCTTTGGGAAAGTAAGCCAGCTTGTGCACCATGAAGCATGTTGGCAGGCAAATGGACTGTATCACTAAGAGAAAACTAAAGCATCTACATAGAAGATAATGGCCAAACCAATAGGTACATACAGCTCAGTGGATTCTTTGGTTGTGAGGGAGAAAGATGGAAATGTTTATCTGCAGCTGAAAAACCAGCAGCAGACCAGGCACTCCTCCTGCAGAGTCAACAAAAGCAACAGGAACTGCAGCTTGCACCTCAGCAGGAGAGTTTGCTGACACGGGGTCTGGGTAGTACTGCTGGACTTGCAAAAGGTAGTTTGGGCTGGCTTAGTTCTGTGCTGATGGACCTAAAACATTACCTTCAAATGCCCATCTGCATCTCTGAATGCCTAGTGCTGCGGGTGTGGAGGGTTAAAATTGAGTAGCCACAGAGAACCTCCTCAAATAGAGAGGGGCGCACAGCAAACAGTGTTGAGCTATTTGGCTCATGTTCTGGCCAGGCTGAGACTGGCTCCAGAGGCATGCTGTCATTGCATCTGGCTTACATTCATGGGGAATGTGCTCAGTTATAGCAGTCAAACAGCCAGGGAACATCACTACCTGTATGTTCAGAGATGAGAATGGCAGCCTTGGAATGACATCCACAAGGTCTGCTGCTAGAGCTTAAACCTACTGCCACTCTGGGCACTCCCCTGCAAGTAACATGATTGAGGAAATAAAGATGGAGGGAATGAATTCATGTGACAGACTAGAGCATTCTTCTACAAAACGCAAGGGAGACTTGGAACTTGCCAAAAAGCTTTAGAAGAATTAGTAGTCCCGTATCAGAAGGTCCCCTTGCGAGTAGAGAACTCCAGTACCATGCAGCTGGTATGCAAACTTGCGCATATTATGAAGGGATTGTTCTCTGTAGCATATGTAGAAATGTGCCCAGCATATACAGATATGTCATGTGCCATTTGAGCCATGGGTGGAGGTCTCTGCTCAACACAGCAGCTCCCTGCATGAGGCAGCAAGAGAAAGTCTTGAGTAGCAAGTGTGGGGTAAAATGTTGAATTGAGACCAAATGGTCTCAAATTTTGTGGGTACTCCACTGCTGCCCAAATGAAAAATCAAGAGAAGTCTGGTAACTGCACTGCCACGCTTCCTTAGGGAACAACAGCCAGAAAGGCTTAGTAAAAAGAGCTACCCAGGTCCATACATCTTTAAGTATCAAGGAAAGCTGGTGTATCAGTATAAAGACTTGACAACCCTGAAACAGAACATCATTGAGTAGTCTGTGTGGTAATGAGATAGGTCCCCATTAAAAAGTAGAACTAGTCTTGACAAGACCCTGAGGATAACGGTGTGTTGCTGCTGAGGACTAATCCCTTAAATGCTTGCAGCAAATAATGGGCAGCACTGGGAAGGAACTGGGGTGACTACAGAGAGGAGGAAACTCTGTAGATCAGGTGACAGCCTACAGTTCCCACAGACCTGGACTGAGACAGGAGCATAAACGGCCTACGCTGAGCACAGAAATAACCTTGCTCTTGTCTGGTCCCTTATTTCTAAGGTTTGAAGAACTCATACTAGCTTTAAGCATTTGCCATGTTTTCTGTGATGGAAGACAGACCTGATGGCTACACAACTGCTGCTCAAATCTGAATAAGGAAGAATAAAACTGTGTTTAAAGGCTCTATGCTGGAAGGTTCCTTTTTTCTTTAAAATATTAGAAAATAAATCTTTATGTAACTCTTTGTTTGCACCAGCAGGAAGGAAATGTGGGGTGTTTAAAAGTAACTTTAACCTGATGTTGTTTTCAACAAAGGTGCTATTAACAACTGTTACTGTTATACAGTCCTATAGAGTTATGTTGTAATTGATTTCCATAGCAACATGATCATGTCACATATTCTGGATTACAGCTCAGAGGGAGAGGGGATGGGAAAAGCATGGAATGAAGACTGCAGAGCAAAACCTGTCCTGATTATTACTTGAATCTTGAATGTTCTTATTAGTCCAATTTGTTTAAACAGTGTTTATTTGTAGGCAATGTGGAGGATCCAGCCAGGCTGCACCTGCCTCCCCAGGCATGCTCCAACACAGCCTGGGATTGCACATCTTCAAGGAAGAGCAGGGTGGGGTTCCTCCAAATGACAGAACCTTCTGCGAGGAGGAAGTTTCAAGTTGTGACTTGCAAAATATGCACAACACACTGCTGTAAAAATCCAGCCATCAGAACAAGGAGGATCTAGGCAGGGACTGCAGCTAATCATGCAAAAAGCTGAAAGGAACTGCTCTTTGTATTAAGCAGTGCAGTTCCCAAGAAACGCTGTTGTCTCTTCTAGCATGAGGAAAGACAGGTACACAAGAGCATGAGAATTTCTGCATCATTTCCTGGTATTTAAGTGGCACACAAGCCACTAGACATCCTATCAAGGATGCTGACTAATGAATCTATCTTAGGCTGCAGCTCCTTGTTAGCACATAGTGACTGCATGTCCACAGATGACACAACTTACATTACCCTAATGGCTGCACCTCTTGCTGCCTTACCTCCAGCAGAAATGATGCAATGAGTACAGCTGAATGAGTGCAGTTGGACAAACAGGAGAGCTGACTGCAGTGGGAGGGGGTGTGGAAGACAGAGAGCACCACTCAAAACCACATCAAACGTTTGCCAAAAATGAGTCTGCATTCCTAACAAGGTACAGCTCTTGAAAGGCTGCATCCTTTTGATAAGATACATGGCATAATTTTTCACTGAAGGAGGTGGGATAAAATAGATGCACCAACTGGCCTTCCTTATCAGTGCAGTCTGAGTTCTTCAAGGAGGAATTATCTTTACATGTAACAGGGAGTCAAGCCCATCAACAACACTGAGCAAGTAATAAAAAATACTCCCAAGCTTACTGCTGCACAAAGATGAGAGCTCTTTCAGTTGTTTTAATCCTAGATGTTTTGTACCTTCTCTTTTTATTTTACAGAAATACAGACACCGAGGAAGAGACTTCTAAGAGAAAAATGTCTAGCATATCAAGCTAGATCAAATAAGCCTGCAACATCTTCAAGTCAGTGGTATGCAGCAAACCAGGTATTCAGGCTTCCCACTCCCTCCCTAGTTCTCCCCCTAGCTCCAACACAATTCGCATCCACAAAAGCTCGTTGTCCTTACCCCAACCATGTGCCAGCCTCGACACGTTCAAATGAAACCCTGGGCTATGCTATGATCTTGTTTCTTGTTGGTTACCATGATGCATGCAGTGAACAGTAAGATTGCCTCACACAGGTCCAGAATATAGCAATTCAAAGCAACCCCCTCCTGTCTTCGATTTGGCCGTGCTGTGTTCATTCTCCATCATAGCCAAAGTGGAGCTCCTACCTCTGACACACCGGTATGCACTCTCCTTCACCCCAGCCCTTGGTACGTTGCATCAGCAACAGCCTCTATCTAGCCTTGGAGCTATCTCAGGGAAGGACCCAGGCTACAGGCAAATAGCCTGGCACTGAGCACTGTTGTTCCCAAACACCTGCGTTGCATAAGTGCTTTTGAATCCAGCTGTACACAGTCATTGTGACAACATGCTTTTATCCCAGAGGAAGGGAGGCAAGCAGTTTGGCAGTAACCAAAGGCCACGGTCTCCCTCATTCTGATAGGCGTTTGCCATGTGACCTTGGCTAAAACACTTGAGATTACCCATCTGGAAAACAGATAAACTAATGCAGAAACTTCACCCTTTCCTGGGCACAGACCTCGATTATGGCTAGCAAAGTCCCAGCCAGCTGTCCAGCTGTACATAAAAAGCACTTACTTATGAAAGGGCAAAATGCTATTTTGGCTTCCAGACAGACTTGGGGCAGCCCTGCTCCCAGGACCAGCTCCCTACCCCCTCGCTAGCTTTCAGAGGCCCAGAGGCAGGAACACGCTGCTAAATCTGTGATTTGCCTGAGGAGCGAGCGGAGGCTTGCAGCAGCATGGCTGCTTTCTCTGCACATTCCTCTGGTGACGCTACTTCTTACCCAACATGCAGATAACCCTGAGTCAAGGCTTTGGTATGAGCCGCGCTGCCAGGAGCTGCGTGCTCGGAATAGAGGGTTACAGTTTAAACCGAGGTGAAGCGCCGTCCCCAGCCAGCTGCACCCTGACTGCCCGCCCCCGGGCTGGAGCCAGCCACCCCTTCACCTACTTGCAGAAAAGGAGCTTTCCAGTCACTCCCCTCCACCCCACCACTCACCCAGGGATCATTCTCATTGAGAAGCTCTCAGACTAATAGTAATCCTGACGACTTTAGCTGCTGCTAATAAATCCCACCCCTCTGCCCCTCCCAACCTGCCTCCATGCAAATCCATTTCTAGGTTACTTGAACAATAGCGGAGCTGTAATCAGCCCTCCCCTCTGGCAGCCTGCAGGGAGGGAGGGAGGATGATGACAGTGGGGAATTCTGCTCGGCTCCTTGAAGCTGCACAGGCATGTTTCATGTCCCCATTCCCCTCCCCTGCGCAGAGGCGGGCAGGCAGGGGATCACATGGCCGTCTAGGTCGGGCCCAGGCTAGCGGCAATTACATGCTGGGGCGGCCCCGAGCCACCGGCCCGGCCCGGCCCGGCCCGGTTCAGTTCAGTTCGGTTAAGTTCAGTTCAGCCAGCTTCGGTTCGCCGCCTCCCACCCAGTCCCTGCCTGAGCTGCCATGCCGGAGCCGTGCCAAGCAGCTCCTTGCTCTGGTGGGGTTGCCAGGCTTACAGAGCACTAGAACAAAGCAAAGGGCCTTCACGCTAGCCAAAAAATAGAGAGGACCCCAGTGCATCAGGCTGGGGGAGCCGGCAGCCCTGGCACACCCAGTGCTGCTGTGCCAGCTGGGGAGAAAGAGGCAGCTCCCTATTCCAGCTCTTTGGGGACAAGGGAAAACAGAGTCTTCTCGGTGTTAAAACTCATCGGTGTGGGAAAGGGGGTGTTTTCCTTAAGATATGTTGCCATCCTACAGCAAGCAGCTCACATCTCTGAGGTTTCTTTACAAAGGGTCATAAAAGCAGCAGCGAGTGCATATGGCCGCGCAGAGCTACGGGGGGTGGGGGGAGGGAGGGAGAGCCGTGAGCGGCTGCCAAATCAGCTGAAACCTAAGAAGCTTGACCTTCCTCACCTCCACCCTTGCTCCCACCGCCTCCAACCAGCCTTACAAGGGCGCACAGCAGCGAGGGGAAGGCGCTCGCAGCCCTGCAGCACGCAGGGCCGGGCAGCCGGCAGGGCTGCGGGCTGGGTGGTAGTGAAGGAGAGGGGATACAGTTCAGAGTAACTGCAGCCGCTGTCAGCAGCGCACACTGATACCAGCGTGGCTGGCTCATTCCGTCAAGCCAAGCACAGTAGTAAGACACTGCAATCTTGAACCTACCTAGCCGCAAGTGGCTCAGCCAGTCCAACCAGTCAGAGACCGTACTGGCCGGCCAGACTAGTGACGAGCATCCTCCCCCTCCCATTCACATGTCTAACTGCGCCCTTTTGCTTTTCACTCTACAGTTCCCTGAATGGCTGAAAGAGTGGGTTTGCTGTCAGAAACTTGCAATGACACGTTATCTTCTGTGTTTCTTCTCTCAGAAGTAGGCGATCCCGTTCCCAGGAAGAAGAGCTGGGCTCCTGCAGAGCCTCCCAGTCAGAGCCAGCAGCATGGGGCTGGGCTGCCCTGTGGCAAACACGTGGAGAGAGAGATGTTTGGCTGGCTTGTCTGAGAAGCCCAGTAGTAGCCTCACTCAGTACATAGACCTAATTCTTGTTTTAAGACATACAGCAGAGAAGAAAACTTGTTTGCAGTTCTCTTTGGATCATCCCATTAGTATAGTATTCCCATTCCTAGTCTGCATTACAGGTTTTAAGGCAGGGGCTGAAACAACACAAGCTCAGTGCATGGTTTTCAGACGCTTGGAAAACAAACCCAGCGGCACCTATTTCTGTACAGGGGGTATAACTATGCCTTCTGCATCTTCCAGGGGATGGTTGTAAGGACAACTATGTAGGTATAAAGCTACGTTTTGGGTAGAAAATCCATGCTGTAATGGATTCCAATGGCAGAACGCCAAGGAGGAAGCTGTTCTGCTTCAATAATAGCCTTACAAGAGTCAGCATTACAGTGACAGTTCAGTACTCTGCTGCAAATCTACAGGATGTGTCACTTTGGCAGAGAAGGAGGCTGCTAATGCACAACACGAACCATCCTACTATGAATGGAGAATGGCTGCATACCACAAAATAGAAGAAAATGGCAAGACCTAGGGAAGAGGGAAGCTTCGGAGCTGCTATTGCATAGTAAGCTGGGAACCTGAGTGCTCTGAGCAGACAAAGCCCTTTCCCTTGAGGGGAAGAAAAACTCAGCTCCCAAGACATGTAAAGAAGCAGACAACCCTTTTTTCCAGTGACTGGTGCAGCTCTGCAAAGCTATGCTGGCAGCCAGCCCATTTGAAGAGATTGCAGTTTCAAAACAATGTTAGTCCTGACTAGTTTGGAGTTCAAATGTTAGAGGGGAGGGAGGGGGGGATATACTCATACACACAACATTGCTAAGCAAATAAAGATTACAAGGTTTGTACTAATGACCAGTTAGCATTGGTGAGTTTCAGCTCCTGATGAAACTGTGTAGTATTTCCCCCAAATGGACATAGCATCTCCTCACTGCACAAACACTTCCATCTCCACAGACAGCTGCCAACGCTTAAAAAACAAACATCCAGTGACACACATGTTCTAACCCATTTCTTAGAAAATAGGCTACAAGGCTATTAAAAGAAATGTCCAGAATAATATAACTGGGAAAAAAAAAAAAAAGAAGAAAAAAAAAAAGAAAAAAGAATCAACCCTCCTTGGGAAGATAAACTATTTAAATACTTCCCCATAACCAGAAGGAATGAGAGCACAACAAATGACCACCTGGACAAATAAATTCATTTACACCATTTATTCAAGCAAACATTGGGCTTTACCTTAAATAACTGGCAAATATTGGGGGGGGGGGGGGGGGGGGGGGAGCATTACTGTGAAACACAGCCATCAGCTGGATCTCTGCACAGGAGACCCGCTCGCAGCTCCCTTTTCCTCTATCTTGAAGAAAGGTTACAGCTTGTTTGTCAGCTGTGAACATCTTCAGAAAGAGAGGAATCTATGGAGTGGGTTCAAAGCAGTACTGCCTAATACGCCCAGACTGGCTGCTTAATGAGCTAGAGTAAAGGAAAAGGTCACATGGTTACAAAAAACCTCCACACAACAAATGCCCCGTAGCTACGGTTAACTTTAATTAACTGCATTATTACCATTCACTTCAAGCTTATTTTCCACCTATGTCTACTGCCCCTTACCTTTCCTTTGCCACCGAGGAATCAAAGGAATGAGTCTCCTAAGTGGGCTTATGTTTCCAAAATTCTGAGTATAAGAGCTTTTCAAGAATGCTCTGCAATTAAAGAAATCCACCAGCTGGGGCTCTGTCTAACTCCAACTGCTGATGACTGGTTTCAAGATTACAGGAGTAGTTCTGTTTATATAAATCAGAGTATTTGCACTTCTGTGACATAATTAAACGTTGAAAACCTGATAGTTTGTCTCTTTTAATGGCATTTACAATTCACACATGAATATTACTGCTCTCTTCATTGGTTTAAACTCCAGTGTTATCCATGTGTACAGTTTTCCTCCCTGCCAGTCATGAGCTCACCACGTTAGTCTCCCCATCTCATGATTTAAAAATAAACTGCTATGTGGGAACTGCATTCTTAGAAATAATTGAAAATAGGATCAGTACAAATCTACACTCTAAAAACCACGTATGTCGTATCCAATAATTAGCTCAAAAGGCATACATTGGATCTAATAATTAACTCAAACCATCCTTTTCCTGCATTATTCCCTCCAATTCATTACATAAGAGCAATACGCTCTTAAGATTTTTAAGCACCAATGTATCACTTAATGGAAAGAAAAAGAATATAAAGACATTGTCCGAAATCACAGATACAGTGATGGCAACGACAGAATCTCAAAACATAACCCACCCACCCAGTATAGCCAGAGTATGTGTACAAGAGAGCAAAGATCCATAGATACACAAGGCATATAGTCTCCAGGCTTTTCCCATCTTTCCACCAGGAGTACTGATGAAAAATGTCTCAGGAGCAAGCAGATACCAAATGTTATCCAGACTTTTAAAAAGCACCTCTCTTTACAGTTTTGGGGCTTTGGGGAGTGTAGGGATCCTTAATTTTCAACAAAACTCAGCGCTCACAACCTATGACACTGTTGCATTTGGAACAGCTCTGCGTTCTGCTGGTCAAACTGCAAAGGATTTCTGCAGAGCTGCTGGTTTTGTTTTGGGTTTTCTCCCGTTCTTCCACCTGCCTCACTGAAAAGGACAAAGTTCATATTAGGTTTGTTTACATTTTCTACCTAGTATAAGGCGTGTGTATTTACTTTGCCTGTTGATAAACTAACAGGTATTGCACTGCTCCTCTATCTCCAGAAAATGCCAATATCACATAAAATAGTTAATTATACAAAGAATCCCACATGATCATTGCCAAAAGGAAAGTGTTACAGTTCAGTGCTTTAAGGAAGCTTCCTCATCTGAAAACACAGAACAACCCCTGACTTGTTCACCAACTCAGTTACGGAAAGCCACTGCCTAAATGGGGTAGCTACTCATCAGCTGCAACACCAACTGCAGAAGCTGTTATTTCCCACTCCGCTTTTCTGCACTGTGCTCAACTACAGATCTGCCTCACCACGAGTCTATGGCTGATGTCTAGCTTTGACAAACAAACACTACTAAAAAATCAACTAAAGTTATTAACCGTGTGACACTGGGTTTGTTTTTTTTTTTGTGAAAGAGAGCTTCATTTCAGTTCTGAAGCCATATTAAATTGCACAGTCAATGGATGCATCCTGTATTTCAAAGAGTTTGCAGCTGGAGAGCTGGGGTTGGGGGGGGGAGAAGGGAGGAGGAAATGAGATGCAGAAACAGTAAATAGAAAATGCTTAGTCAGCAACTGTTACTGCAACATTAAAGGTGAAATGTAAATAGGCGCAGTGCCAAGATTTAGATAAGTTTGATAACAGCATCATCATCTTACTACATATATGTATGTGAAAATGTGTGTACAAGTGCCACAATTATCACAAGGAACTGCAGGCTCATGGGGTAATGGAAACTTTTAAAGAGGCACTATGGCTCATGCATGCTGCCTGTGCTCTGAGAAAAATGAAACTTGCTACGCCAGAAGTATTAATATCAATTGAATTTATTACAATTTACTAAGCTCCAAGGCACATTACAGTGTTCTGTTAACTACAGAAATGTATAAAGGACAAACAGAGCATGTTTTTCATGTACAGCATTTTGCTCTACTGTTCAAAAGCATCCGTGCATCAATAAAAGCAAAAACAAAACACATGAAGATTAAAAACGTTCAGATCAATAGAAACAAACTGAAACATTTTCCTTACAAACTTGCAACAAAAAACCACCCCTCCCCCCCCCCCCAAGAGCCACCCCACCGTTTTGCAAACAAACAGAAAAAAAAACAAAACCAAAAAAAAAAAGAAGGTGAAAGACTAACACTCAGGGCTTGTCAAACATAAGCTGTCACCATTTTTGTAGCAATTTTTTAGGCATCAACACTGGCCTTGGCAAAATTTTTTTTTTCCTTTTTTGTGTTTTTTTTTCTTCTTCTTTCAGAGAAGTGCATACATTTACAAAAATACACACCAGCAGCAGGTAATCGCTAAGGGCTATTAACTTTGTACCTAGCCAACACACTGCCAAAGAAATGAGAACAGGTATTATGTGGTAACCAAACAATATTATATTCTGTTTAACAAAAACCAGCTCTATCCTTCAAATGAAGAAGAGTACATACCTTTGTTTCAAAATATAGAAACATACGACGAAAATAATGTCTATACATAAGACTAACTTTTGCAGTTTGTTATATTCACAATTCTACATCTTCAGGAGTCTGAAGGGATTGGATTTCCTACTCAAGGGTCTCTCTCCTTTTTCACTTTAACGTCCCCAGCTAAAATGGTCGCGATCTCGCCCTGCATAAACGCCCAAGGCACATTGGAACCGACTAGAGGGCATTTCTCTCCGCTAGGGCAGTAGACCTCGCCAGTCGCCCCTTGGGCCTTGATGCTCTCTCTGGAACAAGGGAAGCAGAACTTGTGGCTGGGCACAGAGGGGCACTGAACAAAGTGGGTGTCCTCCAAGCGTTCGTGGCAAATGGTGCAGCACAGGGGCCCGCTGTTGGCCATGGGGGAGTCCGGAATGTTTTGGGGATGCACTTGGTCCATGGCGGGGTGGGCGCTGGGGGGAGGAGGGGCCACTTGTAGGTTCATGTCCCCATTGCGAGAGGCCAGGCGGCGCTGGCCTGGCACCGAGGCCGGCGACACAGGGCTGCTGCTGTTTCTGCGGGTGGACGTGGTGGAGTGCACCGAGCTGCCGTCCTTGGGCGAGTGGGCATTGCCCAGCGTGTCGGCCACCGACATGAGCGCGGCCATAGGGGACTGTCCGTTCTGGGGGGCGGACTCGGGCGGCGTGGTCCGGTTGGAGTGAGGCCCGAGGGGCGGCGGCGGCGGCGGCGGGGGGCCCCCGCCGTGCACCGCCCCGAAGCCCCCGGCCGACATGGTGAGCTTTAGCGCTTCGCTCTGGCTGGCCATCCACTGTTGCCGCTGCTGCTCGTCGCTGAGCTTCAGAGCCCCCTCAGCCGAGTCCGAGGGCTCGGGAGAGGCTTTCCTCTTACGCATCGCCCCGCCGCCACCACCGCCGCCACCGCCGGGTCCCCGGGAGGCGGCGGCCGTGCCCTGCGCCCCGCCGGCCCCAGTCCCCGGCCGCGGGAGACTCACCAGCGCCGTGGGTAACATGGGGCAGCTGGCGTCCAAGTAGGGCTGCGGCAGCATGTCGGCGCCCACCAGCTCCTTGAAGAAACGCACGGACTCGGGCAGCAGGTCCCCCAGGAGCCGCCAGTCGCCGGAGCCGTGCTTCTTCTCGTACTCCAGGTACTTGAAGCCCGAGGAGAGGCCGCGGCCGAAGTCCTTCATGCAGTCCTGGTACATCTGTTTGGCCACTCCGGAGGCGCTGGAGAAGACGGTGCCGGAGCCGCTGGGGTACTCGATAAAGAGCTTCAGCTCATAGTCCATGCCCGGCTTGGAGACAGCGTCGAAGGCAAAGACGCGGCCCAGCAGGGCGTGATCCTTCTTGAAGCGCACCTCGTAGGGGGTGCAGCCGGCCAGAGTGAGCAGCGTGTCCCGCACGATCTTGGGCTTGCTGGCCCACTCCTCGGCCCGGTTCCGCAAGCTCTCGCTGAGCTCGGCCAGAGCCTCCGCGTTGCGCTGCTTCTCCTTCAGCTCCCGCTCCTGGTCGCTACTGGACACCGAGCCCGGCCGCTTGCCGCAGGCCTCGGAGGACGAGCCACCGCCTCCCCCGGCGCCACCGCCGCAGGTGCCCCCTTGGGAGGAGGCGGAGGGAGCCGGGGGGCCCCCGCCGCCGCGGCCGCTCAGGCCCCCGTGCGGCGGGGGCAGCGCCACGCCAGGGGCGGCGGGCCCGTTGAGGAGGGTCTGCGGCAGCAGGTTTGGGGGCACGTTCATCTGGGCGCCGGCGGCCCCCGGGGGCAGGCCGGACACCAGCCCGCCGTGCGCTCCGCGGCGGGAGGAGGAAGAGGAGGAGGAGGAGTTGGGGCTCTGCCGGTTCAGCTCCGGCGGCCCGTCCTCAGGCGGCTTGGGGAAGCCGTTGGGCCCCCCCAGCCCGTTGGGTAGACGGGCGCCGTGGCTGCCGCCCAGGCTGCCCGGCGGTGGTGGGTACTCGAAACGGCTGCGCTGCTCCGCTGCGGCGGCGCTGAGCCCGTAGCGGTCCAGGCTGGACTGGGTCAGCCCCGCCGAGGCTGCCTTGGAAGAGGCATCCACATGGTTGAGCTGCTGCTGGGCCGCCGCCGCTGCCGCCGCTTCTTTGGCGGACAGCGTCACTGCCTTGACGCCGACAGGCGGCGGGGGTCCCGGGGAGCGGCCGTCCTGGAAGCAGCCGTGCGCTCGCTTCAGCTGCCGGGCCGTCTCGATCACGAACTCGATGCGGTCGGCGCCCTCGTAGTTGACGCAGCCCCGGCAGACGGGCTCCGTGAAGTCCCAGATCATGGCCCAGGGCATGCGGGGCAGGTCGCACAGGTAGCAAGACTGCCTCCGGGACGACGACACCTGCGCGGCGGACATGGTGCTGCTGGCCGGGGAGCTGCTGCCGCTGCCGCCGGGGTCGGGGCTGGCTCCGTCTTCCCCCCCGGGCTGCAAGGGAGGTGGCTTTCCGTACCTGATCCTGTCGCCCCTTGTAGCAGGGGGATCGTCTGCTTTTAGTTCTCTCCTGCTGCCGGAGAGGGCTTCTTCTACCTGGTCCTTCCGCTGCTTCCCCGGTGGGGTGGGAACCACTTCTACCGCTCCTCCGGGGGGCTGGGTGGGGGTCGCCTTCTAGCCGCTTCTGTTTCCCTGCGCTAGCTCTCCGCGGCTGCTGCTCCTCCTCCGGGAGGAGGCGGAGGTGCACGGAGGAAGATGGGGGGGGGGGTCACCTTCCACCCGCCGTGGCTGCCTCGCGAGCTCGCACTTCGCTACGTGCTGATCCACTGCCGCGAGCGAAAGAGGGGTACCCGCACGGAGCTGTCCGGTCCCGCCGGAGGTGGCAGCGGTGGCGGCAGGAGCGTGCCAAGCGGCGCCGCCTGCTCCTCACTCACATCCTCGCCGCGGCTCGCAGTCCGAGCGCGGGGTGCTGCGCGCCGCCGCGTGTGCCTGCGCGCCCCCTCCGCCGCGCCGCGCTCCCCCCGCACCGCCCCGCGCCGCGCCGCCCCTCCCCTCCCCTCCTCCGCGCCGCGCTCCGGGCGGGGCGCCGCGTCACCGCCGAGCGCCCGCTCGCCGCTCCCCTCCCCCACGCCGCCGGCGCGGAGCCCACTTGTTGCGCGGCGCGCGCATGCCCGGCGCGCTGCCCGGCGGCAGCTGGAGCGCGGCGGGGCGCGCGGGCAGCCCGCGCTGCCGGCTATGTTTGGAAACCTGAATGCAGCGCGCGCCCTGGCCCCCTCCTCTCCTCCCCTGCGCGCGCCGCGGTGCCCCGCCGCGAGCCGCGGCCAGGGAGCGCGCGCCCGTGTGCGCGGGGCTTGCTCCCGAGCCGGGTGTCTCGGTTCGGGACGCCGCAGCCCCGCGGCCTTCCTGCTCTGTCCCCGCTCTGCCCCTGCCACCGAGGCTGACGGTGGGATTCCCGCGCGCCACGGCTGCTGAGGCAAACGGGGAGGGGGTGGGGTGGGATCCCGCCTCGATATCCGATTTCGTGTTTCTCTTTCAGTGATCCCGGTGACAGAATGACACAGTTTCTGTGAGCCCGTGACTGCATCAGAAGCTCTTCCACTTTTGATTTGTTTAAATCGGCCATGTTTGCCGAGTGCTTCAGGTTGGGCTGGGAAAGACAGCGCTGTGCGCTGCTCGGGGGGTAGGAGCGGCCGGGCAGGTGAGTAACCGCTGTGATCTCACCTCGCTCATGCACAGGGACACAGGGTTTTCCCGGCGCTGGGAGACGGAACGCACGGCTGCTTTTTATCTATTTACCCTTCTCTAGCTTGCTGACATTTGCATAACACTGCTAACAGGCAAATTACTCAAAGGAACTTCGGCTCAATGCAAATAAGCCGAGAATGCATTTCACTGGGAGGAAAGCAAAACTCGGCAGCCTGCCTTCTCCCGAGGGTGCCTTCTCCCTGCCGGTGCCCTGCCTGGCGGGACGGGCTCTGCACAGCCCGCTCGTACTCTCGCAGCACTCTGTGGCTGCTTTTGCAAACACCGACATCGCGGTCCCCGTCCAAAGAACAATAACCTCGACCGCGGGGACGCGGTCCGGTGGGGACCCGCCGTGCTGCGCTGCGAGCGGCCACCGGCGCCGCGTCCCCGGGCCGCTCCCGGGCGCACGGTGCCCGCGGCGGGGCAGACTCGCCCGCTTCCGGAGTGCGGAGCCTCCGCCGGGCTGGCTGCGTCTGGCGGATGTC
Source organism: Pezoporus wallicus (assembly GCF_028554395.1). Lineage (NCBI taxonomy): Eukaryota > Metazoa > Chordata > Aves > Psittaciformes > Psittacidae > Pezoporus > Pezoporus wallicus. The sequence goes on along the minus strand of NW_026642292.1, from coordinate 3,496,407 downwards.
TTGTTCAGCCCCTCTTCCTGATTCCTTTGTTGCTAGAAACGCCGAAATCCTAGTCCATTCCAGGTTTCCCTCCGCGCTTAAAAGGGAGTAGGGGGGTTCTGTGGCGCGGTGCCACGGCTCCCTTGAGCACACCCAACGCTAGCAGCGATGCGGCACCGAGCAGGAAAGATACCTTCCATTCGGCTAATAACGCTTCAAAACTCACACGACAGAAAGTTGTTGATTTAAATAATTCCTTTCTTATCGCCACTGCATCTCATTTCCATTTTTAGTTGTCTAAAACGTTTTATATGATCTGGTTATAATTTGTTAAACTGACAAACGAATTTGATATGGATGTGAGTGGAATTATTTTACAGGGAAGGCTTAAGGAAATGCATATGCTGAGGTTACAGAAATGGTAGGACCAAATCCAGTAACAAAATAAATTCGGACAAAGGGACTTTTTTTCCATGGAAAGCTTGTCAAAGCAGCGAGTAGAGATAGAAAAGTCTTCGAGTTATGTGAGTCTCCTATATGCAAATTGGCTGAAGAAGATGCACCGAAGGAGAGTGGATTTCACACTTAGAAATTTCACACCTAAACCGTGGCCATTAGAGAGGCTTCATAGAAGCAGGCTTCCACTAAGGCACATGAAAGTTGGTCAAAGTGAACGTCTTTGCTTCCAGCCACAGCGATTTAGTGATGGCTGCAGGATTTCTACTTTAATATGACTTTACTTGACTAAACAAGCGTTGTTCACTCTGATTCATATTGGAAGGTCACCTCCTTTCCTATCCTTTTATTGCCCCGTGCTGATCTTCATAGGAGCAGCAGAATTGGGCTGTGGGAAGAGGTCAGCCCCTGCTAAAAAAATTGAGAGCTGAGGTTTTCCCCTTCATCCCGAGTGTCTGGGAATTCAGGTCTGCAGCATATCCCGACTGCATTTCAGTCCCCGGGTTATACAAACCCAACAACATGACAAGGCAGTCTGTGTGCTTGAACCACCCCTCACCCTGGCTCCTTGCTCCACTGAATCTTCCTGCAAGAAAGCCCTTTTTTGGTAACACTCACCTCACATTAACAGACTTATTGGCTCACAAGAGCAGCCTTTATAGTGGGTGTAAATAATAACCACCTTAGTTAGATATAATCTAGTCTCAGAAAACCATTTACAGGTGCTGTCAACTCCCTTTATAGTTTGTGAACAGAAAAAGAGAAGAGATTAGCATCTGTGACCCAACCAAACTGCCTTTGCTTTTACTTGCAGGATACACAGTTGTGGAAATATGTTTGTTTTTTTTCTGTAATGTTAAACTTTGATTTAAACTTTGGCCATGGGCACGTACTGTACCGTTACGCAAACAGCACTTAAGGATGAAGTGTCAGCATAGCAACAATATGGCCAGCAGCAGTGGTGATCTCTGCAAAGCTGACTGATGAAGAGAACTGCAATGTAAATGCAAATAAATGCCACACTGTGGCACCTTCACAGGGAACGAGTTGTCAGTATCAATCTAATCTGGTAGGGGAAAATAGATTGAACAGTGGCAATGTCACAAAGCTCTCGTCTATGGCAGCACTGTCCCTGAGAGGGTAGCAGCGGGCTTTCCTGCTCACTTCCGCCTTTCCTCTCCTTCGCCATGTGAATGGCAGGGCAGGAGCAATCCAGATCGCTCTTGCTGGATTTATACTAAACATGTCTTGTATTTATTTAGCTCTGAAATAATCCAGGAATTAAAATTACTTTTGGAGAAGGAAAAGAGGAATCCCAAACAATGTAGCCATTCAGGTGCCTGATCTGGCTAACTGAAAGAAAGAAGCGAGCAAACAGAAAATAGCGTAGGAGCCCCCCCAGACAGTGGCTTGTTTAATAAGAGGATGGAGGGGCGCACAAGGAGGGACGGAGCTGCAAGCAATTGCTACCCGGCTACTGCTTTTTTGTACAGGAACACGAGTCAGCACTTTAGATACAGCATTAGGGATTCGGTGGAGATTGCCCCAAGTTTACAACCTGCCAGTAGTCCCAAGGGACAAGGAATATAATTTTCACTATCAGAAGTGAAATACACTAACTCCTTCCTTTCAGCGCTAGGATAAATACTGCCATCTGATAATCCCTTTTCCTTTATTCCTGTTGCCTTCTTTATTTGGAAGTACACAAGCACACACAGGCATATACACATCTGTGCTACATTAAAACAGCAGGTGAAGCTCTAATTTAAACAAAGGAGTCAAAACAATCATACTGAACACAGCATGCAGGGGGTGGCCAGCACCCTTCTTAGTGCCACCAGCAGCTATGAGAAGCAAAGGGTACAACACACTGTGAAGGAGTAAGTGACAAAACCCAGGTGCCTGGCTATACCCCAGGTCTGTCAGGCTTTGCTCTGTGCCATTCCCATGCCTGATCTCCCAAAATACAAGATTACTGTTGATCTGGATGCGGGTGGAGTACTGTTGATACTGGAGTACTGATTGATCAGCAGTCCCGTGTTAATTATGTGAAATATAGGACAGCCCCAAAGTTTGCAAGCAGTAATAATTAGGATCCCATGATCTCAGCAGCTTGGGAACTAATGGTCTGGTCTGGCTTTACATGCTAACAGCCTGGGAATATGCTTAACTCTTTCTCGCTCACTCTAAGAAGTTTCAGTACTGATCAGTGCAGCAGTCACGTCAGCTGGTTCTTCTGCAGGCACTCACCTACAGAAATGGCTTTTTTCTCAGCAGTCAAAGCAGCAGATATAACTGGAAAAAAAAATACAAGAACCAGAAGGGAAGTGCACTCCCAAGAGTGTGATTTACATGGATTTACCTCAGTATACCAAATAAAATAGAATCTATCACAATCGAATCACTAGCTTCAACACAGAGATCAGCAGTGAACAGAGCACTTGGTGGTAAAGGGAGTGTGTTCAGCAAATCAAAACACAAAACACTTCAGTAAGGAGTTGCATCATTTTGTCAAATTAAAAGTTAAACACTATTTTCTTCTACTAGGAGCTGCCAGGAAGTGTCAAAACACCTAGGTACAAAGAATAGGAGTGTAAGTACGTGTTTCTGTTTATCATTTCAATTCTCATCTCATCATAATTCTGTTTTTCCTACCATTCTTCAGGTAGTGAGCCTTGCTGACTTGCAGAGCCTTATCGCTTTACCATCTAGGAACTCTGCCCTCTTTTCTTCCTTCCTTTTTTCTCTCTCCTTGATCTGCAGTGCGGACCCATTTCTTAAGGGATGTTGCCTGTTGCGTCCTGTGGTTTTCCCAGTCCCATTTCCACATTGCTGCCGGAGAGGGGACCCCAGGGCACAGACCGGAGGGTGGGAGGCTGCCCTGCCCACAGCCCAGCCGCTGATGAAGCCAGGCCACCACCACCCCATGTGTCCAGCCAGGGGCACTCTGCAGCCCAACCTCTCTCTTTGGCCCTGGAAAGCAGTTAAGCGTCCTCTTGGAGACCCACCCCAAATCAATTTTGCTACAGCTGTCTTTATGCTTTTAAACCCACCCGCGAGCCCAGATTTCCACATGTTAACCTTTGCCAAATCTCACAGTGCAAAATAAGACACCTGTAATTAATTCTGCTCCCTTCACAAGGGGCTAGCGACTAGGTAGCATGTTCTAGGCTGGGATATGCAGAGGGTGGGTCTTCCACCGTTGTTATTTTTACTTTATCCCTGGACTGTTTTCATCTTACATCCTGTGGACATAGTAAACAATCAACAATAATGAATCAACTGAATCGGTACTTTTTTTTAAGGCTATTCCCACTGAGAGCCACTTGCACTTTCATGACAGTTAAGAATCTGCCAAACATTAGCTTAGTTACCAGAAAGACAGGCTCCCCCCTCCCTTCACCCCATACACAGATTGTTTATCAAAATGTGCTGCCAAGAAAAATATCCCTGCTTTTGGCCTCCACCAGTGATTAATAACACTTGAGAACTGAACAAAACTTCACTGTGTTTTCCAAAAAATGGGGGAGCTGGGAAGGAGGTGGGCAGCTAAGAAAGAAAGAAGGAAAAGTAAAAGAAGGAAAGGAAAAAAAGGAAGAAAGGAAGAGAAGGAACAAAGGAAAGGAAGGGAAGGAAGAAAGAAAAGGAAGGGAAGGAAGAAAGAAAGGAAGTGGGGAAGGGGGGAAGGGGCAAAGGAAGGGAGAGGAGAAGGGAAGGGAAGGGAAGGGGGAGGGGAGGGGAGGGAAGGGAAGGGAAGGGAAGGGGGAGGGAAGGGAAGGGAAGGGAAGGGGGAGGGAGGGGGGGAGGGAGGGAGGGAGGGGAAAAGAAGCTGCACAATCTTAAGTTATTTCACATGGCATAACTTCCTTTTCCTCTGTCATGAGGCCTTCTGAAAAAAACTAAACTACTTTTTCTCCAAGGCCATGTAATAAATGCTGATTAACATTGTTATTGAAAGAAGGATGATATGGACACTGGATGAGGGCGAGAATAGAAACAGGGGGGAGGAGGCAGTTTCTTTTATGAGCACATATCAAGATGAGCTATGGGGGGAAACTGAGGGGAAAAAAAGGATCATTTACGTGCTTTTCAAAGACTGTTGGTAAAATTCCTAAGGGAGACTAAGTGCCAAAATTAACTGTTTTGCTGTATTACTTTTAGACACTACTGCCTGGGTGAATTAAGTCAAGTCTTCAAGCAGCAGCCAAAGATAGCTGCAAGCTGAAAAAGAGGCTCTGCATTTCCTTGTTTTGTGGTGAAACTCACAAATTTGTGGAGATTGTCTTTGCTCCAGGGTTTTTTTTCATATCTCTCTCTCTTTTTTGCCTTCTGGGCTATTTTTACTCTTTTTTATTTGGCTTTAGAAATTTATTTAGTAACAGGAAGGCAAGGTAAGAAACAAGCATTTGTTGAGAAAAACCAGGAAAGTAAAAAAATGTGAGTGCATCCATGTATACTGTATCTATTTATACATACATGTGAGACTATACATATGTATGTAAGTCATATAAGGAATTTTCATTACTCTCTATTCCAAAAGATATAATTTAGTAAAAGATAATAAACAGCTGTTTGAACAGTGGGATATAGACTAGTGAAAACAGTTTACTGAAATTAATGATGCTGGATTGAACCAAACCTTCCCTTTGGAATTAGCGCCAGACGTAGTTTTCCTGAACCCTGTCCAAGTGCCTGAGCGACAGACAATTTTCATTCTATTTGTGCTAAAGGCTTATGACTAGTGCTGGAAAATGAAGCCCTTGCCCTTGATCTTGGTGCAGATTAAAAAAAAAGAAAAAGCAGAACTGTGCCAATTTGTTTCCTCTGCCAATAGAAGCCCTTGTGCTTGTGCTCTGGGTAATGCAAAACAATGAAAAGTTCACACGAAAACTCCTCATTGAAAGGAAACCCACCAAGAGCCATGTTCTGTGCTACATTCATCAGCCCGTTTCCGAGAGTCTCACAATGTCAGCAAAATGCAGAGGGTAAGGGCAGAAAATATTTACCAGCCAGCAATACTGTCTTCTGTTTCTATTCCATGTCTCACTGCTAGGCATTTGATCATGATTGCTAAAAACACTCCCCTGTAAATCTGCACAGTCTCCCTTCTGCTAACACCCATCTCCCCGTGTTCAGGTATTGCATGTAAATTTGGGGCTGTGCAGAGCTGCTGCTGCCAGAGCTGTTACCGGAGCTGATTCTATTTCTGAGGGATGAAATACACATCTGACATACTCCCCCCCGCCCCCAATTTACAAACAGTGCCTATACTGTAGAGCTGTCAGCCAGCTAATCTCTGATTGCTTTTTCCTAGATTATTAATAAAATTAGAACCCCAAGCAGAAGGCGTTTGCTTTCATTGTACAGTCTGCACTTGTGACATGGTACATGTGGAAAATTTTGAGTGCACTGCAGTGAATGGTCTGGGGGTTAGTTTTTAGCTTCCGCTAAGTACCTGGCAGGCTGCCACGGCTGAAGGATTCTGGGAACTGAAAGGCTTCCAAGTACAAACTGCCAGCATTAAGCAGTCCTGACAGCTCTGCTCCTTCCACACTTGGCAGCAGTTCAAAGTGCTCTTTCATTTGAAAGGCTGGAAGGCTGCCATGTGCAATGCAGATTTGCTGTGCCTGCTCTCATAAGGAACTGATAAATGCCGTTGCTGTTGCCATGGGGACAGGAGGCTATCAGAATGGCCTTGTGATCTGCAGCCTCTCAGCTCTGCAGGCTTTTTTTTTTCCCTGAGATAGTGAAATAAATGTTATAGAGAAGGTTAACTCTTGAAGGACAGGAAGCACTGCCTTGAAAGGACTGGGTGAGCCTCTGTGCCTGGCTCCGTCAAAGCTGGGAACAAGATTAACACATACCTGCCAACTGTCCCTATTTGGGAAGGCCTGGCCCTGGGGATTTTTTAAGGAGGGAGGGAAGGAGACAGGGAGAGAGGGAGGGAGGAGGAGGGAAAACCTTCTTCTCACCACTCAGTGCCTTCATATTTCTTTTCCTTCTCAGGATCTCCCAACATAATGAAAAGGCCACCCCCTTTCTCCCCCCCCCCCCCCCCCCCCCATCCCCACGTACAGTTTTCAGATGCTGGGGAAGTGAATTAATTTACTATTGGATCCTGTAACATGCCTGATGTCTTTAGCTCTCATTAACAGCACTGGACAGCCAGCAGGATTAGACCCATTATGTGGACTCCGTGTGTGGTTAATGTGAGTAAAAAGAAAGAACAATGTGATACAAAACTGCATGTTTAGGAGAGATCTCTGTGATGATGCAAGTCCTGATAGTGAATCTCAGCGTCCTATTTCCCAAGATTAAAATAAACACACCCTTGAGCTATGCAGTTTGTGTGTGTATATAAACGACTGTGCACATCTACTACTGAAAAAGCTGCCCATCCACTATTGAAAAAGCGTAGAGAAAAATATAGGTGGCAATTATTTTCACCAGAATTTAAGCCCTTTTCCTGTGTCTTCTTTTTTTTCACATTATTTTTTCCATCTCTGCTACAACAATAAATTTGTGCTCCCTGAAGACATTTTGCTGCAGTCCAGTAAACTGAATCGTGTTTAACCAAGGCAAAGCCTGAACATGACATCAGAGCAGGGAACAATGGAGCGCATCACTCCCCTCCCTGACCACACAGCAAACTTCAGGGCAGCAGTTAAAAAGATCAATCTGGGCATGTCTCTGTGTTTACTGAGCACATATGAAATGCAATAAGCATGCAGATAGTGGCATAAAACAATAAAGCATTGGGGGAATTTAGTTTATAATATGGAGTGTTAGCAATTTCAGGGCTTTGTTTGAAACTGGGCTAAAAAATCAACCACACCCCACGTGAACAAATCCCCCTCCTTCCTTCTCTGGACATGGGTCTCTGCCTGACAGTTGTATACTTCTGTCTTTCCCACAGATGTGAATGGTATCATCTGAAATGACATATTAAAACTGAACAAACAGAATTCCAACCCAGATTTGACAGATAATCTGGTTAACAACTTCATGGTTAACCAGTAGCGTTTTTAAATAAACACCACCACTCTTACTTATTTTAGTTTCACTTTTTTTTCACTGCATTCATTGTTTAAAAGCTTTTTGGTTACTAATGTGTTATGCAAATGTTTGAATGAAGAAAGTGGCCATTTGAAAACCATGCAAAGGAGGATGTTTTAGAAATAACACAGGAATATACACTCTGCGTGTGTCACACACGCACGCGCATGAGCACCCTTTACCTTTCCTGAATTATCTTTTCGTTTCTGTTTTCAAACAAATCAAGGCATCTGTGTCTCTGAGTTTTGTATCTGACATCAGATCCTGCTGGTTAAAATAATTTACATATGCAAATCTAGAAAGGAGCTCCTTGTCTACATTTGCAGAGCAATTTCAAAATTGCAGACAAGGCTGCATTTCAGAGGGCTCTGGACCCGCCGAGCCAGGCCAAAGGAAATATTTCTTCCTCACTGCTTTGGATTTCTTTTTTTTTTTTTTTTAATAAATAAATGTGAAGTTAACTGTAATTCTACTGAAATTTCTTTACCTGATTCTCTCTGGGTTCTTGCCCACGGTTGTCATGGTAATTTGATAATTCTGGCTTGCTCTCTCCACATTCTGTTTGTCTTGCTGGATTTCCTGATTATTCCGAAAACTCTTTAAAACCCCCTCCTGTCTCTCTCCCTCTGCCCCCATTCTGGGCTCAATTCTCATTTTTTTCATTCCTCCAGCATAAAGGAATGCATATTATTTTGCTGCAAATCTACTAAGGTGAAACTGTTTGCTCCACTTACCTGAAAATGGAGCTAATGAGATAAGCACACATACTAGAGCAGTTCTTGTATTATTTTTCATAGTCTATGACAGGGGATAGAAAGGGAATGTGAAAAGATAACTGCATATAGATTTCTTGTGAAGTACTTGGATCTTAATCCTATAGATATTATTTAGGGTTTAACTGCTGCATTTCTGACAGCAGAAACATGTATTTAACTGTTGCCTTTTCAAACATGACAGGCACATTTGTACCTAGAGTGAGTGAGTTAGAATATATTCTCTCTCTATGACAGACTAGAAGGAATATTTTTATTCAGGGGTTCAGATGACAATTTATGCCAGAAGAAATAGACTGATCATGCTTTGCATGCACAGTGAAACCCAAAGAAAAATGCACGCTGCTAAGTAATATTTAGCTTGGGTGTGTAGTTACAAAAGGTTTATGTCACTGATGTTTGCATCTTTTAAAAGTGCTCAGTATTAGACTGCATATACACAATCTATACATACACATTATAGACGTATATATAATACATATATATGTGAAGGTACATAAAGTTGCTTTTTGGGACGCAGAGGCTCTCCCCCAGACACTACATGATTTTTGTGATAAAAGCACAGAGCTATCACGTGTACTTATGTTCACTACAAATAATTTGTGTGGGTCTTACATCTCATATTATTTCCTTTGTCTAGTCCTTGTACATTTAGCTTCTGTGCCTTTCAAGAAAGGTTATCTATTTTACTGTGCTGGTCAATGCCTCATGCAACCACACCCTGACATCACTAGAGTCTCAAAGAATAAGGTAAATAATTCTCCACTGTTGAGACTCATAACTGAAACTACAGTCCAATTTATTACAATTTAGACACAATTACTTCCACTGTACACTGTCTTTCCAATGTATCAATGGAATCTGCCATCCCATGGGATTAAAAGTATCTGTATCAATTAAAAATGCTCTCAAATTCTGCTGTCTGGCCTCTATTGTTTTATTGTTCTTTCTCTTTCTTGTACTGGAAAGCACATTTGGGATTTCTTACTAAGTCCTTTGATGGCATCACGCTGTGGAATCTGCTAAACTCAGTGAGCATTCCAGCTGTGACAGCCTCTCTGCCCCAACCTATTGCCATAATCTAGGACATCTGTGACATCATCTGACAGTCTGTGACATCACCTTGTGACCTGCAAGACCAGAAAAGGTCATTGTTTCTTAGTCACCATGAATTTAAAAGGTGTCACAGGCAGTATCTGGCATTCAACATTCACACTTGATTTTAACTGTAAAAATGCTGCTAAAATAACCTCTTGACATAAAATAAAGGACCTATAAATCTGTTTGGAAACTTTTAAACTGTACAAATCTTACTTTCTTCTTACTTTTATTTTCAGATTTCCATTCTTAGTAAAATAAAAATGACAAATTTTATCCAATTCCTATGTAGTGTAATAAATCAGCAATGAACACATTTTCTCTTATGTGCTAAACCTCACATATCTCCCACTGCTACTCTACAGAAGAAGAGGTTTCAGTAAATCACATGTGGGACATCTAATGTTAAAATGTGCTTAAATTCACTTTAAACTCTTATTTATTCATGTATTTCTACAATGTAGATACTGCAGAAGCTCAACAGATTTTATGCTTCATACCTACCAGAAAAATGATGGCCTCTCTCTTCTGAAAGGAAGAGTGAGTAAGGAAATGCTCTATTTTACATACTGCTAACACCTAATTTTTTTTTACAAAATATATCTGGTAGCATTTGTTGTTTGAGTGATCAGAAATATTTACAAATTATAGTATTGAAAGGAACCAACATGCTGATGCTTTCTTCTTTCCTTAGAATGCTGTTTGTTTGCATACCTGCTAATTGCTAAAACTCAGTAATCTGTAGTGGTCTTCCTTTTATTAGTGTAAATTAGCAGTCTTGCTTCACGAATTATGAAGGCTTTGCCATGCAAATGTAATAGGCTCAGCTACTTCTTTTAAAAGTCAGTGTGCTCTAGTCCATTTTTTTTTTTTTTTTTACTACTGTTATCTTTAGTTCTGTGAAGTCTTGGAACATTTCCCAGTCTGGATCTATAGAAAGTTTCCCGGGAAAACGTATAAAGAGTCTGTGTTCTGCTTTCCTCTCTGCTAGCAGTGCCTGCGTGCTTTGGGTGAGCTAGGTCTTTGAAGACCTAGCACATGCATGGAGCCCAGTCAGGCTGAAAAATTTAGCAGTTGAGACATTTTACAGTCCAAAATCTCTTTTAAACAAAGGTGTGGTTTAGCAGGACTGGCTGCTTCTGACCTCTTTCAGCCTCTTATTATTGCAGCTGCTATGATGTAAGGCTGATTATGGCAGAGCTGAAGTAGCTGAGGCTCAGGGAGAAATGCTGAGAACAGCTGTTTTACTGTAAACATTAACAAGGGTTGGACTTCATTTGCAAGCTGGGAGCATTCACAATTTCTGCACAAATAATATGCCGGGAATTTGATCTAGATGTTCACAGCACAAAGAAAAAAATCATCCCTTCTATACATTACTGCAGTTTTGAATGAAGCAAATTCTCTGCAGAGAGATGCATCCCATTAAAATCAACAGGGAATTTTTCACGTTAATACACGGCTTCACACAGATGATACAGACATACACACTGGATAAGAAGATGCAATATTTATCTGGTTTAGCTATTTCTAAAGCTCCTATCACGTTGGTAGTTAAGTGCCAATTAGATACCAAAAATATTCAGTTAAAGCAGACACTGATGTCTGCCGACTATTGCAGAGCTACAGAGTCCTATCCAAGAGGGCAGACAGAGATTTGAATGCTTTCCCCTCAGCTCAGTACTGCAATTCATGGATGTTAGGAAAAAAATTTCAGACCTCATTTTCTTCATTACATTCTCAAAGTTGCTTTTTTCTGAAGCAAATGAAAAATGACCTTTGCAGCAAGCGGGGACATTCACTGACATCACATACATCTGCATATGCACACACAGACGTGCGGACCGCATCCTCCAGACACTGAAAGCTGGGTTCTTTTGCCAAATTATCAGTGTAATGGAGTCTGAGAGGCAGCTCAGCCAGCTACTGGTGCATCAGCCAGTGCAGATATGATAAAGCCTCAGCTGGTTTGCAGCCACTGCAGAGACTGCAATGGCTCTTCCTTTCCCAGATCCTTGTGAAAGACATACCATTTTAAAATGGCTAAATGGAGCCTATTTCTCATGGATCCCCAGTTACCAGACTAGTTTCTTGGGTACAGTGGCAGCCAGTGCAAAATACAGTAGCTCTGCTGGTGTTACAGTTTACACTAGGGACCACGTTGGCAGGGAGACAACCCCAGGATGATGCAAGGATGGCTTAAAGCTGCATTTTCACCACCCTCTTTGAGGCCTGCCAAGAACTGCTTGGCCAAAGCTTGGAGTCTGGGCAACAGTCCCTACTTACAGACTCCTTTTAGAAACTCCCCATATTAAATATAAAGCTATATAAATCCTAACTATCTTCCTCATTTGTTATTATTATGGTTCACAGGCTAAGTAGCATAAACTCTGGTCATCCCTTTGATAAAAGACCAAGGCAACCTTGGGATCCAGAAAGGCTTGTTAAAATTCATCACTTCCAATGAAAATCTTAAACGTCTGGCCTGTGCTGTGGATGTGTACCTCTTTGAATGAGAAATAAAATGAACCAATTGGACATCTGACCTTTTTAACATTCCCAGGACATTTCCCATAAATCTGGAAGTATCAAAATTAGTATCTCTCCAAAATTCAAAGCTAGTTAGCTATATTCTGTTCTCAAATTGTTTAGTTTTTATGCAGGATAAGGGGAGGTTTCTGGTCTCTGTTCTATGTGTTAATCCATTGTGCAGTTGAACAGCTACTGTCTCCTCCTCCAGAGTGGCTGTGTTTCTTCGGATCATGATTTGTTTCTACATTTTGGGATGAAGTAACACAAAATGCTGTCTACCTGGTATATCTGTAAATACGGTTCTCTTGCATTCCTCTTTATAATGGAAAGTAAAAATATTTTGAGTGCCATTTATTCCTGACCCTAGGCATGTTCAAATCTCCAAGTAAGTTTCACCATCCATGTGCGGTAATTGAGGTTTTGAAATGCATCTGGAAACACATATCTTTCCTTCCTGCTCTCTGACAGGATTCCAGAGCACTGGAATCATATCTGTTGTGAGTTGCCTTTCCCCTAGTCATACTTTTTATTGAACAAATGGTCAAAAAACTACCTAGTTGTTTGCTTAGATCTTCTAACCAAAACAAGGCTCCATCCTGTCCTCTTCCACTGCCCATGCCTGTAATTTCTTCTCAAGCTGAACGATGAATGGGGCGAAAGCCAGCATACTATTACATTTGGAACCTGGTTCCATCCAGGAAAATGATACAAATGAACCTGGGAAATAAACTGCAGCTTGAGAAAGTAATAAAGCATGTTACAGTGCTCATATGTAACTGGAGATGGAAGAGCTGTTTCCAGAACAGGGACTGGAAAGGACATACTGGCACCTGTGTGATTTCTGAACCACTGAAAGCAAATTCTTTCCTCTCTGCCTTGGCAGGCCCAGAGAGCAGATGAAATGCCATGGTCTGGCCAAAAGAGAGACTGCTCTGGCACTACAGAAACCTCTTTTATAGCACATTCTTTCTGTGATAGTAGCTCTTCTCACCACCTCAAAAATGCTTGCTGAAACACCAGCCCCAGCTGTAGTTTCTACAAGTGGATGAAACATGTGTCACCACCATTAGAACCATCCAAGCAAAGAGTAGGATATGACACCTCACAACACTGGGCCGGCAAAGAGTAGCCCTGCTCTAGACTGACAGTGAACATTCAGTACTGGGGCATGGTAATTCTGAAGGGCACCGAATACTCTTTCTCAAAGCTCCCTGAGAAAACTAGGTCCAAAAGTTTGGATTTGGTACTGGAATTCCCCATTAAACATCCCAGTAAGTTGAAACATTTGGCTACAGATCTTCTTGTCTCTAAAACCTGTCAGACACACTCAGTTGTCCACCAGAAAGCAGGTGAAACCAACAAACTCATCACCTTGGTAATTCACAACACCAGACCACACTGGTTGTCCTGTGTTAAAAAAAGGACTGCCAAGGAATTTAGAGATCTGAGAGACCGCTAAGCCTACAGTCCAACCCTATTGACACACAATCCAAATTATAAATAACTATTAAAATTTAATCATTTCTTTATTTGTCAGAAATAAACCCTCATTTCTTAAATAAGACACTGTATCTGAAAATCAGTCCACCACTTCTGTCCCTCACTGCTGTCCTGCAACTCACGTTGGTACCACAGGCCACTTCCAAATGTCCTTCACACCAGTGATCCACCTCTGGTTGTGAAGAACAGCATGGATATCCCTTCGTGGTGCTCCTTGTTGGAATGCTGGGCTAGTCAGGTTTAAGGAAATCACTGTGAAACTGTAGAAGTTTAGTCAAGAAACCAAACCCCTCCAAAGGCAATCATATTGAAAATGTTCTGGCTAAAAAAGAAGGAAAAATAAAAGGGGGGGGGGGAAGGGAAGGAGGAGGGAAATTCCTGTTATTTTCCTCAAATATTTTCCAAAATCAATTTTTCTCCAAATATAAACCCAAAATTCATCTGGAAAGCGTGTGTTTATTATAATCCAGACAGTCTTTTGGGGAAATGCATAAAACACCACACTGTATCACAAACATTTCTGATTAGAAAAACAATTCCAATGTAGCTTGTTATCTGCAAACAAGCATCATCAAGCTCCTGTAATGGGAAAATGGTTGCATTCTCTCACAGGCCAAATATAAAACAAAGAATATACCCTAGTCTAAGATAAAGTCTGACCTGAGTTTTTAAGCTTTTCATTTTAAAGCTGTCTGGAAGAGCCAAAGGAATAATGGAGCACTTGTAAGAAGGAATACCAAAAAAATGTCAGTGCCAAATACACTGGGAAGGGAAATGTGGAGAACGTGCATCTCTGAAAAAGATTTTTGAGGTGACAGCCTGGGGATCAGTCCAATAAGAGAATCAGTTACCCAGAACTTGAAGCCCGCAGTGCCAAAGTGAAAGTTAATGGGTTCCTAGAGGGGAGTTCAGAACCTCTTGTTCTGTGTCAAGATTTCCTATAAAGAGCATGGGAAAAATTAGGTACCTCTGAGAATGGCATCCAAAACATCTGTTTCTGTATTTTATCCAGTGACTATTTATATGAAATATTTAAGAAACAGCCCTGAAAGCTCAGAAGGGAATCTAAGGCGCTCTCTGCCAGATGGGTGCTTTAACCAGTACAGTCATGCTTTCTCTTACGCTTTTTCGGTGACTTTCATTCTCTCTCTCTGGTCCAGTGAACTGAAATTATTTTCTGCAGCATGGCACAGTTTCAATAGGAAGGGTGGAGAATGCCTGCCTTCAAAACAGCCTGCGTCTGCTGGTCAGGCCACTCTCCTGGGACATGTGAGTTGGAGTCTCCTCACGCACAGAACATTCTTGTGCTCACAGACAGGAAACTGTGAGGGTGCACTTGAGAACTCACCTTGTTTTTTCTAATCTCTAACTGCTATTATACAGATAATAAAAGGAAATATTTAACAATAACCATGAAAATTACTGACACAGACACCTTTAATCTTTGAGATTCCAAAGCAAACAATGGATTATACTGAAGCAAGTTTGCCCTTTGGACCCAGCAGAAGCACCCAAGAATGCAGAAATGAGCTTTGCTGTACTTCTTAAAATGTTGTAATGCATGTTTTTGTGTGAGCTAGATCAACTCCGTAGGCTGAGTCAGAGAAAATTCTGCTTGCACTGTATCCTTTCTTGTCCACTCTATGGATACTTGCTAACAGCATTTCAGCTTTAACCTCTTTCAGCTCCTTGGGTTTTCCTTAGAGCAAAAGTACAGCAGTTGTATTTAAGCCATGTGCAGGAGCTCAGAGGGATAAGTCTCACCCACAGGTATGTACGTTTGAATCACGTTGCTTATTATCAGTTTATCATCTCCTGGGGCATCATGCAAGCAACAGTGCATAAGCTTAGGCTAGGAGATGAAGAAAATTTCAGCATGTTATTGAAAGTGTAGAGGAGAGCTTGAAGGAAGCAGAAAATAATAAAACATGTTGGATTTTGGCCAAGACAGCAAGAATTAATAATCTGACTTCCAATAGCATAGCATGGGATCTACTGTAACTACAGCTGTGGCCAGTTGTCTCCAAGGCTGTCGGTTTCATGTGGATTTGACAGTTTTGCAGGTTGGTCCCCTTTGAATGTACTTTAATTCTTACTGTATTTAAACAAAAGAAAAAGAGAAGGAATTTCTGAGGCTACACATCTCCTGCTGGCAAAGGTACACAGAGCTCACAGAACAGTAGGAAAGGAACTTTCCAGAATATGGATGTCTCTTTCTTCAGCTGAACCAACACTTGCAGCTCAGATAATGACAGCCAGTCAGCCTCAGGCTGCCTCTGTGCTGCAGCAGGAGTCCTATCAGTGTAGGTTACACTTCCAGGGCTACTTCATCACTCCTCCAGCTCCTGCACTACCATGAGAAGCAGGTATAATGGCCCATACTGTGCCTCCACTTAAGTGAGTCTTTCTGTGCCAATCAGTGGACCTTGTGCATTAGCAGACCTTGTATACTGAAGGAACAAGAGCCAAACCTGTCTCATTTTCTAGTTTTGTGACTCAGAAAGTTTATGCAATGCAGGAAGTTATGATTTCCCAAGTCCTTTCCATAAACAGTGGCTTTGGTGAACACTTTACTCCTCTATGACCCAATCAAATCAAGGGCAGTAGCATATAAATAATTCCATATCTGTATTAAAATGTTTTGCTGAATCTGGGCCTAAGTAAAGATGTATTTAAAGAGAAAAAGTTTCCTAAAATTATGGATTCAGCATCTTAGTGTATACCTTAGAAAATTAAGAACTAACTATATTTATCTAATAGCTTCCTTAACATTCTACACTAATTCCTTTCTTTTCCTATTTAAAAGCAGAGTATTTAAGACTTGTAAAATGTGTGCTTTTACTACTAGGATTTTTTTGCTTTTGTATTTTTTGCTTTTTGAATTTTTTTCCATGCAAACATATGTAGTTTTCAATTTTATGTGACCAGCTTTAGCTATAATAAAGTAGGACCTGCTTTGAAAGACTTCCCTTTAGCAGCAGAAAATCTCTAGCACAGGACAGGGATGAAAAAGGAATGCTACCTATTCTGTGTTGGCCATGATTACATCCAAAAACATGTGCTCCTTTTTTGCCTGATTCACACAAATTCCAACTGCTATATTTTATTATGGCATTTAAGAATTTGGGTAATTAGATATTGAATATAACTCAGTTTATATCTCACAAGCAAAGACACACAGACACATATGCAGTAATATATTCTCAACACTTGTGATTCTGAGTATTTATTGTAACATTTTCTACCTTGACAAAAGTAGTAGAAACATACAGCATGAGGAGGCTATTTTAACTTAAAATTTCTCTTTCTCTGCTTCCATTGCCAATGACTACAGTGGGAAAACACATATTCTAATTGCATCTTGGTAGGCATGTCAAAGTGCATTTTATATACCTGGGTCATGCAACATGCATTGCACACACTATTCAAATCCGAGGACCTTTTGATGGGACAGATTGTGCCTATACTCCCTGAACATACACTGAATGAGCAGGTAAGAACAGCACAAGAGTTACCCTCTGCCCCTGACTCCCACTAACACAAATCACTGGTTCCACGTGGACTCACTGGCCTCACACAAAGCCTGTGACTACACAAAACAGGGCTTCAGTCTTGTCAGCCTCCACTTTGCAACTTTAACACATACATATGATGCCTCCTGCTGCAACTTCTGCTACTGCTGCTGTTGGTTTGGATAGAATCAGACTTTGAAGAACTAGCTTGGACACAGTGGAATGGGACACAATGGTTCTCAATGACCAGAAGAGTTTGGGACTGCAGGCTTCTCCCTCATCCTAGACAAAGGAAGATTGTTCTTTTTAGAACAGAACACCTCTGCCACTTCCCACCTTGCTTACTCCTACAGCAGAGCCTATCAAATACAGATCTCTTCTCTAGAGGAAGGGAAGGGAAGGGAAAGGAGCATGCACCAGGAAGACTGCTTTGAGTTCTACAGAGAGAGGGTGGACAGTGACTCTGCCACTTCAGAGTGCCAGAGTTCAGGATAAGGAGTCACTTTGTGCAAAACATTGCAGCCTGCTCAGCAGCATGATGGGCTTTATTCTCATGTCCTTAAGCACTGCAATCTGCTCACAAAGCCCGGACATCCCTGACTGCTGCAGCCAGTCCTCAAAGGTGCTCAAGTCTACCATCCCCAAATGGTGTGGACCACGTGCCCTGAAATCGTAAGTCAGTTGCCCAGAAGGTGTGCTCAAATAGAGCGAAAGATCAGCTAACTGTGCCTCGCACAGAGGGCCTTTGAAAAGTATTTCAGAAGAGATTTCACTTCCTGGCATACAGAGCTTTGCTTAGGACAAGGAAGAATACAATGACATTATGACAGTGTGTACACACTGAACATATGATTCCTGTATTTTCTGGATTAGGGTTTTGATTGCGTTTTGATCAGTGCTATCTATCGTGTGCTCTCCTGGTCATACTCTCCTATCATACAGGGAGGCAAACATGAGTATTTCATCAAGCACTGAACTCCTGATGGGTCAGTATAAATGAGCTTTCAATCAATTCATTAAGGCTACCATGTCCCCCAGAGCTTTTATTGGGGCCCATGAGAGCCTTTCCATCCAGAATGGATGCTGCAAACGGCTACCAAAAGGTAGCACCAGTGTAGGAAGTGAGTCTGGCTTCTCAATGGGGAGAGAAGTCTGAGAAGCTGTCAGAATTTATTTTGCAGCAGAACTCACAGCATGCTCTTAAGTGCAAACATATAGGTAAAATAGCCACTACCAGTGACCATATCTTCCCACTTCTCTTAGCCACTCTTTCCCCCCCTTCTTCCTCCTTTCTCTCCTGTAAATGCAGTGCCCCTCTGGGGGCACTCCATTTCCTCAGTCACATCCCCAGCAATCCCTGCACATCCTATCTTCACACTGTACAATCTGGACCAGGGTCTCTTGCTCTACACAGGATGTTTATTTCAGTGCACAAATGAAGGCCCAGGAAGGTGAGGGAGCAAAACATAAAGAAAGTGCCAGCACCTAAAAGTTCAGAAAAATATAAGAGGGCACATTATTGCAGTGCACTATGAGTTTTAAAACTAGATACTTATTATTCAAAAAAGCCCGAACAGAGCAATAATCTCTTTATTCTCAGCAAACAAAGTTCCCGGGGATTTGGGCACTAATAATACAGCAGAAGAATACATGCAGAAAGATCTCATCATGACAAAAAGGGACATAAATACCTTTACATTTTGCCATCTCTTCTCCCACCAATTCCAGCAAGATGCCAAGTTTGCTGGGAAGCATCTGCACTAGCAAGGCCAGAATGCTTGTCAGGATATCCCTGGGGACCTGGAGTGTGCTTAGGTCTAGCACAGGTTCAATCTGTACTGTTTGCCTCTAAACCAAAGCAAGCTTTTCCTGCCCAAGACCTATTCTGGCTTCCCTTTAGTATAAAACCTCAGCATCAATTAAACTTGTATTGTGTAGAAATGGATGATGGATGAGGGCACCAGAGTGCATGATACACAGATACACACAAACCAGAACAAGGCTTCTCTAAATTTAGCACAGTCAGGTAAAATATGCTGTTATCTGGGTCAGGTAAACTATAAGAAAAGGTCTCAGGTTAAGATCAGTACTCTTCAAAAATATCAATAAATCTCCAGATTTCAATATCAATAAATCTCCAGATATCAATAGATCTCCAGATTTTCTTCTTCAAACTATCACATTAATTAATCAATCAATTAATTAATTAACTGTTAAGCATTAAATTAATTAACACTGATTTCAGATTGAAATAGTCCAGCGTCGATATGGTCAGAAAATCAACTATATTTCTTATTATATCAGTGGGAATATAGGCTAACTGTATTAGATTAAAACTTTATTTGTAAGACAGAATACAAGTTAGATTTTATTTAAAATGTTAGAATGTTTGAAAATCCCACCTAATATGGGTAATAACCCTGTACACTGTGGCAGAGATTCTGATTCGCTTTTCTCAGAAAAAATGGGGCTGTGACTGTATCTATTTTTAAAATTCAGTTATTAAAATGCCTTTGAGTAAATTGACAATAAATCACTTGATGATCAACAGCACTATATAAATGCTGGTAAATTACAGCAGACAGAAATGGATGGAAATTGCAAGATAAAATTATTCAATTTTATGTTTGGCATTTGTGAGTTTATTTCCAGCCAACTACCAAAATACGTCAATTGTTTTGTTATGGGCTGTGTTTCATACCAAGGTCTTCACAACTCTCACAGTTCATAGTGACTAAAAATGCTGAAAAGAGATGATGAAGATAAATTTTTGTGTTTTGAATGCCCTTGCTAACAAAATCTATGACACTGGATCTGAAAGCCCTTAAAAATGTTATTTTTCAACAAATGTTTAGTTTGTTTATTGATTTCCCTAAATATTGTCAATGAAACAAACTTGATCCGTGTCAGGGTTGTTTCTAAGCAGTTGAGCTTTCTGAGTCTCATGTATCTCTCTGCATGTATTGCCATTATTAAGGTTTGAGATCTTAACTGGGCAAGTTTTGTGATTGTCAAGAGCTGGTGTACCAGAGTAATAGTTACGTAACACTTGACATTATAAGGCCTTGGTTTAGATGCTCATAACTGCCAAACTTTAATAACTTGAATTTAAATTTTCTGTGCCATCTGCCTCAGGCTTACACATTGCACAAAGATGTGGCTGTCTCTTCTGATGAGTAACTTACAGAAAACTATATTGTTTTATCAATGATAAAAAATTCTTACACTTCTTTTCAGAAGGTTTGGTACCTTGGTGCTTCAGAGCCACAGATCAAGTGCTAGAGTAGTTCCAGCAGAGAGAAATTTTTCTTCATTCTCTAGCTAATCCATGCTGGTAACATGGAAAACAACACATAATAAAGTCTACAGTGGCTAGCTATGTACACTCAGTACATATAAGAGGTTAATAAGTAAATTCATTGATTATTTCATCCATACTGAGCACATCCTACTGCAGGCTGAGCTGAGATGACAGGGATCTTCTTTCCAAACACAGAAGGAGATAGAGTGAAGGGAGTTAGAGCAGAGGGTCTGTAGCCAGTAGTGCACATGCCGTACCAGGACAAGGTTTCCTGAGTCACATCACTCCTCTATTTTCAGCAAATAGCCTTGAAATCGCTTTGCAAAGTGCTTGTCTCATTTTGCCTGCAGAGGCTGGTTCTCATAAAGTATAGCTGACTATTTTTAAGGTCAGTTAGCTCAAATGCTAAACGTTTGTACAAGCATATCTATGTTCCAGCTCTACTAATGATTCATGTGAGACTTAATGTGGTTCCTCATGATGGAATTAACACAGGAAGTTACACATAAAGAGATTATATTAAAATCATATTATGGCTGCAAAGTCAAACACTCCAAAATTTAAAATGCTAAAATTCACATTGCCATGAAATCTTCATTCATTCTTTTCTTCTTATTCATATACAGCACAAAATGAGCAACATGGTCAAAACTGTGGGTACAAGCAGGCCCCAGGAAATCAGCTGCATTACCCTGTACTTAGCAGAGAACACAGACTTAATTGTTATGCTGAAGTGGACTCTGCAGCCTAAAAATGAGGACAATAGCACTGGTGTTTTATTAGCCATTCCTATATCATGTAAATATTTTTAAAATAAAGCCTAGTTTCATGACTGATCCAGATCTTCTCACATCAAAGGTGCTTCATGATGGGTGAATTTAGGCCTCATTCTTATCTGTGTTTATCACAGAGACAGAAAATTACTTCATGTTTCTAGGAGTGTCTGACTGGTATTTCCTGCTCCTGATCCCTGATAATATGGTTAGCATAACTAGCACCATTTTATGAGGCAAAGTCATTCTCTGTGACCAAGTGACACAAGTATGATGAGTTCTCTTTCTCCTCATTATGAGGCCCTAAAGGTCCTGTGAACCAAGTAGACAAACCAAACAGATTTCTTCTTCCTCTCCTTGCTAGCCTCAAAGTTCCTGGGCACCAGGCTGATTATTCCATTCCTTACAGGCCTTGAAGGTCCCAGGCACCTGGCTAGCCAAGTGCCGTGGATGATGCTGTCACAGAACAGGGAAGCTTAACAGCACACAGAGCACTGTCTACAAAATCAAGCAGTTACAAGTCCTAAATGGGGAGCTTAGACTGGAGCTGCTGCTTGACAGCAAAACCTGTGACCTCCCAAAGGCCAGGGACACCTCCACTGTTCTTTGCTTCCTCCCTGGACAGAATAACTTGGATTCATTATATGATTTTTTAATCTAGATTATTACTGTTATATTGATGCAGCAAACTATGTATTAACATCTGAACTGCAGAGGGTCTAGGTGATTAGAAACCGTAAATTAAGTTAAAGTCTAGGTGATTAGAAATCATAAATTGTATTTTAAGTTCTGTATTATGCTGCTTTTAAATTGCACTACATTGATTTTGCTTGTAGAAATCCTGTGCAATTCTAATAATAAATTCTGTGCTATACTAATCATATATACTATTAAGAAAATACAGTTTTAATTGTAACTAAAACTTAGTGCCATGATCATTCTGCCAAAGATCCCTAAAAGAACTTGTCTGTCCCCTTAGTGCCAGATGACAGAGTGGTTTAGTCCCATCAAAATTAGTAACAAATTATAATTATGTTACGTAAATAATCAGCTCCATTCCCAAACAGAAGGTGGACAGTGAAATAAACTGTAAATCCACAAAAGAAAGAAAAATGCAGATGCTAGGTTACACAGACATAGCAGATTAAAGCCAGGAAATCCCAGCTCTGACATGTAGTGACTTGGGCTTCATTTCCACTATTCTTGGTGTCACTTCACCTTGATGGAATTATAGCTTCCACTTAACAGTGGTGATTATTGATTTTACATAAGTCTACATGCAAATAACTAAACTGATAATTCTGGATTATGTGTGATTGATGAATAGTAAAACATGGTACCTCCTAAAGTTTGGAAATGTTCCTCTTACTGATGTTACAACTGATGTTGAATTCGTCATCTGAAGTTTGACTCCATCATTTCTTCCACATTGTTTTCATCTTATTATCAAACAGAATTAGCTGTTCACTGAATATCCCAATAAATTTCCAAGATCAAAATCCTGGGCTCTGCTTTGGATAAAATGGGCACTCTTTGAAATAACCCACAGGCTGCTAACAAAAAATTTACATACTTAACAGCTCATTTTAGTTGCCTGACCCTCAAAGAAGATTAGGTACCTTTGCTTTCTATACTGTGCCAG
This sequence comes from Pezoporus wallicus, assembly GCF_028554395.1. Classification (NCBI taxonomy): domain Eukaryota; kingdom Metazoa; phylum Chordata; class Aves; order Psittaciformes; family Psittacidae; genus Pezoporus; species Pezoporus wallicus. The sequence goes on along the minus strand of NW_026642292.1, from coordinate 3,473,785 downwards.
AACAAAATGAAATGCCCCAATGAGACAAGTGAAAAGGATGAGTAGTAAGCTGCACAAAGATGCATAAAAAGAAAGAAATGTGAAATGCTGTTGAACCCAGGAGAGAACTTTTGAGTACCAGGCTAGCGAGTCATGCCCCTTCTTGTCTGCCATTCTTCTGGAACTGTGAATCTTGTGCTCCTTCCAGCACAAAGGCACAGGGCCAACAGGAAGAATAATGTTGCCCCTACCTCAACCAGTTTGCTCTTAGAGCAGGCTTCTAGGGAGAAAGAAGATGGCATAATTGAACCTCCTTAAGCAAACTGAACTCAGGACCCCAAGGATTTTGTTGGCAAGTGCTCTCCCCACTGGCTTAGAGGGATATGTAACAAGAAAAATAAAAAGGGTGATGATCTGATTATCTGTGAAACATTTTTCTATCCTTCAGGATGAATGACAATAGACAAAGATCATATTTTTTTTCCCCCTTAGTTCCACATCTTGCTAAAACAAAACAGATAAGTCATAATATCTCACATTTCCTTATCTTCCTTGTTCTTTTCCCTACAAGAAAGTGAACACATTTATAATGGGCTTAGCTTTACAATGTAGATAGGGAGCCATCTGCCCAAGCAGAAAACAAGAAAATTAGCAGCAGAGTGGTTTGAAAAGCTATGGTGCTTTTTGTATTAACTCATGAGCTCTTCCTTAAAAGAGAATAGAAATAATAAATTTAACAGGTAATTAGTATTTGAGTGTTGGCTTCTTCCCTTTAACATTTTAACAGATACTTTTAAATTTACAGGGGAATGACTGGTTAATAATAAAGAGGTAGATACATTGTCTTGGTGGATATTTCCAGACACTTTACACCAAGATATACACTTTTTTTTCCTGTTTTTATTTGAAAAGGCTGTATTTTTTTTCTTCACTTTTTTTTTTCTGTTTCCCTTGCACTCACTCTTCTCTGAGCCATAATAATCAGAGGAGTGGATTGAGAGCTGTCGCATAGAGACAGCCTCCCTCAGTACCCGCCCTGCATACTAATCAAGTGCTTCCAGTCTGCAGGCTGGGACATGGATTCTGTCTTTCAACTCAGGCCAAGGCTGAAAATGAAACTGAAAAGCTATAAACCTCACTCAGCAGAATGGAAAGCATAAGATTGCTGGGATTTTGTATTGTGCAAGTTACATTCATGAATACAGTGAAAAGAACTAAAAGAATCTGCTGTGATAAAAACCGCAATAGATCAGGGGGATTTCTTAGAAGAGCTGGGTATGGATCTAAATTCCAGCTACTACTGATTCACTTTCATGTTATCTGCAATATTTGCCGTCTCATTGTTCACCCCCTTTTATAGCTAACTGCTCAATATATGACACACAATAGCAGTAGTTAGTACTGTACCATATGGCACCCCACTATTAACTTTCTGTCATGTGGAACATCTAACAGTTCTGCCTTTTAATCAGTACCTAATTCATAAAAAGCATTACCTCATACCTGTGACTTTAATAACTTTAATAGATTTGTCTGAAGCTTTGCCTGTGAGATTAATGATTAGTGAAGGTTTAACTCCTTTACCTTGTAGTACCCCTTCATACTCTGAACCAACAGGGAGCCAATGGGAAGACTGATAACATCAGGCAGCTAGGAGTTTCCTGCAGCATTTCTTTGCAAAGCTCTGACTAAGAGACGTTAAGGCTGATGGTTGGGATGAGCAGAGAATGCAGCCATGGAGAGTTAGGGCACTGCCCTCAACTGTACAACATGGTTATGTAAGAATGAACTTACTCCATTGTTCAGAACCTGAGAAGAAGGAGTGTGATATCTTGGTCATTTACATAGGGATGCTGGAGAGGGACTCTTCATTAGAGACTGTAGTGACAGGAAAAGTGGTAACGGGTTAAAACTTAAACATGGGAAGTTTAGGTTGGATATAAGAAGGAAATTCTTTCCTGTTAGGGTGGTGAGGCACTGGAATGGGTTGCCCAGGGAGGTTGTGAATGCTCCATCCCTGGCAGTGTTCAAGACCAGGTTGGACGAAGCCTTGGGTGGTATGATTTAGCGTAAGGTGTCCCTGCCCATGGCAGGGGGGTTGGAACTAGATGATCTTAAGGTCCTTTCCAACCCTAACGATTCTATGATTTCAGTTGTGTCTGTCTCTTGCTACTGGAAAATAAGCTTTAGCTGCTCTGGTTTGCAAGCAGAAGCAGCTTGGGATTCCAGTATTCTCTTGAAGAAAAAGAAGACATACTTTTTCCTTCCATCAGGGAATGTGGAAGAGCTCTGTTGGTGAGCATGTCTACTGCAGGTCCAGAAGAAATACACCTCTTTTGATGACCTGTTGATAAACCAGAGCTAGGGTAGAACCCTCCTCCCACCTCTGCTGGAAAGATGCTGTGGATCTCACATTTTCTCTGGACTCTTCTGGGCATGAACCTGGCAAATGGACTGCTCTGGAACCGGAGATGCCATTTGGATATGTTTATTCTGATGACGCTTGATTCCTAAAGCCCAGGATCAGATGTCCCCATTTTTAATTCTTTAAAAGGAAAAACTCTTTGCAAGAACAAGCATATTTCACAGTGAAACTGATGATATAAGAAGCTCTGACTGGTGCACAAAGGAGTGTTCTAGCCTAGATGCCAGAAAAGGGAACTGGTAAAAGTAAATGGTAGCCCATAGCGTACTGATTGCAAAGTTTTCTCTGTGTTAGCATTTTTCTATAGAGAAAACATTTAAGAGATGCTCTGTTTTTTTGTACTGGATACTTTTCACCAATGGGGATATTTGGAGCAGGCTAAAAGAAGGGCATCTCTATCAAAGTACATTTCGTCTGTACTGGATCAAGTCTTTCATGTGTTGATGGAAAATGCACTGAGTCCAAACTTCAGATGCTTATTTTGTATTTTAAACTCTCTTGTTCTGATACAGATCATATCCAAACTGTATAATGTTCTTCAGAATTAAATGAACAAAATAATATAACCTGGGTATTGTGTTGTGGATATAGCTTGATCTCCTGTCTGCATTAAATTTTAAAAGGTGTCCAAGAATGTGTAAGCTAGAGCCCTCTTGAGACCCCAGCTGGCTTCTGTCAAGGGAAGAACCTGAAATGGGGCAAAAGAAATCTTATTTTGACCGGGATTCTTCAAGCAAGAAGTTTCCCAGAAGGCATGAACTACCCTGCTGTAAAAATGATCCCTAATGAGTAAGTTCCCTAGATAACTAATGCACCTGCAGATATTAACAACAAAGATAAGATAAAACCATTGCCAAGCATTTAATGATAGCCTAAGGATTCATGAAGATCTGAAAGATAGCAACTTGAAAGGCAACGGTCACAACCCACCAAGAACATGATGAACTTTCTTGCCTTACTGAGGTAAGATAGAAATGATTCAAAGGCCTAGAGACCCAAATCCATCCTGAATATTGAAAGGATGCCTTACTCTACCCTCTAGTAAAACATGCGGAATTTCTTCTACTGAGGTATTTGTCCAAATTGCAGAGATTTGAATCCAGTATACTTTGTGTGTGTTTGGAAAAAGAATACAGAAAATGCAACTCTTCCTCCTGGAAACGTCTTCTATGATTCACATTTTCACCATGGCCAAGTAATACTCCTCCAAGTTTTTTTCATGAGCAAGAAGACAGGGGCAGGAGGGGACAAGACCTATAAGCTTTGGTTCAATTTCTAGTCAGACTCACCACCCTTTTGCGCCTTTCAAATGAAATGACGCAAAAAAAAAGGCAAGACAAAGAATCACGATACAGAGACTGCACAATCTTCATGAGGAGAGAAATAAAAACATCTCTTTTCTGGCTTTAGATCCCTCAGTCATATTCATAAAAGATACCTAGATTCAACTTCGGCTTTAACTTTGGGTTTCAGGGGCAACCGTGCTTTCCTTTTGAAGGGGGCAGAACAGGAAGAATGGCAAAAGGGATGTTGTGTTTTACATTTTCCTTAGATTAGGACTGATGGATTCTTGTGGCCTTTGCAGGTAGCCAGTTCCTAAAGGAGGACTGCTAACTGCTGTCACTTACAGAACTGAAGAGATTTCCTGCAATGCAGAGTTTGATTCAAGCCCTGAAAACTGGCTGTGAACTGCGTGGCTTTCAGCTTTTCCAAAACCTTGTCTGCCTTAACCTGAAGAGTTCTGAGTGAATCTAGTTTCTCAGATGAACAGAAAAGGAATTCTCATCTCTCTAGGTTTCTATACTACCCTAATCTCTGAAAAATGAGTCAGTAATGTCTCCTGAGAGAAATCATCATGCCTAAAGACCGTCAACAGCACAAAATATCAAAAGAAGCTTGAGGAAATGCTTGGACACCTCCTTAACCTTCCTTGAACAATTCCAGATAATTCTGAAACTAAGAGCCAGCCATGAACCACAGTGAGTCTGTGTCTGGCCATAACTACTCAATAATTGGCAGCTACAAGTATTGAGAGAGCCAAAGAATAAACCTTTCCTCCAAACATGTTCAATTGTTTGGACACTGTCTCTAGGGGCCGATGACACTTCTCTCTGTTTTAGACTTGCAGTCTTGCAGCCAAAACCACAACAAGACAGGGTAGGATGCAGGAAATAAATCAGATGCCACCCTTTTCTGGAAATTATTTTTCTGCAGCTATTTGGCAATATTTTTAGGTTTGTGGACTGGAAGGTTGTCAGACTGAACAACTCAAGAGACAGGGAAAGGAACAAGTTTCATCATTGGAATTGCTACGCATTCCTGTCCCTCTTCTCCCACACATCTTAATATTTATTATCTTCCCTTTAGGTCTTTTTAAAATTGTTTCTGAAAAAGCTACATGAATGGTTGGGTGAGGAGACAGTACTGGATTATATCTGTATCACCATATTTAGATGAATCTTTAAGGTTTGGAGTATGAACTTAAGATTCCTATTAACATTTTCTTACTTAAAGTAGTGGTGTGCTTAACTCCCACATTTTTTCCCTGGTCTTTCCTATTTTCTGTATTTTTGCTTTCTGTCTAAACCTCTATGACCTCTTGTCTGGAGGTTTTATGCAGGCAACAATTCTCTATTTGTACAATGCTCTGTGAAACACTGACTAGAAAGTCTTTTTTGCCTTAAAAAAATAAAAACTAGGAAAAATATTTTGGTGTCTAAGAAGAATACTGGACCTGCCACTTGCTGAAAGTTACTGTATTACATTTGTGTATGCTATGACACAAATGAAAGTTACACTCACCATCTATGCTATTTTTTCCTTCCCTCATTGCTATGACACAAATGAAAGTTACACTCACCATCTATGCTATTTTTTCCTTCCCTCATATCTCCCTTTTATTACATTTATAAAGCAAACAAACGAACCAATGAACCTAGGACTGGCATCCAGAACCAGCAGTTCAATACCACCTAATAATTCTCACTACTCCTATGCTCTTTTTCATAGCAGTGGTACTTAACACCACCTTTTAAGGCTTTGCATAGTATGATCAAATTTAAGTCTACATACCTGGCAGCCAAAATAAAGACCTTGCTTAGTTTCTTGTTTCTTTTTTTTTTTTTTTTATCTCTCCCCATGTCAAAAACCTTTCCTCTTTCTGTATCTAAGGAAAAATAAAAAGGTTTTAAATGATCAGTTGCAAGGGGAATATAGTTGGCTATAAGTGCATTTGCAAGGCATGTCACAAGCCACTCCGAAGCCACTCTGAATACTGCTGAAGTATTCCCCTCAAAGAGGGTGATGCCTTAATCTCCAGACACTGACAGCTATAGAAACAATGTTTCTTGTCACAGGGGTGCGTGATACAATGAGTAGAACCTTAGGGCCAACAGCCCATGCCGTGGAACATGTGAAAGAAAATCTTAAGTCAGAAGATGAGCTCTACAGCTATCTAAACTATCACTGGTGTTCTCTTGGTTTGACATTTTTGGTGTTCTCTTGCTTAAACATTATTTTTATTAAGTGGAGTTTCAGAAGAATAGTATGAAACCAGGTCCTTGATTCTAAGAGGCTTATGACAGCAAATGAAATCTATAGATTTCAGAAAATCAATGGCATAAAGTTGTCCTTGAACTCTGACTTCCCTTACACAAAGGATTCATTTTCTGGACTCTCATTTAGTCCAGAGAAAATGCTTCCTAAAGATGCTGAGGTATGAGTAACCGCTTATTTGTCATTTCCTTCATAAGCAACTCCAAGGATGCCAACTGATAGTATCTTGGCCAGGCAAATTTAAGTGGCACATTGCTGTAGATGTGTCAATTTAGATGCAAGAAGCTTTTACTCTTGCGATAGGATCCAAATTTGTTGACTAAACAGATCCATTCACTGTTGGATCACCTTCTCTTTCTTTCTTTATTTATGTTACAGTTGTTCCCCTCTGACAAACGCTAACCTTTCACCCACGGGAGCCCACTTAACAGTTCTGTGTCAGGGATAACACACATAAACTCCTTCCTGGTTCACTCTGCATTTAAATTCTCACACTGTGTGAAAACAGGAAAATAGCTCTACATGCTGCTTGAACCAACAACTGTGACTTATTAGACTGCTAGAAAGAAAAGATGAAAACTCTCTTCTTAGTAGGGGAGGCTATAAAATAAGAAAGCAGGGGTAGAGGGGAGAAGGAAGTACATTCCTCCCATGGAAGGGAGAAAGAAACTAAAAAAACCCCAACCCTATAAGCCAAGGAAGCTACCATGGTTTCCCTAGACCTCCTTCTAGCCTTGCTTTGTAAGAGAATTCAAAGACTAAATGAAAAGAAACTGTACTGGCCACACCCACGTGATTTTTTAGGAGATGGTCTAGTTTTTTAGGTGTTAGTGGAAAGGCTTGAAAGACTGAGTTCTTAAGCTAAGAACTGCATCCCATCTAGACCCCTTAGGGAAAGGTTTTCAACATCATAACCCGTAACAGCATGTTTCTTTATGGTATAAAGGCAATTTTTGTGCCCTGGAACAACAGACACCAAGAATGGATCTGCCATTTGGGCAAGGTACAAGAAGCCTGAAAATGTCCCAGATTTGATAACTTGCCAAAAAATAATCTTTTTAAAATGAATTTCATGAAACTTCCTGTAAGATCTTTTAAAATAACCTAGACTTCTTTCTTCCATAAGAAAGGCTTGTGCCTACTACCAATCTCCAGTGCAGCTACTTGAAAAATAAAGCCTCTGATAAATTCACTTGTTTCATTGCATTTAGTTTGCAAATTCAGTACCCCTCCCAGGAGCATTTATCAATAGGCACAACATTTACCTCTATGCAAATATTTGAAATATCATGGTAACTTATTTCAAAGTTTTAAAAGTAGACTGAATATTTTAGTAGCAGCTCAGCTACTTCAACAGCTCTGTAAAAGCTTAAAAATGTATAGAAGGGGTTGTGGTTTTTTGTTTTGTTTTGTGTTTTTTTGTTTTTTTTTAATTAGAATCTCTTGTATGTCTTTTAAATTCTTCCCTAAACATGGCATTTGAGCTACATTTTTCTTTTCTGGAGGTAGAAATACTCATTTGTCTTAAATTACCATATGAACAACTTCACTTAATGCTTTCATTTACTACTTGTCTGGTTTGGAGTTTTATCATTACAATCCCTTTTAAGGTGGGAAGTGCTTTTATACTTTATATCATATTTAATAATAAAAAAAGTATAAATACCAGTCATAATAATTTAATAACAACATAAGTTGATAAACAATAATGTCTCAGTGCAATGTGTCTTAGAAACTGCTCTCTGCAAGACAGCATGATGATGATTATAAATTTATATGTCACATAACTTAAATGCATCCAAACTCTCAAGGTAGAAAAGCACATAACAGTACTACACAGCAGTTCAGGAAGTGATGAAGTGTATCATGCCAAGCTCAAACTTTCAAATGTAGTCAATCAGCTGGTGACTAATCACAAAGCTGCAGTTAGCACCTCAATTATTGAGAAAGATCTTTACTGATCTTTAGTAAAATCAAACAACAAATAACTCAGGTTTATACTTTATCAGTAAAACAATACTTTCTGAATCATAACTCTAGCAACTATACCATATATCAGTTCAGTCCTGGAACAGACATTACAGGCACAAGAACATGCACTTTTTCCTTTCCACCTTCCAGAAGTCCCTCCCAAGGTGCCTATAATGACAGGGGACTTGCTAGATGAAACAAACTCAAATGGTTCAAAGTGAACAACTTCACAAACTATAGCAAAAAGCATGCTCCATCCCCCATCCCCAAGTAGATCCTTGATGGCTTGACCAGTAACATTTTCTTTCTGACCTGAGATCAGTGCACCAAATCTGAAACCTCATCTAAGCTGTGGCCAATGTCATCAGACAGGAGAGAGAAAAACATGTCAAAAGTGAAATTACACTACCAGAAAGGATAGAAGAAAGCAAGACTTTTTTTTTTCTTCTCTCCAGGCAATGAATGGAAATTCTGAAACATGTGATACATTAATTAAACGCAACAAATAAATACAACAATTACTACTGAAAGCTCATGATCCAGCAAGACATGAAGAACCTCAGCTAATGAGTGGGTCTGGGTTGGTCCAATCTTCTCTCCTTGCACGTATCAGCCATACAAACCCTTGGATCCCACACTGAAACATGTCTTTGAACAGTCAGTGAGTCAATTTGCTCTCATGGACGTCTAGTATCTACAGGACAGAAGACATGACAGGACTTAGCCTTTACTTTTATCTATGGCACTGTATCTTATTACCAGCTTTTCCGGCTTCACTCTCTTCTACTTACTAGTTTTACGCCAAACAAACCATGTGGCACGAAACACTTCCTAACACAGCCAGACCCAGAAAGCAAATCTTCCTTCAGCTCTCATAGCAAAACAAAGCAAATGCTCAAAGCCTCATTTCACAAGCTTTACTTTCCAATTTCACAACCATCCATCCTTAGCCTGCCCTTAGTGTATCAGGCTTCACCTTGTAAGCCATTTAGATTTCTTGCACTCATTACTCTTTCTGGAAGACAATTCCAGAAGTTTATTTCTCTGATGGCTACAGAACTTCTTCTAACTTCCTGTCTAAATGTATTATTGATTAATTCATATCAATTTGATCTATTCTTTTAACTTCTTAACATTTAACTTCTCCCTATTTGCTTTTTACCCCCAAATTCTATTTCTAGAAAGTAACCATATCCTCTTTGAATCTTCATCTTGGTCAGCCAAAACAAGCCATGTTCTTTTAATCTCCTCTCAAAAGACTTTTTTACCATCCTATTAGTGGTGCTTGGAGACCTTTTCTGGGTTTGTTCCACCTTTTTTAAAGTACAAATGGTCAGACTTATACCAATAATCCAGATGAGATCTTAACAGTACTTTGTCCTAACCGTATCAGTATTTTCCAATACCTATAGAAAATGAAGTTTTGACATTTCCAGCCGTCTTCTTCATGGCTGAAAAATACTATTAGTGTGTTTATCTTAATAAACCTCCTGCATCCCTGCTGACCAATAAGCCTCCAGCTCACAGGAGAAGGTCCCTAAATGCATGACTCTGCAGTCTTTATTTTTTTTCTCATTGTGATGAGATCTTCTTCCTATCTTATAGGCAGATTCTTCCTAATATTGGTAATACCATCCAACTCTTTGTTATCTGCAAATTTTATGAGCACAAACGGGGTTTTGCACTAAGCTCACCAATGGAAAATATTAATTAGTCCCAAGATAAATCTTTGAAAAACAGCATAAAAAACTCTCCACATTTTTATAACCTCTCTTTCAAAATATCTCATTATATGTCCTTAGCTAGTTTGTAATTCCAGTTCCTGTCCTCTCCTGCTTAAATAGTCATTTCCATGAACACTGTTTCAAATGTTTTGCTTAAATACAGATTTTGATTACTCCTTCCTTTTAAACTTTTTCTGAGATCTTGCACATCAAAGTCAAAACAACAACCCTGTAGCTTTTCCCTCTCTTTTTAAAAACAAACAATTTTTGATACTTGCCAATCACATAATACCACTGCAGAACTGAAAGCTTTAATTGAAAACCCTTCTTAGTGGAGCTGCAATTTCACGTGCCAGTTCTTTCTGGCACGAAATATAGGTCTCCCATTATCTCGGGGTAGAAAGTCTACACTTTCTATATTCTTCCACACTGGTGATACTATTACCTTACCATTGCTCCCATTGGATATACTATCCTTGTCCTTTGAATGTGTGTGGATGGGAACCAGCTGAGAGTTCATAGAATCATAGAATAATAAAATAATAAAATCATAGAATAGTTAGGGTTGGAAAGGACCTTAAGATCATCTAGTTCCAACCCCCCCGCCATGGGCAGGGACACATCACACTAAACCATCTCACCCAAGGCTTCGTCCAACCTGATCTTGAACACTGCCAGGGATGGGGTATTCACAACTTCCCTGGACAACCCATTCCAGTGCCTCACCACCCTAACAGGAAAGAATTTCCTTCCTATATCCAATCTAAACTTCCCATGTTTAAGTTTTAACCCGTTACCCCTTGTCCTGTCACTACAGTCCCTAATGAAGAGTCCCTTCCCAACATCCCTATAGGCCCCCTTCAGATACTGGAAGGCTGCTATGAGGTCTCCACGCAGGCTTCTCTTCTCCAGGCTGAACAGCCCCAGCTCCCTCAGCCTATCTTCATACGGGAGGTGCTCCAGTCCCCTTATCATCCTCGTGGCCCTCCTCTGGACTTGTTCCAACAGTTCCATGTCCTTTTTATGTTGAGGACACCAGAACTGCACACAATACTCCAAGTGAGGTCTCACGAGAGCAGAGTAGAGGGGCAGGATCACCTCCTTCGACCTGCTGGTCATGCTCCTTTTGATGCAGCCCAGGATACAGTTGGCTTTCTGGGCTGCAAGCGCACACTGAAGCTGGCTCATGTTCATTTTCTCATCGACCAACACCCCCAATTCCTTCTCTGCAGGGCTGCTCTGAATCTCTTTGCCCATCCTGTATCTGTGCCTGGGATTGCTCTGACCCAGGTGTAGGACCTTGCACTTGGCTTGCTTAAACCTCATGAGGTTGGCATCAGCCCACCTCACAAGCGTGTCAAGGTCCCTCTGGATGGCATTCCTTCCCTCCAGCGTATCGACCGAACCACACAGCTTGGTGTCATCGGCAAACTTGATGAGGGCACACTCAATCCCACTGTCCATGTCAGCGACAAAGATGTTGAACAAGGCCGGTCCCAACACTGATCCCTGAGGGACACCACTTGTTACTGGTCTCCAGCCGGACATTGAGCCATTGACCACAACTCTTTGTGTGTGGCCATCCAGCCAGTTCGTTATCCACCACGTGGTCCATCCATCAAATTGATGTCTCTTCAATTTAGAGACAAGGATGTTGTGTGGGACAGTGTCAAACACTTTGCACAAGTCCAGGTAGATGACATCAGCTGCTCTAGCCCTGTCCATCAGTTCCGTAGCCCCATCATAGAAGGCCACCAAATTGGTCAGGCAGGATTTCCCCTTAGTGAAGCCATGCTGGCTGTCACCAAGCACCTTGTTGTTTTTCTTGTGCCTTAGCATGCCTTCCAGGAGAATCTGCTCCAGGATTTTGCCAGGCACAGAGGTGAGACTGACTGGTCTGTAATTCCCTGGGTCATCCATTTTCCCCTTCTTGAAAATGGGGGTTATATTTCCCTTTTTCCAGTCGTCAGGAACTTCACCTGACTGCCATGATTTTTCAAATATGATGGCCAGCGGCTTTGCAACTTCATTCGCCAGCTCCTTCAGGACCCGCGGATGGATTTCATCAGGTCCCATGGACTTGTGCATGTTCAGATTTTTAAGATGGCCTCAAACCAGATCCTCTCCTACAGTGGGCCCAAGGTCTTCATTCTCACAGTCCCTGTGTCTGCCTTCCAAGACTTGGGTAGTGCGGTCAGAGCATTTGTCAGTGAAGACCAAGGCAAAGAAGTCATTCAGAACCTCAGCCTTCTCCAAATCCTGTGTAGCCAGTTCTCCCGAGAGCTTCCTGAGGGGGCCTACGTTGCCCCTATGCTATGTACCTGTAGAATCCCTTCCTGTTAACATCCCTAGCCAAGTTTAATTCTAGCTGGGCCTTAGCTTTCCTAACCTGGTCCCTAGCTTCCTGAACAACATCCCTGTATTCTTCCCAGGCTGCCTGTCCTTGCTTCCACCTTTTATAAGCCTCCTTTTTTCATTTGAATTTTCCTCAGCAGCTTCTTATTCATCTAAGGAGGTCTTCTGGCCCTCCTGATGCACTTCCTTCTAGTTGGGATGCAACACTCCTGAGCTTGTAGCAGGTGATCCTTGAATATCAACCAAGAGTCTTGGGCCCCCTGCCTTCTAGGGCTATATCACATGGAACCTTACTAAGCAGGTTCCTGAAGAGGCCAAAGTCTGCTCTTTTGATGTCCAGGGCAGTGAGCTTGCTGCATGCTCTTCTCACTGTCCTGAGGATCTCAAATTCAACCATCTCGTGATCGCTGTATCCAAGGCTGCCCTGGAGAGTCACATTTCCAAGGAGCCCTTCCCTGTTGGTGAGCACAAGGTCAAGCATGGCACCTCTCCTTGTCGGCTCCTCTATTACTTGCAGAAGGAAGTTGTCTTCCACACAATCGAGGAACCTCCTGGATTGCTTGTGCCGGGCCATACTGTTGTTCCAACAGATGTCAGGGTGGTTGAAGTCCCCCATGAGAACAAGAGCCTGTGAGCGTGAGGCTTTTCCTGTCTGTCTATAGAGTGCTTCATCTGCAGGTTCTCCTTGATCAGGCGGTCTGTAACAGATCCCCACAGTAATGTCTCCCATAGCTATATTCCCTTTAACCCTGACCCACAAACTCTGTTAACTGCTCACCTGTCCCCAGACAGTTCCATACTCTCCAGCCTATCCCTAACATAAAGGGCAACTTCCCCTCCCCGCCTGCCAACCCTGTCTTTTCTAAAGAGCCTGTAACCTTCCATTCCAACACTGGGTCAGGCCGACAGACGAGTGATTCTGTTCCTTTCAAAGTAGAATCCCCTACTACTACCACCCGCCACTTTTTCCTGGCAGCACCAGTAGAGATCTTCTTTACCAGTGCGTTAGACGGCTGTTTCTGATGTGAGTGCATTACCTGTTGTGTCTCACTCATGACTGAGAGATATAGCAAAGTATGTTTTTTGTCAAAGTTATGCTCATTGTAACTGTTTTTCAGAAGGAAGCAGGAAAACATAGGTGCACAGCTGTTCTATGACCTTCATACTTGGCCACACTAGGGCATCTGGCCAACACTCTCAGTGTCGACAACAGCAATATCAAGAGAAACTCCAAAGCCCATAAATAAATAATTACAGATCTGCCATAAAGCTAGTTATTTTTCTAAGGGTATAAAAGCAGGACCCCCTTGTAGCCGAATTCAAAGCCACACCTATGGGTGGATGCACCATGCAGAAATTTTCCCAATTGTCTCACACTCCTGGCATCGACTTCAATGGGGCTTCCAAGCTTGAAGTGTGGGCCTGGATAATGATTAGGTGGCAATTGGTGATGTATTTCTTCTTAATCACTATTCTCTCCATGCAGTAATGATTTGATGCATTGTTAATTTTCCTCTGTACTTTACTTTTATATATATATATATATATATATATATATGAAGTAAGTGCGATAAAGCAAATCATATATATATATATATATATATATATATATATATATATATATATGATTTGCTTTATCGCACTTACTTACTATATATAGAAAGAAATACACCTGATTGGCACTGATGTGCTTGTTTGCTTTGGTGTGCTTATTTGCTTTAGTGTGCTTGTTTAATAAACTGTGCATATTATACAGCAAATGTATGGTTGTTTTGTTGTGTACCCTGCCTGTTAGCAGGACAGAATGTCATTATCTTTATTCTCCATCTAATTCTCAAATCATGAAGGCCACATTCTTCCTTATAAACCCTCTCTTTTCCTATTTAAATAAAAACATTTTATTTAAGTCAGTCACCAAATAAAAAGTCAGTCATCAAACTAACAGAAGTACATCTTATACTAGTGCTATGGTTAAACTGGATGTAAGAAATGGACTACATAGTAAAAAACAGTATGAAGGAAACTCCATGAAGATTGAAGAATAATTCAATGAAGAATATCACTGAAATCAAGAAAACATTCACAACAAGGTATAATTCCCACTGGTACTTCCTATTAGAGGCACCAAGGTTGTCGCAATTTTTCCCTTCAGTTATTTTTATTAAAAAAAAGCTATTATATTGATTTCATTCCTTATTTCATGAAAGGAGGATGAGAAGAAAAGTCTTGCAAAGGGAAATAAGAAAAGCTAAGTTTTATGCTATGAAATTTTATCAAAGTGTATACTTGTAAAATGCAAGTTTATAGTCTGTAAACAGAAGAATGTACAGACTCACTGGCTTGCTATGTCTGCTTCTTATTATTCTGTACTGCTTTCTTTTTACTATTACTATTCCATGAGAGAAGCCCATTTAAGTTCTTCCTGAGGTAGCATATGGCAGAAACAGCCATTCCTATGCCATTATATGCAGCTGAGAACAAGGAGTAATCACTAAAATTAAGTTCTTATTCTCTTTTTATTCAGAGTTATGACATTTCCTCTATCTGCCTTTTCATCCCACAGAAATGTGAAATAAAATAAAGAGTTCTCACAGTTCTTCAATCATAGTTTTCAATCACCCCTGAGACTGGAGAACCATGTGCAAAATTTACAGAAATTACATCTCCTTCCTTTCATGCCAGCATCTCCAGACACCCACCAAGCTCTCTTCAGCCAACCCAGTATACTCGGACAAACAAGGGAACTTATCTGTCTGGTAATTTGTTAAAAGTAAAAGCCTTTAAGATTTATCCCAAGTTAATCTGTGACAGGACAAAATAAATGAAGAACTGGGCCTAAATAACTCTTCTGAAAGCAGAAACAATCCCTAAAAAAAGTTTTTTCTTCCATAACATTTTAAAGCCTTCTCAGAGAGATCTGTCTTTAGGATACTCTTTCCCAATTTGATTGTCCTGGCCTCTTTCTCATTCCTCTTCAGTCTCACTGCTCCCATTAAAGGATCACAATGTTGCAGAGACAAGCATTCAGAAGCTGGTAAATGCCACCAGTAGTTTTGTTTATGCATATTCATTAGAATAAGTTTATAATTGCATGATCACATAACATTACCATGGTACTGCTTTACCCAGACACTATCTTTTTACCTCTTTTGTACCTTTAGCCATTTCTTACATGACTTCCAGCATCTAAGAACATGTAATTGGACTATTTCATAAGGCACAGATAAAACAGTTTGGCCAGGAAGCCTACATTCTGTTTTTCCTTTTTCAGAATTCATGACTTAGAACTTTAAAACTCTTTTGAGATATTTTTGTAAGTAAAATTTTCTGCCCCTATAAATTTATAGGTTGCAAAAGATTTTTAAATCCTTTAGATGAATTATCTAGCATATCACAGCCTATTAAATTTCACCCTATGCTAAGGCTACTAACTTATTTTCCACTAATGCATGTAAAAAAAGAAACCCAATCCTATTTTGATTTGAAGATTACTCCCATTTCTTTGCAGAAACTTCCAAATCTTCATTTTAGAGGATGAAGAATCTCTATCTTCCTCTGTAGCTTTTTCTCTCACTATTAAAAAATTTGAGTTTCATTTCTTATGTGAATTTACCTGGATACAGGTTCCAGCAAAAAAGGACGCTATTGTGCTATGCCTACCTGCCATAAAATGAAGAGCCATTTACAATGTGAGGTTTTCTCTGCAAGAAAGTATTTATAATTGTAACCAAATAAACTCTCTTTCTCTCTCTCTGAACTAAAACTGAGCTCTTCAGTTTTCAAACTCCAAAGGAGTTCTTCAGAATAATTGCTGTGGCTCTCTATCCTTCAAGTGCTTACCGTTCTTTTTAAAATGCAAGCCTCAGAAACTTACTGAAGATTCCAGTGCCAATTGCATATCTAAAATTTACATGACCTCTCAAGTGGTCCACTTCCTATTCAAATGACCTATTTTTGCCAAATCATTACACTAGGAACCCATGTTGAGTCATTTTTCCACTGTGACCCTGAAGTCTTTTCAGAATCACTGTTCCCCAGGAAACAACCCATCTTATAATAGACCAACAGACAATATGTTTTCTGACCCTAAATATATGATCTTGCTTTTGGAAGGGCTAAGATATAACTTCCATTGAATGGGCATAGCTAATCAAATAGTCCAGGTGATCCTGTAAGATTGCTCTGGATTCATTCAGTATTCACTATTTCTCCCGTTTTTGTCTGATCGACAAATTTTACCAAATACATATAGCAACACGTATTTATCAAAATAATGGGGGAAATAGTGACTAGCATTAGACTTCCACTAACCTCCTGATAGCATTAGTATCAATCCCTGTGCAAGGTAAACTCCATACATGATGACTCCCTAATGCCAACTCCTTTTTTGTATTCCAAGTCCTTCAAGCAGAGCAGCACATGCCCTGTTGATCCTGAATTAGAATGTTTTTTTTTAGTACCAATTCAACCATCTTATAAGAATCTGTACAGATTGCTCCTATAAATTAGTAAACATAAATATCAATCACACTTCTTTGACTAGACATTTTCTGTAAATCTACTTTGACTGGCACTCATATCCATTCTTTAATTATTTTTTCTAATAAATCCTTAAAAACTTTCAATTATATGGGCATGGATTGATGCCAGGCTAACAGATCTATAGTTACTTGGGCCAGTCTGCTTACCTTCCAGAATGTTAGCACAACCTTAATATTGTTCTAGTTTCATAGAAAAGATAATTAATTTGGGGCAAATGCAAATTCCATGGTATGGATCTATGTTGATCTCTAAGATAACAGGACTCTAAGTTCATAATACATGCTGCTGTCAAGTCAGACTGCACTAACAAAATAACCGGTATAAATGGCAAATTCCAATACAGGTCAGAGGGTAGACAATCATACAATCATAGAATAGTTAGGGTTGGAAAGGACCTTAAGATCATCTAGTTCCAACCCCTGCCATGGGCAGGGACACCTCACACTAAACCATATCATCCAAGGCTTCGTCCAGCCTGGCCTTGAACACTGCCAGGGATGGAGCACTCACAACCTCCCTGGGCACCCCATTCCAGTGCTTCACCACCCTAACAGGAAAGAATTTCTTCCTTATATCCAATCTAAACTCTCCCTGTTTAAGTTCTAACCCGTTACCCCTTGTCCTATCACTACAGTCTCTAATGAAGAGTCCCTCCCCAGCATCCCTATAGGCCCCCTTCAGATACTAGAAGGCTGCTATGAGGTCTCCATGCTGAACAGCCCCAACTCTCTCAGCCTATCTTTATACGGGAAGTGCTCCAGTCCCCTTATCATCCTCGTGGCCCTCCTATAGACTCGTTCCAACAGTTCCATGTCCTTTTTATGTTGAGGAAACCAGAACTGCACACAATACTCCAAGTGAGGTCTCACGAGAGCAGAGTAGAGGGGCAGGATCACCTCCTTCGACCTGCTGGTCACGCTCCTTTTGATGCAGCCCAGGATAGGGTTGGCTTTCTGGGCTGTGAGTGCACACTGAAGCTGGCTCATGTTCATTTTCTCATCGACCAACACCCCCAAGTCCTTCTCTGCAGGGCTGCTCTGAATCTCTTTGCCCAACCTGTAGCTGTGCCTGGGATTGCTCTGACCCAGGTGTAGGACCTTGCACTTGGCATGGTTAAACTTCATGAGGTTGGCATCAGTCCACCTCACAAGCGTGTCAAGGTCCCTCTGGATGGCATTCCTTCCCTCCAGCGTATCAACTGAACCACACAGCTTGGTGTCATCGGCAAACTTGCTGAGGGCACACTCAATCCCACTGTCCATGTCAGCGACGAAGATGGTGAACAAGACCGGTCCCAACACTGATCCCTGAGGGACACCGCTTGTTACTGGTCTCCAGCCAGACATTGAGCCATTGACCGCAACTCTTTGCGTGTGGCCATCCAGCCAGTTCTTTATCCACTGAGTGATCCACCTATCAAATTGATTAGAGACAAGGATGTCATGTGGGACAGTGTCGAATGCTTTGCACAAGTCCAGGTAGATGACATCAGCTGCTCTAGCCCTGTCCATCAGTTCCGTAGACCCATCATAGAAGGCCACCAAATTGGTCAGGCAGGATTTCCCCTTGGTCAAGCCATGCTGGCTGTCACCAAACACCTTGTTGATTTTCATGTGCCTTAGCATGCCCTCCAGGAGAATCTGCTCCAAGATTTTGCCAGGCACAGAGGTGAGACTGACTGGTCTGTAATTCCCTGGGTCATCCATTTTCCCCTTACAGGGAAAGATGCACTTTGCTAGTAGCTTTCAGATATATTTTATGATAGCAAAAGAACACTGGAACTGTTAATTGAAGACTTTCTTTTCCTCCCTTTTTGTTTACTGATTCTAGTTTGTGCTGTTCTTACATCTTGACATATACTGTACCCCTACCTCACCCCTGACTATCCTCTCCTACTCATTCCTTTGTATGTCAGGTAGGTTGCCTTCTCTCTCCTCCATTCCCCTTTTTAGCAAGAAGCAGAAGCTTTAAGATAGAACAAAGGTCTTGCCAGTTTCCTCTCTGTTGCCATGGCACTCCAGAAGAATGATTTCTGGAAAAGTCATGGTCCATGCTAGCCTGTTCAGAGAGTTTTGAGAAACAGACCATTTTTACTCCTTTTAGAAACGAGATGTGTCAGGTTGAAGAAAGATGACTCGAGCTAGAGCATGCTCAGTGAATTTGGCTGCCAGATTCTAACAAGCCATTCAAAATTTAAAAAGCAGTGATTTTCAGAGATTAACAGTTCAACCAAATTAATCTGAATCACAACAGAGGCATACTGAGCTTGCTGAACAAAACTGTATATATTTTGCAAAACTGACATCTTTCAGAATTTTTGTATCTATCCACTGTGATTCTACTCCTAAATTTTACTACTCTGACATAAATTGTGACATAACTTCTGCCTATATATTTCAGTGTACAAAGGCTGTAAGTGTTAAAAGAAGGAAGAAAAGTAGGTTTAGAGCCTACCTCCCACATTTCTGCTACTTCTGCTTAATTTAGACCAAATGCTGGCAACTGTATTAATAAACAGTGGTGCTGGCAAAGTAACATTTCTGATTATAAAAACCCCCAAAACAGTCAAATAACATCTTTTTTTTCCTGTGTGGTTCTAGCTGTTAATTAGACGTGCTATTTTGCTATTGTGACCGTGACAGTAAATTTGTATGTCCATAAGCTTTCTACCCATCAAAACCACAGTGTAACAGCTTTTGTAAATGCAGCATATCTGTAAAACAAACCCAGTAAAATCTCCTGTGTTTTGACCACAGCTCACTTTGGGCTCAACATAATTTTGAATGCCTCTGTTATTTCTAATGAAATTATAGAGACCTTTTAGACCTGATTTCTTTGTCAAAAAGATGACATAATTTTCCTTAGATGGTGTAAAATGGAATTACAGGTGTGTTTAGGTCACTTAATGCAATTCCAGCTATCACTTCACTGTAAATGAAAATCAGGTCAGCAATTTTCCATGATGTTCCGCCAAATGGTGTTGGGAAGGTACAGCATCAATCCTCTTCTAATTAAGCAAACATGAGACTGATGGTTGCGAAAGAGTATTTGAGCTCCCAAAATGTGCCATGTGATGGCGTCAGATGCTGTATTATTCCACAATTATATTGTCAATATATATTGAACATCTAACATAGAGATGCTTAAAGTGATTTTTAATGTAAATAGCTTTATTCTCTTTATTTCCATCATCATAACAAATTAAAAGATCCCTTTCATGCTTTTCCTTTGAACTAGTGGGCAACATCTATAACAATCTGGACACAATATTCTTTGCTTTTCTTCTCAGACAAAAAATAGACAGCATTAAGAAATAACTCGTTTTTCTGTATGGACACTTGTATCCATTATTGGATTATTTCTCATGTGAAATGAACCACTTGCTTCAATGTCAAAGTTGATGCTTTTAGCTGTTCTCTTCATTTGCAGTATCTAATATGAAACCACAAATTTAAATCTGTCTGAATGAGAGTATTCAGGGCAAAGTGGTTCAATCACTTTTAAATTGCTCATTTTGTGCTAACTGGAGGTGATGTTTTTAGAAGAAGGTTGCAACTTTATATCAAGTTCAAGCCTTTGCCTTCATTTCTTTTCTTTCTTTCCTTTTTTTTTTTTTTAAATGCAGTCACCCATTGATCTGTCATATTGTGGTTTTCACAGATGAACTGAGAATGCTCTGAAAGGGGTTGCTGTTGAAGAGCTGCTGGAAAACCTAGAGTAGGGAATTACATTTTCATTGTGGCTAACTTTCAATGACACTGAAGATGTCTCACTTGGAAGATCATCAAACCCATGTTTTCTCTTCCACTTGAACAGACAAAGCTTCATTCATTTGATGTGGAGACTCTGAAGAAACTAATTTTCTTTTTGAAATAAGTGTGAATTCTTTTTATCTTGTGATTTAACAACTCTTGACAATGCTTACATTTCACTTCAGAAAAATGAGCTGTTTTCTTAACTTCAGTCTCTCCAATCATTTTTTCCCACTAAGTCTTTTAGTATTCCATTTCCCAACCCAGGTTAATATACATGGCAGTTTAGTAATAACTACGTTAAATTACCTATTTGGTGTGTTAATAAAAAGCTTTCCCATTTACTAAAATTACCATAAAAATAACCACTTCCTGAATTTAACACTGTAAAGAATTAAAATAAGACATGATAGTCATCTTCTCCAGTGATTTATCGTCCATTAATTTCTAACAGATCAAACCCATCCTTGATTACATGATGCTCTTACCTATTTTCTCCTTCACAATATCTAACATTTATCTCCATCTCTGTTCTCCTGTGACTATCATGTGTTCCAGTTCTGTAACTATGCTAATGCTTAGTACAAAGAAAAAGTATTTTATAGTTTTATACGTATCTGACAAAGATTTCCTGTACAAAAAGGGAGATGGGAATAAAGGTGAAATGAGACCTAACTTCTGGAAAAATATATTATTTGGGAGTTTCTTTTCTATAAAATTATCCTGATTTTTTTTTCAAGTTACTGAAGGTCTGGAGCTAGTTTTCTACTACACAATTCAACATACACTCTTTTGTGACTTACAACCATATTACTGAGCTATAAGAATAATACTCTGAGTTCTTACTTTGCAAGCAAAGGAGTGCTAAGGCTTTGTGATCTCCTTTGGTGAGAAGATGCTTTAAACAGAACTTGCAGTTTCTAAATGAACTAAAGATATGACCTTTAGAATTTTGTTAGGTAAAGCCAAAATTTTCATACTAAGTAAGAAGTCAACTTGAAGCTCCCAATGCAGTATTTTAAAAAGCTTGTGGAGGAAAAACATGGGAAAAGGGAAAATGAAGATGGATTATAGCTGATGGTGACTTTTATAGTGAAACCAAGGAAGTTATTTTTGCTTTAAGTATCTACTGCATAGAAGTCCAATGATTTCTGCCCCCAATTCCACAGGGTACTTAATAGATAAAGAAAATCCTCCCAAGATCCTCCCAACAAATCAGAATACCTGTTTCCATTTAAAGAATTGACTGAAGTGAATATTAGTGAAAAGTGCTTGGTTGCCATCAATGTTGTATGAAGTGCTTGACATATACACAAGACAGTGCTGCCAAGGTTGGAGAAGGGCAAACTTCTGATATAAGATGCCACTGGAAAGGACCTTGAAAGCTCATCTTGTCTACCTACTGTCCTAGTGCAGGACAGAAATATCAGTAACACTTCAGAGCACAGGTAGTCTGAATATAAAGAACTCTATTACGAGAGAGATGACATCATCTCTTCACAACATGTGCCAGTGCTTCTTTATTCCTGCTTATTCCTCCCAATATCTAATTTGAATTTCTCTAGCTGCATTTTAGAACTCTGAGTTCTTGTCCCATCTATGACAAACACAGAGAAAAATTATTCCCTTTCTGGGGTAGCCCAGAAGACATATTTCACCTCAGGGTTTTTTTTTGTATAGGCTAAACACCACCGGTGTTTCAAACTTTCCTCACAAATTATGATCACTCTGGTTCTCCTCTGGATTTACTCCAGTTAACCCACCCCCTTTGTGAAGTGTAATACTAAATACTAACTACAATAATCTAGGTGAGACCTTAGTGATGCTGAGTACCATCATTTCCTATATCTTATAGGCTACATTTCTGGTTTTGCATCCAAGGGAGACGTGCTCTATCCCCCAGATCCTTTTCTAAAGAACTAGCCAGTTATTTCCTATGCCAAGCTGTTAAAGCTGCATAATCCCACCTAAATACGATACTTCTCATTTCTCTACATTGAACTGCATCCAGTTTTCCAGATTGCTTCTCCAACTGGCCAAGACCATTTTAAATTTGAGTTCTGTCCTCCAACTTACTGTGGCCAGCCTACTGCCATCTGTAAATGTAATAAACATACCCTGTATTCCATCCCTAAGCCAGTACTGAAAATATCAAATAGCACGAGACACAGGAGAGATGCTTGTTCAACCCAGTTGATACACCCTTCCAATTCGACAGTGCTGATTACTTTTGCTATTTTGCTACTACTACAACCATTGCTAACTATTGTCTGAGTATGCTTTCTGTATCATTCTGCACTAATCTTAACCACCATGGTGTTTGTATCAAGTTTCCCTGCTTTGCTTAGAAAAATGTGGTATACATGTATGACATGTAAAGATGGTCAGAAACTCTGCTGAAGTCAAGATACACAACATCTATTATTGCTCTTCTGTTTACAGCCTATTAGCCCTAAGCAGAAAGGAAACAGGCTTGATAGGGACTGCTCTCAACAGATCCATTCTGTCTGTTAGCCATTTCTTTGCTATCTTCCAGATGCTTAAATACAACTCACTGGATTATTTGTTCATTAGTTGTTTTAAGGTGGGGTTATTTGTGTGGGGTTTTTTTTTTTGTTCGTTTGGTGGAGTTTTTTTGTTTTTGTTTGTTTGTTTGTTTGTTTGTTTTAGGAAATACAGTTAAATTGACCGATGTAAGATTCCCTGGCTGCTTCTTTTTACTCTTTAAGCACTACATTTGTCCTTTTTTAATTTCCTAGAGCATTAGCAAGCATCTCCATGTTATGAGAGATGCCTGCTGACAGCTTTAAATAGTTTTGGCCAACACTTTAAATAAGCTAGAGTCCATTTTATTAGGCTGTAAGATCATGCTCCTTTGTTTTTCATAATAAATATATTAGCCACATGATTACAGTAGATCTCTTTAATGAACACTGAAACAAAGAAAAGCATTAGATGTTTTAGCCTAAGACATCTTACATTACTAGTTTTCCCTCTCTACTGAGTACTGAATAGTTTCTCAGTCTTTCTCTTATTCCTCACAAAATTCAAGTAAAAACTCAATAGTCATAAACTGCAATGTTCTTTATAAAAACATATTTTTTAAGCCGGTTACTTATAAAAGGTTTCTTGTTCCTCTTAATTACAACTTCTTCTGTGCCTTGTTCTTTCTGATTTCTGTCACCACATATTTATGCATTCCTTTATACTAATCCTAATAATCTCACATAATTTTCATTTCCCGTATGACTCTTTCACGCGTTTGAGGTCAACGTATACGACTTAACCAGATGATTTCTTGTTATATGCTTGCTGCTCTTTCTTTGCATTGGGATCATTAAATTCTAAATAGCATGTTTTTTACCAGGAAGAGCTTAATACCTTTGTTCCTTTAAACTTCTCTTCCACGACATGTGATCTTCCAGTATCCTGAGCTTGTTGAAGTCTGCTTTCTTGAAATCCCCTTTTTCTATATTGTTGTTCTCCCTTCTTTCTTTCAAAAGGATCATGGATACTTTAATTTTCCCGTAAGTTCTCTTCCACTCTCATGTTCTTATCCACATCCTATTCAGCACAAGGCTGCTGTAGACTGTATTCTGACCTCTTTAGTTCCTTCCTCTACTTTCTGTACCAAGGCTGTAACAATAACAATTTTGCACTCTCTCTGTAAGCTGTTATGTTCTTTTCCAGCTGATGTCTATGCAAACTGCTTTTTACCATCTCTTATGAAAGTTTATGCCTCAGAGGATTTGGCTAGTTTCTCAAGGAAAACAAAACCACCCCAAAACAGTGCCACCCCCACCAAAGGGTCAAAACTGCTGCACTCAAGCCTTATGCTACAGATACTTCTGCCTTGGGATTTCAAAAGAAATCTCCCTGATCGCATAACAGGTTTATGTATCCTCTTTCTGGACAAGTCACCATATGTGCCCTTATACTCACAAGTCTTACAAGCCATTCTAACAAGCCATTACTATGCCAGTAGAGTTGTATTAAGAACTCCAGCTTTTCTGTTCCTATTTTCTGTTCCTGATTTTTATGTTTGAAGAGACATTTCTAGACTTGAATAGATACCAGACCATTCAGGCCTCAGATGCCTGCTTAGCCTGTCATCAAGGGAGAAAATTAACACCCATCCTCGTGGAACTCCTTGTATTTGTATTTTTCAATGAAAATGCAAAATTTTTTCTGATGTACATTTGCCACTAGTTAGTTGTTTTTTTTTCTGGTGACTCTCGGTCTGAGATGTGTTTTTTTTCTGCTATATACTGTAAGAGGAAAGAATGGCACATATAGTCCAGATTTAGTAGCATTTTCTGTATACAGAATAATATTTGGCCTTTAAACCAGAGAATAAGTTAGAAATCTCACATTATTTTCTCATTGTGCTACATAAGTGGGTATTGTGTTTACTGAAAAGAACACATACTTTTTATGTGCTTTAAACAAAGTACAGGTATAAACTTAATGAAGACGAGAGAGTTAAAGCATGAATCCATATTAACTGCTTAAAATAAATGCTAAGATTAAACCCTTTTTTCTGGTGACGACATTTCCCTTGTGTGTGAACTTTGGCAGCTCATTTATCTGTCCCTTGATTTTTGGTTTCCCAGCTATAAAATGACTATGACAAAAATTAGCAAATTCATAAGCGTGGTGTTTATCTTAAAGAATATTTATAAACCCAGAAAGGTCCCCAGACGCTAAGTGCTACAGAAAGCAAAAGATTATTATTAATAATGCCCACTCAGAATGACACTTGCAACTTAGTGATAACTTTATTCCTAAAATCACTAGAAGATGATTTAAAAGCCTACAGAAAATGCTGAAATGAGGCGAATTTTCTGTCATCTCTGTAAAGCATCTTGCTGCACTAAGAGCTCCAGTACACATCTGTCATCTGGAGGCCACGCAGGCCTTCCATGATTCCAGGAAATTAATTCCAAAGACTATAGATTGTCAGTTGCTTGTATACTGGAGGCCATCCAGGCAGCAGATTAAATTGTATGAGAAAATTGTAGCAGGCTCTAGACTGCACGTAATGGAGACCCCCAGTGACCTTTCCGAGGACTTAGGAAACATGCATTGAAATTACCAACAGGCCCTTTTGTAGAATCAAAACTGCATGCTGAACTTCTCTTACTCATCACACAGGGTCATTCGCAAGTGAGCTACTTCTGAAGAGGAAACACAAACCAGAAAATGTAATCAGCATGTACAGGGATACCACAGCTGTATTGTCTATGCAACAAAAAAAAAGGGGAAGTTGGTACTTGTGAAAGCCACAGTCTTTGGCAGGGTTTAATAGGGCCACTGTTCCTGAATCTTTCACCCCTCACAGATTTCAGCAGAATACCCAAAACACAGACCAAAATGATTGCTGATGCAGAAGGGTGATTTAGACAACTAACAGTTTCAATTTTGGTGGTTTAATCAGAACTGTGGACTACCCCCTGATTTTTGGTTACACTATCTCTAGAGTACCATTGACACAGCCAGAGTTCAACCTGCTAATGTGACCCTTTCAGTGCTGCTGACCTGGGGGTTCAGGCTGCAATGGTAACTCCCCTTGGCATGAATGGGAGTGCTACATGTATACAAAGAACCTAATCTTTTAGGAAAACAAAGTTTTGCTATACTAGCAAAGGATGAGCGACACAATTCTGTTTATAAACTATGATCAACCTATGGTTTCACGGATTGGGGAGTTACGCCTCTCACTTTCACTTTCCCATTTATCAGTGGCAAGGTAGGCTGGACACTTTATCTCACTCCCTAATAGTGTTCCTACTATTTAGGAAGCCTTTGTGACTTGTAATGTGACTTGTAATTAGAAAACGTTTAGAGGGCATTTTAAGTAAACAGAATGAGTGCATTTGTTGGTTTGGAGAGGGGTGCCTGTTTATTTGAATAGCCCCTTTACATTCACTGTGACAGATAAACAAATCTTTCCTAAAAGACCATGTGGAATCATACCCCAGGCTGCCTATAACTTAGAGTTTTGTATTTGTCTCCAAAACAGCTTTTAAGGCATCAGACTAAGTGAGTTCTTAGGCTGACAGGAAGGCTCTACAACCACTATAAGACACATGATCAGACAGGGAAATAGTGAACAGGAACTGCCCTTACCATTCTCATGTTTTTTTTCATTCTGACACAGGCTTCCTACATGACCTTGGCCAAGTTTTTAAATCTATTTCCTAATTCCCCATGTGCTATTCTGGGGTAATAATGCCTCACATCAGAAGAGTCTGAGTATAAATTTATTGCTAAATTTTATGCTAAGACTTCTAAGTAATATGCTCTCTCAAAGAAAATTATCTCTTATAGGAGTAATTGCTCTATTGATTATAAACCAACCTTGTTTATATTTGCTTGACAAGAAACTGAACATGAGCCAGCAGTGTGTGCTCACAGCCAAGAAAGTCAACTGTATCCTGGGCTGCATCAAGAGGAGCGTGACCAGCAGGTCGAAGGACGTGATCCTGCCCCTCTACTCTCGTGAGACCTCACCTGGAGTACTGTGTGCAGTTCTGGTGTCCTCAACATAAGAAGGACATGGAGCTGTTGGAACACAGGGATTGATAAAGCCGCTGAAGCACCTCCCATACAAAGAGAAGCTGAGGAAATTGGGGCTGTTCAGCCTGGAGAAGAGAAGGCTGCGTGGAGACCTCATAGCAGCCTTCCAGCACCTGAAGGGGGCCTACAGGAATGCTGGGAAGGGACTGTTCATTAGGGACTGTAGTGATAGGACAAGGGGTAACATGTTCAAACTTAAACAGGGGAAGTTCAGGTTAGATATAAGGAAGAAGTTCATTACTGTGAGGATGGTGACGCATTGGAACAGGTTGCCCAAAGTGGTAAATGCTCCATCCCTGGCAGTGTTCAAGGCCAGGCTGGAGAGAGCCTTGGGTGACACAGTCTATTGCAATGCTTCCCTGCCCATGGCAGAGAGGTTGGAACTAGGTGATCTTAAAGTTATTTCCAACCCTAACCATTCTGTTATTCTGTGATTCTATATTTTTAACTTTGCTTTACTGGAGATCTTGATCTGATTCATCTGTAAGTTCTACTTTATGCATTCATTTACAGACCAGTATTTTTCTGCCACTTGTATTTGTATTTGATATTTTTACATGTTTTGATCAGCCACAGTAACTACTTTTGGTGCTACTGGTGAATTAGACTTCCGGTATTCTGGGAAGGAAAGATGGGAATCAAGTTTTGGAGCAGCAATTCTTGCACAAACACAAAAAGAAAATCTATGGTCTGAATGAATGAAGAATGGAATGAAAGGCATATGAATATGAAGTTGAGACTTTCAAGGACTGTTTTAGCCACAGGCCTTTTCATGTCAAATATCTGGTGCATCCAAGCTGTAAAAAGCTAAGCAGGAATTTCTAGGATCGATTTCACCTCTTTGAGTCGTTCCCTTCCTTTGCTCATTTGCTCTCGTAAGACAGGTCCAGAGTGTGCAACAGGAAACCAAGCAAAACCAACACAATAAAAAAGCATTTTAATTTTAGCCACACAGCTGCCTCTGGGTTCTTTAAATACACTCCCCTCTAAGTGCTTCCATACACCAAGCTATCCAAGCACTCTAGACAGGCTGAGTCCCAACTGCAAATTCATTCCACAACTAATCTCTGTCTGGCATTGTTACAGCAATCAAACCAAGCTGGTCAAAAGCCCAGTTGGGGCAAATTGGGTCCTCACCCAAGTGCCCCCTGCTACGTGGCTTGAAGTGATGAGCTACAGTCCCCAAGCTCTTTGGACAGGGACAAGTGTTTGCACAGGGATTAAAAACAACATTCTTTTTTCTTATCGTCTCCCTCAGCACATTAATACACAGCATAAGAAACCAAAAATATCTTTTGAAGTTGTGCCTGTGAGTGACACTGCGCCCTAGTATAGTGTGACAGGTGACCTATTCTCCTTGTGCCAGGCTGCATGTAGCCTTCCTGTCTGGAAAACTATCTGGGGAATTTAAGGACTACCAGGAGAAAAATGAGAAACATAAAAGCTCAGTCACATACTCAGTTCTTCACCTTGGTTGTTTTTTCCCTTTGGCTTTTGAAGGTGAAACAGATACCACCTCTGAATTCCAGAGGTTTTTTACTGCCATCATGTGGAGAATTTCCTAAAAGAGTGAAAAACTGTCTTCCCTAACCGGATATGATTTTCCTGCCCTCGGCAAAATGGAAAGAAAACCTAATTCAGTCTTATATCTACACGGGGCTAGTCCTGGAGCCACAAATGCCATAAACATCTGCTAAATAGTCTGCTGTGCTTGGTGTACTTTGCTTTTGCCCTACTGAAGCAGTGTGCTCACATAGCAGAGCTTGTCAGGAGCGTGACAGCCTGGGTATGCTTGTCATTTCTGTTATTCCATTACAGGTTCCTTTCTCTGGTCTGCAGGAACATACAAACATTTAATATCAATGCTATTTCTTTCCATGCAGCAATGATACAAAGGAGCACAATATTACAGCAGCATATCACAAATCAAATGATATGAATTATCCTAGGACCAGAAATCTACCTTTATCAGGCATCACTGTCCAATCCTCCATTTTATCTGATCACCATAACAATCACACTTGACAGAAGTATTAAAACAGTTCTGGAAGGCTGGAAATTCAGAGGGCTATATTAATTTTAATAAAAGAAGGACAGTATTTTTGCCTTCAAGGAAATTCCAAGATTTCAAAAGTTTGTACCAAAACCAGTAACTATGTTTCAATTAGATAAAGCAAAGTGGAACACCACTGTATTTGACTGCCATTTTATTTCTTTTTAGTTTTGTATTGTACTGATTAACATTGTATTTACTACTGTAAGCATCAAAATAAAACAAGTAATGTTTCAGTGAACTTTGCAACAATATTGACACATATTCCATCAAGGTTTTACTTTTGTTAAATTAATACAATCTGGAAGACAACTACTGTCAGAGCATTTCCAAGAAGCTTTATTTTCCTGAAGACATGCAAACAAGTGGCCCCATTTTCAAGAGTGCTGAGCACCCAGTAGATCCCTCTGAATTCAGCACAACAGAAATCAGCCTTGCAATTGGATTAGGAATCTAACTGGTATATTCTGTCCATTCTGCTGTCTCACTGGAAATTGTTTCCAGTACTTCCCTGAGCAGAGGCTTGCTAACACAGCCATTATGGACCTCACCTTAAGGTCCACAAGTGATTCCAGAACAAAAGCATATTCTAATTGATATCACCATCCTCTTATACAGATCTCTTGGGAAGACCTCTTCAGAAGAGCTGTTACATTTGATAAGTTTAGAAAACTGGTCTGAAGATCACAGAATCATAGAATGGTTAGGGTTGGAAAGACCTTAAGATTATGTAGTTCCAAACCACTGCCATGGGCAGGGATGCCTCACACTAGACCATGTCGCTCAAGGCTCTGTGGAGTACTACATCAAGGCACTGCCTTCTTCTAGTCTCATAAAAATCCACTCAGATTTGGCTACTCTATACACAGGCCACTAGAAAAGTCCGTACTCAGCAGCTTTTCCTTGATCTTCTCCTAGAAGACTTGACAATTCCTACAGCCTTGGACACAAATGTTCAATTCAGATTATTCTGACAGTCTGTGCAGCCTAGATTTCTAAGTTAAAGGTAAGACAGATCCTGCTACTGTACCCTAGAATATGGAAACATACTTTGCCCTGTGAACCAAGAGCCTGTTCTGTATTTGTCTTCAACTGGCTCTAGCAATTCTGAACGTTTCATCATCATATCATTAAGCAAAGCCTCAACCACTACTAAGAGAAGCCACATGCAACAGATTAATGCCACCAACAAATCTACAGGGAAAGCAACTGAGTCAGAGTGGCATCTGAGCTTCTCAGAAAGCCTACATCCAGTCTATATCCTTGGCTCATCTATCCATACTGTGAGCACAACATGTGGCTGTATCAATGTTACCGTATCATATGATCTCTCCAATGACTAGTCCATAGAAAATTTAATCCTTCTATGTGCAAGTAATATGGCTAATCTGTAATCCTCCCTAGCAGAGGTCTGTATTGAGGGTTCAAGGTTCAAATTCTCTTCTGCATGAGGTTATTTTGCTATCCTTGCACATAAAGTAATGGATTCTTGTCTATTTGCTTGCAAAAATGACAGGAAATAATAGACCCAAATCCATCTCAAAATAATATTCTTTAATATAGTCCCCATCAAATAGGAAAATACAGATTTGAAATCACCAGTGCAGCCTTAATTCTGCTATATTATTCATTTATGTTACCAAGCCACCATTAATTACTGACATCTTAGGTTTTTTTCACCAATGTGTCCTTCAGTCAACTGGGTGAATGGTATTGGGAATAAATAGTGTAGAAAATTAGGCTCTTGTTTGTAGTATCCCTATCTCATATTTGTTGCCCTTGGTATATAAATAAAATTGTTTTAATGTAAGATTTGGGACTACTTATTGTAATTTTATGTAAAGTAGATAGCTCTTTTAATCTTGAAAAAAAGGCCAGAGGCAGCCCTTGATTGGACCCAGTTTGACCTTCCCTATATACTGTAATTCAAAGAGACACATGACACCCAGTGGTTATTAGATATAATGCAGGAATGCAGAAGCCGTGGAGAATGTGAAGATACTTATCATTGTTCTCAGGTTCACAAAATTAAGATGCAACAGAAAAAAATGAAGACACTGGACAAATTACAATACATATAAAACAGTTGACAGAGATGGCCTTATCAGACTTGACACTGACGATACTGACAACAAGAAAAGCTCCCAAAGCAACTATCAACATTTGAAATACAAACCCAAATGATTTCTGATCTCCTCAAAAACATGACATTTATCCTACTTTGGAGTAAACGGTAGCTCCTTTGTGACACTATAAATCCTATAGATTTCTCCATCGGAAAATAACAATATCATGAGGTGATTTCCCTGAGGGCACTGCACCAATTAAGTAGATCCATCCTTCCACACCCTGTTAGCTTTCCACATGCTGCAGGCTTTATCAAAGACAGAGAGAGATGGTAACTGTGCTGGGGAAGTGAGGTAGTATGAAAGCACATGACACCCTCCAAAGTACTCTGACCTGCTGAAATGATCTGATGCTGTACAGATGAAAAGCAGTTTCTGGGCCTGCTCTTCTGCATAGCTTCCCCAAATCCTCAGCTGGCCCAAGAGTCTACCAGTGTCTAAGGGGTATTAAATCCACCTTTCTTCTCCTCCAACATAATATGGTACAGAAGAGCGTATAGAGCATCAAAGGTGCTTTATTCTTGATATGCCATCTCTACAAATCATTTGTTAATGTTAAATTATCATCATACTGCCTTCCCTTAATTTGGAGACATTTATGGTAAAGATAAAGTTACAGATTGATACAAGATTCTGAAAGGTATGTACTTTGAAAAGGAAACAGCTAGATAAAGTTGAAATGTAGAAGAAAAGCCATTGCTAAAACACCTTCATTAGAGAAAAATCTTGTGAACTCAACTGCTGGGTGAAATTCTATACCTGTGATAGCCTATAGGTCAGAGCAAGTGATTACACAGTATTTCCTTGATGCTTTGATATTTATTAAATATTAATTATTAACCCACATGCTGAATGTCCTTTCAAACAGATCTTGAGTTTTAATATAGTTTTAATGTCCAACAACACAGCTAACACCAAAATAAAAGGAAACACATTTGAGATTTAGTGTCCCTCTGCTGAAAGATGAAGCAAATACTTTATCCACAAGCATTAATTCTTTGGTTGAGACCAAAGAAAACTTAGCAACGCTTGAACAATATTCTTCTCCTAATGCATTAAAATAACAAAAAATAGATAATAGAAGGAACAAAGATATCTGTATCAACATACCATAAAAGTTAGACTTTGTTCAATAAAGTGAAATGAATAAAGCTATTTATTTGCAGACTAACTTAATGTAATGCAATATCGACTAAACTGTATTTTGCGGGTAATAGCAAAATAAACTGGTGAGGATATGAAGAAAAAGATTGAGTACACAGTGTTTTCAGACAAACACCTAACCTCTCCAGTTCAGACAATGCATAATGAAACCACGCTCTTCTTCTAACCTGGCTATGATTTACTTCCTAAGTTTGCCAAACATTTCTTTCTACTGCTGTTAGGACAAAAGATTCTCTGTACCATAGGCATTTATGAAGCCCATGCATCAACACCTTTATTAATTGTTCAGCAACCACACAAGATCTATTATTTAACTGCCTCATTGTATAAATACATGCTGTTGTCCCTCTGAAGGCATGAAAGATGATTTCTGCATCTTCTCCTGGAAGAGATTCAACACTTTATTTTTTTTTTAGTGAAAGTGTTTAGGTGAGTAAACTGCACGTTTACTCAGCTTATGTGAGTAAATATGTTGACTGCATGTTTACTCACCGAAAATGAGTAAACATGCAGTCATACTTTACCCATATTCTTTTCACTCTCTCTTCTCCTGCTGTATGACCAGAAGAAACAGGGAAGTGAACAAAAAAGTAATACTTGCTGAAGTGATCACCATTAGGATAAACAAACAAACCACAGTGCAACACATGAAAAAAAAGGAAAACATCCTATTGCCACTGAAAACATAGTAAACCAGAACTTGTATTAATGAAGAATCAAATGAAAGGAAAAGGGAGAGAAAGGGCGACAGCAGAGATATTATTAAAATAATTTTAAAAAGTGTATTTTGGAGCAGGAGAATTCAGGTGATAATGCTCAATAAAACCTAAGGTTTAATTCAACTGAATTCAAGGAGAATTCAGGTGATTAAGATTTAGTGTATTTAAAACAGAGGTTTACCTTGGCTACCCAAAAAACTTCTCCATCAAACAGTACAGCATTTCAGTTCTCCTACCAGCTGCCCCTTGGATGAAGGCCTGGTATCACAAATTCCAAATCTTTTCTCAATCACCTCAACTGAACGGCAGGTTATCTGTCCCAAATACAGACTGTTCACTCTCTCATGAGCTGTTTTCAGTGAGCACCCACGCTCCACATCTGAAAAATCTGGTCTCTTTGGAGATAAGTAAGGGTTGTTTCTGAGGATAAGACAACCGGGACCCGGCCTGAGCAAGTATCATGATGCAATGGCATCCTGAGTATGCTTTTGCTCAGTACTGAAACCTCCTGAGCAGTAAGGGATCCAAATCCACAGTCTAGAGATCACACATCTCACAGTACTGTTCAGACTAACTCAGAGCCAACTTTGGTATTTGAATACTCAGAACTACATCCTAGGAGTATGTGCTCTCCCACAGCACTTCAGATGATTTGGAGTGGAATCCATTCTGTGTCACAATTTCAAAAAGACAGTGTCATTTCACCTAATCCTGGACATTTTCCTTTTGCATTTGATAGCTTTTTTATGAGACTATGCTGAGAGTAAAGGCCCTTCTCTTTTTCACACAGGGATTTATGAAATCATGTTGATCTTTCTACTCAGTGTGTTTCACGTTCTTTAACAAGGCCATGATAACAATGGATTCTTTCGTTCATTTTTTGTTCAGGAAATTCACTGTGTCTTTGCTCAGCCCTTTCACACAGCCTTTCAGTTTTCCCTAATGAAATGGCTTTCATGTCTGAATGCAAAATTCTGAGACTTTTGGGTGCAGTTCTCAGAACAAAAATAGCTATTCAAGTTGTATTCATTGAACCAGAGGATTCACTTCATCTTACTTATTTGCCCTTGGTTTATATGCAGTTCATGGAAAGCAAATCTACATTATTTCTTTCACTATCTCATATTTACTAGCCACGTAGAAGGCTATCCTTTACTCATAACAACTCCTCCTTCTGACGTGTTTTTCCTCTTTGAAACAAGTTGAAAGCTTCTCGATCTCCTTGGTGCTGCTTTCCTCATTTTGTAAGAGGCTATGAGCATCTTAAGTTTTTTGCTGTCATCTCTCATTCCTGGAGTGAGAAAAGCTCTACAAAACACTAAACTTCTCTGTAGCGACGGACTGTATCCCCTTGCACAGTATCTAGACAGATCAAGACTACCCCAACCTCCGCCTCTGACCATGGCGCCCGATTACCTCAGACGCACACGCCAACCCCTGTGCGCCTGCGCGCCGAGGGGACCATGGCAGCCGGCTTTCCCCTTCCGGGGTGATGCTGTCTAGGCGCTGAGGAGGTTTGTGCGCCATGGTAGGCTGCTGCGCATGCGCGGCTGGCGGGGCTAGCGATGTGGCGGACTGAAGGCAGGTGAGGGGTGGTTTGGTGCGGGGGGAGGTGGCCGTGAGGGATTCGTGGTTCCTGTGGGGCCTGCCGCCCACTTCGCCTCGCTGTGTGGCGGGGCGGGGGCTCGGCCCCCAAAGCTGGTGTCCCGGTCCCCAAAGCTGGTGTCCCGGTCCGCCTGAGCGGAGGCCTCTCTGTCCGCCAGGTCCAGTGCGAGGGCGTCCTGCCGGCATAGCCTTGCGTACGGGCGAAGCCCCGGGAGGGCGGTCGGGTAGGGTCAGCTCCCGCAGCTGTGCCGGAAAGGAGGGCCCTAGGCGTCGGGGATGGCGCCCGGTGCTTCCTGCCGGTGCTCCTGCCTGCCGGTCGGGCAGCTTGGCAGGAGCGATCCTACGTCCGCGTCTGGAGAGAGTGGCCCTTCTGGTTGGTTTGTTTTCGGTTGTGGTTTTGTCGCTGTTTTGATTTATTTTCCATAAGGGAAGAGAAGACGATGTGCCAACCCCTTCCCAAAGGTTCCCTAGCAGATGGTGTGTTCTTACCCTACTTATTTCTAACCCTCCTTCTGGCTTTAGTGCTTAGTTTTTTGGAGATTAGCATCAATATATACCACGTTATTTAAAAATAACATTTTGGAAAGGTCTAAGTAACAAAAGCATGGATCGGGACTTAAACCTTACCTTAAGATTCATTTTCCATTCCAGGGATAGCATTTAGTTTGCTCTTATGTAGTTACCTTTGCTCCATACCTGTTAGCAGGTGTGACTGAAGATGGAAAGTAAAAATGATGCAAGTAGCTACTGAGGAAATTCCCTTCCACTGGCCATTATCCTCTTTTTCTTGTAGTAACATAGACAGTTGCCCTACAAGCTCAGCACTACATCTAACATATAGAATTCATTACTGGAGGTGCCAGGGCTTGAGTTCTTGGAGCAGAATAACAACCAGTTGTCAGGACCTTAGGAAGAAACTTGCTTTTCAGGGTGGGTTATTCCAGAATGCCAGCTGCAATGTCATTTGTAGTAGCTTGCACTGGATATAACTGTTAATGGACTGCTGGTCTGACTGATGCAGACTCCTGGGTTACCGTAGTTGCAGTTTAAATAAATGTACAACTCTAACATGAGGTAGAACTTCAAAGGGTTGTTTTATAGGAAAATAATTTCTACAAATATTAAAAGTTATTTCTGCACTTCATTCTGTCATTTGTCTGTTGGCCAGCTACCTTCTTTAATAGAAGCAGAACCTTTGCTCTCTCTTACTATACTCTGCCTGCCCTCAGGAAGCATTGGAACGTTGTGGCAAGTCTGTAGTATGGGAGGCCACAATGTAACTATACATTTTCATAGCTTTTATTTTCAGCTTTCCAGTGTTCTCATTCTGGGTGTGGGAAGAAGAGGGCATTTCCCCATAGGAGTGCATTGCAGGTATCGTATGTGTTGTGCTTTTAGCAGTATGGATTTCTTTAGCCCCAGCATGTTCTCTAATCACTTGCTTTCTTGTGATGACTTACTTTACTCTTGAGGGTGAAACAGACTGTATTAACAAAGCCACAGCTTTGCAGGTTCATCTGTTTGTTGTGTGGGCTTCACCCAGCACAGTTGACTTGTTCTGGGATGCAGTCCCTGAGATAGCTAATTTTTTTGAGATAAAAGTTGCCTGAGTAACTTTAAATTCTTGAGGGGAAAAAAAAAAAAGTTGTTTATAAATAGCCTTTGGCCTTTAGTTTGTTTTGCCTTTTTTTTAGGGGTGGAGAAACATGTCTAGTACAGTAATTTTATATCTACATTTCATTCTTTGGAAAATCTGAGATATTTCTGGCGTGAAAGTCTCCAATTAGCTCACTGGCAGTGTAAAAAGAAATAAGTAACTATACCACTTGATTTAGAGGGGCATTGATTTAATTACAGATAACAACCACATGCTTTCTAGCTGCTACTTTATCTTGATTACCCATGTTGTTGAGCTTAGGCATTATGTCTTTGGCAGATCAAGAAGTTGCCTTCCTATTTCCCAAGTTTTGTGTGTACATTAAGGAATTATTACCTTGTCTGATAGAATTCATAATGGAGTTAGAAATTACTTGCTCATTGTGCTCTCCAGATGAATCTATCATGTACTTTACTCAGTGTAAGTATTACACGATTCTGCTTCAGGTGCT
Source organism: Pezoporus wallicus (assembly GCF_028554395.1). Taxonomy (NCBI): domain Eukaryota; kingdom Metazoa; phylum Chordata; class Aves; order Psittaciformes; family Psittacidae; genus Pezoporus; species Pezoporus wallicus. The sequence goes on along the minus strand of NW_026642292.1, from coordinate 3,437,128 downwards.
TCAGTCAGATTGACTGACCTGTACTATACTCTGACTTGCTCAACCAACTGAAGAAAGGACCTGAATGTGAGAGGTGCATCCATGTCTTCAGTACTTCTGAAATACCTTTGATTCATGGATGGCATTCACAGCAGTAGGAAAAAATAAAGATTTTTTAAATATCTAGTTTATTTCTGCTTTATTTAATTTCTTCCTTCCTATGCCTTAGTTTTTTTGGCAATTTTTAACCTACCCTAAAGGGCTTAACAGTTGTACCCTGTTCTCTTGTAGTTGATGTAGAAATCCATGAAAGATCAGGTCATGGAAACTTTCCCAAAACTTAAAAAATCAGCCTAAGGGAGATGAAAAATTTCAGTCTGGATAATTCTACAATGTAAAGTGTTAGTTGATACACAGATTTGTTGCCCATCTTTTCTACTCTGTAATGTGTTATTAAGCATGCATAGTTTAGGGAATTTTGCAGGGAATAAACTCTTTTTTCATTGGCAAGCGTTGCTAATCTAAATGTGTGAGAAACAGCAAATGTGAAGCTGGGAGTTTAATAGAATTCTACAGATTGTTTAACAGATACAGGAAACCTTTGATAACCAGTTTTCTATAAGGACAACTATGGCTCCCTTTGTTGTCTTATACTGGTGGAACTTTCCTTGGATTCAGAGAAAGGCCCTTTTTATTCTTAACTGTTTTGTAGTTCTTCAATGGAAAAAGTGTTAAAAACCAGCTGTGGCACTATGGAAGCATGGAGACAATATAGTCACCTGTTGAGACTCTCAAGGAACTACTGGGCAAAGTGATGGCATTGAAGAGCTTGAACCAGCATTTGAGCATGGCGGCAGCTGAATCTGACAAGGACTCTGGATATTCAGGTTTAGAAAATCACTGCATTCCTTTTGTGTGTTATCTTGCTCAGACTTTGCTTTTATTAGTCACATTTGACCAATCTGTCTCTTAGCCCCTTGTCATTTATGCCTCATTAACTGAGAGGGTCTTTCTGTATAAAACAGATTGCATCTGCAATCATCATACCATCAAACTGTTCTGGAGTAGAGCTTTGTGTAGTTATGAAGTTCTTTCTGTGAATTTGAATGGCATGGGAATTTAAAATGTGCCTAGTAAAGAAATGAAGACTCTTACACTTAGGAGTCTAGAAGTGGGGATGGCAAAATTACTTTTTTTTCTTTGCAGTGATGAATGAACTGTTGGATTATGCTGCCTAATCTCTGTTGTGATTTGACCAGAGAGTAATTTGTATAACATCAGTAAAATGTAGACACAATGTGCTGTTTTAATACTCAATAAAACTGTGAAGAGATGGCTTTTAAAGGAAAAACAAACAAAACAAAAAGAAACCCACAAAGAAAAAGAGCTTTTGTGAGAGATAGAAGATTTCAAGACACAAAATGCCTGCAGCACAGACTGGCTGTGCAGTGCTGGAGCCCATAGTTCTTTGCTGCACCATGTTTTAGAGCAATCTTCATGATACTGTGCAGTCATTTGGAGATTAAATATGAAATAACAAAAAGTAATAATTTTGAGGGGGGAGGAGACAGTATCTGCATGAGGACTAGCCTGATATATGAAGCCTTTTGTTAAAGGCTATTTGACAGCTGTCACAGCAGGTCTAATTTTATTGGTGTTCCAGAACTGAACTTTGTTGTTGTTTGTGTCTTGGTTGAAAGAAAGCAGAATAGTGGAACTGAAAGTTGGTAGCAAGCATGAAACAACTAACAGCTGAATTCTACATTTGGCAGATGGAAGTTCAGAGTGCCTGAGTGCTATGGAGCAGACTGACTCAGAGGACATGCTGAATGCGTCGTGTTGGAATGTAGAGGATGGGCCTTGGCAACGCCCAATGGCCGCAGGCAACCCCTTTCCTGCACTTTCTCCTATGGTTGTAATGAAAAATGTGTTAGTTAAGCAGGTAGGGAAGAAATAATCTCCTGAAAAATGTTGCATGTTCTTTATTGTAGTATTTTTCCTTTCTCAAATATTTTACAAAGTTGTTGGAATCCAGATAGCAGCTGGTAACTTGAAAAGTTCTATTGTGCCAGTTAGAATCACTAAGATGGAAAAAGTGAAATGGAGAAGCTCTGCTACATCTATTAAACCTTTTCCTCTTAAAGGGATCCCACAAAAAATAGATCTTTAAGAATGTTATGTTAATAGCACCAAAGAGTAAACGAAAAAAAGTGAGTGTTTTTCCTTTTGAAAGCTGGTATTTTCATTTTCATTCAGTAAAGATGATAAAATAGGATGATAGGTTTTGCTTCTTAGTTCTTACGGCCTAAATGTGCTTTATGTACAGTGGGAAATGCTAATCCAGGATGTTTACAAGTGAAAACATTAAATTTGTATCTGAAGGCATATTTTTACTTTATCAGTTATTTCTCTTAGCTCTGTGTGATAGCTCACACTGCAACAATTACATTCCCTATTTATGTATTCCAGTATCTTGTTACCTGTTGCCCTCCAGCACATCCCTAAGACTGGTAATGTTTACATCGTAACAGAAGATAGGAGAGCTGCAAGTTCAAAGTATTGCCGTGTTATTAGACCTCTTGCTGTGTACAAGTTTTCTGAGCAGAGGGAAAGTTCTTCAGCTTTTTTTTTTATTAGAATACATGTCAGAATACAGCGAGAAGAGGAAAAACAAATATATATCCTGATTCCTTTTCTACTGAATCTTTTATAACAACAAGTAAAACCTATAAAATTCAAATATAGTGTCACAATGCTGATATAAATATAGTTTTCTGTTAGTGCTTGGCAGATTGTGCATTTGTGGGGGAGATAAGACAGGCTGAGAAAGTTTGAGCTGTTCAGCCTGGAGAAGAGAAGGCTGCGTGGAGACCTCATAGCAGCCTTCCAGTATCTGAAGGGCACCTACAAGGGTGCCAGAGAAGGACTCTTCATCAGGGACTGTAGCAATAGGCCAAGGAGTAATGGGTTGAAACTTAAACGGAAGATTGAGGTTAGATCTAAGGAAGCAGTTCTTTACTGTGAGGTTGGTGAAGCACTGGAACAGGTTGCCCAAAGAAGTGGTAAATGCTCCATCTCTGGCGGTGTTCAAGGCCAGTTTGGACAGAGCCTTGGGTGATACTGTCTACTGTGAGGTGTGAGAGAGGTTGGAACTAGGTGATCTTTAAGGTCGTTTACAGCCTTAACCATTCTGTGGTTCTGATCTATGAGCTTTATTTTGGCAAGAAACAATTTTATAGTCATGTTCCTATATGTGTGGACAAAATACTGTATAAACAAATGCTGAAGTTTTTGTATAGCAGGGAGTAGACAAGCTTCACCAAAGGCTTATTGATAGCCTTTGGCCCATACCTCAAAAACACTGATTGCAGTGGTAGTCTAGTGTTAAACTCCAGGTTGTGTTGCAAACAGTTAGGACATGTAGCTGATACAAAGTAGCTTTTATATGTATATTTATATTAAAAATATATTAAAAATATTAAAAAACCTGGTAGTGTATCAAAAAGGAAATTTGGGAGTAAGAGTTGGAGATGGGTAAAATTACCAGACTCGGTTCTTTTGATAGTGCATTATAACTTCTGAGTCTTAATTACATATGGTTAAGGACAGTAATGTTGAACTGAAAAATGTTTGCTGCAATAAACAAAAACAGTAAGGCCAGGTCAAAATAATAACAATGGAGTGTCTTTCTGCCTCTTTCCTTTATGCTTAGTTACCTCAGATGGTTATCTTGTTAAAATGGGCTTTTCAGCACAGCCCTGAGTTGGACTTGCTGGACAAAAAAAAAAAACAAAACAAACAAAAAAGCCAGCATCCAGTTACTGCTATTTATCAGTTTCAGCCAGCATCATCCTTCTGCCTTAGAACCACTGTAATCCTGCGCAGTGGTGGTTACCTGCTGTCCCAGTTTCAGAGTGTAAACAGCTAACAATGTTATTAAAAAAATAAATCAAGCAGGGAAGCAGGGATTAATTCTCTGGAACACAGCGGGGCTTGTGGCACGGTTTCTGTAACTCTTTTGAAAGCCTTTTAGACAAGTTACGCTGGTATGTGCAGGATGTTAGCCTTCATTAAAAAAAAAACAAACCTCCCACGACACCCCAAAACCACCCAGACCCAACACTTCTCTACTGAAAATGAGATTTTGGGTAGGAGAGCAAGATCAGAATGCAGCATGAATGCAAAGAAGAAAGTAGGTAATAGACATAGGAGAAAACAGAACAAGATAAACAGCTACCACAGCTCTTCTAACTTCAATGACTTTAGGGCTCTGCTGTACTAGATGCTGCACAGTTGTGCAGTAAATGATTAATTCTGACTCCAAAACCATGCTTCTTAAGACTGCTTGTTCAGTCCTAGGTTTGTATAGCCACAGTATTTATATACTTCTAACATCTCGAGATTCTTTTCTTTTGAACGTGTTTGTCCTGTCTTCTGTGGCAAGGTAATATTTATTTTTACAGGTAGTTGTTTTGTACCCCTGTTCCGTAAGAGTCTTGCCAACTGAACCAAAGAAATTCTGTGTCAGAATAGGTGAACCTCATCTCCATAATAGCTGCTTGTGACAAGTTCAAGTCCTTTCCTGGGAGAAATGGTAGCATTTGCCAGTTTAAATTTTATGAGACTAGGGGAAAGGAGGTGCATTTCATGTGGCTCAATATAGTTCAAAACCCAGTAAAATGTATTTGCACTAAAAACTGTGCATTCAGCAGGCCTGCCTCTAGCATTCCAAGTCATAAGGAACTGGAAAAGCAGGTGGCAGTATATTATATTAATTGTGGTGGCAATGACTTAAATATATGAAGAAGTGAAATTTTGCTTCAGAAAGAAATGGTATCTCTTATTAGACCATTGTGTACGTTTGGAGAAAAGCAGGTATGCTTTTTGGCCAGGAGATCTCATGAAGATCCATGGTAATGTATTGAAAGAGGAAGAGATGGTGTCTTGTAGAAATTGATGTATTCTCCTATATTGCAGAGTGTGGCTTGTGGGAGAGAGTGAAAACTTGGGTATTTTTCTTAAAATATAATGCTTTTAAGGTTCACTAGTGTGCACTTTATCACCAGTGCTATGGAGTTAAACTGCTCGAGGGTTACAAAAGGCTTTTTTCCTTACATTGGTTGATATTCAGCTTTTTTTTTTTTTCTTCTTCATGGTTTTAAATGTATTGAAACTGTTTTGTACTTAAGATTGCAAAACTTACTGAACAGCTGTCGTCTTTATTGAATAATGATTTCAAAAGCTTGCTATAAGAATAGAATTGACAAGATTAGAGTGCTGCCTTTCAACAAAGAGGGAGTCTGAATTGTTCCTAAAATGTCTGTACGGTCTTTCTTTGACTCTTTAAAAATATAACCACAATGCTTAATTCTTTTCCAACTTTTCTGTGCACTTGTTGTTTGAGCCCAAGTCTAGGTCAAACTTTTACATAAGCATTGTACAATATAAGCATGTACTGTAATCTTCATCTAGGAAAGCATGTATAAATTCAGATTGAATTGTTTTTAAATGTATCTGCTGTTCCACAGTAAAAGGATTATGGATGACAGCTTTGATTCTAGTGCTATGCTCTGTTGTCGGAGAAAGAGAAGGATGAGTTTGATGGAAAACTGTTCAGCATGTATTAATGGGACAGCATATATCAAATATGGAGAAATGGCACAGTCCACCTGTTTCATTTAAGGTTTTTTGATCCTTTTCTACAATTTTATTGTAAGACTTCTGTTTTTTCCCTGTTTATGCTTCTCAGGGGTGTTCATCACAGCTCCAGTCTTGGACTGTGCAGCCATCCTTTGAAGTGATTCCAGCTCAGCCACAGCTAGTCTTTCTTCGTCCATCAATCCCACCTCCCATAAACCCTCACCCTGTTGGGAAAAAGAGAAATGACTCCACTAATTACCTGCCCATCCTGAATTCTTTTCCCAAAATAGCACCACAGCCCTGCAAGAGAGATCGCTCCTTTGATCTAGAAGAATGTCAGGAAACCAGTTGCCCTAAACGACTCTGCACAGAAACACCCAAGATGGAGAGTTCTCCCGTATCAAGGAGCACAGGCATGCCTACTAGTCCTTTTGCCCACCTACCAGTTAGCTTTAAGACCCCTCAGGAGTCTAACCAGCAGAGTTCTTCAACTCTAGTGACAAGTGGAAAACTGTCAGCTCTTCCTGGTTTTCATCGTGTTTCTAGTGACACTCAGAAACTGCCGGGTTTGACTCCCCTTTTGCCTTTTGGGACTCTGCAGGCAACAAAGTGCACCTCTCCTGAGAGCGAGAGTGCAGCACAGACTACAATGCAGTCTGCAGTGTGGAGCCCCCCATTGATACCAGAAGAGATTTGCACTACCCCTGAGCTGCTCTTGCAACAGCAAAGCAAATGCAGACGCTTTCAGAACACACTTGTTGTCCTACGCAGGTCAGGATTGCTGGAGATCACTTTAAAAACCAAGGAGCTCATTCATCAGAACCAGGTGACTCAGGCTGAGCTGGACCGACTGAAGCATCAAACACAGCTTTTCATAGAGGCAATAAAGAACAATGCTCCACAGTCATGGGCAGAGCTAGAAGCATCTCTAACGGGATCTGATAAAGCTGATGGTAACCTTGCAGATCCCCCTTATCCCAATATATAGTAGCTATTGGTCAAGTTATTTTTGTGCCTCCTGTTTCCTGTCTCAAGCTTTTACTTGAGCATTTTCTGAGTCCAGGACTTGCAAAGTGACATGTCTTGAATGACTTGTCTTCAGAGCCAGCTGTGGGACTGGAACAGCCTGGTGGGGTCTTGACAAATGGGTGCTTACTACTATGGTGTGACCTTGAGCTACATGCTAACTTCATGTACTTCCTGGGGCTCTATCAGCTTGGATGTGCTTTGCTGGCATGTTCCCATTCTTGCCGTAAAGACAGTCATTTGCAGTATTTTGCAAGCAAATATCTTCCTGGTCCCCTCTTCAGATAGTCAGTTCTGAGGATGGAAAAGCACAACAGGCCCCAGTATTGGACCATTATCAGTTGCAATTAGATGAAAGGCGTTGGGGAGAGGAGAGGAAACTTAGGCTGGTGGGGTGATATTTTTAGGCTGTTGCTGTCCTTTGTTATAGCAGAGTCTTGTTTTGGGGGGTTTATTGCATTTGAATTAGCATTCTGTATTCATTGCAATCTTTGGTCAGTGTCATGAGTGTCTTAAGACCCAAGGGAAATGATGTGTTTTGATGAGTATACTTTTGATTCTGGTCTGTACAATTTGAATGAGTGAAAGTCACAAGGCTTGCACTGGAAGTGTTTGTTTTGTTCCAAAGCCATGTTTATTAATGGCTCACAAGTGTACAAGGAAAGTGGTTTGGATTTTCTCAGTGGCTAACAGATTAAACATTGTTATTAAAGACTGCAGTAACTTCTTTTTAGAATAGCACAAGGAAGATATTCACCGGGATTAATTCAGCAAGACTAGTTGCATATTATTTGATATGTGTATCCTTAGTTTACAAGCATAAACTGTTCCTTTTTTTTTCTTTCTTGTGAAATCAGATAACTAACTATTAAAAAAAAAAAAGAGTTGAAAGGAAAAGGAGCATAAATGGCCTGTGATGAAACAAGTCCTTCTCCCATCCCCTTTCTCTTTTTTTTGTTTAGAGAAATTAGATGAATGTACTGGGGGATGGGGATGTCAGGTTGGCTAATCTCCCAAAAAAAATTTATCTACCTTGAATTTGAACATAAAAAAACCTCAGCAATCCCAAACCAAGAACAAAATCCCAAAACATTTTTTCTTCTGAGTAGGTTTGTATCATTCCTAGCCTGCTTGCCTTGAGATACAGCTAACACTACTGTCTGCATAAGGTATTAGGCCTGACTAGTAGAGATCCACAGTAGTCATGTTACAGAAGTTGTTCTACAGACATTTATTTTCAGTTTATCTAGACACTTAACTATGTCACTCCCTCCAGTCTGAAGGGCTTTTTTCAGAGGCAGTCTGTGTAAAGAACTAAGAATGACTTCGTCTAAGAACATTAAGGACTCTGGATTGTTTATGGTGTGTTCCTTTCTGTCTGACAACATTTTCAAAAAGTCATGCTGACTCGGTGACTGGGTATTTTGATGCTTTGATCACTGCTGTTATCTCTTTCAGGTTCTTAAAAAAAAGAAACTTGAAAGTGAGGTGGATGTCTTGCTGATTTGTGACAAGTCCTTTCCATTTTCTGATGCCTCTCGGAATCGATATTGCAGAAGATTGTGTAGAGTGCTTTTGTAGTCTTCCTCAAATACATGCATTAGAGAAATTGTAAGGGAATTCTCTCTTTTAAGGGGTTTTCCTCTTTTTACATTGATGGAAAGAAATGCTGTACATGCCTCACAAAGAGGAGAAATCTGAGTCATATTTGTACTGTCCATAGTAAAGTTTTGTCCATAGGCCTAGAGAGAAATACTGTGCCAGGATTCAGCCTAGTGGAGCTATGCCTTGCCAGGTGTCCTGCCCACCTGCTCAAGACTAGTGCACTAGGTGGGAATTGATTGAAAGAAAAGTGTTCACAGACTGTGTTGTCATGTATTTTTTTAAATATACATGCTGTAGTTGTGCATACCAGGATTTCTCATAAATTGCAGCACAGCAATAGCAAAACTCAGCCAGCAAACCTAGAAGGCAGGATAATACAGTGCAATAATGTAGGTCATGTCTGATGTAGCTTCTTTGGAATCAGTTGTGATACCTGCACTGAATAATATTTGGCAGGATAGATGTGATGGTACCTTAGGTCATTTGTGAAAGAATCCCAAAAAATAAGCTTGATTTTTCTGAGCTTACAGGAAGGAGAGGAAGCAGTAGCAGGGAATTCTATTGATTGGATACCTGTATGTGCCTAGAGGTGAGATGTGAGAAAATACATAGGATATCTTTCCTACTTTTCCTAAAATTCTTATTCTACCCATCAAATAGGAGAATTTGAAGTTCAAAATATATATATTTTAGGAATTGATTGTCCTAGAAAACAAGATGATAGGCTACCTAAAATGAAAGCAAGTCAGAAAAAAAGTACAGTCTTAGCTGTTTGAGATAAGAAAAAGTGGGTCTGCTGGTGACGTCCATCCTATTTCCACTGTTCTGACAGAGTAAGAGGAAGGAAATGCTAGCCTTGCAGTGTAATACTTTTTGACTTAAGGAGACTATAGCTGATAGAAATGTCTCATAGTCAACACAGAATCGCATATATTTTTTTGCCTGACAGCACTGAGGGTGGGCTGATGCGGGTGTGCTTATAGCTGATGAGCCTTTCAGCTGGTATAATTTGCATAAATACCTATTCAATAAATCTGTGACTAGAGTTCAGCAGCTGGTTAGAAATCTCCTACTGGGCATCAGTCCAGACTTAAATAGTATTTGCTGAACTAGAAAAATACACTCTGGAACTATTACATGTAAATCTGGAGCCCCTTAGGAACCGTATCTCTAGATAACTGCAAATCTTGACGCAACATCTATGAAAAAAGGATGTTGAAGACCCCTAGTGATAAGTAATGTCATCAAGTACCATTCTGTTTAGATTCTCTTAGCTGCCTTTATTCCTGGAAGCCCTGATAAACCTTTAAACAATAAGGGCTTTCCTTTCTTAGCTGCAATTTAATAAAATAGGTTAGCTTGGAACTGTGCTGAGAAAATTAATTGACTGCATCAGGACCAGAACAGGTCTTTATTCTGGGTAGGATGATTTGAGCAGAAACATTAGCTTCTCTGATTGGAAACCTGTAAGCAGTGAGCCTACGGATAATTTTTTTGACCTTTGAAGCAGCAAAACTTTGCATTAACAAATTAGTTGAAGACAGCAGGCCCAGTCTAAAAAATCAGTCAGATGGCCTGCTGTGGCTTCGGTTGTTGCTGACACCTAGCAGGCAGGGTAGGTTGATGGTTCAGACAGACTGCAGTTTTTCTATTGTTTTAATAAATGTTGGTATTTTTGATTACTATGTACTTTTGAAATTCTACTGCTCTAGTTGGAATGTAAACATTTTCTGTAATTTTGAAGTCTGTTGCCAGCTCTGAATGCAGTAGCCTACTCTGTTATAGAACATGACCTTTTTGCTAAAACTTTACAGAAGCAGACTGTGAAATATGAACGAAATAAAATCTATACTTGAAAAGTTTGTGGGTTATTTTAGTGCTGTTAAACGGCAAAGTCCTTTGTTCGGAAGCTTGCTTGGCAGCCTGTTGCCCATGTAGGAAAGTGCCGATCCAAAAGTGGTACTATGATTTCTCTCTCCAAAGAGAGTCACATGAGCTTTAACACTATGTTATGAATTAAAGGGACTGTGGGAGGAGCATGAGTAAAAGTGGGCTGTACAGAACTCTAAAAATATATTGTCATGGGTGACCATTGCCATAGATGTGTCATGAACAACCTGGAAAGATTTTTCCACCTCGGAACTGTTATCTCTATGTGATGACTGTACATTATGCTCACCGTCTGTGCGGGTGAACTCCTACACTGCATATTAATCTTGTCAGCTGTGTATGCACAAGTTCTAAATTGTGAAGTAAGGATCTTTTTACTCTCTCTCTTGAAGAACATTCTTTAACTCAATCTGTATACCAGCTTTTCACCAAAGCACGTTTTTCAAAATGTGGCCATCTTTACGGTCTTTTCTTTGTTCAGAGATGACTCTTACAGTGAGAACTAGGCAGTCATGCTCAGGCTATCCAGCAGCCTTGTGACATGAGATCATTTCCTAAGGTACAAGAGATTCTGGTCAAAGTTCTTATGTGGCACCAGACAAGGCAATAATTTGAATCTCATTGCTTTAAATCCAAAAAGGGGTGCTGTCAATTGAAGTAATTTTATTCCCCAAGACTGAAAACTCAGTGCTTGCAAATTTTGTGTTATTAAAAGGTATGGGTACAACTGAAGCAGGAAATTTTCAGGTCTCTGTCCATTCTGGCTAGCTTTTTTTTTACATGATGAAGTCTATCTGCAGGATGTCAGGCCTGTTCACCTTCATTTCATTGAGGCCAAAAACATTAGTTGCTTTTTTCAGGTGCACTGCATCTGTCTTGTTTTTCTTTCTCATGACACACAAAGAGCCTGAAAGGAGCAGGACCCTCACAGGCTTGGGCTGAGCAGTCTTCTGGCATGAAAAATTTCTGGCATCCACGAGGTTGAAGGCAGCATGCTGTTACTGCTTTTGTTCTCATAATTCCTGGGACAGAAATGTGGGTTCCCTACCTACACAACTGTTCACTCTTGCTGTTTCTAGGTAGTATTTCTTTTTGGGCCTCTGTGAAACACAGCCATATAGCCCCAAGTGTATTACGTGGTCCAGAGTGACCAAAATACAATTTTTCTTCCTTTCTTAAATCTGTGCTTCCTTTGAGGTATGTCTGTGAGATAAACTAAGTGTTTCAGTATAATCTATTCAGAAGGCAGAAGGGAACACCATGTGTTCAGTCTGCTCTCTTGTAGAGCACAGTTTCCAAGACTTCCTCAAATTCCTGTTTGAACTAAAGTGTGTTTTTAGAGGAAGCATCCTGCTTTGATTTGAAAGCTCCTAGTGATGAAGAATCCACCCAAATTGTTCAAAACATAATTACTTACTGTTAAAAATCTGCCTCTTACATAGAGCCTGAATTTGTTGTCTTTCAGTATCCAGCTGTCAGATCTTTTGCCTTTTGTCTGCTAAACTGAAGCTCATGCTGTGACATTGCTGGTTTCATTGTAGGCATTTACAAACTGAACAAGTCAATCGTCAGCTTTCTTTTTTAAAGTAACCGATTAAGCTGTCAAATATTTGAATCCTTTATTCATCTGTGGCACTCTTCTTTGGATCCTTTAAAATTATTTAAATTAATTTTTAATTGGAACAGTAACTTTAATAGCAAAACAGGATTGCTAGAAGAGTTGTCCAGTATCAACCCTCCCTACTGCTATTCTGCCTAATTTTCATTGCAGCCTTGACCATGGCATCTGATTGAAAGTTTGCTTCTGTTGCTTCTGCAGTTGGCGAACTGTCCTTTAAATGTGTTTCCGCACTCCTTTGAATGTAGTTTGCGGCCAGAAAGCAAAACAAATTATTTTAATAAGTGACCAATTGCATTTATTAGTTACCTCTGCTTCTCTCCTCAAAACTTTTTTGTCTTCAGATTTTGAAGGTAATTTTGCATTGTATTCTAATTATTAAAAATAATGTTAAATAATGCCAGTTTCATACCATTTTCAAGGTAAGAGTAGAAGGCAGTGCTTAATAGATCTCTCTATACAATTCAGAAAGCATAACGCATTTCATAGCATCCATTTGATTTGTATAATTCTGGCTTCAGTCTGTGTCATGGGGCACACTGTTAAATGCTCAACAGAAGTAAAATGTTGTATCTTTGTTGGCTTTGTCCTTTACCAATTTTTAATTCTTGCTCATCAAAATAAGGTGTTCGTTTTACTTGACCAGCTCTATTTCTTATAAGCTTTATCACTTCTAATTTTTTTTTTGCTTTATAGGTCCTTGATTAATCACAAATTATGGGTTATTCCACTACTTTCTCTCAGGTGTCCAGCCTTTGTTCATTCAGATCAGTTTACCTACCCACTGAAAAGCTGATGCCTTGTTAATTCTTTCATCCCCTCAGCCTTCTGAAATCTTTCCTAGTGGTCTAAAATTCATTGAAGTAGTATTGATGGTCCAGAGAGCTTGTTGGTTAGTACCTGTTACATTTTCTATCACAACTTATTCAGACTTGCTGACTTTAAAATGGCTAATAACTGTTGTTTCAAATGTCCTGAATTACTTTTTGAAGTGGAAATCAAGCTGTTGTCATGAATGCAAGGAATATATCTGGCTTTTTTCTAATTGCTCAACAAAAAATTTTGTGAAATGCTTTTGCCATTCTGCACTGCAGCAATGTAATTTCCATCTTGAACTGAAGCACTGCCAGTGGAAAGATTTCTTCTGCATCTTGTGCATTTTAAGAAATGGAGGAAGTGGGCTTTCCAGGGCCAAAAGGGGAGTTTCATCAGCTTCTTCATTGTTTTCTTCTTGTTCTTACTGCAATTAAATTAATTGAGTTAGTCTAATGGAACTGGAATGCCTCTTACCATGCCCACTTAGGCAGTCTTACCTTTTTTTCATCGCAATAGTACGGGGTTTTTTTAGGCCACTTATAGTTACCAAGACTAAGAAATCCAATAACAGACAGAAAACCAATCCTTATTGTTTTTTAAGAGATAGGACTGCTTGAAAAATTTATGTGTTTTCAATGGAAAAGTCCTGTGTTTTTATTGGAAATGAAAATGTATTTTGGCTGGCAGCTTAGTCTTTTGCAGCATTAGTCATAGCATTCATTTTTCAGTGAATCTCAAGCACTATGGAAATAGTGTGGACTGTGGAAGTGGGGGAAGATGTTGTTTCTCTTTACCCTCATCCCCTTCTCCCGGATTGTTTTGGGTTGCCTCTACAGGAAGTAGTACCCCAACTTTGATGAGTGGTTCCATCACCTCATGCTGGAGAACAGAAGCCTGCATAGACAGCCAGAACTGCTCAGTTCTCTACAATGGATGAGACTAATAGAGAGCTCCTGGGTAAGTGAGGATGAAACAGCATCTCCTGAGAAAATTGCTAGCTTAAAGAGTACAAATACCATTTTTTCATCATATCCCTAAAAGTTCTAATTAAAAAAAGAAAAAAAAAGGTTTTTGTTTGCTGCAAAACATGGCTATGCCAGATAGGCCTTGCTCTACATTTGCCAGAGGAAGAGTTCAATGCAGCGAATATTTTGTGAGATGAGCAGTGTTTCATGTGGAAAGTGTGAAATATGAGTAGACAGTAGGAAAGCTGTTTTACCCAGAGTGAATGTTAGCAATGCCCATTGTTTTGTATTCTTGCTAAGCATAGTCTCCCATGCAAATGATAATGCTATGCAAAGTGTCCAAACATGCTTGGAAGCCAGAATAAGATACTCTTCATCAAAGTGAAATTGCCTCTCACTTTTCGACATCCTATTGCTGACCATGCTTGCAGCACACTTTCTGAGAAGATCTGACAGTGTGTTGCTGACCTCAATTGTGTGAGAAATGGCCAGAAAGAATTCTGAAACATTTATTTCCACACTAATTGTGCAAGGAAGGCAAGTCTGAGCTTGAAGATAATAATAATGAAATGCCTCCAGATGTGTAATAGGAGCTGCAGCCAGCCTGAACTGGAACAGAGCAGAGTGGTGAACTGCACTGAGGGTCTATTGCTGTAGCACTTATGGTCTGCAATGGCAGCACTTGGGTAGAGACTTGTAGTAGAGGCATGCCAATGGCCCTGACTGGTTTCTAGCAGTTCAGAATCAAGCTGGACAGCTCAGACATGTGCCTCAAAGCTAAACGCAAAGGATCTATTCTTTTGAAAGGCTGGTATGCAAATATAAAACTGGCCTGCACATTGAAATTGTTACCCTGTTCATTTTTTCTGCAGCCAAACTTAAACCAGCTGTGTTACATGAACTGCCTCTGCCTGATCCTGGAGCCAGCAAGGTTATGGAAAGCATTATTGCAGTTTCTAAGGCTTGCTTTTTTTTCAAATTCCACTGCTTCTCCAGCACCTAAACACCTACCAGACTGAGACACTACTGTCATTGCGTGCAAAAGGGGTTAGTTTATCAGTGAGCTTAGTTGGGTGAGTGGAAGCAGGTGAATGCCAATAGAATAAAAATCCTGAATTCCTGAGGGCAAGATTACCCCCGATATAATGTTTCCTGTTCCATGTCATGATAAGCTCTGTTATCCACGTGTGAAAACCTTAGAGGAATACCTGCATGCTTGCTTCATCTCGCTGTTCTGGCACTTGGTTCAGTAACAAACAAGCACTCAGTAGTCCTGCAAATATTCACTATTATCTTAAACAATAATGACAGTAACAGTAACAGGCCACTGCCTGCATCTTACATTAGTATGGGGAAGGGAGGAAAACACCCAGTTTTTCACCACAGCTTAGCTGAAGTTTAGGCATGCTTTTGTAATTTCTTCACATCCTGTTCTAATGCAAGGTCAGTCCTTAGCACATCATTTTTCAGTAAATGGACTACTGCATCCATTTAAATTCCCTTCAGAATATAAATGTGACTAAAATAAGTCTCTGTCTGCCTGAAACTGTTTCTGTTTGGGATGCTAACAAATATAGCAGCACTCAGTTCTTCTTGGACTCTTCTCAGATATTTCCATGGTACCCAAGCTCCAGGTCAGAACTGCTCTAACTTGAGTACACATAACAGGAGGAAATTAATATTGGCAATTGTGTTCACATTTAATGTCCAACAAACACCAGTAGCACTGACATGTCTAACATATGCTTTTGGACTTTTTCCTTTCTTTGAGATTTGCCCTGGTCTCTTTCTTATTAATTTAAAAAAGATCTTGATATAGATGTGATATTTATGATGTGTAATATCAGCTCCCAATCTTGTTTTAGGGATCATTATTGATGTTCAGTATTTTGTTGGCATGACAAAATGTTTTAAATCATACACCGTTCTCAGTGCACTGTAATTTTCCATTCCTCTTCTGTAGTCTAAACAGTCTCATCAGGTAGAAGATAAAATAAGAGAAATTTGAGTGAGGAACTGGTTGCCATATGGCTGATGCCTAAATTCTCAGCAATTTGAGGGGAAGAAAGTGGAAAAGATGAAGTAAATTCCGCAAAGTTAATGCCATAAGTAGGTGGCAGCTGTTAGTAAAGCAGGAAAACAAAGGCAGAGGAAAGGGAAAGAATACCGAACAGCAATGTTACCAAGGATTTTTCTCACAGATTTTAAGGTAACCATCCACACAGTGTCCTAAAGCAGTTTTTCAGGTTTCTTTTAAAAAATCTGAAGGCAGTACTTTTAACCACAAAGAGGTGGTTTTTTTTTCCATTTGATCTAGATGTATAAGCAGAAATGTGTTTTGATGGTGGAGATGTATTCACTGCTTTCATTGAGTGCTTGTTCTTCTCCCCTCCTCTTTCCTCCAGCCAGAAAGTATGCCGTAGGCTTAAGTCTGTGGTTTTAATCCTGCAAATTGTACCCAGCTCAAAAGCACTTGGCACCAGCAGTGCTACTGCTGCATGAAATATTTCAAACAATAACATATGGTTGGAATTGAGATGGCCCCAGGCTCTGCTCTTTGTCTCACCTTAAGAAAAGGCACTTTGATCTTCTCAGCTGTAACATGAAAAAGCAATACTTGTTCCCTATTATAAAGTGCTTTAAGCTTCTTGTATACAAATTGCAATATTGGTATTTATTACAAGTTACGGCTATGGGCTGTCATGCTTCTGGTGCTGGATTTTCTAAAGGCTGAGGATCTATGTGGTTATACTAACCTATATTTTATTTCATGTAAATAAATTAAGCTATGTACTCACTGGGCTAATTTCTCATAATACATTCCACAAGTGAGTATAAAGACAGGTTCCTTATGGTTTGGAAAACTGAAAGTAAGTAATATAGGGGACTAAAATCTCTACTTCTATGCTTATCCAAGGAAATTATTATAAATATCTTAAGGTTGATAGGCTATGGGAGTGAAGAGAGTGTTAGCTGACTGTGTCGCAGACACTAAAAAAACCTTTCGTTGTGTAAGGAGACATCTGTCTCGCCCCACTCATGTATTCATTTATGCCCACACATGTCATTTTCCTCCCCAGCATGTAAACCTGTTCATGTAACTGTAGTAATGCAACATGTGAAACTGGGGTCAAATGCCTGGAGGCTTATCAGATGTTACATTTTGTATCTAAAAAGTTTCAGTATTTGAAATGAGAAAAAGTCCCTCAGTACAGTCCTGGAAGACATTGAGTACTGCAGCAGAGCCAACAGAACTGAGAAACACATGAGTAAAATGGAAGGTGTGAAGAGTGCAGATGTAGTTATTGGGACTATGTCTATGCTTGAAGCTAAGAATATGCTTGAAGCTAAGAATATGCTCAAATCTTTTTTCCCACGCTGAGCTATGGTGCTCTGCAACTAGTAGGACTGAGTATTTTCATTATTGTCTCTTCAACCATGGAGCTTCTGTCCTGCTTGCTTATCTGTGTTTACACAGTTTGCTAATTTTGTTAGAGAAACACTGGGATTTGTCAAATTCCAAGGTGAAAAAGATCAGGACATAGGATTTATAAGGACTGATTTTCAAGACAGGATAAAGATTTATAATTCTCTCAGATGGCTTGTAATCTGTGGTAGTTCATTAATGAGCGGAACTTTTGTATGCCTGGAAGAAACTTTAGGGGCGCAGTCTTGTTATTTGTTTATCTACATAACCCAAGTGATTGAGTGTCCCTTGCAAAATTCACATTTGTTAAAAGACTTGACATTTAGCCAGTTGACTGCAAAAGGATTACTTGCTCTCATGTGGTACTGGAGACTTCTGACCACCAGAGTTATGCTTCTAATGCCTCAGGGACTTCCCATGGGGACTGAAAATCCATAGAGCCTCTTAACACTTAAATGTAAACCTTAATTTTAGGCTTTTGGTGGAAATTTAAATTACATATTGGTTACATTGCCACTGGGGTTTCAGTAAGTAAATTTTTTCAAACAAGTATAAAAGGTCATTCTAGTTGATTCATATATAATAATAGCTGAGCTAATGAAATGTCTACTTTCTCCTCTTTGTTATTTCTCAGATACTGTGATGGTCTCCCAGTTCTTCCATGTAAATCTTTTCTACATGACCTGCTGTGTTTTATCAAAAGGGTTTCCCTGTATTAGATTCATAAAGAGAGGGAGACGGAGCAAGAGTGAAGAACAAAAAATATCTTAAAATGATGTCAGAATTTGAAAGTGATCTTAAATCTATTTCATGTCTCAGTTTGCATGTATTTATGTTGTGGTTTAAACCCAGTCAGCAACTAAGTACCACATAGCCACATACTCACCACCCTCCTTCCCCCTCCCTGACCTCTATATAAGGGTCCTTACATTTCCAGAAGTTCTTAACATGCAGTGTTTCTCCAAGCCATCTGAAAGTTGTGTTATGGAAGTTAACATACCTCACTGTTCATTTAAAGATTAAAAAAAAATCAAATAGAAATACTGATATGTTTTCTTCAGTATACATACACAGAGTGGTCATTCAGGCAGTACTTGAAAGTACAAAAGTGGGTAAAACCATAAGCTGTTTAAGTATCTCTTAGTCCTATTGAAATGCTGAGAAATATAATTCATAAATGAATAAAAAACTAGGGATATAAAATCATAATATTCTCTGCCGTTTCTCAATCATTGCTGTAGCATTTACACACAGAACCCATGTGGGAATCACATTCTCTTATCCCATCCTTGTAAAGAGAAGACCAAAACACTAGTTTATGCTTCTTTCAACACATATCCCTATATATAATTATTTGCACAACTATTTGTATTTCATGTAACCTCTATTGAATAAAGCACTGGTACTAATAAATACTTTTAACTCAGCTGAGATGGTGAGAAGTGCAATGCAGAATAGGAAAGGGTCATAATAATATAAACAAATCTCAGGTGAATATGATCAGTATTTAGCTCCTCTTGGCTTAAGCTTGAGCAACTGTCTAGGTAAAAAGTGGAAGTTTCTCTGGTTTATTTTCTACCACTGTTTTCCAGCAACACAGGCAGTTCCCTATTCACTGTGGTTTGCCCTTTTCAGTTCTTGCAGCTCCCTAGATGTGAAGTTTTCAGCTTCCCCAGCAGAAGCTTATTCTACGGCTGACAGTGGAAGAACTGCAGTTTGAAAATATTTCCTGGGATGTTAACATGTAATTTCCTTTTCTTAAATTGAGCTCTATTTCTAGTCAATGTTTGTTTATCCAACAAGAATTATTTCTCCCACCCTCCAAAACACATGGATGGTTGCCACATTTTCCTCACATCCACTTTGGCTGTAGTTACCTAAGCCAGGCAAATATAACCATTTTCCCCCCTTTCAAATCCATTTCTCACCTTCTTAATAATTTCTGGCTTTTCTGTGAACTCCATCTGGTTTAACTAATGAAGGCAAAACTGAATATAATATTCCATGTCTTTATTACATCCGAGCACCATGGAAAGGCTCATTGTAATTTTTTTATTATTAATTTATTTATTTTTCTGTAAGTTCATCTCCATATGCAGTCTGAAATGCTGCCATCTTATTCTGCAGGCTCCTGTTGAGTTTGTTCATCATTCTAGAATTCGTAGGCAGGGTTGGCACCCTCCTTCACATATTTCCCACTTTTCTACCCTTTTCCTGTCAACGTAATACATAACCTAACAAGCCCCTGCTGAAATTCATTCTTTCCCAGAAGATGCCAGTAGCTGATTGGATGATGCTGGACAAAGTTTTGGGCAAATTAATTCATAAGGAGCAGTCAGTAACCAAAGCCGAAAAGAAGTTGTCAAAGGGAGAGATGTGGTGTTTGCCTCCATCCTGATTATAGAATTTCTTCTACCCCAAACCTGGGTCTGATAGAAAGCTTCTGTGTTACTTAAAAGATCATTGCTTGAGGTAAGAGGCTTTTAGTGTGCTGTTGACAGCCCAGATAGTAACATTTCTTTCTGAGCTGATGGCACCTCTTGCAGCAGGACATTGGCTCTGCTCAGGCTTACTGTGCCTGCCATCTGCATTGACTACATGGACAAATTTCTGACTACCTAAAGCAACGGAATGATCTGAGGTGGTGGTGGGCTGAACTCATGCCCAAACTATAACTCAAATTATTGCAGTCAGAAACTGGGTCTTACAGTTTGATTTGAAATTTCAGCTTTCCTCCTGGCATGAAAAAATATGGGGTTTTTTTTGAGCTTTGTTTCCAGAGCCTTTAAAAGAGATTTTAGATCTCCATGAACTGTATCACTGGTAGCTTGGTAAAACTTTGTTGCCACCTTTTCTTTCTGTAGTCAGTCCCTTTATTTTCTTGTGCCTTCTTTCATGGCTTCATATGCAGAAATTGTCTTATTTCCTTGGACGGTTAGTGACAATGGCACATAAGGGAAGACACCTAGAGCACTCATAAAATTGCAGTCTAGTGCATACTAGTTTAGAGACATGGATAGATGGGTCTGAAAGATTTTTTTATACCCTATACTGTGGCTTGAAGAGAAAAGGGAAAATTCTTTGCCTTGACAATAACACTTCCAAAATCTCAAGCAAGTTTTTTTTTAGTGTAGTAAATGGCTTTATTAATCAAAGTTTTATCAGACAAATCCATCTTTCTGAGTGTTATAGGTGTTACCTGGAGAAGAAAATAATGGGATCAATACATGCTACCATGAGCACCTGTGCTGGTCAGGATTCCTTATTCCCCCAGCTTGCTGGAAAAGAGCTGGAAAAGCAGAGAACCTCAACATGGACATGTAGTTATTAGAGAACATCTTAGTGTTCCTTAATATAAGTTGTCTTAATAAAAGTTATCTGACATTGTGTTTCCATTGATTTAAATATCTAGCAGGGCACAGAGACTCCACATATTCTTTACATTTTCTTCTCCCTTTATTTATTTCTACTGAGCAAGCAGGCCATTGCTTTACTTCAATCATAACAGTTCTGGATAGTCTTTAAATAACTTGAAGAGAACTATAAAGACTCTGCTGTTGCTACTTAAGACTTCTACCCATGCACCTCCTGCTTGTAACATCATTTGCTGTTCAAGAGAGAAAACCTTTTTGGCTCTAATGGGATTTTAGATGTTTTGTGCAGAAATTGATTAGAAATCAGTTTTCTCAGTCTGGCCTTTCATTGTATCCATTCAGTCAACAATCAATGAAGACAACTTGAATTCTGTTGTCATACCTCCCACTGCCTGATGGCTCTCAGTCCATCATCCCTACCAACTTCAAATCACTTCTGCTCTCACTGGGGCTACTTTTTTTGATTGCTCTCTTCTGACTATTTTAAAGATAGATACCCTAAGCTCTGACCTCAGCTTTTCTTTCCCTCAACCCAAGACTGCCCGTCCTCCTCCAGCTATTTCCTTACAGTTAACGAATCTCCTCATTCATCTATTCTGTCTCCTTGCAAGTATTTTTAGACTGTGATCATCTCCCTTTAGTTGGCTATTTCTTAAAAAAGATAAATGCTATTTCACGTCATCTTTTTCTCATATGTTCCCTGTGCCTTATTGCTTGAGGCTCTTCTTGTTTTAACTCTATAATCTCTGAGGATGTCCAATGAAGACCTTTTGCATGCAGGCCTTGAGCACTGCCTAATAGTGTAGTATGAAGAGGAAAGCCATCTACTTATTTTGTATGAGATTCTTACTATATATAAGATCAGACTTCTGTGTTGCATCCCAGTTGCATCCCCTAATTTGTTTTATGCTGTCATTGGGCAGAATTCTGACACCTTAGAGGTGCCACCATTTTTTTTTCAAATAGCCACACTTAAAATAGACAAGCCACTAAGCAAAAGTCTATAGTTTCTGTCCAACGTCTTAAGCAATAGGAATCTTTTACTTCAGCCACTAGCATCATTAGACAAGAATTGATGCTCATCTGATTTTCCAGAGAAGCCCAAAGTGTTTTATTTTTAAAACATTTATAAGTATTTAGAACATTGTCACAATAAATCATGTTCCAAAATACATTTGTTATTGCAGCTGCTATATAATAAAATGCAAATAATAAGTAATGGCTCTCTAAGCGCAGAAAATGAGAAGCTTTTATTATTTATCCTTTTGAAACTTCAGAGCCATCGAACAGATTTAGACTTTATGACATTGCCATTCAGCTCAGCCTTCATTTACTAAATCATAGCTAAGAGCAAAGGTTCTGTTCACAGTCATTGAGCCCTGTTACATTTTCTTGCCAAGGATTTCTGTAAGTGGAAGCACAAAATATGACAAGGAAGGGATGTCAGGGTGGCTGGATAATTAGAGCTACTCTCAACTGCTCCTGCAGAACCACTACTCTACCCCAAACAGGGCACTCCACACACTTGGGAACAAGCAGAGAAATAAGCCAATATACAGGGTCAGCCTAATGTTACATTTTTATAGCTCTTTTCATCCCAGAAGATCATAACTGTAAAGGCTGTATCCATCTGAAAGTCCCACCACTACTGAAATCCAGTAGTTTGCTGCAAAGAAACTGTTTAGCTGCATAAAATGGTGATACAGCAATTTGCAGGCAGGAACACAGGTGTCTGACAGAAAGAATAATTGTATGGAGCTGCACTGCAGTTACTCAACCTGGGATCTGCCTGTACTCCAGCAAGGACTGAGACTTCACAGTGAGGGCAGACATCTGTGACCCTGACACAAGGGCAGGGTGCAATCCAACCCTGGTGTGAAGAGGCAGCGGCCTTCATGGGCAGCTAATCCTGTTGTGCTGCATGGGGGCTGTCCTTGCAGAGTGCCCCACCAAAACTCTGAGTTGGTTGTGCCCTTTTCAGCATGCGACCCTGAAGAGCTTAAGTCTGAGACAGCGTGGCTGCAGGTGCTGTGTGCCATGAGACTGCAGTGCCAAACAAACATCAAAAGCAGAGGGAGAGGGTATCAAACCATAATTTCTGTTTATGTGAGAAAGCTGCTGCTGAAATGTTTGGAGCCTGTTGCTTTTAGAAACAGACAAAAGAAAAGAAGCTGGATCAACCAGTCTGTGGAATAAGAATAATCCTGGGAATCCTTCCAAGGCAAGGTGTATGGCACAAGGCACTGGCTTTGGATCCAGCAACAAGGTGACTGTCTGCTCACCTTGATGCCATTGTGCCAGTAAGGAATAATTTACATTGAGATGCTGTTTGTGGGCAATGGTAATAGCTTAATTTTTCTATAGCTTTCAGTTGAGGTTGACAGTGTCATTTATAAATAGAAATTAGAATGGATCTGCAAGTTGGTTATTAGATGAATTTGAACATTAAAGTAGGAAGGGTGAAAGGACTTACCCAAACTTATATGGCAAGGCCAATAAACAAACCCTAAGTTTTTCCTTCGACATGTCCGTGTGTATGCTGTAACCAATGTCCAGAGACAGCTAATGAACTGTCAAAAAGCACAATACAGCTCACCTAAAAAAAGCAGAACACTTTTTATTGTTCACTGTTAGTGAAATACAGCATATTACACATGGAAACAGCAGTACGTTCATGTGAACACACATAATGTGGAAGGACGTATATCCTACATGTTTTAATTTTCCAGCTAAGGGTTTTTCCAGTATACTTTCATGGTTACTCTGCTCATCACAATAGACTGAGTTTGTTATTGATCCAAACGTGTATGCAAGTGTCAAGTGGTATAAGATGCTTACAAAGCCTGTAGGAATGAGTGCCTCTGTTCTTCCTCATGAGAAATGCAAGAATGAAAGCAAGTGCATTCCCCTACCTGGGATGCATTGAGAGAGTTTCTGGGGAAGAAATAACATTTTTCACAACTTGTCCGCATACTCCCCAGCCTATTAAGGAGAAGCAATGGATTCCTACCCAGCCCACATAAGCCAATGCAGTTTGCCAAAATGGAGGCTTCCTGCTGCAGCTGCTGGGGAATCCAGTGCTATGATCCTGGTAGAGATGTCAGGGTATCCTTTCTTAAGGCACCTATTAGCACAGGATCTCAGCACTGATCTCATGGGCTGTTGCTGCAGCTAGAAAACAACCAACACATTAGGCTGATTAATCCCTGTAGTAATTCCATTAACCTCCTTAATGGAGTTATAACATGGAGGAATTTACCCCTCTGCAGCAGTGCAAGAGGGAATTGCGCTGGAGAGCCTGTAAATATGGTGTGGCAGGGATGTCCGAGGTAAACATCTTTCTGTTTGTTTTAGCGCAAAGTGAAGCACCCTGACCAGCTGGAAAACCTCCCCATCTGCTGGGATTTTGAGCTCTTCACAGCATTAATGGTGCAGGTGCCCCCTGCAGGGTTCAGACACATCAGCAGGGCTCCTGGCACCCTCCTGACAGCTCGCTGTGTACCCACACTTGTTCTCTCTCTCTCCCAGGCAGGCGTAGCCTGCCTCATTTCACAGCTTCTCAGACACAGCCTTTTCATTCACCTTTGCGGTTTCCTCTCCTTGTGCCTCTGTCTGATTGTGATTTATCTGCTTGCTGTTCCCCATCAGAAGGGCAGCTCTGCCTGGACTGTGTCATTGGGCAAAGGACTGCTAAAAATAAGTAGCAGAGCTGCAGTCCTGACTTACCATTGCATAGGGAGCAGATCAAGAACAGAAATGACAAATTCTGAATTTCTCTTTCTCTCCCTGATTTTCTAGCCTCTGGAGAGGTTTGCCTGCCGCATTAGCCATGTGCATATCCTGCTCCTAGGCAGCTTGATTGCATTGCAGTTCTGTCATTAAAGGCTTCTCAGTACTATGAAGTCACCTCAAGTATATAAGAGCCAGAAAAGGCACCCTGCAAATCCCTCCTATGGAACAGACACCCTTTTTGCAGTCTACCACAACAGCCCACGCTCTCTGAAGCTCCTGCTGCGGTTCATTAGGGACTATACAGGGTGGCTAATGAGGCTGGGGGCTGGAGGAGTAAGGCAGGAAGCCACAGAAGGGTCTGACTAATTTTTCTGCTAGTTCACAGACTGTTGCCACATATGCAGGTGCACTGATGTGACTACTAAGCTGCAGTAACTCTTCATCTACGTGGTTTGTGATCTCCTTGTTAATATGCTAAATTTATTCTGTTTGATAGCCAGTCATTTCCTCCCACGGAGACTGCAATCCTGAGAGATGGAGTAGCCCATCTCTTTAGTGATCCAGGAGACAGTGGGAGAGAAGAGGGAAGGTGGTGTGTACATGGGATACACACACACGTTCCCAGGTATTTTATTTCTCTTTCTGCCTACGGCAGTCACTTCCCACGTTCAGCACAGGGATGAGTAGTCCTAGCAGCCACCTCTTGCCAAAGACCTCTTGCAGGTTCTCCCTCCAGGGCCGGGCTCTTACCACCATCCCCTTCCGCACCTGGTACCGCGTCTGCCCACGAAGGATCAGCAGTATCTGGTGGCAGCAGAAGCCAGCGCAGGCCAGTCCAATCCCAAGCCAGAGGTAGAGCATGAGGATGACAAACATCTCAGAGCTAAGGAGAGCTCCTGCAGGACAAGAGTCGGGGGGGGTAGGACAATAAGAGAAAGAGTTCAGACACACTTCACATGCCAGGGTAACACTCAGCCCCAAGATAAGCTGCCTATATTGTCTCACCACAAGCACGGAGTTAGGAGTGAGACAGGCTGGTTCCTCTAACTATGTAAAATTGTTTCCTTTGTAGCATCTGATGCAATGGACCTTGCTGGGGAAATAATAAAATGATAATGGTCTCCACACACTTCTCCTTTGCTGTTATTGCTGTTATATTCTAGATTATAGGGTCAAATTCAGTCAGAAGTGAAACATATCTGTAAGACTTCAGCACTATTTTGAAGTTTGGTTAATTTACTTAAGGATCTACTCCCTCATCACAGTGAATCTAAGATTTCTAGGTTCCTTTTGAAAAAAGATGTGGGTCCTACAGCATGTAGATGCTTCCAGAAGCTTTACCATGTGCATTAATACTGGTATTTCTCTCTCATATTGCTATGTGCATATATATATATATGTATATATAAATAAAAATGTTAAAGGAAAAATAAAACAGAAATTACTTTTCTACCATTGAGCACAGACAGTTTTCATATGAATACAAGAAACAGAAACATAAAACTTTCCAAAATACAATCCAAATACCCTTTTTAAAGCTGCTTCTAGAATACTCAAAATACTTTGTAGGTCAGAAACTCCTAATTCAACAGCTTTTGTAGTATGTATTTATGTTGAATATAGTTAAATAAAAATAGTCTGTGGGCCTCTTCCTCTACAATGATTTTAGAACTCCTTCTGGAAGATAGAATAATAGCAGGTATCACTGGGTGACCTTACAGTGCATAGGCAGATCTAAAACCCATTAAAATAATAACTCTGTGTGTGCATATGAATGTGTACACACATATTCTGTGTATGTTGGTATATTATTAAATATCCATGTTTATATAAAGGCACAGAAAGCAAATTAAATGCATGTCAATACTGGTATAAATAGTGGCTGTCCTCTCACTGGTTCCTGTGAGGCTTAGCAATGAAAAAGCTCTCACATGCTCCTGTCCCTCTGGAAGACCATGGGGCAGACGGGCTTGGGCAGGTAAAAGCTCTTGTTGCTCTAAGGCCCTACAAAAGCATTTCTTCTGGAGCAGGGATTACATGGAAGGTAGAGGTGTGGTGCATAAAACAGGTGCGTGGCTGTTCCAGTTTGAAGTTCAATGCAAGTGTGGCTGAATAAGAATCTCTTGCCTCTTATACAGAAGGCTGGATTAGGTGGTGTCATTTAGTTTTGCAATCTGTGAATCCCAGTTTCTCCACCTGGCAGTGCTGTAAGTGAGAGATAGGGGCTGAGCAGTGACAATCACATCAAGCTTTGGGCTCAGCTAGCAGGCTTCTCTGAGGATGATTTGTAAGGACACTAACTACAGTCTCAAGCTTTCAGAGATTGTCCTCACTTGAAAAGGCACAGAAGTCATTCAGTTTTTTTCTAAATGCAATGTTGTCTTTCCCTTCTCATTAGATTCCATTCAGCTCAGTGGGCTTCGTAAGCAATACAGCAAGGGAAGAACAAGCCCCTTGGGATGATGAAAAATCCTCATACTAATTCTGTCAGAATATCTTAATCTATCAGGTAGATAGATTAAGCTAAATATGGGCTTCTCTGCTCCTCTTTTACTGGACCAGACTGGGACAGACATTTGTTCTTTCTTACAGCTCCTATTCAGGTAGGATATGGAGAAAGATAACTGTTTTCTTTAGAGCTTTTACAAGGCAGCTGTAAGCTTTATTTCTATGAGCTGATGAAATTTAACATCAAGAAAGTAATTATCCTTGAATCCCCTTGCAAATATTAAGCATCTCTGAGCCATGCTCTTCAGATATGTGATTTTTTAATTCAGGTTACCTACATAAAGCATTTTTTAGAATTTATGGATCCAATCTGACCTGTGTTTACAAAAAGGCCCTCCATTCGTCCATCATCACCACAGCCCATTTTATTCTCAGATTCACTTTTGCTCTAGCTGAGCTGTTGTGATCTCAATCTTATTGCCATACATTATCTATGCTAGAAAAGCTGAATCACAGGCTGAAATTATAGACTCTGGGTCAGATTCTGAAATCCATGTCCAAGCAAAGTCTGGGCAGAGTAAGCCAAGTGAAATTTTTCCCAGCATGAAAGCAGTGAACACTCAATTGACATAAGTCCAGCATATTCACCCTTCATCCTTCTTTTAGTCCTCCTCCAGTGCAGAGAGCATGATGGAGACGAAGAAAGTTTTTTCCCTACTATGGCAATGCTCTGTTTAGATCCTACAACACTAAAGTAATAGTTATGTTAGCTGAAAAATATTATATAGACAACTATTCTGGGCTGTTTCTCTTTCCCGAACTGGAGGTTAACTGCGCCGGTAGAAACCTGGCAGGCCCTGCCTCCCAAGCAACCAAGACAACTATATACTGCTCTGTGAGGCAGCAGTTTTCACCCTGACAGAGCTAGAGGCTGGGTGGGAGCTGCTGCCTGCAGAGGGTGTTCTGGCTCCCAGCCCTCTGTGTCCCTCTCAACCATTGCCCACGTGCTGTCTTTGGCACTGCACTTGCTGACACCAGAGCTGGGGCACTTCAGTGGCTCTTCAAACACATGCCAGAACCCAGCTCGGTGCAGATGGATCCTCAGAGTCAAAGAGAGAGAACTAATTCCTTGATAATCTCCTCCCACACCCCTGCTCTCCCTCCCAGGCTGCTGTGCTGAGTTTAGGCACAAGGGAAAAACATTTCCAGTGTTTTTAATGTTAGTGAAGCTCATGCAACATTATTTACAAAAATTCTTCTACTTGGAAAAAGGACTCCATAAAAATGCCATGGCAGGATTTCGTGTTTATTGTCTCTCAGTGATTACCATGACAAATCTGCTAATTTGCCAAGTAGAGAGATACTTGTTTGTTTTCAGAGGGCAATCCTGCAAACCCAGGCTGGAATCTGAACAGCTAAAGGGCCTCTCTGGCTCCTGTATTCCCAGCAGCAGACTCCACACTCAGATCCCATTCAACATTTCTGGTGACAGTGCATGAGCCAAAACAGACTCCAGGCCCTGCTTACTGAAGCTGCAAATCTAAAATATATGGGATATGTATTTTAGTCTAACAAAAGCTGATCTAAGCGTGTAAGACATGAGCTGCTTGCGGGGGCAGGGAGGGAGAAAGGGCATTTCCAGCAGTCACTTCCAGGACAGAGTAAGAGTTTAGGCTGTCAGCATAGTCCCCCCCCATAGTGAAGGGGGAGAGTGGACCTGAGTGAAGAGAATGAGAGTATCTTGACTCGGATAAGGGGAACCTGCAGACTTTTAGGATACAAAACCCTACAGTCCTCCCTACCTCTGCATGCAGGCCAGGCAAAAGATCCCCCTCACCTGCAGTACAAAGAGGAAATCCCTCTCCTCCATCTAATCGCAACACACTTCCTGCATGACAGATAGCCCTATTCTATCACTGGCAAGCTGGCTATGGGGCATTTTCCAGAACCTAATGCATTAGAAATCGGGTTGTGTCTGCAATCCAGAGTAAGTCCCAGCCTCTATTTCAGATGAAATGAAGTCCTTTGCAAAGGCTGTCTCTAGCCTGCAAAGTGAGATTTGTTGAACACAGACAATTGTCCCTCTGGCCCATTTCCCCACCACAGCTGACCCACACAGCTACCAGAGGAAGATCATATCCCCTGCAACCCAAGCATCTGGGAGAAGGAACATGCTCCTCATCTCTGAGGAAGGAGTCCTTACCTGAGAAGAACTGGCTGATGGAATGAGGCAGCAGAGTGAGGAAGGCCAGAGGGTTCGCAAAGGACATGGAGAGTGCAGCAGAAATGTAAGCCATGCCTGCCACCAGGGAATCGAGGCAAGCCAGGGAGGTGTAGAGGCAGAACATGATGAAGTTTCGCATGTTCCTGCTCCCAATGCAGTTCCCTGTGAAGAAACAGTGGTGGTCATGCCTCTGGGTGACTCTGGCACACAGTCTACAGAAGTGAGTGCTGGGCAAGGCTGAACCAGGGGACCTGCTTCCATCCAGCCAGTCCGCCACCACTTCGGATCCTTTGCCCAAATTTAAGCCCTTGCCCAAGTCCTCGGGGGAGCTCTGGATCACAAGGACGTAGTTGCCTAAGGCATTAGCTGAGAGGAAGAGGAAGAGGGCCCCATGCAGCAGAGCAGGAGAGAAAAGTGGGGTGGTGGAAGGGTCTCTGAACATGCTGGGGATGAAGAGAAAGATCTGGAGGACGAAGGTCACTAGGGAGATGCACAAGAAGTAGGCTGGAGCGACAACATTGAGAAACCTGAGAACTAGCATTGCGGATTACGTTCCTGCAGGGGAAAGCAAGGAGAGAAGGAACATCACCGCTCCGGCTGCACACTTCATCCTTCCATTTCCTGCCGGGTCCCGGCCCCGCTGCCTCCTGGAAATGCCCTCCGGGGGCCGCTCTCAGTCGCCGCCGCCGCCGCCCCACGGTCGCGGCCGGGCTGGGACAAAGGAACAGCCCGTGGGCAGTGACCGCTCCCCAGCGCCCGGAGGAGTCCCCCCAGCCCGGCGCCTGCCGCGGGTACTTGCAGCCGCGGTGCCCCGGAGGTGCTGCGGAGGGTCGGGGGGAGCGGCGGCTCCCGCGGTGTGCCGGCGGTGCGGGCACCGCTCTGCTCGCCGAGCAGAGTCCCTCTGCCAGGCGGGGTCAGTTTTGGTATTGCATGAGAGGAAAAAAAGGTGGTGCTGGAGGAGGGGGGAGTGAATTGAAAAGGCGGGGGGGCGGGGGGAGAAGGGGAGGGGGGAGAGGTTGCTCTAATCCACTGCATTACGGATCAAATCCAACGCTCTAATTTATCCTTTAAAGCCACGGATCTACAGATTACCTCTATGACCGCTGCCCTGCTCTGCACGAAATTAGAAAATGCACGAAACAGCTGGTCAAGTGCTGTTCGGATGCAACCTGCGGCTCGGGGCTACCGAGCCGGGCGGCCCCGCAGCCGCGGCTCCGATCGGGCACGGCGCATCTCCGCTGGCCTGACGGTCACCCTAGACCCGAACCCCCGGCCCCGGGGCTCAGCTTGCATTGCCTTGCATCACAGAAAAGCCCGGGGGACCAAACGCAGAGGGGAGACGTCCGGGTGGCGATGTGAGTGCCCCGGCACACCAATCACTCCCTCGCCAGCACCCCCAGCGCTCCTCAGCGCTGCGGTGCCTGCAGAGCCCCATGGCCGGGGGGATAGGGCTCCCCTTGTCCCTGCGGCGCGGGGGGCTGCACGCCGCCACCCTGCAGTCCCCTTGTCCCCAGGGGCGGCGGGGGCCGCCCGGTACCGGCATGTCTGGCGGCGGCGGAGACGCTGCTACCCCCCGCCGAGGCGAGACCCCCGGCCATGCCGAGCCGCGGACTCCCCCTTCCTCTCGCTCTCCCTTTCCCTCTCCCTTTCCCTCTCCCTTTCCCTTTTTTCTTGTCCCGCCCGGTTCGGCCTTGTGCCTGCCGTACCCTCTCGACCCGTGTTTGTCCGTCTCTTTGCCTGTCTCTCTCTCCTTGTTCTGTGCTTTTCAGTCCCTGTCCTCTCTTCTCCCTCTCCTTCGCTCTCTCTCCCTCCCTCCCCAGACTTGTTCTTGCCTGGTCCTCTCCCTCTCTCGACTCTATCCCTGCCGGTGTTCCTGTCTCTGCCGGTGCCCCTTTCCGGCCCGTCCCCGCTCGATGGACTGGAGCTCTCCCTTCAGCACCACCCGCACCTGCGCCGGGTCCCGCCACCTGCCCCTGGCTGTGCCGAGATCTGCCTGGGGCGCTGAGGTTCTGACAGACCCACGGGGAGAGCAGAAGGGTGGAAAGGGACCTCCTGCTCTTCCCAGACAGTAGAGCATCTTTCCTTCCCGCAGTGTGGATGTGGGAGGCAGGATGAGGTTGCAGTGTGTCTCCCTATGCCCCAAAGCTGCCCCAGTTGGAACCAGCATACGAGGCAAGAGGAAAAATGAGGGAACATCTCTGCAGGTTCAGAGCCAACCTGGGTTTGTAGGGCACCTTTGCACAACAGCAGGTAGCTAGGAAACGATTTGAGCTGGGCAGGTGGTGCCTGGGCATTGTGGCATGCTGGTAGAAGCTTTGCAGACATGTGTTTACCCTCTGACAGCTGCCCACCCTCACCCCACTCTGCCCACCTACACAGCCCTTGTACTGTCTACACAGATGCAGCCTCTCGCTCTCCTACACACCTCCGTGCAGCACCCTCCCAGCTCTGATGAAAAGCATCCCTGTCTCGCTCCCACAGATGAGCCACCCATGAGAGAAGAAAGGGAGAGAAGAGAGCTGTTGAGCTGCAGCTTTGCCTCTGGAGGCAGGCAAACTCTGCTCTGGTCAAAAGTCAAAGAAAGATGTGTTTAACCAAATCTCAGGTCCTGGGCTTACTAGCCAGCCTCTCAGCACAGATTCTGCTCCTCCAAAAGAGACTCTCACTTTGCCTGGAGGTTCAGAGCAAGATTGAAACATGTTTCATGTCTCAGTGTCTAGGGAGAGAGGCCTGGAGGAGAGGAGAGTGGCTGTGTTTGTCTGCTGCGCAGGTGTAGCAGGGTTCTTCATCAGACCTAACTTTTTTGTCCCAGATAACTTCCATGATTCAACATTTCTGAGAAAAAACAGTGTCACTAATAAAAGCAGGAGCAAACCAAGCCTGTAGGCACTGGATCTGCAGTGACAAACCACCGAGAGACATCTTCGGCGGAACTGGAGGGAAAGCTGCTCAGAACTGATCCAGCTTTCACTCCCACCTCCCTCATTCTCCTGTCACAACTACTGAGAATAAAAATCTCCAATGCTCCCTCAACTCATCAATTTAAAGTAGACTGAGCCTTGCAATAGAGATACAGGATCCAGCCTGGGTTTTATCTTTACATAAGCAGACTGTGTTTTCTCCATGTTTTAACAGCTTACATCAAAATAATAATAACAAAAAATACAGAGAAGCCTTTTCATGTCCTGGAAGACTGAGTGAAGGGACTGTGTCTCATGGATGACATTAATCCTGCCTCCGTAGGGAGTGTCAGGAGCTGTAACCAAGCAGAGGGAGGGAGAGAGGAAGAAAGGAAGGGAAGGAATAGTGAAAGGGAAGTGATAAGGAAGGAACAGGGAAGGGAAAGAATAAGGAAGGGAAGGGAAGGGAAGGGAAGGGAAGGGAAGGGAAGGGAGAGGGAGAGGGAGAGGGAGAGGGAAGGGAGAGGGAAGGGAAGGGAAAAGGAAGGGAAGGGGGAAGGGAAAAGGAAGGGAAGAGGGAAGGGAGAGGGAAGGGAATGGAACAGAAGGGAAAGAAAGGAATGGGGAAAGGAAGGGGAAGGGAGGGGAAGGGAAGGAATAGGGAAGGAATAGGGAAAGGAAGGGAAGGGATAGGGAAAGGAAGGGAAGGGAGGGGAAGGAATAGGAAATGGAAGGGAAGGAATAGGGAAAGGAAGGGGAAGGGAGAGGAAGAGAAGAGAAGGAATAGGTAAGGAATAGGGAAAGTATAGGGAAGGAATAGGGAAAGGAAGGGGAAGGGAGGGGAAGGGAAGAGAAGGAATAGGTAAGGAATAGGGAAAGGAAGCAGAAGGGAGAGGAAGGGAAGGAATAGGGAAGGAATGGGAAAAAGAAGGGAAGTGAGGGGAAGGGAAGGAATAGGAAATGGAAGGGAAGGAATAGGGAAAGAATACGGAAGGAACAGGGAAAGGAAGGGGAAGGCAGGGGAAGGAATAGGGAAGGAATAGGGAAAGGAAGGGAAGGGAGGGGAAGGAATAGGAAATTGAAGGGAAGGAATAGGGAAAGAATATGGAAGGAATGGAAGGAATAGGAAAAGAAAGGGAGGGAATAGGAAAAGAGTAGGGAAGGAATAGGGAAGGAATGGGGAAAGGAAGGGAAGGGAGGGGAAGGAATAGGAAATGCAAGGGAAGGAATAGGGAAAGAATAGGGAAGGAATAGAGAAAGGAAGGGAAGGGAGGGGAAGGAATAGGAAATTGAAGGGAAGGAATAGGGAAAGGAAGGGAAGGGAGGGGAAGGGAAGGAATAGGAAATTGAAGGGAAGGAAGAGGGAAAGGAAGGGAAGGGAGGGGAAGGGAAGGAATAGGAAATGGAAGGGAAGGAATAGGGAAAGAATAGGGAAGGAGTAGGGAAGGGAAAGGAAAGGAGTGGAAAGGAAGGGAAGGAATAGGAAAAGAAAGGGAGGGAACAGGAAAAGAGTAGGGAAAGAATAGGGAAGTGAAGGAATAGAGAAGAGAAGGAATAGGGAAGGAATAGGGAAAGGAAGGGAAAGAATAGGGAAGGAACAGAGAAAGGAAGGGAAGGGAAAGAATAGGGAAAGGAAGGGAAGGGAAGGAACAGGGAAAGGATAGGGAAGGGAAAGGAGGGGAAGGGAAGGAATAGGAAAAGAAAGGGAGGGAATAGGAAAAGGGTAGGGAAGGAATAGGGAAGGGAAGGGAAGGGAAGGGAAGGGAAGGGAAGGGAAGGAAAAATCCATTTTCCACTGGAATGGAAGAATGGTGAAGCAGATTCCCCCCCCCCCCATTCTCTTTAAGATGCTCCTGCAAAGTGATGCTTATGATCTGTCACTGTCAAAATACTGGCTTCATATTTTAGGATAAAGTAAAAAAAAAAAAAAAAGAAAAACCCACCAAAAAAAAACACCAAAAAAAAAGTAATTCCTCATTCAGTGCTGTAGTGTTGATATGATGAGCTGTTGGCAGGACGGGGGAGAAGTTGTCTGGGGATGAATTTGCCTATGCACGTGCATGTGTATGCAAGATGGGTAGATAAGGAGATGAGCACAGGGAGTATGTGAATAACAAGAACAGTAGTTAATTTGGAGCAAGCATTAGAAAATAACAATATTTACTGCAGGAATTTGATATTTTCCTGCTGTAAAACCAACATAATGAGAGAACTTGGATGTGTGGCACTCATAAATATTATCTCAGTTTTCCTTCTCTGTGGAGATAGAGTTCCCTTGGACAGAGTCTGCTTGTGACCCATGAGATGGAGTATTTCCCCATCCCACCTTTCAACCATAGGTAAATCACTTCACCCATGTGTCAATATTTTCCTGGTTTTTGAATAGGGTAGAGATTATGCTGTATGCCTTTCTTTGGAAAACCTTGACAGCTGGGCATAAGGAATTCCTGTAAGAGCAATTTATTGTTGTTATTACATACTGTGTAGATGTCCTCCAGAAATTAGCACAGCATATCACAGCCAGCCCCTCTCCCTCACCCCAGACTTGACATTGCTGAGTGTCACCATTCTGCTCTCCCCTATGTCCAGTCCAGGCGGGGGCTTTCTCTGCTATGGGCCCTTTCCCTTATGTCCCTTCAGCAAGCGGGGTGAGAAGGCGCTGGAAAAATCTATACAGCTGTCATCCAACTGGTGCTTTCATCTTCTAGTTCAATAACCTGGGCTACACTTGATGATGACTGGCAGGTGACAGTTTTGGTAGCTTGGTTCCCAGATCTCTGAGTTGTCTGTGCTCAGATGTTTTAAGAAGAATAAAATACAGTTTCAGTGAATGCCATGCTCTGATACAGCCTGCTCAACATCTTTCAAGGTCTCGATTTAAATTGAATCCCAAATTATGTATAATTTCTTCCAACTCCAAACGTGCATTGCCTCAGACAGCCCCATTAGTTTAGCATTCATGATACAGTCTGATGGTGGTTTTTCTCTGAAATGAGCGAGTTAATTTCTGCTATTTGCTGTGATCATTAGGAAGAAATTTATGGTTTGTCATAAATCCGGTGCTGCTTGCCTTAAATTATCGCTTAAATACAAGTCTTATCAAGGCTTTCTGGGCCTCTTTTCTTTCCTTTTTTTTTTTTTTTCTCTTTTCCCAGTTATTTAGCTTTAAAAATGATCAGGTCCTGAAGATCTCTGGAGGTGGAGCTTCTCCACCACCTCCAGGCAATCTATTCAGTTCACTGTTATCCTTTCAGAGTATTTCTTCATGCCTAACTTGACACATTCCCTTGTAGCAGTCTAAGGCCTTAGTCCTCGCCTAGTGGCTACAGAGAAAGATGAACCCTTTCACTCTGCAGTCTTTCACATACTTGAAAGTGGCTACCATGTCTTCTCTAGATGAAGCCACCCTTTTTCCCTCAATCCTTTCCTTTGGATTGTGTTTTGGAAACCTCTGAAAAAAAGACTGAAGGACCAGGGATATTGGTAGTGTTGTTCAACTACCTGAGAGCAGAGGGACCCCAGCACTGAGGCCAGGCTCATCGACAGCAAGTAGTCATATTTTATCATCTACATTTTTGATGTAGATTGCCAGTTGTGGTATATCAGTTCTGCTGGGAGGTTCAGTGAGGAGGACACTTACTAACAAGAGGAGAGATGGTAACTAAATGCTTGACAGATGGGCATGACTTTAGCACACTGTCAAGTGTGTGCTGTGTCTCAATTTATGACTTAAGCTACTGAAACTCTTTTTCAGCTCCCATCTGGCCAATCTTCACCTGCCCTTCCCTCTTCCTTCCTTCAAGGACAGTGTTGAGAAAGAGAGCATTTTTATACAGCCATACCTCCTGCTTCAGTATGCCGAGGCTTCCCCAGGCTGGTACAGCTGCTCTTTTCTCATTACAAACCTCCCAGCTTATCATTCAGTGTAAAACTAAGCTAGTATGTAACGTTTGGTGTACAAGGTATTTATGCAGGGACACATTATGATTCCAATAGAGACATGCTTTGAAAACCAATCCAGACAGTTCTAAAGTAAATGAGTAAAATAATCTGCCACCCAATGATATATCCATGGCTTGCTGTATCTTTGTATTTGAGAGACATTTTCAGGTCAGTAAGCCATGTGAATGAAGAGGAGAAATGGAATTCAGAGGGGAAAAATGCACCTAGAACCCAGCTCTTCAAAAGAGCTTGTTCTCCACCTTTCCCCGTGACGATGTTCTTTAGTGAGTAGATGTCCAGCACTTCAGAAGACAGAGTGAAACGTTTATTGACAAAGGGTCAAGCCCCTCCAAATGAAGAAAAAGTTCTTGAGTAGGCTGTAAAAGATATTTTATGTCTATCAACCAAAACCTACCTTCCGAACATCTAAATAGCAGCCCACTGCACAGACCAGGCTGTTGCTTCTGCCAGAAAGTCCAAGACTCTGGTGACTCCAGTAGCAAGAGCACCAAGGGTATATTTAGACAAGGAAAAAACTTGTGGCTTTCTAATACATGTCTTTGGGGTCTCCTAATTCACAGTATATATATATATTTCTTTTATTATTTTTATTTTTTTTTTAACTGGACTTGGTGCCTACACTACAAGGAAGGCCATCCTTTAAAACATTAGCTAATTTATTTTCTGTGCTCTGCCTGAGCTGGCTACATGGGACTGTTTCTCCTCCTGCAACCAAGGAGCTCCCATGATGGTTGCATTCCTCTGATGCTGGTGGTGACTCACAGGGGGAGACCTGTGACTGCGGGATACCCTCTATTTACAGATGCTGAACAAGGAATACAGAGCTATTGTCACAAAAAATCATAGAGCAGTCACTAACATTGACTCACCCTGTGTGAAAGTCCTTATGTGTCTCTCTGTCCTTCCTAGCCTATCTCCCTCATCCCTGGAGTCATATAGACATCTTGTCATCTTTTTGGGAGCAGATGATAAAGACCAAAGGGAAAATGTGTTTCCAAGGAGCTGGGATACTGCATTGTTGGTGATGCTCTGGGCTGTTCTAGCTGGCCTGTACAATGAAGCACCAGGCCTGCTAGAAACAAGTGCACTGAGTCACAGTTTAGAGTGTGCCCTGCTGTGTTAGGAAAGCTGTCACAAAAATCAACATTTGGCTCACTTGCTGCTTGCTGGTGGTGTCAGGAAACAAACTTTTGCAATTCAGTAAAGTTCAGTGTGTCAGAGTGTAACAGCAGGAAGGAAAACTGTTGAGGACAGAAGGGAAGGGACTGTTGCAGGGTAGAAGGGACTTATGGGCCTTAGCTCAGCCCATGGCTATTGTCCCTGGCAGTGGTGCACCCACTCCTCCATCCCCTTTGCCCTGCAGGTGACCCTGAGCCCTGTCTCCATAACAGTGTTTGAAGTGTCACCCCAAGGGACCCGAGATCCTTCCCTTCAAGTGCCTACAGCTGCCCCCTTCATTAAACCCTGACCACATCTGGCTGGGTACCAGAGAAAAGGATGAATGCTGTGGCAAAAAAAAAACTATAGGAAAGCTTAGGCAGAGCAAAGAAAAGGGAGGAGGAGAAGGGGAAAATGCTACATTTCTTCCTGCAAAGCTCTGAGTATCTTCTGCAGGTGTCTGGGTGCTCTCTAACTCCCATCATCCCCAGAAAGCTTTGGTACCAGACATTATACCCTGACAACAAGATGTCATCCAGGGATTTGATTGGACTCTTCCTGCTTTCAAGATACTTCGGCTAGTAGAACAGTACACAACAAAATGTCCCTTTCTGTTTCAGCTGACTGATTTGAAGCTCCTGAGCCAAACAGATAAAGCCAACTGAGTGGTTCCATCACCCCTAGGTGAATACCACAGCAAGGAAAGGTATTGAACCCATTTTCATTTTGTTCTGCATCATTTCCAGACAGGACACTGCGGGGCAGAGCTCTTAAGCAGTAGAGAATCAAAATAATAAATGTAAATTGTGCTTATTGCAGGGGAGGATTAAAACCCAAAGTAAAGGACATAAATATGTGAGGGTGGTAATCTGAAGCAACCTACTGTCTGTGGGAGCAGCTCCAAAAGCTGTGCACTGCCCTGCTTCACAGGGTTGGCACCTTCCTCCCCACCTCCAGCTGGGTGCCCAAACCTCATCTGCTCTGTTGTTGTTAAGCATTGTGTCAAATCTGTATCAGGCACATAAAGGCACAAGAGTCCTGGTC
The DNA here is from genome assembly GCF_028554395.1 of Pezoporus wallicus. Taxonomy (NCBI): domain Eukaryota; kingdom Metazoa; phylum Chordata; class Aves; order Psittaciformes; family Psittacidae; genus Pezoporus; species Pezoporus wallicus. The sequence goes on along the minus strand of NW_026642292.1, from coordinate 3,399,319 downwards.
TTCCTTTCTGCTTGTGAAGTGTCATGCACACCTAGGCAATCCTATAAATAATAAAGAACAATAACACATGCACATATTCATAACCAAGCCACTGTTTACATAGTGAATATTCAGCACCCACCAGATGGTTCTTCTTGCACTGTCTACAAAATGGAAATGACCAGTTACTAAAGATAAAATATTCCTTCCCTTTTGCTGCTTCCCTAGGGCTCCTACTTGTTGTTCTCTTGCAGAACTGCTGCTCTCCAGAGAAGTAAGCCTTTCAGCCTTGGGAACAGTGAAATCAGATCTGAAATATGAAATGTTTCAGCAGAAGTTGCAGATAAATGAACAGAGTGTTAAATCAATTCCAGAAAATAGACTAGGATTAATCCTCCTGCCTGCCACAGCAGTGCTCTGGGAGAACTGATCTCTCCCTGCCACCACATGGCTGCCGCCCTTGCCATCAAGATGCTCCTCCAGTGGGTCTATAACAGCAGTTCCTAAATTACTTTGGCTCTGCAAAAATGCTCTCAGCTAGTGCACTACATGCACTGCACACAGCCACTGCCTCAGCCACACTGCAGGTGGCAATGGTTTTAGCTACGTGTTTGCTAAACAAAGGGCCAGGTTCTGCCTGCTTTGTTTCCACCATCCCCAGTGGTGCTGTTTCCATTATGTAAAATGCACTAACAGCACCGACAGCAGAGACCAGCCCTCCAGCCCCTAGTGCCAAGTCAAAAACCATCTCACTTCTTCCCCTTTGCTGTCCCCATGTGCCATATGGACAGTTGCCCAGCTCCATTGAAGCAGCCAGTCCCGTCCCATCAGGTACCTGGGTATGAAAGATACTGGGCTCAATCTCTGACAGATTAGAAGGAGCTAGAGCCCAGGCACTTCACTTTCTGAGCACATATTTAAGCCTTTAAGCCCTGGATTTGGTGCAGAAAAAGGGCCATTATCCTGACCAGTCCAGTGCTCACATGGAACAGATTCCCACACTGATCCCTGAGGGGGACGAGGTGTTTTCTGTGCAGCACTAAGCCAAACCTCTGTTGAGTCCCATTCACCATCCAGGGCATCCTCTAGGCAGCATTCTGTCCATACTGATGATGAAAAGCATCTTTTCCTGGAACAGATCTGGCTTGCTTTAGAGGAAGAAATTCTAAGCCCTGATCAGGAAAAGGATGAGAGGCAGAACCAGGTTCTCTTCTGAGGAGGCTGGAGGCAGCCCCACATTCACCGGTTTCCAGCCCCCATGTGGCCTGGACTCCCAGGAGAGGCAACAATATTTCTTTGTGCCTGGGATGTATGAAGATATCCCTTGGGCCCTGAGGCCAATATCCTTTCTGAGCTGGGCAGGGCTGAAGGGTAAACCTTGTCCCAGTAATATCATCTCCCTAAATAAGCCAAGGAAAAAGAACTAAAGATGCTCCTTTCTTTTCTTGGCTGAAGGAAAAGAAAGCCACAATTAGATCATGGATAGCTGTTTGCCGCATTCCAGGAACCACCTGATGTATTTGGTATCAAACAAATGAAACCCTTGGCACTGCTCTGAGTGAGCCCAGGGTTAGGCTGATGGCACCATATCGAGACAACCACACATCTGACTGCCTGAAGAGTGGGCATACTCCTGCCAGATAATATTTTCCCTCATTCTCAAGCTTCTGGGCATCTCCACAGGCCAGTGATGGTCCAGGGCCAACAGAGCCAGTGTAGTATCTGTTGTGGGGGTGCTACCTTCAGCCTTAGCTCTTGCCCCTTCTTTGCAGGGGCAGTGACTGAACAAGGAAAACCCAGGAGAGCACTGCAGTGGAGGAGCAGCAGACCTCCTCAGTGGAGGACTGCAGAGGATGACTACAGAGGACAGCAGTGTAAACAGCAATGAGCGAGGTGAATTATTCACCCCTGAAGACCCAGTAAGAGTTATTGGGAGAAAACAGGAAAAAGAAGAATAAATACAAGGGAGAAGTCCCCTTGCAGTGAGACTTGGACTTGCTCCAGACTTGTCTTCACTTACTTCTCTCAGATTCCTGTGTGGTGGATTTGGGGTATGCACAGCCAGTACCAGCTTTCCAAAATGCCAGCCAGCAGCAGAAGCCAGAATCTGCTTCACTCACAGCTGAGGAAAGGGGGCTGCCCCATAGAGCTGGAGGGGGGCAGTGAGCAGCCTGTGTCCAGAGAGCACAGGGACAGCAGCCACGTAGGTGGGAGCAGGGACAGGGTCACGTTGGGGGTTCCGAGTGGATTGTGCCAAGGGGAGCCCTGGTGTGGTGTGGAAGGAGCTGGGAAATAGGAGTGGAAGAGGTGAAGACGTGGGGATGAAGGGGACTTCTGTGTGTTGTGAAAGCTGGAAAGACGAGGGTGGTCGGAATTAGAAAGAGCCAGTGGAGGGGCTGGGGTGATGGCCGGGAGGGGGGCTGAGCAGGAGACACCGGCTTCCAAAGCACCCTCCCGACCCCAGTACTTCTCCTGCGACCTCCCCGGGCACCCAGCTACCCTCCCCGGGCCCCTCCTCCCCCCCACCCCCTTTTCCAGGACTGCCGCTGGCCCCTCTCCGGCACCTCTGCAGCCGGGGAAGAGCTGCAGGTCCCCGTACGACGGAAGAGCCCATCCCACATGGGGAACGGCAGCCGGGGCTACTGGGGAGCGGCTGGCACATGGGGACTGCAGAGCTGCCCCACACACCGGGAGCGGCGGGGATGTCCGGGCTAGCCGGCAGGTGGTGCTGGGAGCTCGCTGGGAGGCAGGGAAGCGACGGGAGGGAATAGGGAAAGACTAGGAAAGGGCTAGGGAAAGACTAAGGAAGTACTAGGGAAGAGAGGGAAAGACTAGGGAAGGGCTAGGGAAAGACTGAGGAAAGACTAGGGAAAGGCTAAGGAAAGACTAGGGAAGGGCTAGGGAAGGGCTAGGGAAAGACTAAGGAAAGACTAGGGAAAGGCTAGGGAAAGGCTAGGGAAAGACTAGGGAAGGGCTAGGGAAAGACTAAGGAAAGACTAGGGAAAGACTAATGAAGGACTAGGGAAAGACTACGGAAAGACTTGGGAAGGGCTAGGGAAAACTAGAGAAGGGCTAGGGGAAGACTACGGAAAGACTTGGGAAGGGCTAGGGAAGGGCTAGGGAAATTCTAGGGAAAGACTAAGGAAAGACTAAGGAAGGGCTAGGGAAAGACTAAGGAAAGACTAGGGAAAGACTAAGGAAGGACTAGGGAAAGGCTAGGGAAAGGCTAGGGAAAGGCTAGGGAAGACTTGGGAGAGGCTAGGGAAAGACTAGGGAAGGGCTAGGGAACAGCTAGGGAAGGGCTAGGGAATGGCTAGGGAAAGACTTGGGAAGGGCTAGGGAAACCCTAGGGAAACACTAGGGAAAGACTTGGGAAGGGCTAGGGAAAGACTTGGGAAGGACTAGGGAAAGGCTAGGGAAAGACTAAGGAAAGACTAGGGAAAGACTAAGGAAGGACTAGGGAAGGCCTAGGGAAAGACTAGGTAAAGACTAAGGAAGGGCTACGGAAAGGCTAGGGAAAGGCTAGGGAAATACTAGGGAAAGGCTAGGGAAAGACTAGGAAAAAAACTAAGGAATTACTAGGGAAGGTCTAGGAAAGGACAAGGAAGAGCTAGGGAAAGACTAGGGAAGGACTTGGGAATAGCTAGGGAAAGACTAGGGAAGGGCTAGGGAAAGGCTAGGGAAAGACTAGGGAAAGACTAAGGAAGGACTAGGGAAGGGCTAGGGAAAGACTCGGAAAAGACTTGGGAAGGGCTAGGGAAATTCTAGGGAAGGGCTAGGGAAAGACTAGGGAAACACTAAGGAAGGTGCTAAGGAAGGGCTAGGGAAAGACTAAGGAATGACTAGGGAAGGGCTAAGGAAAGACTAGGGAAAGACTTGGGAAGGGCTAGTGAAAGACTTAGGAAGGGCTAGGGAAAGACTAGGGAAAACTAAATAAGGACTAGGGAAGGGCTAGGGAAAGACTTGGGAAGGGCTAGGGAAAGACTTGGGAAGGGCTAGGGAAAGACTAGGGAAAGACTAAGGAAGGTGCTAAGGAAGGGCTAGGGAAAGACTAGGGAAGGGCTAGGGAACGGCTAGGGAAAGACTAGGGAAAGTCTTGGGAAGGGCTAGGGAAGGACTTGGGAAGGGCTAGGGAAAGACTTGGGAAGGGCTAGGGAAATACTAGGGAAAGACTTGGGAAAGGCTAGGGAAAGACTAGGGAAGGGCTATGGAAGGGCTAGGGAAAGACTAGGGAAAGACTTGGGAAGGGCTAGGGAAAGACTAGGGAAAGACTAGGGAAGGGCTAGGGAAAACTAGGGAAGGGCTAGGGAAAGACTAGGGAATGACTTGGGAAGGGCTAGGGAAAGACTAGGGAATGGCTAGGAAGGGCTACGGAAAGACTAGGGAAAGACCTGGGAAACCCTAGGGAAAGACTAGGGAAGGGCTCGGGAAACACTAGGGAAGTGCTAGAGAAGGGGTAGGGAAAGGATAAGAAAGGGAAGGAAAGGGCAATTATGGGAAGGGAAGGACTCAGAAAAGAATAGGAAAGTGAAAGGAAAGGAAGGAAAGAGAAAGAGAAGGAATAGGGAAGGGAAGGGAAGGGAAAGGAAGCACAGCCCTACAAACAGACTCACCACAGAAAGCCCTGACAAGCTGCTTCCAAAGCCTGCTCCTACTTGGGTAGTCTGGGCAACCCTTGTGTGGCCCTGACTACCCCCCAGCTGGAGGCCCCAGACATCTACAAACATGGTCTTCTTCAGGGAAGCATGACTCCTTCCTATGCTCTCCCTTACCAGAGAGGCAGCCAGAGGAAACTGAGCAACAACTAAGCTGAAAGGAAGCTGCAATCCCACCCTCACTGCCAGGGTGGGATCAAGTCACCTCCCCAAAGCCTTCATCATCTTGCCCAAGGGGAAGTAGCAGCAAATGAAGGAGCTACAGAGAGAAAATCATCACAGACCACCAAACTCACTCCAGCACAACTGACACACATACTGGATTGGTCACCGACAGGGAGCAAAAGAGCTGCTGCATCTACCTTGTGTCAGTGTGCTAGAGCTCTGCCTGAGGCTCTTGGAGATCTGCTGAAGCAGTGGCAGAGCTGCCAGTTGCTGAGCTACCTGAGAAGATGGATGAAGGACCAGAAACAAGGCCCTGATCACCAGTGACCACCAGTGTTTCAGGACTCTACTCTTGTCCTGGGGTAGCATTGTTAGCCGTTAATCGTATGTCATTCACTCATGTTTCTCTTCTAGTTTCAGGTCATTTGAGCATTCCCAGATCCTCCTTCTTGTAACTCCAGCCTGTTCAACCCTATATTACCTCTACTTGAGTGGTGGCTTCATTTTAGCGCATGTGGAAAGGAGAGGAGGGAGAAAGGAAGTGTAAAGATCACGATGAAGCAAGTTGAAGATGATGAACTGTAAGTAAAGCCAACACCATGATCAGGGAAATTACTAAATAATTACTTGTTGATGACTAGGCTCAAAAATTGACTGCATGTTCCAGGCTAAGAAGTGGGTGAAAACAGCTCATGAGTGTGTCAGAAGAGTAAAGAGGAGTTGTGCTCTTCACACAACATGTGGCTTACCCATGCAGCCCTTTGCTGCAAGGTGTTCTGGATGACCACATTGTATATGGCACCCAAATCTCTTACAAGAACAATTTGCAGGTACAGGATGCCTTGTGCTGGTGAGTGGGAGAGGACAGTGCTCTGTTCTTATGTTCTTCTAGAGGTGTTTGCTACCAGCTGCTTCTAGAAGCAGAATGCTAGTCCACAGAAATATCTTTTTATGTTGCTATTCTGTACATGGAGAAAAGGATGACGAGCTAGGTTTTGTTGTGCATTTTGTATGTGATACAGCCTATTTAGAGTTAATGATTTTCATAAAGGGCCAGGCCACCATGTATTTGCTAGCTGCGCTGCTGGCAACTATTTTAGCTGGGGAGAACATCAGTGCATTGAGTGTTTGCTCCCAGGAAGGCTGGGAATGTGGGCAGGGACAGCCTGCACACAGAGGCCTGCTTTTGGCCAGAACAGTAATATGGTTCATTACATGATGGGCATCTTCCTCGCTGGGTCTCTAGGCTCAGCCTGTCAGCTTACATCCTTCCCCCATAATCCACTGACATTCTCATTAAAAACACCATCACTTTTCCCTGGCATCTCTGCAATCAATCTTTCATTGCTCGAATCATCACAGCAAATGCCATTTCCTGAAGGTCAGGTGCTCAGCCTGGATCTTCTCCTCTGTCAGGAACTGGCAGTTGCAACTCGTGACATGGAGGGGTCATTTCCCTGAGACTTGCAGGAAAGATTCGACTCTGATCCATGACCTCCACTTTAGGCTCCATAAACCACATATTTATTTTGTTTCTTTCTTACACACATGTGCATCACAGAGGGGGATGTGTTTTCCCCAGAGGGAATTAACCTGCATTCGTATCTGCATGCATGTCCAGACCACAAGGAAGCAACACAGCATGCCCTGGGCTTTCAGAGCAGACATGGGGACAGGTCAGTGTGTCTGTTGTTGAAAGGGTAGGTGGGCAGTGGGCCTGACCTCTGGGGAAGTACAGACTAGCTGCGTCCAGAGTAATGAAAGGATGTTTGATGTACAAAAGCTGGCTTGGTGTTACCAAGTGCAAGCCTGCAGGTATAGAAGAAGAAATCCAATGGGTCCTTCTTCAAGGGGGTGAGCAAAGTGCTAAATGCTGCAAAAGGCAGGATCTGGGGTGGGAAGAGTGGAGGAACATTTGGCTAGTGGCAGGATGCTGGGATAAATAGAGGAAAACCCTGAGCAGGAAGCTGCACCAGATGCTTGCAGTGATACAGGAGTGGGTGGGAGAAGCCTCAGGGCCCTTCTGGAGGCAGCAGTGGCTGATCTCTGGGAGGGCTGGGGTGGTATTCTTTGAGATAAGCAGCTGGGTTTCAGCTGCACTGGTGGCTTGGGCAACTTGAGCTCCCTGTGCTGATGGCCCAACCACGGTGCCTTTTGGAGCAAGGCTGGCAGTGGCTGGGCAGCACTGTGGGCAGACCTTGCTTCCCGAGGGCAGCCAAAAAACCGGGACCAGAAGCCATGGAGTGCTCCCATGCTTGCAAGTGCTGAGCACTGTCCTGCCTGACTAGCAATTGGGAAGAGCCAATTAGCATATTTTAATGTAACGGATTAGTGCCTGGTCACGCTGCCTGGGTGGTTGGTGATGCTCGAAGTGGATTTGAAATTACAAGCATGCAGGCACCAGACCACTAGGGAGCTGGCATAGAGGAGAGGCAATTTCTTGGATTAGCAGCTGCAGCCTCAGTTTCTATTCCCAATGGCAAGCTGCCTTCAGAGAGCACTGCAAAGGTCCAGGGTGAGCACTTGAAAATTAAGAAATTAACTTCCTTTAATTAACAGAATTGGGGTGGCTGCTGTGATGGTGGCTCAGCCTCTGCTGCAGCTCTTCCAGCCTCTCCTTTTGCAAAGCACGAGCCCTGTGTTCTCCTGTGGGAAAGGAGAAGCATCTTGCTCGGGACCAGAGATCCCCTGCAGGCAGATCCCGGGGAAAGGAGCAGAGCCCTGCCCTGTGCAGGGGGATGTGGGTCTGTCGAAGCCGGCTCTGACACAGATTTTGGGGGGTAGGTGGGAAGTGCTGCCCTGCATTGAGGCCCTGGCCAGGCTGTGCATGGCTGATGCTGCCTGCCCGGACAGTGCTCACATCCTCCCATGCTCAGGGATCCAGCAGTGGTGCACTGGGAGAAGCTGCTGCCTGCTGGAGCTCTGTTTCCTTAGCTATGGGAGGCAGGAGGTATTTCAGGAAGGAGGCAGGCAGGTGTGGGGAGCAGCCTCCCTCCTGAGGCTCACTCACCCTTCCTTTGCACCAGGACTAGACTGCTCAGATTCCATTTTCCAGGTGCTTGCTCGGAGACTTGAATCCAGCTGGAAGGAATGCCAAGCGCCCACAGCCCGGCTGAAGTCAGCACAGAAGGTCTGTGCCCTGTGCTGTGCCAACAACAGAGGAAACCACCCAGCATCGCTGGGCAAATGCACTTTAACCTCCTCAGGTGTGAGCTTCCATCAATACCCAGGGGATAATCTCCCCCTTGTCCTAGGGATGAAAAGAAATTCATTCCTCCTTTTGAAGCGTGAGCATAATGTAATGATAAGAAAAAAATCCTCCAAGGAAACAAGTAATTCTGTCCTGGAAGCAGTCTGCAGGTGAGAAGGTCTGAGGCAACATCCAGCTTATGCCACTACCAGCTATTCCCAGCCCTGTTTCCCACTGCCATGTTCAGACCTGTCCACACTGCAGAGCCCCATGAAGCCCCACTGGCTCCCTTACGTGTGCAAGGGAAGTGAGGGCTCTCTTCCATGGTTGCCTACAGGCAAACCCTGGATGAGGGCTTGTGAGTTGTGCTCGCCACACCCCAGCTGGCCCACCCATCCTGGTGGTAATCAGCCGGCACGGGGACATCCTGGGATTGCTGTGCCATGCTAGGCTGGCCTGCTTGGGCACACAGACACAGTCGTGTTGGCTCCAGGAGCAGGAAACAGCAGCTAAAGGATGTTTTCATACTCACACCCACCCCAAGTCTGCCCCTGGCCTGCACAAGCTGCAGTTTTCCAGGGACATACACCAGCTCCACAGGGATATTCAAAGGCACATCCCTGGCTAAATGCCGCACCTTTGCCAGCACTTGGCTCTGAGGCTGGGAGACACAGGAGCTGCCCAAGGAGAAACTACAAGCCTTTTTCTTTTCAGATGAGCAAAGCAGTCTTTTTCTCCAGTCTTTGTTCTCAAGTAGTCACCATCTTGCCTGAAAAGTGTCTAGACAAACTCAGCCTGAGTCCCTGAGCCTGCCTGGGCTTTACAGCTTACATAGTAAAAGCCGTAAGAAATGGAAAAGGGGAATTGCAATTGGGAGCATCACACAGACAGCAGGATGCAGTGCTACAGCTCCGACTATGAAGCAGCTCCCTGTGCTGCATCTTCGTGCTGCCTCTGGCTGCGGCTCTGCATCTCTCCTGCACTGCTGCAGGGTTTAAGCAGTGCAGGAAGGAGGTAAAGGGCTGCTCTGCACATAGAGCTGGAGGCTGAGCCACACGCTGCTTGTGCTTCCCAGGGGTGTGGAGGGACTTAAAACCTTGCAATGCCTAAGCCCTTGTAAATCCATAAGAAGAACCTGTAAGGATCTTCTTGGAATGAAGTCACAGTCACCGAGGCCCAATACATATTGGAAAATGAAGGATTTTTTCTCCTTGCTTGGATTTCTCTGGGTTTACCTCTTGGTCTGTTCTCTTCTGTTCAGTTCCATGCAGTTCAGTTTGGTTTGGTTCGGTTCAGTTCTGTTCTGTTTTCTCTATTCTGCTCTATTCTAGGCACAATCTGGGCCAGAGCTAGGAAGAAACAAGTATCAGCAAAGCATTTGACACAGTCTCCCACAGCATCCTCACGGCTAAATTGAGGAAGTGTGGTCTGGATGATCAGGTAGTGAGGTGGACTGCGAACTGGCTGAAGGAGAGAAGCCAGAGAGTTGTAGTCTATGGGGCGGAGTCTAGTTGGAGGCCTGTAACTAGTGGAGTGCCTCAAGGGTCAGTACTGGGACCAGTATTATTTAATATACTCATCAACGATTTAGATGAGGGAATTGAGTGTACTATCAGCAAGTTTGCTGATGACACTAAGCTGGGAGGAGTGGCTGACACGCCAGAAGGCTGTGCTGCCATCCAGCGAGACCTGGACAGGCTGGAGAGTTGGGCAGGGAATAACTTGTTGAAATATAACAAGGGAAAGTGTAGAGTCCTGCGTCTGGGCAGGAACAACCCCAGGTTCCAGTATAGGTTGGGGAACGACCTGTTAGAGAGCAGTGTAGGGGAGAGGGACCTGGGGGTCCTAGTGGACGACAGGATGACCATGAGCCAACACTGTGCCCTTGTGGCTAAGAAGGCCAATGGCATCCTGGGGTGTATTAGAAGGGGGTGGTTAGTAGGTCGAGAGAGGTCCTCCTTCCCCTCTACTCTGCCCTGGTGAGACCCCATCTGGAATATTGTGTCCAGTTCTGGGCCCCTCAGTTCAAGAAGGACAGGGAGCTGCTGGAGAGAGTCCAGCGCAGGGCAACGAAGATGATTAAGGGAGTGGAACATCTCCCTTATGAGGAAAGACTGAGGGAGCTGGGTCTCTATAGTTTAGAGAAGAGGAGACTGAGGGGTGACCTTATCAGTGTCTATAAATATATAAAGGGGGAGTGTCACGAGGATGGAGCCAGGCTCTACTCGGTGGCAAACAATGATAGGACAAGGGGTAATGGGTACAAACTGGAACACAAGAGGTTCCACTTAAACTTGAGAAGAAACTTCTTCTCAGTGAGGGTGACGGAACACTGGAACAGGCTGCCCAGGGAGGTTGTGGAGTCTCCTTCCCTGGAGACATTGAAAACCCGCCTGGACACATTCCTGTGTAACATTATCTAGGTGTTCCTGCTCCGGCAGGGGGATTGGACTAGATGATCTTTCGAGGTCCCTTCCAATCTCTAGCATACTGTGATACTGTGATACTGTGATCTCCAAGGAATGGCATAGGCACAGGGTAGGTTTTCTCAGCTTAGTGTGATCCTGATGTTTTGGCAGACCAAGGGAGGGGGAGTGGGTGGTCAGTCCTTTGGGACTGGGCTAGCTCACCAGCAGCAAGGTTGCCAGCTCTGCTCAGAAGTCAAGACTTCCCAGCAGCATTTGCCACTTTAACTGATGGAGCGTATTGGTTTCCATTATGAAGGAAGTTCAAAAGCAGAGTGACCAGCAGGTTGAAGGAGGTGATCCTGCCCCTCTATTCTGCTCTCATGAGACCTCACTTGGAGTATTGGGTAGAGTTCTGGTGTCCTCGACATAAAAAGGACATGGAACTGTTGGAACAAGTCCAGAGGAGGGCCACAAGGTTGATCAGGGGACTGGAGCACCTCCTGTATGAAGATAGGCTGAGAAAGTTGGGGCTGTTCAGCCTGGAGAAGAGAAGGCTGCGTGGAGACCTCATAGCAGCCTTCCAGTATCTGAAGGCGGCCTAACAAGGATGCCGGAGAGGCACTCTTCATCAGGGACTGTAGTGGTAGGACAAGGGGTAATGGGTTTACCCATTTAAGCAGTGCTTCAGGGGAAGTTCAGGTCAGATATAAGGAAGAAATTCTTTATTGTGGGGGTGTTGAGGCACTGGAATGGGTTGCCCAGGGAAGTTGTGAATGCCCCACCTCTGGCAGTGTTCAAGGCCAGGTTGGACAGAGCCTTGGGTGACATGGTCTAATGCAAGGCATTCCTGCCCATAGCAGAGGGGTTGGAACTAGACAATCTTAAGGTCCTTTCCAATCCTAACCATTTTATAATTCAGTATGTCAGAGAAGCCATGGCTTGTGCAAAACAGTCTGCACTTGCTGAGAAGTAGTATATTGGATATTGGGAACTCAATGGCAAATCATAATCACAAGTAATTTTAGAAAACCTACAGATCTGTTTCTCCCACAAGCCTCTGCCTCTCAGCATTTGCACAGCACATATTGTACTAAACCAGCACAGTCCTCTCTGCTTTTCCTGAGGCAGACAGTGTCACCTGCTGCCAGGCAGCAGCCAAGCCTCAGTGACGCTGTAGGACTGGTGCTGGCTTGTCTGGAGTAAAGGGGGCAAGCTGTGTGACTTCTCCACATCACACGTATTGCTGGGGCTGAAGGAAATGACAATGAAAGAGATTTGGAAATCTTTTTTTTTTGTTCAGCTGTTCCCTAAAGTTTTAGGCTTCTATTGTTTGCGCTATAGTAGCTTCTAGAAGTCACCAGTCAAGGAAAAGGTCTTATTTATAGTAAAGTTTTATCTAAATGCACCTTGTTGTAGCCCACCTGTGCTCTGCACCATGCTCCAGCAGAGCATAAATCGTCTGAGTCCCACCTCAGGCTTGGGGAGCTTGAAAAAAAGAGACACTAAGGGAGACACCTGGTTTTCACCCCCTGGTTCCTCATGTCTGTGAGCTGTGCCAGCCTGCTTCCACCTGTAGTATGAAGGAAGGTTCTTAGCTGACAGTTCATTACGGTTTTGTTCCCTGATGCTTCTCCTGGTGGCATTTATAGCTGTGCTTGTCAGACTGGAAGGTCCTTTAAATGGCAGGGGCTTGTACTTCTTCACCCTGAAAGAGATTAAATGAGCCCAAAGGAGCCTTCAGTGGATGCTGCAGAGCAACACTGTTTACTCAGCATCTGGAGAAGCCACAGATGTGGGTTCCCGGGCTCCCTATGTAAGGCGGCAGCAGTGAAGCACCTGGGACTTCCCTGCGGTTACATTTTGTGCCATTTGAGATAAAAGGTGCTGTTGAAGTGGCCGTTACGTGGTAGCCAAGTTCCGGGTGTGTACCTGATCACTCGTTGTGAACAGCGGTGTCCAGGCGAGACACCCAGTATCGCACCCCTGGATGTGCTGCCAGCCGCTCCTCCAGCACAGGGTACGCTGCCTGCATCCTCACGGACTGGAGAGATGACGAGCAAGGTGGAATTGTTAAGCAAAATCAGGCTCTCAAAGCCCCTTTGCACCTTGCTGGCTCAGGTCCCTGGTCCCACCTGCCGGTCACTCCCGATGGCAGAAAGGCATGGCCGCTCTGCGGAAATAAGACCCCTAGGAAGCCTCTTAGCTACCACCTCTGCCACGCAACTGAGCGATGCCGCAGCAACGACAGAGGCGCTTTGCACAGGCTGTTGAGGTCTCAAACACACCCATCCATCCCCCTGCCGCTGTGTGTGAGGGCTGCCCCGTGCGCCCCTCGGCGGTGGCTGGCTGCCCCGAGGCCCGTTCCGCTCTCCCCGGTGGCACACTCCCGGCAGCCACCCCGAGGAGGGGCTGATGCAGCGGGCACAGCCCCAGACCCAGAATAGCCTGAGGCGCGCAGACCCGCACCCAGCCTCTCCGCCGGCAGCTCCGCGCCGCCTCCCGGTACAGAGAGCAGGGGCCGCCGGGACCTCTCCTCCCCGCAGGGATGCCGCGGGCGCATGGTAGGCAGTGCGGCGGGGGCTGCCCGACCCCATTTCGGGCCCGCAGCTCCGGCCGTGTTTCAGCCTGGCGGCCGGCAGCGCAGGCCCCGGCGCCAGAGCACCTGTGAGGCGGGGGGAGCAGCCTGGGGACCGCGGCCTCTCCGCCGCAGCGGGGCGGGCGGAGAGGCGGAGCGGCGGCGGCCCCGGCCCCTTCCCCAGCCGGTGCCGGGCCGAGCAGCCAGCGGCCGGGCTGTGCGGGGGGGCGGCGGCGGGCACAGAGCCCGGAGCGAAGCGGGGCCGGGACCCCCCAGCAGGTCAGTCCGGGACGGGAGGTGGCGGCTGCGGGACGGGAGCCGCGGTCCGAGTTGCGGAGCTCAGCCGGCGCCTGCCGCGGCAGCAGGCGGGGGCCTTGCGGGCAGCGGGGCTCCAGCGAGTGGTGGCCCGTGGGGCTCGTGGGATGCAGGATGGGTCGGGGGGTCCTGCCGGTGGGGAGACTGGGGAAGGGGGTTGGGAAGACGCTCCCTGTGTGGGGCTAGTCCTGGCCCCGCCGTGCTTAGCTGCGCCTCCCTGGGTGGGCCTGGCTTTGGCACTGCGCTGCGGGATGCTCACGGCAACTTGCTCGACTCCCTGGGCGGGTGTGCCAGCACCGCCTTGGGCAGCACCCGGGTGCAGCTCGGGAGGACGACCTGCGGGTCCGGGGTGCAGGGACGGGTTTGGCTTGTTGCTGTGGGAGATTTCTAGGCATTTGGCTCTGTTTAGACGCTGTTTTCTTGCCCTCGTAGTGGACCACACACGAAGTGGTTTTAACAAATGTTTGTCTCCGCCCGCCTGATGGGCGGCTGAGGCCCTGTGAGGTACAGGGGCTTCCTTGTGCTCCTGGAGTAAGTCAGTAGCAACAGCAGGAAATGAGTCCCAAGCCCTCAGTGTCCTTTCCCAGGGCACACACACTGGCCTGCACCGCTGTCCTCTGATGCGAGATAATAGTGTCATCCCACCGCTGTGTCATGGCTTGTGTTCGGTTCCCACGTCATCCTGGCCACAGAATCCTCCTTCTGAGAGCCATACCTGACAGTGTCAGAAATGCTTCATGATAGCAGGGTAGATGAGGGGAACATCTCCCTATTTCTCTCTCCAGCTTTGAGAGACTGATGCCTCTGAAAGGGCTGTCAGGTCAGGATGAGCTAATGCTCTGGCTGAGCATCTCTCCCGCAGTTTATGACTTCATGCAGTTTTGTCCACGGATCAAGGTCCTTGCTTGCTTCCCCATCCTTTCTAGGAGCAGTGGTGCTGCACACTGTGTTTGCAATTCAGAAACCTCATGAACAGAATGAGTGTTATGCAGAAGAAAGAGAGACCTTTGTCTGGCTGGCAGATGTTATTTCTGCATGAACATCTTTTTCCTTTTAACTGTTTAACCACCATCTCCAGGATTGATGTACATAGCTGCCCTCTTCCCTTCTAGAAAGTTCGAAGGGGGAACAGGAGGTGAGGGGAAAGCTGGGTGGGCCTAACAAGGTATGAGAAAGCACTTTGCCCCATATTGGGGTTTTACAATGCTGTGTGACAGGTCAGGCTGCTTGTCTGAGCAGTGGAGTGAGGGCAGAATGTGCCATTTGGGATAACAGGTGCTGTTGAAGTGGACTGAGGTATTTGTTCAGAGTGGAGAAAGTGTGGAAAAAAACAGAAGGCAGAAAGACTGCTCCTGAGACCAGACCTGAACCTTGGCCTTGCTGCCTTCCCTGCTACCCTGCAAAGTGGTAGTCAGGGCTGGGCAGCAGATGGAGAGGGAAGCAGAAACAGCTCTTTCAGGAAGGATTTTCTTAAGTAGCCTGGCAAACAGCCACTGGCAAACAAATAAGTAATAAATAAAAGCAGGGAGGCTGCCGCACCCCTGCAGCCTCTGACTCCATAGGATGTATGGGCTTTCCTGGCTTCCCTGTAAGTTTAAACCTCTGCCTTCTTCCCATGACAGCATCTTGGCTCCTGCAGCTCCATCTGAATGCCTTTCAGCTTTTTTATTTTTCTCTGTGATAAAACTGGGATCTGTGGCTGCTCTTCCCTGAAAAGCTTTCCCTGAGGTTAACTAGTTCATCCCTGGGTTGGTGACTGCTGACAGTGGCAAACACAGGGTGGTCCTGCAGATGGGGACAGAAATAGCAGTGCTTGCTGGGGACGCTGATCAGGGGTGTGTGTAGGCCCTCACAGATAAATACTGTCCTTCCATGCAGAGGCCCAAGGGAAAGTAAGGCAGCTTCAGAGCTGACATCTGCAGAGTTGTAAAAGGAGGAGTGTCCCTGCTTTAAAATATTCCTCACAGGAAATACTTCCATCCTAACAGGCTGCGAAAGCTTCCCCAAGGCAGCAAGGAGAGGGAGAAATGCTTCTAACACCTACAGGTGATTTCAGTTGATATTAAACTAATCAGTCACCTAAACTCTTAGGCAAGCATCAGTGTGCTGTGCAAATGCTGACACCTCATGACTCCTATAGACACCAAACCCTTATACTGTTGTTAGTCTGCGTTTGGTGAAACAGCTCTTCTTACATACTTTAATTGCTGTAAACACGTTTGATATACTTAGCCCTAAATTTGAAGGAAAAGCTGCATTGCTGACGCACTGTGCTCAGAGCAAAAGCAGGTTTGCTTCGGGGTTGTTTCAGGACAAGAGTCTCCACTCCCAATTTCCTTCAGCTATGGCTTGATTATGTTCAGTCCCTAACCAGCTATCAGATCCCTCAACATCAAGAGATCTTAGAGCTTTTGAGGATCTCACTTGGCATCTACCCGGACTTTAAGATGCCTAAACATCTTTTTGAAGCTGGCTTGAAGTTATTGCTTCAAATGTAGTTGGGACTGATAATTAGTCTGTAATCACACCTTGTTATTAGGTGGGGACAATGGCAGCAGGTTGCTTACACTATTACAACAACAATGGGCCAGACTGTGCCAGGTAATGGTGCACAGCCCTTCCCACCACCCAGGCCACTATTACTGCTGGTTAATGGGTGAGACTGGGCATGGCATGTCCCCAGGGCCTCTCTGCAGAGGCAGAGGGAAGTGGGGTGGAGCAGTGTGGCAGGGGGCATGGGCTCCCCTCTCTCAGCCCGCTGACCTGGTCCCTGCATTACCCTCACCTCTGTGGTGGTTCCGCTCTCGCTCGATCTCACACTTCCTCACCAGGTTTGCTTTTTATGACTCATCTTCGTGGTTGCCAAAGCCCCAGTGCTGTCCTGCTTTGCCTGTCCTGGTACAGCCCTCTCTTAGTGCATGGTTGTGTTGGCGTAAGAGCTGCAGCCATGCTAAGGGCTGCAGAGAAAACCTCTTTGGCTGAGGAATTGCCTTCCTAATTGAAATTACTGTAATGCTGCCCAGCCTCTGGGGAGCATAAACACCACTGTATGGAAGTGTTTCTACGCCAGGATCAGTTGTGCAGTTCCCAGCAGAGTACCCATGAGAAGCTGTGGCATTCATTTTGACCAAGGAGGGGCTTCTGTGCTGTTGTAGTTTGATCTCAAATAAAGATGTGTCTAAAATGGAGTTCTAAACAGAGGAGAAGGGATAGGCTCAGTGCTCCTGTTCAGTGGGAGCATGTGAAAGCTTTGGGTGACCCGATTATCCTACCCCCAGCACCAGCATTTTGTGTCTTGTCATGTGCAGATTGTGGGTGAGCTGAGAGGAAGGCAGGATCTGAGTGAGCTAAACTTCACTGCACCCGCAAGTGCTAAAAGGCAGGTTATGAGAAGTGGGAAAACATGTCATCATGTAATTTAGAGTTCCTCCTAATAGGGAGAGGAACGGGCTCTGGACCTGGTTCACTGGGAGTACTTTATTGTTAGCTGGAAGATGATGGCAGAGATTGACACAAGGAGCTCCATAATGTGCTGTGTTGGAGAGTGTATGGGAGACTGAAATTCAGATAAGGTAGAGGTGGGGAGTTAGGGCAAAACCCAGGTTTGGAAGGATAGGTAAGGAGCAGCTCCCAGCTGTAAGCCAGTGAGCTCTTCGTACCCTGAGACAAGACCTGGGGACACTGCGTTGGCCAAGCCAAGGTGACCCTACCAGAGGAGTCCCCTTGCTGTGCTACTCACCCAGCAGGTGACACACACTAAGATGACATGCCAGAGAAGTGGCACAGGTTGAGTGCTGAGATGTTACATGAGGGCTGGCAAGCTGATGGGTGACTTGCAAGGCTTGGAAGCGGCTGACCATGGGCCATAGGGCACAGTGCAGCTATGTGCACCATAGGGCACAGGTGGCACTGGGACAGCCTCCAGTAGCCTGGGGCTTGGGACCTATCTGGCTGGAGGACCTGGTTGCATCAGCAGGTTGAAACAGTCTTCTTGGCGTGGCTCTGGCTTGGAGCAGAATCTTCATTTTGAAGATAATCAAAACCTGCCTGGACATGACCCTGAGCAATCCCCTGTAGCTGACACTGCTTTGAGAAGGAAGGCTGGACTAGCCTGTCTCCCTTCAGCCTCGATGATTCTGTGATTATTTGTCCCATCTTGAAGTCACCATGGGGTAACCCCCAAGGCAGCATTAGAGAAATGACCAGAAATTCAGCGGCTTGCCGAACTCCTCTGTACCTGCAAGCAGGGGTCTGGAGGTCTATACATGGGTAAGAGACTCCCAGGGCTTGCAGGCTCCAGGCTGGGGACTTGCACCATTCCTTCTGTTTCTGAGCTGCTTTTGTCAGGGAGAGGTCACAGATGGCAGGACTCTGCAGGAGGAAAGTATAATGGCAGAAATGGCACAAAACCAAACCAAATTTCATAGACTTTAGTGTAAGTTTGATCTGTGCCTTGTTTGGCTCCTGACCTGCATCTGAGTAGGAGGATGGATTAGAGTCAGGATTTAAATTAATGATCAGAAAGCAATGACTTAGGTGCCTAGTTTTAATCTTGCTGTATTTGTATACTTCTACTCTTTTCCTAAGGACAAGTTGCTTCTCAGTGATAAGTATGTATGTTGTGGTACTTAGGGCTGAGCAGGAGGCTTCACCATGCTTAAGTGAGTGGGTTTTCAGTGTAACATATGGTTATTTAGGTTCTTAATGTCTACATTTCTTGCATTAGAAAACGGTGAGCGACACGTTTCTTTCTTAGATATTCCTTCTTTATTTATTATAAATTTGGTCCAGCTATATTTCAGTGGAAAATCCAATTCAAAATGCAGAAAGCAAGCATTTACAGAATGGTTTCTTGTTGGTTAAATAAACCAGCTTAAAATGTGTGGGTCCACAAAAGCAAAAGAATAAGTTTATGAAAGCATTATTTGTATATGTAATGAATTTAATGATACTGTAGTAACATACTGTATTTCATTACTACAATACTATATTATAGGAACAGAACTTTATTATAGGAGGTATAAAATATAGCCAGTGATATAACCTGACTATTTCTGGCTTTCAAGGATTCAGAACTAGTAGAGATTATCCTCTCTCATTTCATCTTCATCAGGCTTGGGAAGGGAACCAGGCTGTCCTGCACTAACCGCAGTAATTTTCTGAACTTTAACTAAACTAATCAGCACTAAATTAATTGAAACTTTTTACCCTTCTGCTTTCAGAAGGGTTGCTGCTGTCAGAGCCACTTTTGGAGTTGATCAGGCTTGAGCTCCAGGCGCTCAGCTACTGAGCAGGCCTGGCGGCAGGGGCACTGCATGAATTTCCACTGACTTATTTTTGACTGCCGAGAGTGACCCGAGGTCTCAGCATGCAGTTGTTACCACTGCCGGGTTCCAATTGGCTGTCTTTTAATTTAAAAAGTTTCCAGTTCACACAAAATCTGATTACTTTTAAGTCAGGTAAATGTTTCCAGAAGACATCACTCCTTCATTTGTTCTGGTTCCAAGTCCTCTTTATTGCTCTTTCCTTTCCTATTACACTGCTGCTAATCTTCTCATCAGGCAGCTTCATTGTGTTTTGCTATTGGGAGATTTTCATCAAGTTTCATTTTTCTTTCATCCAAGTTTTTAATTTCTTGTGTTTTCTTCCATGAAATTTCATCAAATTCTTCCTTGTTCAGAAGCAAACAAACAAACAAGCAAACACAAACAAAACCCAAAGCGAGTACTGTTAATAACAGCCGCAGCGGCTGGGCCACCTCCTGAAGACAGCACATTTTAAAGACTTCCAGGTTAGTTCAAGTCATAGCAACGGTCATGGGGGGATGTTTGGGATGTGCTGGGTAGGGATGCAGGCACGGAGAACAGGTTGTACAAAACCAGGCGGAAAGCAGGCTTCTGGACTGGGGCTGGGCCAGGACACCCAGCCACTGTGAAAACCCCTCTGTATCAATGTTGTATCCCTGAGCATCTCTCCCAAAATGGACACAGAGCCTGTCTGATTCTTGCTAATTGTGGCAGGGCTTCAGTGGCTGCTGGGGTGCGGAGAGGCTTGCAGTGGCTCGTGCTGGGACATGGCTTCCTGTTTTGGCCCCAGATCTCTTTGGCCAGCTGTATTCCTGGTGCCAGCACTGCTGTGTCCAAAGTACTCTGGAAGGACAAGGGCACTCAGGCTTGGGGAAGCTCCTTTTGTAGCCATCTGCTACAGTGCCTCATGTTTAATCTCCTTTCCTTTTCTCTTCCCTGTGAGCATGCAAGCCATGATGCTGTGGAGGGCAGGAGATGGCTGCATGCGGACCCCACAGTGCTGGCAGGCTAGCAGAGCAGTTCAGGGATTGCCAGCCCTTCCCAAGTGCTACGTGGCCCTGTGTGCAGGGAAGGCAAACTTGTGCAGAGAAACCAGAGACAATTTCTCTGCCTCCCTAACACTTGCCACCCTGATTTTTTTTCCTGTTTCTCCCTGATCCCAGGTAGCTTTTTTCCAAGGCTGACTTGCCTATGGAGCGTCTCTGGCGCCTGCTGTTGGATGTGGCATGTTTGAAAGGATGCGAGCTGCCCCAAACCTGCCAGCCTGGGCAGTGTTGTGCACTTCCCCTTGCAGCGGGAAGAGCTTGCATGTCCCTTCATGACCACACCACTGCCAAATCTGCCATCTGTCTCACCACATCCTCTGGTGCCTCGTGGCCCACAGCATCTCTCCTGCTGATGCCTTGTCCCTTTCCCAGCCTGGCTGCTGAACTTGTCCAGATGTGACACTTCTTTCTCTTGCTGAAGGGAGAGAAGCCATTTCCTGTGTTATCCTCCATCACATCCATCACTCCCGAGGCCCTTTGCCAATGGGCATGGCTGGAGATGGGCAGGAAGACAGGGCAGTGGGTGCAGGCAGTGCCAGCCTCAGCACTGGCACAGCAGAGGCTGTGTGCTGACTGTGCCCTGCTTATCTTTGTACACTGGGCCATTCACCTGTGGTAGGTGCATGTCAGGGGGAACCTGAACCCCACTCCTTGCCATGCATCTTGTCCCATTCCCACTGGTTTGGGATGCATCAACGTGCCCATCCCCATAGCCCAGTGATTTCACTCTTATCTCTGATGCTCCAGGGCCATTTGACTCTCCAGGTCCTCTTCATGGAGGAGACTAGAGCAGGCTGGTGGGTGCAAAGGGCTGTCTGCTCTACCCTGCTTGGCTCTGCCCTGCCCTGTAGCACATACCTGGATGAGGCTGTGCTTTGGTGTCCTGGGCAAGGGGAATTCCCCAGGGGGTGATGGGAATGATGGGGACAAGCTGTCTTCTTGGTGTGTGTGAGCACCCATTGCGCTAGGAGGAGGCTGGAACAGTTGGTGCTTTGCAGAGCAGCATGTCTGCAGCTCCATGTGTGCCTGAGAGAGCTGCCTCCCCTCCTGGTCACCGCAGCAGCAGCAGCTTTCATCTGATCTTCCCTGAAGGCTGCATGGGCTGCAGAGGTGGATGGATGTGTGCCCCAGCAACCAGGAGACACTGACTGCATGCTCCCTCCACTGCCCAGTGAAAAGCAGTGCCAGGCTGGCCCTGCACAGAGGCAGGATTTGGTGGGAGGGCAAGCGGCTGGCCCATGACCCAGGCAAAGTCAGCTCAATCTGGTGCTGAGACTATTAGACGGGTTCAGCCTCTTCCCTCCTCCTTCTCAAGGACCAAATTTGCTTGCACACTGGGGGAGAGGTTGCACTGTGGTGGATCCCATTTGGATGCATCCTCAGGGGATGGAGGTGGCTGAGCCAGGCCTTGGGGAGCACCTTCTCTCCTTGCTCTCCTGTTGCAGGCCCTTGTGTTCACCATCAAAGACTTCCCCTTCCCTTTTATGCACTATTGACTCAAATACGTATGCTGAGAGCTAATCCCTCTGGTGTGGCTGGATGCAGCTAGCACAGCAGCTGCTGGGGCCATCCTCGCTTGTGCAGCCCTGTGGTGCCAGAGGCTTCGCTGAGCTGCCAGCTCCCACACTCCCAGGGCAGCGTAATTCATCCAGGTTGTCTGGTGTTACCTGCATCTGCTCAGAAGATGGGCAGAGGTGGGAGGAAAGCCTCGCCTGGGCCAGGGTTGGCAAGCAGTATGCTCGTGGGTTCCTTCCTGCTGCAGCCCAAACCTCGCTTTGCTCCTGGCAATGAGCACAGGCAACAGAAATGTTCTAGCTCCAGAGATGCTCTAAAATCGTATGTGATGTGTGTGTGTATATATATATATATGTATATATAGTGTTGTAACTCACTGCTCTCAGGAAGAAGTGTTTGTGCTTGCAGAGAGGGGAGCTGGGCAGGGCAGGAGTATTTCTTTGCTCCTGCAGCAGAATCGGTTGTGGGGAACATTGTGGTTGCTTGAAGCTGGGAAGGAGCGAAAGTGGGGAGGCTGGCCCCTGGGAGGGAGAGTGTCATGCTGCCCACCTTATACTGGCCCCTGGGAGGCTGTGGGATGAGGGTGCTCAGTGTCAGGCTGCCCCCAGGTCCTTATCCAG
Source organism: Pezoporus wallicus (assembly GCF_028554395.1). Taxonomy (NCBI): domain Eukaryota; kingdom Metazoa; phylum Chordata; class Aves; order Psittaciformes; family Psittacidae; genus Pezoporus; species Pezoporus wallicus. The sequence goes on along the minus strand of NW_026642292.1, from coordinate 3,377,545 downwards.
CAGCAGTGGGCTGCAGTGGAGCAGAGCCGGGCCCAGCAGTATGGGTGCCAGACCTGTGCTAATCTGCCATGCACCCGTGCTTGGCCCCTGTCACACAGCAGGCTTGCGGGCAGCAGCAGTGAGGAGGGCTGGCTGTAGCTCAGCAGCAACCATGCAGGGGACTTGAAATGTACCCACTTTCTCCACCAGCTCAGTGGTGGGGTCCCTGCCATCCCCAGGAGTGAAATGTCATCCCAGCCAGGCAGGACACCATGGCACAAAGCCACCAGAGTTGCCTGGTCCAAGCAGTGCAGTACTGGGCTTCCCACTCTGTGTGCCTCTCATGCTCCGCCCAAGTCCTCTTCTTGGCATTCTTCTTCCCTCTGCCCCAGGTCAAGGTTCTCCCCTCTCACTGTTGAGAGCTGTAGCTGTGCTGCTTGCTCCCATGGCTGGCAGTCTCTCTGCAGCAGGTGGCTTTATAAAAGGCAGCAGATAAACCTCCCACTTTTCCTCTCCACCTCCCACATCTCCCCGCTTCCCAAAAAGCGGAAGGGACTCTGAGAGGAAAGAGCTGCCTTTTCCCTTAGCTCCATCCTGCTTTTCCCCGCATCTCCAGGCACTACAGTGCTCCTGGCACATTGTGGCACTGTGAAAGATGCCTCTGACCCACACTGACAGCTTTGGGCTGGCCCCTAACAGTGTCACAGCTGCTCCTGGGTTCCATATTGGTTTCCACGAGGGAGTGTTTTTCCCAGTGGAGGTGGCACTTTACTTCACAGAGGTCTTAAAATCCTCCTCTGTTTGAGTAGTTACTGAGTGGTGGCATGACCCATATGCCACCACCTCTGCAGCCTTGCTGAGAGTGCCAGGGGAACTGCTGCTGCTGTGCTGGCTGTGCATGGGAGCACCATGCCATGGTCTTGGTGTTAATAACAACAATAAACAACTCAGGGTACCCTTTGCAGGGAAGTTTAAGCCTTTCCCTAAGGCCAGCTGCTGTGGTGGTCCTCACAGGCAGCAGGGGCTGGGAGCTGTCCTCATCTGTACATATCATTGTTAATTAATTGTAAGTGCAGGGGTTGCTCTGGGGACTGCAAACAGCGTTCAGCATCCCCGTTCAGAACAGGGACCTAGTGGTACCAGGGAGCTCTTTACTGTTTTCCTGAAACAGTGTTCTCCACATGTGTGTGCATGTGTGTATGCTGAGAGCCCTGCGATGACTCCCTGCCCCTTTCCCACTTGTGAACAACCTGGGTCTTTATCCCCTGGAGTCAGCTTCTGCTTAGTCACAGAATCACAGAAAAGTTTGGATTGGAAGGGACTTTTAGAAGTCACCTACTCTAACCCCCCTGCAATGACCAGGGTTATCTACTAAATCAGGTTGCAAAGAGCCCTCCCCAACCTGACCTTTAATGTTTCCAAGGATGGGGCATTTACCACCAATCTGGGCAACTTGTTCCAGTATTTCACCACCCTTATGGTAAAACATTTCTTTCTTATATCTAGTCTGAATCTACCCTATTTTAGTTTAAAACCATCAGCTCTTGTCCTGTTGCTATCAAAACATCTGTCCATATCTTTATTATAAGCCCCCTTTCCTGGCTGGCTGCTCACACAGACATTGCCCACCAGCAGCTGAGCGGCTCCCTGCCCTTCGCTTGGGCTGGACCTGGCCCAGGTCATGCTTTGCGCTGAAGACTGTTGGTTTAAGCATTATCGGAGGACAAGGGTGTACAATGCAGAATGAGCGTAAGTCCCTGCCCTGGGCAGCTTGCAGCCCAGTTAGCTCCTATTTGCTTGGTGTTTTGCACACACAAAGTACAGTGTGAAGGGCTAAGCCCACTGTGTGCACAGCAGGGTGTTGAAATATAAACCAAACTCAGGTTAGAGCCAGCCTGCAGTGGTGGCTTAGTCAAATGTGGCAAAAAGGGCTGGGGGTGGGAGGAATAAGCTCTGCTTGGGTTCTTCCTTCCCAATTCCCATGGCTCCAGCAGCTGCTGCTCACACGTGTGGAGGAAGTGCTGGAGAAGTGCTGCTCTGTGCATGGCATTGGAGGAGGTGCTGGCCGAGACAAACCTCCTGGCTGTAGATCTCACTGTAAGCACCGTTTGCTCTTGGTTGCCTGCGGTTTGGTTTTATTCTTGCCTTCCTGAGTCCAGAGCATCCCTCCTGGAGAAGGGTTATGCAGGTGGCTGTTATACTGTAGAGGAAGGCCACAGATGTCATCCTATAGAGAGCCCCACTGGGGGCCAGGGGCTGGGACACCTTGTTCAGAAAACTCTTACATGGAGCTTACTCTGTCCTAGTGCTAAAATGCATCCACCCTGCATCTGCACAGTGGTGCTGGGGGGGGGGGGGGATGGTGGGCAAGGAGCTGGGGGCAATGTTGCAGCCACCACAGGGGGCTGTGACAGGGGAGGTTTTTGCTCTCAAATGTTGTGTTGGCTTCAGGTGAGTCCTTGGGGCAGCATGATGCTGCACAGGCTTTCCCAAAGGTGGCTGCAACCTGCCAGTCCTGTGAGCAGAAAAACTTGCTTGACTCCACCAAATGGTGTCACAGTTTTGTGCTCCTGGTGGTGGTGGGGCAGGTTTGGGGTGGTGAGTGAGGAGAGAACAGTGGGGAGGACACACATTTTTTGTCCCAGGAAGAGATACCTCTTGCCTCATCCTGCTGCCTGTGCATTGGGTTCCCGTGACTCTGCATCGTACCTTTCTGTGAGAAGCACTGGGGACAGGGGCAGCAGGCTCACCACTGAGGGGAAGGGGCTCACTGTAGGATTTGCATCCCAAGGACTCACCTTAAACCAATACAAGCCATGTGTGCCCCTTGGTGGGAGAACAGTGCCAGAGCCTACAGGTGGGGAAGATGATGTTTATTTACACGGTCTTTAAGCAGGGTTATTTTACTCAGTTGTGCACACACAGTTTGTCATTCATCCCACTCATTCCCGCACTCATACCCACAATCCTCATGAGCACCCCAGTGCATGTGGGTAATGTGGGGACAAGGGATGCTGGCTGTTGAGTCCTCCTGACCAATCTGGGTATTCATATCTTCATTATATAACAATGACTGACCTCAGCCTCTGTAGCCCACCAGCTTGGTTGCCACTTGTGGTGTGGTTCTCCTTGTTTAGAAGATGTGTCTGGTTTCTGGCAGGCTAACGGGACTCACTGGTGTATGTTCTGTATGAGGCAGCTGCCATCCTACCAGTGATGAGATAAGGTCTTCTGCTGCTGGTTGTCTGTGCCGTGGCCTTAGCAGAGTGTGAACACAGCATTCATATCAGTGTTTGTGCTACCAATCTCTCTGCATCCAGCACCTTGGCTTCCTGACGAGATCTGGTTCCACTCTCTGTGGGTCACAGCCCTGGGGACATAGGCACTGTCACAGTGGGGGTACTCTCCAGTGCAGGCAGCTGCCCAGAAGATGCTGAAGGTGGTGAAACAGCCTTGCCCAGGGATGCTGCTGACCCGCACCTGCTCCTCTCACAGGCTACAACCATCCCCAACTTCTCTTTGCTTTTTGGACATGGAGGCCATGATCTTGAGAGGGAAGGGATTTTGGAGGGGTGTCTGTGCTCCCATCTCCTCTGTGCTTATACCCTTTGGCAATGGATATGGTCTGTGGTATGCCTGTTCTCCCATGCACTGAGGTAGAGGGATGGAGAAGTCACCATGCCCTTTGGTGCCCAAACTGCTTCCTCTGGGGTGTGTGCTGAGCTTGGTGCAGGGTGTTGATGATCCTTTCCCAGCCCAAGGTCATTTGTTAGCCATGCTGAGTCAGTGGCAGTGGCTTGGGTTTCCTGGCCTCCCTGTAATTGCAGCCCTGCAATGTCAGTCACTGCAGTCCCACAAGCTGGAACACCCGAGGTTTGCCTCCCTTCGCAGTCCTGAGCACACCAGGGTGCGAACCTGATCTTCCCATTATGGCAGTACTTGTTCTCCCCTCCCGCAGTCTGCCCACATCTCCTTGTGAAGGAAGAAGGATGCAAAGGCAGTCAGGTAGCGGGGATACTTAATTTCTAGAAGACACAGCTTGGCTCCTCAGCCTGGCTTTTCTGCTGGCTTTTCACGGCCACAGACATCTCTATCAGCAGCCTCATGCCCCAGCTGCCACCCGCCAGCCAAAATGAGTAATGCTGGAGCAGAACACCAAGGCTGGGTAAGCGCAAGCATGCTGAGAAGCCCGACTTAGTCATCTGAGAGCTCCCAAGACTTTGTTTTGGTGTTTTGCTACTCCAGGTGTCCGTGCATCCCCTAGTAAATGAGTTTGCTGGCAGGGTGCTTCATGGGAAAGACAAATTTTGAGCAATTGCATTTGTATTAAAGACATGCCTGATATTTAATTGGAAATCTGATTCTCTGGATTAGTGCCCACCCAACCAGAGAGGAGAAGCATATGCTGGTGTATCAACAAAACAGGGCACTGAATATTAAAGGCAAACCTTACACACTGGAAATGCTTCATAGAAATAACACAACAAATCCCTTTCAATGGTGAATCTTTCATGTTCACTGTGCATTCGCAACCGTCACAAAGAGGAGAAAGAAGGATTGCTTTTCTCTAATACTCTGCATGTTATCTGACCCTGTTTTAGCACCTTTCTTGTAAGTAAGACCTAGATTAGGTAGAACATATACTGTGATTTCCGCCTCTATGTTATTGCCTCATTTTCCCAATCCTGCCCACTCCTGTGTTTCTTGCTTACTGCCGTTGCTTCTCCAGGACAGTGGCTCCTCCAAGGGATGCCTGTCTGTGGTTGGCATCTAAAGGCACTGCCTCATACACAGCTAATGGGAAGCTCTCCCAGCATCTTCTGGAGATGAAGGTACCCACCAGCTCTGTTACTCACAACAATATTTCCTTCTCTGGCCCTTAAAGACTGAGGAAAGCACAATGGCAATGGTGTAGTTTGGAACAGGAACTGGTCTGGTGATGCTGTGGGGTTTGTTTGGACTTTTAAGATACCATTGCAGAGTGCTGTCACTGGAAAGTGGCAAAATGTGGAATACACCTGTTGTGAATGTTTAGCTTTGGTGTTTCAACAGTGACTAAGTCTGACCTGCAGTGTCTGTGTGGTCTCTCGCTCTATACTGAGTAAGGAATCTCCTTCAGTTGGAGGGAGGTCAAATATGTCCTACAGGTCTGAGTTTAAGCTGTTCCCAGTGTACGAGCAGAAATCTTTGTTTGCAGTTTCTGCTGCTTGTGCTGTTCCTAGAATATTTACAAGATTTACTTTCAGCTGGTTGTTCCCAATGGTTATTTTAATGGTAATGCTGCAGCTATATAATTTGCATAAGCTTTTCTAAGAGCAGCACCATAAAAGGTGAGATCAGCTGCAACAGCCTAGAAAAGTACCAATTTGAGTATTTGGAGGTGGCTTTCTATGAGTATCTTGGTGTGAAGGGGCAGCTAAAAGGCAAGAGAATGAGCTTGAAATCAGCTTCAGAGGAGTTATGATATCCTGCAAGGACTGCGTTACACTATGACATGGTGGCTCCTTTGGGCAACTGACTTGGAGGTGCCTAAGAGAGAGGGGACAGAACTGGACTGGTGGCTTCAGGTGTCTTCTTCTCCTGCAGTTTCTCTGTGCAGTAAGACTGTGGCATTGAGACAGCAGTGCTGGGTAGGAAAACAGGAGCTGGTTGGGCTGCTTCTGTGAAGGCTTGTGTGCAGGAATGCTTGGAGCAAGAGACACTAGCACCATATCCAGGAGGAACCCATTGCTTTTGGCCACCAGGAGCAAAATGTCTGCTACTGAGGGAAGGGAGTATTGACAAGGATTTGATAGGGAAAGGCAACCTGTACAAATCCTTATGAAAGTCCCCTTTCCCCCACCATCCTCTGGCAGGATGTGCCAGGGGTGTCTAGGAGGAAGCTGCAGGATCTTACTGCTGGATACCGGAGTGGTGATGGCAGAGAAGGGATTTGGAGGTTGCTAAGAGTGTGTTTATTTATTTGCTGAAGGTCCAACAGCTCCCTTGGTCAGAGACACACTCTCCATGTTAACAGAAAGGCCATTAATTATTTAGCAGCTGAAAATGCCAGATGGCAATGGCTCTGCTGCTTGCGGGAAGAGGAGGGGGAGGGAGATGTGCACGTGGGGGGAACAGATTGAGAGCATCTCCATAGAAAAAGGCTGACCCCAGCCAGAGGTCTCAGTGGCCCAGGTGTTTTTGGAGCTGCCTGATGACAAGCAGGAGGCAGGCAAGCCAGGGCAAACAGCTGCCACTGGCCGGAGTGGCCCGCTCATTTCCCACAGATCTCCCCTTGCTGGGGTTCCCCCTTCAGGGATTGTTATCCTAATGGGGCCATGCTGGGCCTCAAAGTACTGGACTGGGAGGTAGGCCACAACCCAGGGCACTACAGGAAGGCTTTGCCAGCCCAACCCTCACTTCACACCTAACTGCAGGAATGGCACTTCAGTCCCAAGTCTGCTGGGGTGCCCTTTGGAGCAGTAGCAGCTTACCTCAGTTGTTTTGGTAGCCCCACTAATGGTCAGCTGTCCCAGCTTGGCCTATGTTGTCTCCATACACCATGGACTGGACAGACCAATACTTATATGGCTAGGGACCTCTAAGGAGAGCTGAAGATGCTGTAGGCAGTATGGGCAGATCTGTAGCAGACGCTGAAGCCCATGCCCCAGGTGACAGCGCACCACATGCACTGTAAAAGGGACTCCTGTGAGTCTGCATGTCCTGGGCATCTTGATGCCTGCACTTCAGCGGCTTCTGACATCACTTCAAAACATCTGTGCAGGTAGCTGGATGCCAGCCTAACCATTGAGTAGGGTGAGCCTCTGTCTGTGCTAGGTTCATAGCCCTGGTCCAAGCACCCCAGCCACTCTTTCGGTGGAGATTTGTCTTTGGACTGGCATTTATGCTTCAGAAATGAAGAAAATAGGAAGTCACCATCTCTCTGTGTCTAATTTGAAAACTGCAGGCACCAAGGGTAGTTCTCAAGCTCTTCAACCCTCTTCAGGGCCTGGTTTGAGAATCCCTTGGGAATCCCTGGTGTCCCACTGATTGCATTTGTCAGGTTTTCAGAGCCCTTTTTTCCCCTGTGTCAACTCTGTGTTTGAAAACCTCCCTCTTCCTCAGTCATTCCTTTCCCTGGGTGAGGAGGTCAAAGAGAGTCAGTCTCAGACATGTAACCTGTGTCAGCTCCTCCCTCAGCACCCCTGTCCTACCTGCTTTGCTCAGCTGTGGGGTGGAGATGTCTGGGCTCCTCAAGAGCTTTAGGGCAGGACTAATCTCTTTAAGCAAGAAGCTGCATGCATGGTCTAAGAGAGAGAGGCTGAGGCTACAGCAGTACACATAAAACCACGTGCTACTGTAGTGTCCCATCTGTCACACTGACACAGCAGAAGTAAATGTTTCCCAACAAAAGAAAATCTGTGTATAGCTCAGAAAGATCCCCTTTCTAAGCCAAGGCATTTTGTGTGTGCTCTCCCTGTGCTCACCAACGACCTCCCAGTCAGGTTTCCTTTGGTGTTGAAGAAGAGTTGCTCCTGTCTAGGAAAAACAACCATAAACACTTTGTATCTCCAGGTCCCTGGAGGTGCTGTCTGTCTTTGCATTCTCCATTGCTTAATCGGACTGTGACTCCTGCTGTTCTTCCATCCTGTTCATGTGGGCTGAGAGCATCCTGCAGCAGGGATCAGCTGTTGCTGGGTGACTGCAGGGGCTGCAGCATGGTCCCTGTTGTGACTGGAATATAGATAAAAAGGAGGGAGAGGAAATAATGCCCAGTGGCTTGCATACAAGGCTCAGAGGAATGTTAATAAGTATGCATGCTGAAGTTTCATGTGGCCTTTGCAATGACCACAATATAGTGATAACAATATACTGTGCTCAGCATGTCTGCAGGACAAGGCACTCATGTAACTCCTTATAAACTTTAGGCTGGCCAGATGTTCTTGTCAGGAGCACAAGTCCCCAAGAATAGGGATGTAGAATACCTGCAGTTGGAAGGGCCCCCTTGGAGGTCATCTGATAAATGTCCTTGTTTGGGACCAGGCCAACTTCAAAGCATTGTCCCGAGACAATGCTTCTTTGTCTATCTCTTCCTACCCCCCACCAGTAACCTCTGTCTTCCTCTAAGCAGGATTTTTAGCCCTCTAGAATTACCTGCCTAAAAAGTACCAGACATATGGTACATCTACTTTGAAAGGAACAGAGACACCCATCTGTCGGCCTGACCCAGTCTCAAGGGAGGTGTATTGCCTACCAGGGGCACAGATCAGGGATGTTGAAGAGAGGCTGACTGCTCTAGTAAGTCCCATGGACTATTACCCACTTCTAGTGATCCATGTGGGTGCTAGTGGTACAGATAGCAGTAGCCCGGAGAACATAAAGAAGGATACAGAGCCCTGGGAGAGGTGGTTAGGGGCTCTGGAGCTCAGACAGTCTATTCATCAATTTTCCAGGATAAAGGGGAGGACCTTAAAAAGGTTAGGAAGATTGGCCAGGTTAATAAATGGTTAGAAGGGTGGTGCTATAGTCAGGGGTTTGGGTATCTAGAACATGGGACACAATTTAGGAGGCCAGGTCTACTGGGGGCTGGTGCAGCTGGTCGTGGTTTTGGTAGGAGGCTTGCCAGACTGGTCAAGGATGCTTTAAACTAGATGTGTTGGGGAAGGGGGGCATCATTCCATCCCAACACACCCAGTCAGTTGCAAGCACCTGTAATAAATGCTCGGAACAATGCAGAGATATTCCAGCCGCTCCAGCCAGTGAGCTGGCTTCATTTGGAGCTCGGCTCAGATGCCTCTATACAAACACCCGTGGCATGGGGAGCAGACAAGAGGAATTAGAGATGTGTGCACGTCTATGGAGGTATGATATAATAGGCATCACAGAAACATGGTGGGATGGCTCCTGTGACTGGAGTGTTGGAATGGAAGGTTACAGGCTCTTTAGAAAAGACAGGGTTGGCAGGCGGGGAGGGGGAGTTGCCCTTTATGTTAGGGATAGGCTGGAGAGTATGGAACTCATGTCTGGTGACAGGAGATCAGTTATAAGAGTTTGTGGGTCAGGGTTAAAGGGAGAACAGCGATGGGAGACATTACTGTGGGGATCTGTTACAGACCGCCTGATCAAGAGGAATCTGTGGATGAAGCACTCTATAGACAGATAGGAACAGCCTCACGCTTGCAGGCCTTGTTTTCATGGGGGATTTCAACCACCCTGACATCTGTTGGAACGATGGTACAGCCTGGCACAAGCAATCCAGGAGGTTCCTCTAGTGTGTGAAGACAGCTTCCTTCTACAAGTAATAGAGGAGCTGACAAGGAGAGGTGCCATGCTTGACCTCATGCTCACCAACAGGGAAGGGCTCGTTGGAAATGTGATGCTCCAGGGCAGCCTTGGATGCAGTGATCATAAGATGCTTGAATTTGAGATCCTCAGGACAGTGAGAAGAGCATGCAGCAAGCTCACTGCCCTGGACTTCAAAAGAGCAACTTTGGCCTCTTCAGGAACCTGCTTTGGAAGGTTCCATGGGATATAGCCCTAGAGAGCAGGGGGGCCCAAGACTGTTGGTTGATATTCAAGGATCACCTACTGCAAGCTCAGGAGTGTTGCACCCCAACTAGATGGAAGTGCATCAGGAGGGCCAGGAGACCTCCTTGGATGGATAAGGAGCTGCTGAGGAAAATTTGAAGGAAGAAAGAGGCTTATAAAAGGTGGAAGCAAGGACAGGCGACCTGGGAAGAATACAGGGATGTTGTTCGGGAAGCTAGGGACCAGGTTAGGAAAGCTAAGGCCCAGCTAGAATTAAACTTGGCTAGGGATGTTAAAGATAACAGGAAGGGATTCTATAGGTACATTGCAAATAAAAGACAGACTAGGGACAATGTGGGCCCCCTCTGGAAGCTATCAGAAGAGGTGGCTACCCTGGATTTGGAGAAGGCTGAGGTTCTGAATGACTTCTTTGCCTTGGTCTTCACTGGCAAATGCTCTGATCGCACCACCCAAGTCTTGGAAGGCAGACACAGGGACTGTGAGAATGAAGACCTTGGGCCCACTGTAGGAGAGGATCTGGTTCGAGACCATCTTAAGAACCTGAACATGCACAAGTCCATGGGACCTGATGGAATCCATCCACGGGTCCTGAAGGAGCTGGCAAATGAAGTTGCTAAGCCACTGTCCATCATATTTGAAAAATCATGGCAGTCAGGTGAAGTTCCCGATGACTGGAAAAAGGGAAATATAACCCCCATTTTCAAGAAGGGGAAAATGGATGACCCGGGGAATTACAGACCAGTCAGTCTCACCTCTGTGCCTGGCAAAATCTTGGAGCAGATTCTCCAGGAAGGCATGCTAAGGCACAAGAAAAACAACAAGGTGCTTGGTGACAGCCAGCATGGCTTCACTAAGGGGAAATCCTGCCTGACCAATTTGGTGGCCTTCTATGATGGGGCTACAGAACTGATGGACGGGGTAGAGCAGTTGATGTCATCTACCTGGACTTGTGCAAAGCATTTGACACTGTCCCACACGACATCCTTGTCTCTAAATTGAAGAGACATCAATTTGATGGATGGGGCACTCGGTGCATAAAGAACTGGCTGGATGGCCGCACGCAAAGAGTTGTGGTCAATGGCTCAATGTCCGGCTGGAGACCAGTAACGAGTGGTGTCCCTCAGGGATCAGTGTTGGGACCGGTCTTGAAGTTTAACCATGCCAAGTGCAAGGTCCTGCACCTGGATCAGAGCAATCCCAGGCACAGCTACAGGTTGGGCAGAGAAGAGATTCAGAGCAGCCCTGCAGAGAAGGACTTGGGGGTGTTGGTTGATGAGAAAATGAACATGAGCCAGCTTCAGTGTGCACTCACAGCCCAGAAAGCCAACCATATCCTGGGCTCCATCAAAAGGAGCGTGACCAGGAGGTTGAAGGAGGTGATCCTGCCCCTCTACTCTGCTCTTGTGAGACCTCACCTGGAGTATTGTGTGCAGTTCTGGTGTCCTCAACATAAAAAGGACATGGAACTGTTGGAACAAGTCCAGAGGAGGGCCATGAGGATGATCAGGGGACTGGAGCACCTCCCGTATGAAGATAGGCTGAGGAAGTTGGGGCTGTCAGCCTGGAGAAGAGAAGGCTGCGTGGAGACCTCATAGCAGCCTTACATATCTGAAGGGGGGCTATAGGGATGCTGGGGAGGGACTCTTCATTAGGGACTGTAGTGATAGGACAAGGGGTAACAGGTTAAAACTTAAACAGGGAGAGTTTAGATTGGATATAAGGAAGAAATTCTTTCCTGTTAGGGTGGTGAGGCACTGGAATGGGCTGTCCAGGGAAGTTGTGAATGCTCCATCCCTGGCGGTGTTCAAGTCCAGGTTGGATGAGGCCTTGGGTGAGATGGTTTAGTGTGAGGTGTCCCTGCCCATGGCAGGGGGGTTGGAACTTGATGATCTTAAGATCTTTTCCAACCCTAACTATTCTATGATTCTATCCTAACTTGCAGCCTTTTCAGAAGAGACTTTAGGGACCCAACCTGGTAGCCGTTTTGAAAGCCCCCTAACAACCTATTAACAGACCACCATGAGAGCACCCCAAAGACATCCCCACTGTCCCAGGGTGCCTCTCACCCTAGTGATGTGGTTGGCCTCACCACAGTCATAGCTGTCCTCCTCTGAAGGCCACACAGCTCTCCAGGCACCAGAAGCAGCTGGCTAAAGGTGCTGATGGGGCCTCCAAAGTACAGGAGCAGGCAGGCCGAAACATGTGGAGAAGAGACTCTGGCTCTGATGTCCCCATGCTGTGTTTGTTAGGGTGTGATGTGCTCCTTCCCCCTCCTGTCCTTCTGGTGAGTGCAGTGGCTGTTCAGAACTGTCTTGGCACACAGGTCCTTGACATCCCCATGATTAATAGCCATGCTGGCTGCTGTATGGTGTTTCTTCCCAGGGATCTCAAGTGCTGCAGGTTTGGAGTGGATCCTCTCCTACTTAAAGCATGGTGATAGGACAGGTTTTTGGAAGCAAGCCACAGTCTTGGCCGTTAATAGTGTTTGCTGCTAGTGAGGACTGTAGCCTGTGGTATGAGCTCCTGGGAAAGTGGAGGGAAACCTGAAATTTAGGGTTTTGAGAAGCTGATTCTTCTGAAGACATCAAGATATCTTGGAAGGAGCAGTTCTGCTCTGCTGGAAAGACTGGAGGTCCCATGACCCCCAAGTCACACATATTGTGATGCTGGAGGAGAAGGGAGGGCTTAGGAATGCTTTACACACAGTAGATATCTGGCAGTGGGGAGCAAAGCAGGCACAGTTCCGGCAACCCAGTTGTTAATGTCATTATTGTTCTTATTCTCAGAAACTCATCCAAATGCTTTGGCTCCTCATTCCTGCCTGCTGACCACACCAGCGTGGCCATGATTCAACCAGCTTCCTGGACCGAGGGGCAGAGGTGTTGAAAGACCTGTCTCAGGTGTGATGGAGACAACCAAGTAGCATGGGGTTTAATGGGGTGGGGAAAGGGAAGGAGGTACTGTGAGATTTCTCCAGCATTACCTACTGCCCTGTGTCCCATAGCCCATCCTTGGAAAAAGTAGGACTGGGGGAACTCCAAGGTCACCAGCTACTCCGCTCCCCTCCCTGCCCTTAGTGAGCTCCTCAGACCTTGCTGGGGGACCTGGAAGAGGCCCTTTTCAAGCAGAAGCTTCTCCATCTGTACCACTGTCCCTGTCTTGCAGGGTGAGGCCAACGACACCACTGATGGAGAGCGTGTACTCAGTGGAGCCCGCAGCTGAGGGTGCCAGCCCCACCTCGCTGGATGTGCTCAACTTCCTGGATACGCTGGTGAACAGCACAGAGGAGCAATGCTTCAGCGCCCGCTCCCGCAGCACCGTCCTGGAAGGGCTGCCGTTCGGTGGTGTGCCCACCGTGCTCGCCATCAACTTCATCCTCTGGCTGGTGAGTGTGCCAGGAGGGTGCCACGTTATAGCACCACAGTCTGTGGTGTCAAAGACTGGCTGTGAGTATAGGGGGGATGTGTGTGTTATGGGTGCACTTGAAGCCACATGCGAGAGCAGCCTATGTATTAGTGCATCTGGCTGACTGGGGTAACAGGGGTGTGTGCAGGGGACCAAGAGCTTTGCCCACGTCCTGGTGAGCAGCAGGTGGCACTGGGGCAGAAATTGTGAGATCAGGGACAGGAGCAGTTTGGCTTGAGCTAAGAGTGTTGCACCAGCTTGGGCTCAGGGGTGAGAAAACAAAAAGGTGGGATGTGAGGAGAACCCACCAGGTGAGACCTCACAGCAAAACCCTCCACCTCTCCTCTTCCATCTTCTTCCAGCTTCTCCTCCTGACCTTCTCCTGCCTTCGGAAAGCAGCTTGGGACTATGGGCGCCTGGCTCTGCTGATGGACAATGATAGGTGAGGAGGATGCAAGGCCACCACTGGTGATGTCTCTAGCCTTTCCAAGAGGGCTAGCACTGCAGGGTGGCCCACGGAGAAGCTCAGCAGGTGTTCCTATCCCTCCTTCCCACTGGGATTGCCTGGCTGCCATTGCCCATGGAGGTATGGGCACTCTTTTCTGCAGGGAGAGGGAAAGCCTGGGCCAGCTTTGATTCCCTCTTGCAGGCATTGTCTGGTGACTGTGCTCTTGACGCCAGAGAGGGCACTGTCATGGACAGGACAGAGGCCCAAGAGCTGCTTTCAAGTGAGAGCTGAGCTGCTGCCTCTCCCGCTGCTGCTCTCTCAGGATAAGCAGGGGTGGCCAGCCCAGGAGGCAGACCCACAGCAGTAATACTGCTCCTCATGTCACAGGGCAGCTTGCCTGACCCAGTCTTCAGGGTACATGCAGAATTTCACCAAAAACACGGTTGATCTGGTGCAAGCAGAGCCCAGACCAATTTCCAGGTGCATTGTGCTGCCAGCATCTGCCTGCCAGAGCACAGCTTGCCCCAGGCAGCAAAGCAGCTTTGCACAGGCGGGTGGTGTCTGCAAGGCTGAGCAGCCCACAGGAGAAAACTCTATAAAAGGCCTTTTCCTGCCTTCTCCCCTCCCCAGCTCTCTTTGGCCTCAGGCTCTGTGGCTGAGCCTGGCAATAGACAGACGTGTTTCCATCCACCAGGGAGGTGAAAGGGGCAATCAAGACTTTAAATGCAAACTCAGATTACATTCCTTGTTACTGTAACACCATTTCGGAGGGTTGAAACTAGTGGAAGAGAAAAAATATGGTTCAGCCAGCCACTTGTCCTTGACCTAAGTCATAGTCTTCATGGGCCACCCCACTGTGGGCCAGGGCCACAGAGAAGGTACAGGGAATTGTCAGCACAGAGGCAGCAGGATGCAGCACCCGCCCCAAGCCCAGTGGTGGTTGCTGGTCCAGCCCCAGTGCAGGATGTGGGGAGAGGGAAGGCATTTCCTCAGCTGCTCCCTAGAAGTCTGTCGAAGAGCGCTCACGCTCTCCTGTCTGCTGCTTCTTTCCTGCCTCACCTCTCTGCTCTTCTCCTCACTGCAGTCTGACATCACTTTTCTATGGAGAGCAGAGTGAGAAGGAGAAGTCCCCATCAGAGAGCAGCCCCCTGGACACCGACAACAAAGACATGGTAAGTGTTGATGGCCATGGCAATGGGAGCCCTGGCTGGGCTTGTCCCTGCCCAACCCACCCTGCTCTTCACCAGAAACACAGCTCAGAAGTTAAATGGGCGAAATTAAACACTCCAGCGCAGGGTTTCCTGCTTAACACCTGTTAGCAGCAGTTTCTTTGTCATGGCTTGTTTTGAGGCATCTACCTTGAATTGCAGCTAGGAGGGGATGCTCCTGCCAAGGCAAGCATCTGCTGGCTGCAGGGACCTAGTCAAATGCATGACCAGAGCCTCTTTGTATGCCTGCAGGAGCCTTTCTGGTCCAAACAGGTCAGAGTCCCCTGGATCACACCTCCACCTCTGCTGGTATCATCTTTTTAAGTCATCCTTTTTTTCTCTCTGCCACACCAGGCATGAACCAGGCTTTGCTGGAAACAGGCACAGACAGACACATTTTGCTGTCTGTCTCTTTATTTTTTGGCAGCAGAAACTCAGAAATCAGTCATTATGTGTGACTATGAAAAGAATTACATGACTTACTAAAAAAAACTAGGTAGGAAAGGTAAAGAAGCAAAATCCTTGCAGGTGGCAGGAGTCCTGTTTAAATACTCTATACTCCGGGCAAATAAATATCGCTCATCAAAAACTAAGGGAGAAAGACCCCAGGGAAAGCCAGAACAGCTAAAGAGCAGATTGAGGGAGATTATTAGAATCAGGAAGACATCTTTTTAAGAGCCAAGCTGTTCCCAAATGAGAAAAATCTAAATTTTGCCCGGTCAGATTTGAAATGCACTAAGGGATGAGAAGAACAGATTTGAGGAGAAATTTGTAGAGTGCATAAAAGCAAGTACTGGATTTTTTCTCATGAATGAAGAACAGGAAACCTGCCAGAGGGTTATAGGGCTGATTGGTAGATGTTGAAGATAGAAAACACTTGCTGGAGAAGGTGAGAATGTGGCAGGAAAGCTTGGTAAATGTTTGGTTCCTGTATCCAGTGAGGAGGAGCTTGGACAAATTCCTGCGTGGGAGCCCTTCTCTGTGGGGAAGCACCAAAGCAACCCTCCAGCAGCAGGACTGGAGGATAAGTTTGCAATAAAAGCAACTTGACAAATACTCACTACCATCACAAATTCCTGGTAGCCGGCACAAGACTTCTCACTCCCCCTGAGACAAATAGCCAAGCTACTGACAGCTGTGTCCATCCTCTCTCCTGCACGTGGGGATCCTAGAGACATGGGAACCAGCTCATAAATGCTGGTTTTCAGGAAGGTTTCTGGAAATTCAAGAAATTACATTCCAGGAAAATTGGGGTCTGCACAGACAGCCTCCAAGACATGGTTTTGCAGAGCAGAGCCTCAGAGTGGGGTGCAGGGGGGGAGTCAGCCTGATTGTGCTAAGGGGGTGTTGGCTCCCCATGGAGTTGTTGGGGGCACAGGGATGTCTGCACCTCCAAAGCCTCCAGCTGCAGTTAATCAAACTAAGCTGAGCTGTGAGGTAGGAGGGAAGGTCCTGGCATGAGTAAAGGCAGGGGATGGAGAGGAAGAAGAAGCTGCCAGCTCTCACAGAGCAGGGTAAGGGAGTTCTGCAGCAGGCTGCCTGTGGTCCCTCCTGTCCAAGGCTGGCATAAACCCTCCAGAACGGGGTGAAGAGGAGGTATCAGATGGCTGCGTATTATTCTGTACAGCCATGACTGTGAGGACGTCGAACTTGCATGAATTCCGGTGTCAGTAGAATGTAAAATAACGCACAGGGGAGAAAACCCCTAATATCATATATGCAATGACAGAGAATAAGGTATTACACAAGATATTAGTGCTCCTGTATCACTCTACAGCAGTGTCGGCTCAGCGCTCAGTAGTGGCCAAAAAAGCGCATTGCACGTCAGGAACTGCCGGGGAGGGGGGCAGAGGAGGATGTTGCTGGAAGCCAGGAGCCTGTGTTGCAGTGGTGCCCCGTGTTTCCTGTTCCTCTCAAGGCAGCTGCCTTTGCCACCGCTGCAGACGAGCGACTGGGCTGAGCATCCCGGAGCTGGGGGCTTAGCCTCAGCACCGCACCACCTCTGCATGTGTCCCCAGCATGTGTCAAGCCCTGGATCCTCATCAGTGAGGTTTTGGGGTGGTCACCCCTGGCTCACCCTCACTCTTTTTCCTTCCAGGGATTCTGCTCCTGGCTCCTTTCTATCTACCAGATGAAGTAAGTGTGTGTCCCTTGCATCACAGCCATGCCCCCACCACTAGTTGCCCGTGGGGAGCTGGTGCCCATAGGTGTTGGCCCACCACCTGGAGCTGCTGGGACCAGCAGCAGAGCAGAGGCCTCTTAAAACATCCTCTCCAGAGAGAGAGCAGACTCACCTCTGTGTTTTCTCCTGGCCCCTGGA
Organism: Pezoporus wallicus; assembly: GCF_028554395.1. Lineage (NCBI taxonomy): Eukaryota > Metazoa > Chordata > Aves > Psittaciformes > Psittacidae > Pezoporus > Pezoporus wallicus. The sequence continues at coordinate 3,360,657 of NW_026642292.1, read as the reverse complement.
TCTTATCCCAAAGAAAAGGGCTTCAACCTCTTCTGGTAGGAGCTGGTCTTGTAATGGGGTGACAGCCCAAGGGCTGCTTGTGTCCCTCATCCACTCTGTGCCCAAATACTATTTGCCACAGGCAGGATGCCATCAGTTGATGTGGGTTATGTGAGGCTGGAGCAGCCAGGGTCCTCAGGGTGGGAGGTGATGGGTAGACACCACCAGTGCTCACCCCCACCTGTCTCTCTCCCAGGGACGAGGAGATTCAGAGCAAGTGTGGGATCGATGCCACCACCTACCTGTCCTTTCAGCGGCACCTCCTGGTCCTGCTGATGCTGGTCTGCGTGCTTTCCGTGGCTGTCATCCTGCCCGTCAACTTCTCAGGGGACCTCCTGGGTAGGTGCTTCCCCAGCTTCGGCATGGCTCTGGACTGTGGTGCAGGCTCCCCAGCCTCAGGGTGAGCTCTGTGCTGCTGGGACAGAGGGCAGAAGAGCCTCTCCATCAGGAGCCCCCATGTGAGCAGGACAGCACCATCAGCTGTCAGACAGAAGAATACAAAAAGCAGGGAGCTCCAGGGCAGCAGGGGTTTGGTGGATACCTTGGGAGGTGGAAAAGGAGGGAGCAAAGACCAGAGCCATTAACCATGTGAGCACAGGCATGCACACCACACTGTTCCCTTAACATCCCGTTTCTCCTCTTCCCCTGCAGGACACAATCCCACCCACTTCGGCCGGACAACCATCGCCAACATCCCGACGCAGTACGTGGCTCTCATGTCCAGGGAGGGCTGTGGGTGCTGCCACTATGGTGGGCACTGCTCAGAGCACTGAGGCACAGTGCTGGTGACAGCCCCATGCCAAGGACAGAGACAGGTCTATGTGAGCAGCATGCTGCTTGCAGTAGCCCCCCGCCTTTCTGCATCACATATGAACACAGTTGTGGTGGCCAGCATGCTGGCACTGCTGACTGCACCCTGCTGCCAGCAGAAGTGCTCCTAGGGGTGCAGGATGGCCTCAGCTCTGTAGTGTTTCAGCCAACACCCTGACACTGCCCCTCTTGTCCTCAGGGTGAGGGTTCAGCAGCCCTGAAGTAGAGGTCCCACTGAGTGGCTGGGGTGGTCAAACATGAAACTCTGACTGCCAGACTGGTCTGAATGCCACGTGCCTGCCACAGTGCTCACTGATCTCCTCTTCCCCTCCTCCAGGGACCGTCTCCTGTGGCTGCACAGCATCTTTGCCCTCATCTATTTCATCCTCACAATCCTCTGCATGGCCCACCACTCTGTGCATCTTGAATACAGAGAGAATGAGAAGGTGAGCAACCATCCCTCCTCCAGCTCTGCCTTGTTCAGTGCTAAGGGACAACTTTATACCTTGTGGGAAGGATAGTCCCAGTCGGTAGGGAGAGCTTTAAAAACAGTCTGGACCAGCAGGCAAAGAGATCGCTGGTTTTCTCCAGCTTCTGGAGAAAACCTGGCCACCTGGTGGCAGATCTTTTTCCTTCTGCCTTGTCTCTTGAGATTGAAGTTCTGCTGTGTTTCTCTGGGAGGTGACAGTGTCCAGCAATGTCCCCAGCTTCTGGGATGAGCACAGAATCACAGAATCATAGAATGGTTAGGTTTGGAAAGCACATCAAGATCATCTAGTTCCAACCCACTGGGCATTAGGGAGGTCTGTGCTGACCTCCAGCGTGGCAGTTGGTGTCTCGGCTCGCTTCTGCCTTCCCAGTGGCTGGGCAAGCAGGGTAGCAGTGAGATGCCCCACAGATCCCTTGCCCACCTGTCCCCTCTGCCCCCCTTCCCCAGGTCGCCCGGACGCTGATGGTTACCCACATCCCCAAGGAGATCACAGACCCTTCCCTTATCATCAAGCATTTCCAGTGAGTACTGGTGCACCCGTCTGGGTGGCTGGCAGGCAGGTGGCAAAGGCTGTCCCCATCCCTGCCGCCTGCCTCTTTGTGCCACTGTGTCTCTGTGCCCACAGTGAGGCTTATCCCAGCTGCACCGTCACCAATGTCCAGTTCTGCTTTGATGTGCGCAAGCTGATGAAGCTGGATGCAGAGAGGTGAGTGCTAGTAGGTCCCCATTGCCTCTGCAGGTGGGGGTACTGCTCCTGCCCACCATGTTGAGGGATGTAGTCTGCCTCTCTGTCTGTCTGCCACTTCCCAAATGACCCTTTCCCCTTTTGACTTCCCGGAAGGCGCAAGGCAATGAAGGGACGGCTTTACTTCACCACCAAGGCACAGAAAGAGGGGAAGATCATGATCAAAACCCACCCGTGTGCCCGCATCTTCTGCTGCCGCTTCTGTGGCTTTGAGCAGGTAGGAGGGTACGAGCAGCGCTGTGGGCAGGCACAGTCAGGCTGCCACCACAGGCAAGGCAGAGCATGCAGCTTGCCTGTGCCCCAGCCCAGCGAGTGCGGCAGAGCCCTGGCTGCTCCCACAGGTGGATGCTGAGCAGTACTATGGGGAGCTGGAGGAGAAGCTCACAGATGAGTTCAATGCTGAGCGCAACCGCATCACACTCAAGCGGCTTGACATGGCCTTTGTCACCTTCCAGGATGAGCGGATGACGGCTGTGTGAGTACCCCTCGTGCAATGGCATGGGGATGTCCCCCAGCCTGGTGGCCACTGCTGCTGGGGGTCACCTTGCCCACTTCCCCAGCCAAAGCCAGGCGGTGGGTCTATCTCCTGGGTGTCTCTGCCGTCTGCAGAGATGGCTGCTCTTTTGGGGTTGCAGGCAGTGTCTTAGAAGAAGGTTCAGGGGTAGCCCTTTATCTAGGCCTGACCCCTGGCTCCCTCCTCCTGCAGGATATTGAAGGACTACAGCCACATTCGCTGCCGCAAGCACCCCCAGCAGTCCTCTGTCACCACCGTGGTCAAGTCACATCACTGGGGCATTTGCTATGCCCCTGCACCCAGCGATATCATCTGGTGAACCCCTGTGGTTGGATGGAGGGAGGGAGGGGGAGAGCAGTTGGGGGGAACTTGTGCCTGTACCTATAGAGAGCCCACATAGCTGTAGAATACCTGTGCCCGTATCAATAGGGCACCTTCCCAAGGTGGCAGGGGCCGATAGTCCCTCCTGTGATGACAGCAGAAGTCAGCAGGGGTGGCTGGGGTGATCACCTAACAGAGGCCAGGGCTTGGTCAGGCAAGGTGTGGGGTGATTGCCAGGCTCTGGTTTCTCCAGCTTCACTTCAAAGCCTCCTGGTGGTACAGATTCCCCCTGTGGCCATTCTCTAGTCCTGGGGGCTCTGCAGGTATCAGCACAGCAGCGCAGGATGGGTGAGCTCAGAGCAATGGCTGCCAGGATGGCTGGTGCAGGTAGTAGGAGGCAGAAGCTCAGGGAGCTGGGCTGAGATGCCCAGGATGCATGGCTTTTCCTCCACACCATGTCCTAGTCATGCTTTCCTCTCACAGGGAGAATTTATCAGTCCGTGGCACATCCTGGTGGGTGCGATTCATCCTCCTTAATATCTGCCTCTTCGTCCTTCTCTTCTTCCTCACCACACCAGCCATCATTGTCAACACTATGGACATGTTCAATGTCACACACCCTGTGGAAAGCCTCAAGGTAGTCCCTGGGGCCCCATGCCAGCTTTCCCAAAAGGTCTCCATTTCCATGCTCGTCCATGATGGGGAGAGGGCATCTACAATGGCCCAAGAAAATGAGCTATCACTGGGATGAGTGCTGATGAGGGGCAAGCAGTGGTCATGCCCCTGCTTGCCATCCATCCTCTTCTTGTGTTTCCAGTGGCAGAGCCCTGGGCATCTGCAAATTTGAGCTTTCTTAGTGGTGTCCATTGAGGAGGGCAGGTTGGTGTCCATGTGAGAAGAGAGGGGTGGGAAGAGCTCCAGGAGGTGTTAGGAGCTGCCAGCAGCACATCTCCTTCCTGCTCATTGACCTGTGAGCTGCTGGACAGGCACTGGGGCTCAGAGCATGCCCATGGTGCCTTTGGCTGGCCTCAACCCCTTATCTCCTGAAGCAAGTGTCCCTGATCAGAGAGGGGATGCCCCAGCCTGCCCCTTGCACACACCATGTTGTGCCAGGAGGCCTGGATAGCTGTCTCCAACACAACTGAGCTCTGGCAGGCTACTGAAGGGATATCCGGCACCTCTCCTCCTGCAGAACCCCATCATCACCCAGTTCTTCCCCACACTGCTGCTCTGGGCCTTCTCTGTCTTCTTGCCTTTCCTCGTCTACTACTCGGCATTCTTCGAGTCACACTGGACAAGGTAACAGGGCTGGCTCCCCCAGGGCTGCAGCAGATGCTCCCCACCAGCTGCTCTGCCATGGAGAAATGGAATGTTTTTGTCTTGCCTCCCCTCTCTGCAGGTCAAGTGAAAATCAGCTCACCATGCACAAGTGCTTCTTCTTCCTGGTGTTCATGGTCATCATCCTGCCCTCACTGGGGCTGAGCAGGTACAGACTGCCCTCTACACTGCTCCCCCTGCTCCCTGGCATGGATAGAAAGATTCCCTGCAGAGGAGGAGGGAAGGGGATGGCTAACCCTTGGGTGGTGGTGGAGCCCTGCTTGGGGTCAGCCCTTCAGCAGACCCTGAAAGAATGAGGTCAGATGTCTGCAATCCTGACCATCCAGGAGGCAAGCACCCATGCTATGGTGGTCACGTGTGGCAGAAGGGGCTGTTCTGGCAGTGTAGGGTCCAAGGGGTCTCACCTACCAAGGGCAGGGCAAAGCACACACCCTCTGGGTGCCCCCATATCACTCTGCAGCTCCCCCTCTCTCTGAGCTGCTCCTCTTCTCCCTGCTCCAGCCTGGACCTTTTTTTCCGCTGGCTCTTCGACACCCACTTTCTGGACCAGGCTGATATCAAGTTCCAGTGAGTAGCCAGGAGCTCCCGAACCTCCTGGAGCACCCAACAAACCAGCCCAGAGCGGCTCTCCTGGTCACCTGCCTGCTCTCACCCTCTGCGCCCCTGCGGCAGGTGCGTTTTCCTCCCAGACAACGGCGCTTTCTTTGTCAACTATGTGGTCACCTCCAGCCTGATCGGGACAGCCATGGAGCTGCTGCGCATCCCAGGCCTCCTTGTCTACACCACCCGCCTCTGCTTTGCCAAGTCTGAGCCCGAGCGGCTCCACATCAAGCGGGTACGTGGCCCTGCTCACCTCTGAGCCTGCACAACCCCAGGCACAGCAGGGACGTGCTAACTGGAAACTCAGGCTGTCTGGGTCCTGTGAGGAGGCTTGTGGGGACTTCTGGCCTCATAGAGGCTAGCAGGGGAAGGCAGTCTTGTTGGCTGGGAGCAAAGGCAATTGCAGCCTTTGCAGCAGCAGAGGCAGTAACGATGCTGTTGGTTGTGCCCCAGAGCCAAGCCTATCAGTTCCAGTTTGGACTGGAGTATGCCTGGACCTGCTGCATCTTCTCCGTCGTCATGACCTACAGCATCACCTGCCCCATCATTGTCCCCTTTGGTGAGTATGATCTGTGGCCCATGGTCCTGCTGCCCCTGCCTGTGCAAACAGCCTGTCTCAGCCACCAGCAGTGGTGTGGGAGCACAAGCTTCCTGTATGGTACAGGAAAGCGCCCTTGGGCATCATCCTCTGGGCCTGCTTTGCTGTCCCTGCGACCTGCCTGTCCCCATTATCCTCCCCTCAGAGGCCCCTCTTCCTCCTGCCAGGGTTGCTCTACATGCTGCTCAAGCACATGGTTGATCGGTACAACATCTACTATGTGTACATCCCCACCAAGCTGAACCAGCGCCTCCATGTTGCTGCCATCAGCCAGGTCGTGGTGGCCCCCATCCTCTGCATGTTCTGGCTGCTCTTCTTCTCCGTCCTGCGCCTTGGTAGGGAAAGACTGGGACTGCCTCTGCCACTGCTGAGAGTCACATCTGATGCTTGGGCAAATGAGCCACTGGTGTCACCCCTGAGTTAGGCTTGACATGGAGGGTGGGAAGGGGGAAGATGTGTTGGAGACTTGGCAGATGAGGGGAGTGTCAGAGTTCTGGGAAGTGGGTTGAGAGCGTGTAACACCCAAAGCAAGCACCAGTGCGGGTCTCAGCTGGATGTGCAGCAGGTCCTTGGAGGCTCATGTGCTTCCTAGTGTCTCTGTGCTCTAGGTCCTACCCGCCCTGTCACCCTCTTCACCTTTGTGGTCCTCCTCTCCTGCATTGTCTTCTCCTTCTTTGGCCTCTGCCTGAAGAAGCTGCAGCCACGGAAACCCTCCAGCTACCAGGTGAGCACAGGCAGCCACCCATCCTGTTCCGTCACCCCACTGCATCCCCTCCCTGCCTCTCTGGGCTGTGTTTGCCTTGGGGAGCCTGAGGAGGTGCCTTGTTGCCCCCCTGACTTCATCTGGGGACCCCCAGACCATCATTTCTTTCCTCCTGACCTCCCTCTCCGCAGATGTCTGACCAGTCTGAGGGCACGTTCAACGATGTGGAGCGGAGCAGCGTTTCCTCCACCCCCAACTCCAATGTAAGTATCCCTCCCCAGCCCCACCACAGTCACACCCTTTGCTCCTTGGGCCCTGACTCCCCACTGCCCCCTGGGGCAGCTCTTTGTGGCCACGGTCCTGCAGGAGCCTGAGCTGAGCCTGACGCCAGCGGCCTCCCCAGCACACCAGTCCTACGGCACCATGGGGAACCACCTGGAGCCAGCAGAGGACGGGGAAGACGAGGCACTGCAGAGCTTCGAGACAGAGCTGGAGACAGTGGAGGGCGAGTACAGGAGTGGCCCCGTGATGGAGAGCCAGGCCCGCTACCAGTGAGCATCCCCACTGTTGGGGCGAGGACCAGCCGTACCCAGAGCAGAGGAGAAGAGTGGAAGACGTGCCGGGGACAGGAAGGCAGGGGCCTTCCCATCACTGGTGGGGGCCACCTCAGTGATGGGGTGAGGGGATGACAGGGCTGATGTGAGGGGGAGACCCCATTGTATGGGAGGTGGTGGGAGGCTCTGACAGTCCCTCCAGCTGCCTGGACTGGCTCAGTCCCTCCCCTTGCTCCCCTATCCCCACCTGCCTCTTCCAGCCCATCGTGGAGAAGATGGGGTGCAGTGGTATAGGGAGAGGTTGTTTCTGAGAGGCCATGCTTTTGGGGCAGGAAAGAGGCCCTGGCCCCTCCATGAGAAGGAAGCAGCCCAGACAGCTGAGATGAATGTGCCTGCTGCCACTCTATCCGCGGGTCCCCAGTGGCAGGGGACAGCCACCCCTAACCCTTGCTTCACACCCTGCCTACCCATTGCTCATGGTGGCCACCCGGCTGCCTCCCATGGTGCTGGCTGTGCAGGCGTCTGGCCACCCCTGCTGCTGCCCCCATGGCTTTGTCCATTAAAGCAGGGACTGCCGAGACCCGTGTGCTTTGGTGTAGGAGGTGAGTGCCCTGGGCTGCTCCCGCACTGGCTCTGCCCCAAGGCAGGCATCAAAACACAAGTTGAGCTCTTCCCTGGCCCTCCCACTGCATCCCTTCAGCCTGCTGCACCATGCCTGTGCTCTTGGCTCTTTGGGGAGGAATGGGAGGTCAAGGGACAAGTGTGCTTAACGGCTGTGAGGGCAGCTCCTCATCATCTCACTCACCCTGGCAGCATCCCTATTGTGCTCATGCTCTCCCCGGGGATGGCCACAGGATCCAGTGTGGCTCTGTCCTGTTGCAACAGAAATGGTGGGGAGGAAGGGGGCTGGAAGGATCCTGGCCTCTGGGTTCTGGTCCACTGCATCCTTGCCTTTGCCCACAAGCCACAGCCATGGGATTTCCCCAGCAGCCACACCACCTCTGGAGTGAGTCCTGCAGTGATCGCTGTAAATGTGCCAGCTTCTGCCCAGGCATCCTAAGGGGTTCCAGCTCATCCACAGCAGCTGGGGAGACCCCTGGGGACGAGGGCAGATCCTTGCCCTGCTTGGCCCCTCTCCCACCAGGCTAGCCCACCAGGGTGTTCTGGCTCCTCGCTTGGCCCCGCTTTGGCCCTGGGGCTGATTTTCCTACTCCTGATTTTCCCTCCTGGCTTCAGAACAATTCCAGCCACTATCCCAGGACCATGCAGGGCAGGAAAGGATGATGACACAGATGTGCCAGCACCGCGCTGCTGGTATGGTGAGTGCTGCTGCACAATGGCAGAGGCTCAGCTATGGCACTGCTTAGCATTACTGGTGCCACTGAGAGTAGGGGGCATGGTGTGTCAGCCCAGGGGGAGTTAAAGGCAGGTCACCAGCAAGCTGTGGGTCACAGTTGGACTTAACTGGGCCCTGAGGCATTCCTGTGGGGCTGATGGGTCTCGGCTCAGCCAGCTGGCAGACCCATGGGCCCCATCTCTCACTCCTGCATGCCAGGGCAGTGGCTATGACGTGGTAGTCACCAAGGGGTTGTCTCAGGGGACCCTTGAGCTCAGCCCCTCCCTCCCAGCCCCAAAGAACACCCTGTGGTCTCATGGCTCCCTGCCCAGGTGCTCCTGCGGGGGCTGCCTGCAACTGAGCTGCTGCCCTCACTGCCTGCTCTGGGAGACGTAGGGTGCCGGTGATTTCTCTCTGGGTGAGAGCAAGTGCCTGTGAGTGGCACTGCACCCCTGGGAGCTCGGGCTGCTGGTCTGACTGCCCTTGGCTGCCCCGCTGTAGGAATGTGCCAGAGGTCTGTACCTTCTTGTGATTTATTGCTATGACTGTGCCTTGAATAAAATGACTTCACCCAGTGGCTTGCCTGGCATTATCACACCCCGGGCACCCTTCCCAGTGCCAGTAGATGGGGACCATCGCCACTGCAGGCTGCAAAAGTACCCTGGACCCTTTCCCCACCTGTGAGCTGCTTTTGAGCTGTCCTAGGGACGTCCTGCAGATGCTTCAGTGTCAAGGACACCTCCTGTCACCTGCAGGCACCACGCTGACTTCCATGGTCCCCAGAGATGCAAACCCTAGTGAATGGGCAGAAGCAGCAAGATCTGGGGAGTACCCTCCTTATCCCCTCGGTAAGGCTGGCTCAGCCCTTGGCACCATCACAGACATGGGACAGGCATGTGCCTCCCCTCCACAGGCAGGGCTGACTCAGGACACCACCAGAGAGGTACACACTGCCTGGAGGGAGCTGGACTGGAACTACTGTGGGATAACAGCAAGGAGCAGGATGATCAATCCCATCTAGGAATGGAGCAGATGTTTCCAAAGCTGAACTGCCCACCAGAACATCCTGTGGAAGGGGGTGGACACCATTTTGGGAACCTTTCTCTAGGTTTTGAGCAGACAGCACTCTTCCTCTTCTCCTCCCTCCCAAAACACATTCTTTGTACCCAAATCCTTATTTGAATGATTCGCCTCTGGTTTCAGCAGGTCCCTCCAGCTGGCTCCTCCACAGCTCCTCTGGGATGAGCCCTGTCTGGCCAGCCTGCCTCATGGCAGAGGCCAGGGGGCACGAGAGGGCTTCACTTCAGGTGAAAAACTGCAAAACTCAAAACCCCACTCCCCTATTCACACACCCCCAAAGAAACACACACACACCCCGGTTAATAATTAGTGGTAACAGGGCAGCATGCTGGAACACTGATTTTAGCAATGAACCACAGGGAGGATTTCTATTCTTTCAGATCTCTGCTGTTCTCCTTGCCCTTCCCAGCCAGCTGCACATTTCCCTGCAGAAAGCCGTATCCTAAACGTTGCCCAGGGCAGAGCAGCAGTTTTCCCAGGAAGCTTACTGTCCTCTCCTGTGTCGGGGCTGAGGTTTCCAGGAGATGCTATTTCAGACCTGAGCTGGCTTCTCTGCTCTAGGGACCATCCTTCTTCACTACCAAGCGCGCGACCCTTCCAGAGCTGGAAACCCACCATGTCAAAGCTAGAACATGCTCTCGGAAGGGGGAGAGAGGACGTCCTGCATTCCCACCATGGTCCCTCAGGCAGTCCAGCTGGCAGGGCGGGTGCTGCATGAAGCCAGTCAAGGCTTCCCTGCGAGGCCGTGCCCTGTTGCTGTGGTTACCTGCAGCAGTGGGTGACCAGCAGCAGGCGAGCCTATGCTGTCTCAAAGAACAACCAGCAGCTGAACAGCAGAAAAAGGATTCTTAGGCTGGTTGCTTAAAACTCTAATTCCATTAGAGGTCATGAAATTTGAAGGGTAATGAGCAATCAGATCAGCAGCAGGATGCTTTTGCTAGCCCCAACACTGCTCACCCATTCGATTAGAGTGCACAAAAGCTCCCAACAGACATTTGGTGCTGGGTGCCTTCTCATGTCAATCGAGCTGGCCTACACAAGCACTCCCAGTGACAAATATCTCCAAAGCTACAGTCAACAAGAAAGCAGTAAACCCCTCTCAGTCATCCTTGGGTTTTTTGCTTGCCTGGGCCTTTTAAGTTAAAATAAACATAAGGCAGCAAAAAGGGCCAAGATTCACTGTTCCTCTTTATTAAACAGTACAGCTGGGTATCAGAGGCACACAGACTAGTTCAGTTCTCTTGGGAGTTACACGAGATGTGGTGCAGAAGAGGAGAATTCAAGGAGCTGGGAAAGCTAGAGGGAGCAGGGATGGTTTGGGGCAGTAACATCACACCCCGCCCATCACACAGCTGCCTACCTATCACATAGAGCCAGAAGGTTCTCCCCCATGACGCTGAAGGCTGTTGCCCCAGTACAGTGTTACACAGAGGATATCCCTATTCCCAAACCCTCCTGCCCCATACCATTCCGTCACACCTAGTGCCTCCCCCCAGCCACTGCTCTTCTGGAAGGTGTTGAACATAGGAGGAACCCATCTCTAGAACAGAACCACCTCAGCCCTCAGTGCCATGCTCCTCCTGCCCTGAAGTAGCAGCAAAAATGGCACTGCCTGAACAATAACTGAACACTTGCTCCATGTCCTTGCCCTGGGGCAAGTAACGGCTGGAAACATGGTTCTGCCTGTCCCTCAGCTACTTCCCCACGAAGATGAACAATTCTTCAAAGTGCTCAAGTTCAGCTCTGCCCCCCCCCCCCCCCAGACCTCAGGTGCTGCCTTTCAGCTATTTTCTGTGATTTCTTCTGGCAGGTGCTGTCTTTTCATTTCCATCCTGCTGCACACAGCTAATTGGGTGCCTCCCTTTGCTCTGAATCAGCTGTGTCTGAAGTATGGCCGGTAGGGTTTACTAAAGGGCAAGGAGCTCCGCAGATGGGCATTGTGTGCAGCTGGGAAGTGCTCCAGGTCCTGACAGCATCAACAGAGAAATTCCAGCTATGCTTCCTCTGGCTAAGAGCCAGGAATGATTTCTGGAAGCTGTTGCCATGACATGATTACAACCTTCGTTTTTATTTTAAGACATCTTTTCCTTGTATTTACTTTACCCTCCTTAACACAAAGCAGTAAAGAGCCACTGCTGCTGCTGCATTTCAGCTGGCTCGGGGGTTAAACCACCAACCAAACCAACACGAAGCCTTTCAGCTGGCAGCCCAGACCTGCTAAAAGCAGCCTCACCTTGTGATTAACATGACTCTGCTGCCCAAAGCATCCCTAGGAAATACACTGCGTTGTGGCCAACCTGACACAAGGAAAAGCCACGGATCTCATCCAGGGGAGAGGCAAAACAAGAGATGATTAACTATCTGGTACTGATGTGTTGGTGAAAGGAGAGGGAGAAAAAGTCCCCACATGGTTTGGAGAGGACAGCCATACGGCATGGCCAGGTCTCACCTCTGCTGCCTCTGCCCCTGCAGGGAGCCAAATCCACCATTGCCACAATTGAATGGGGCACAGCAGCTCAGGAGGAGTGAACAGTCTTGAGCAAATAGGATCTTGGGCAAATAAGCCTGAGAGGCCTATGCTAGCTGTCATCTAACTAGGGTGGGCAGCAAGCAGAGGGAAGATGAGCCAGCTAAAAACCAGAGTAGGTACATGGGTGCTCCAGCTAGCCTGAAGGAACCTGGGGCAGGGCAGCATACCTGTACTGTGGCTCTCCTAGGCTTCACTGCAGAGACATACCCTGCCAGCGCTTAGCAAAGGCAGAGATGCGATTGTGTCAAAGCAAGGTGGAATCACTGGGAGAGCCCCAAACCATGCATGACTGGAGAAGATGACGCTGGGCTGGTGCACAGAGAAAGACAGAGGTGGAGAGAGGCAAAGAGCATGGTGCGAGTACTCCCCCTGCCCAGGACTGCTGTGTGGTCAGGGGTGGGGGTGCCTGGCAGGATCTAGTCACCTTCTGGAAGGGTGTCCCAGCCACGCTGCATGGCTTTCACCACAGCACCATAGAGTTTGCTCCAGGCCTCCTGCACATCTGGGCTGAAGGCAGTGCCGAGGCATTTCTCCAGCATGTACAGCAAGGACTCACCAACAGTCTGCAAAACAAACAGGGAAATGTCAAGCTCAGCACCAGGGGACAATGCGCAGCCCCTTCTCTCACTTCACCACCTTCTTGGACTTCTCCCACTGCAGGGTAGCTGCTCCTCCTCCAACAGTGGGGCAAAGCCACACCACTCCCCTTCTACTACCCTGTGCTGGCCCTCACCCTGCACCCTGGGTGAGCAGGGGGTGCAGGCAGGGAGCAAGGGCTGACCACACTTGTAACACCAGGGGAGAAGTACACGTCCATCATCGCCGGATAGAGGAAGCCAGACCAATGCTCCGGCATAGCAGCAATCAGCAGAGCTGGGCAATGCCCTGATGCCAGAGGAGTTGGTCAGACCCCAGGCTGGATGCTCAAGGTCTGCCTCACCACCTCTTAGGCTGCTCCACAGGGAGCTGCAAGCAACTCCATCCAAGAGCACTGGCACTCTGAGCACAGGACTGGTGGGAGTCACCACCTCAAGCAAAGGGGGCCCTGCTCCCTCTGAAAAGGGCCAAAGCTAGCAGTGACAGGAGGGAGCCATGGACTAGTTAGAAACCTTTCCTTCAACCTGCCCTTTTCTGCTGGGTTATCCAGCACTTCTGTCCATGCTTGATGGCAGGAGAGGAGTAAGCAAGGGTATAACACGGAGGATGATCCTGTCTTACTGCCATGGAGAAAACAGGGGCTGAGGTGCAGGAACCCCACTCCAGCACAGATACAGAGGGGCTTGGATGCTCCTTTTCCCAGGTGCTGTGAGGTTTGCCTAGAGCATGTGATGTAGTGATGCAGGACCCAGAGCAAAGGCTGATCGTGCAGTCCCCCAGATCATGGTCCTCTTCAAGCAGGTTGAATGCCTTGCTCCTGTTTGTCCATTATCCCTGGGCTTACTGGGGAGGGCAGAAAACGAGCATAGCTAAAGGGTTTCCCTGATAGAGCCAACATCACTCGGCAGGTATCAGCAGCTTGGGGACTTCCCTGAGCCATCAGCTTTTGCTCCAACCAGCTGAATACATGCAGTGGGTGCAGCGGGATGGGGATAGCTGAGGGCTGCAGGCAGGGCTGCACACACACAGCCATAGTAGGGTAAGAGAGGACTCCTCACCGAGAAAGACTCGACCTTCACACCGACTGCCTGGTGCTTCTTGCCGAGGTTGCAGAGGTACTCTTCCAGGCGGGACAAGTTCTCCAGGTGGCTCACAGCAGCGTCGATCACCAGCATCACCTGCAGGAGCAGAGAGGCAAAACATCAACAGCGTTAAGGCATTAACAGCAAGTTTCTGCTGCCCTCCCAGAGGAACAGAGTCTGACCCCTCTACTTCACCCTTCTCAGCATGACCACCTCCCAGGCCAGAAGATGCCCTCTGAGCTTTCCTTTGTTCTACTGCAATCCATGTGTCACATCAGTGAGACATGCTGGCAGCAGCACACACCACATCCTGCCAAAGGACACTGCCAGAGGTGTCATAGCAAGCAGCACTGCTGGCCTCCCTGTTCCAGAGGGGGTAAACAACCCTACAGCAGAGCAATTATGGGCTAAAAGCTAATGCAGATGCAGTCATTACAGCTCTTAGGACCTCAAGACAGCTGCAGGGGAGCCCTAGAAGTTGCCAGGACTAGAATTTCCAACTAGGTGTTGCCAAGATGGTAATTGTGAATAAGGTAACTCCAATTCTAAGATCAGCCCAGGTATTTTGAGGAGATGGGGTTGATAGTTCAGCCAAAAGACCTGGTCTGGTAAAGCATGTACCACAATCATTTCCCAGAAGCATAAAGAGTCAAATGGAAACAGGAAAGAGAAGGGTTAATAAGGGATGAAGGGAACAGATACACTGAATTAGAAAAAGAGATTAAAGCCAGGCATGGTTGGCTCGGCAAAGCCAAGAGGTGATAGAATTGTGTTCTATAATTTCAGCTGTGAAATTATCTCCAACAAGAGCAAAGACCTATTTCAGCTCAAAACAATAAAAACAGACTTAACTTTGCTGGTACACAGAGACTAGAAAATGACAACAAGCTTGCAGCTATCAGAGGTGCGTGGTCCTGAAATAGCCTCTTATAAGGAATGGACAGGCAAGTGAGGCACCAAACTGGTTTGGAGGTGGAGTTTTAAAGACAGCTTATAAAGTCTTCTGAGAGTGAAGGCTGTGGCTGCTCTTCAGGGCTCAGCAGAGGGTCTCTGCTGCACTGGGAGTAATTCTGCCCATGCATGAGCTCCTCCACGCGCCATCAGCATTGCTCCTCTCCCAGCGGCTATCCAAGAGATGCTGTGGGCCTTATGGCTCTGCAGCCACACCGACAGCCTCTTCACACCAGTGGGTCCATGGGAGCTGGGCCCACTGCCCAGCTCTGCGCCACCTCCTGCTCAGCATGTGACCAAGCAGAGGCTCAGTCCTTGTCTGGACAGACGTGAGCTCACTGGGGCACTTCCGTGGTAGAAGAAGGGGGCTTCCAACTTTCACAAGAGGCAATCCACTCTCAGATGAGGTCATGGAAATCAGCATGGTGCTTCTTACTCACCACAACCCACATCCTCATCCTGTCCCCACTGTGGTAGGGCACTTTGGCCTGGCAATTATACCTTCTGATAGCATGAGTAAGCCCTTGCAGTTACCATCTCAGGAGGAGACTTCCCATGCGTACCCCAGTCAGACACACCACAGTCCCAAACCATTGCTTAAGGGCTTCCTCCTCCAAGGAGGCTGCTTTCCAGCCACGCCACAGCCCCTCTCTCACCTTCCTGATGTGATCCAGGAACTCAGGGGCAGAGAGGCACTCCTGAGGGCTGGCAAACTGCTTGCAGTTGTACTGGAAAAGGGGCAACAGGTCAGGGTCCAAGTCAAACAACCTGCAACAGCAAGAGAGAAACCCCCATTGCCTCACTTGTCAGCTTTAGTTAAAGTTGTGCTCACACCAGGAACAACCCCACCAGAAGCATGCTCTCAGCCCCCCTCTGCCTCCCTTCCCACTTACTGCTCACTCCCCAGCTGAAAAGGACACAGAAGTTCTGAAGTCTTAGTTTGGAGCGATCCAGGTTACTTAGAGCCAAAAAGTCTCTATTTCCCTAGCCCACCGTCCCAGTTCTCAGATTATGTGTTTATGGCACTTGAGGAACAGTCCCAGCACACTGGAGCTCCTCCCAGACTGGCCCTCACCCCCAAAGTTTTGTTTGTTGTCCCAACAATTCCCATTCCTACTTCATGACCCCCTTGAGCCCCAAAGGTCCCAAATCTGGGAGGATCTGCAAGCTCCATCAGCCAGATTTCCTACTTGAGCAAGGGGGTGCATGTACAAACTCAGCTAACACCCCACTCTCCCCCATCATCACCAGCTCCCAGTTTCCCCATCTTCCCTGCCAGTGTATACCAGGCAGATATGGGTCTAGGAGCAGCCACCCAAGAAGAAGTAACAGGCTGATGCTTTCCACGGAGTCCAAAGAGAATTCAGGCAAGACAGTCTCTCTTCTCCCCATCCTGCACATTAAACTACTGCACCCCTCTCCCCCTCACTGAAACTCCCAAGAAGTACTGTCTCTGCTCACAGCCCTGCTCTGTCAGGTTTGGCTCCCACCTGCTACGTCCTCCTCCAGAAGCTGGTCCTCAGCTCTCTTTTTAAATGGCTTTTCATAGATTTTTCCTTTTCATCTTCCCATAATCAAGAGACTAATCTGCTTAGGGGAGGCAAGGAGTTGGGTTTCAGCCGTTCCCAGGCACATCATTTCCTCTGCCCCGAGACTGACTCACTCCCAGCAGGCAGGCCAGTGCCTGGGGCAGTGTCGGGGCACTGGGGGGTCCCTTCCACACGCTCCCCGAGGCTGGGCGCACAGGCAGCTGTCCAGGCAGCAGAAGTAACAGTGACAAGGCGGGCTGTCAGCGGGCAGGAGCACACAAAAACTGCCCCCTGCCCTCTCCCTCCTTTTCCCCGGGACAAAGTTGTCTCCGCTTAGGGTGGGAACAGGATGGTGTCCCCCCGCCGCTGCCCCACAACAGCCGCGGCTTCGCGGTGAGGGGTTTCATCCCCGCGCTGCTCCCCGCGGACCACGGAGGGGGGAGCAGACGGGTAAGGCAGCCCGGCAGCCATCGCCGAGAAGCGTTCCTCTCCGAGAAGCGGAGCCCATTCACCCCCCCTTGCCCCCGGGTGGGTCCGGGGGAAAGCCAGTGCCGGGGCGCCGGTGGCCGCATCCCCTCCCGGCGCTCACCTGGTGAAGAGGACGAGGCCGTGCTGCTCGGGGCTGCCGCTCACACGCTGCCAGCTCTCCCTGATCAGCGCTCGCTGCCTGCCAGACAGCGGCATCCCGCTCTCCATGGCAGGGGCGGGGGAACCTGCCCCTCGCTGCCCGAGGCGAGGCGCTGGCACCGGCGCCGCTGGCACCGGCAGCCGCCCGCCCCTCGCAGCCCCGGGGAGGCCCCGCCGTGCTCACCTGGGGGTCCCTCATCCGCACTCCTCCCGCCCCCCCTGCCCTGCCCCGGGCGGGCTGCCGGCACCGCAGCTTCCCGGTGCCCCTCTCCTCCACCCGCGGCTTCCCCGGCCACCTCTTCGGCAAGGAAGAGCTCACTTTACATTTCCCACTGAGGGGAAGGTAGGGGAAGGAAGGGAAGGAAAAAGGGAAATTACAGTCCCCAACGCGCCCCGGGCTCGCAGCTGAGGAGCAGAAAGTTCAGCTCGTTCAGCTCGACATTTTCTGATCAGCCCGGTTTTAGACGAAGAGCAGTACGGCAGCGCAGTGCTAGCGAGGGGACCACTGGGACCCGGCTGCTTTCGTTGGCCGCTCACAACAGCTCCAAGCGTAACTTTGTGGTGGAGGTCCTCGGTGATGCTTCAGCACTACAGCAGCCTCTTGCTCTTGGCCACTTCCACCTCAGCACGCCCCACAGCTATCTCCACAGACAGATGCAGTCTAAACGCTGCAAGATACATGTTTAAGGCAAATTAAACCAGCTGAAGCAAGCAAAGATGTTAACAACAAATCAGAAGACATGCCAAACATGTTCAGGACACCCAGCTTCTCTCTATTGTTCAGAGAAAAGGAAACACTGCTTTTAGTTGAGCCCTGGAATTTGGGCAGCATGGACCGCAAAAGTGAGAAGGGGCAAGCAAGGGCTTAAGCAGCACAACAGAAACCAGGAAAGCCAGAGCAGCCATGCACATTGAGGTTTTCAGAAGGATGTGAGCAACACAGAAGCACAAATATTGCTGAAACCATCACAGTCTGGTCTGAAGTAACAATTGCACTGATCTTATTACAAGTTCTGGTTCTAAAAATCACACTTCTTTCTTGTAATCAGGAGAGAAGACAGCAGCCTCTGACCCAACCCAGCAGCACATAGGCTCAGTGTAAGTAGAATGAAGGCTCTTCTCCTTGGAGTACTGAAAATAACCTCTGAGAGGAGGCAAGTTCAAAGGCACAGTGTTACATCCTCAGCCCCAGCCCCAGCTTGCCTCCCAGAGGCCCTTCTGAAGAGCCGCGCTGACTGCAGTGACAGCAGGAAGCCACAGGAGACATCTGTGCAAGTGCCAGAATTAATTACCTATTTTCTTGGGCTTTGGAGACCTCTCCTTCTCAGTGCAGACCAGACAAGACGCTGTATAGGAAAAGCTCTGTGTACATTGCAAGCTGAAAAACAGTGTCCCAAAGCTGGGCTCTTGAAAAGTCCAAACTCACAAAGGAATTGAACTGTCAGATGGGACTAAGGAATCCCACAAATACTCACAGATCTCTGGCTACTGAGCCAGAAAACAAATTATGTTCCAGGGATACTGTGTTTTGAATGTCACTGTGAGAAAAGACTTAATGGCAAAGGTCCTAGGTCCTGGAGAGGTGCAAATGGCTTCTGTTAAATCATGGCTCCTGTTAAAATATAGCGGTTTAGCTCTCATGACAACCAAGAAGAAAAGCCTGAAAAGCGTGATCTCTACACAGCTATCTTCTTAGAGACCAGAGGATAAATAGAAAGCATTTCATAATAAAGAACAGGCACAAGCTGCAGGGTCATTTCATGGCTGGAGGGTCAGAACAGGCAACCCGCCAGCCTGCAGTGCTTCCTGCAGTGGCCACCATCTTCTGGTCCACAAGAAGCTCAAACTAAACCCAGCATTTTAGCTGTGTGTTTGCAAAGGAGACATTCACACTGAGAACTGATGATAAATCAGTGTGCTGATAACTGCTGAAGCTGCAAGGAGCCTGAAGGAGCAGTGGGAAATTGAAGGTTAATCTGATCGGAGTGGCAAACACAGCAAAGAGAATGAACTGTCATCCTACATGCATCTGCACAAGCTGCTCTGACATTGTCATCACAGCCACACAGATGTGAAGCTTCACCAGAGCCCATCTGGACAATTCAGCCTGGCCCTGCCAACAAAGAGGCGGAGCAGACAGGCAGGCAGCACTGTGCTGTCAGGGTGCTGGGAAGGAGAGTGGAGAGTCTCTCCTAGACCACAGGATACCAAGGAGCAGAGTTGAAGCATAGATGTGCAATCAGAGCAGCAACCAAGGCTGAGTGTTTGCCTAGCAACATTTTGAATACATACAGAGCTGGCTGATAGAGGAGCAAAAGAAGCACTACAAAAGCACGTTGTAAATAAGAGTATCAGCTCCTAAAGCTTAGCTGGGATGCATGACACCCTTCCTTGGGTCCGTGCAGGTACCTTACCAGCTATCATATCCCAGGGAAACAACAAGATACAGGTTCAGCTAACGGCAAGGGTATCTCAGACAGTAACTGTGAAGCCATGACGGCATGGAAAAATAGTGGCTCTTGTCCAAAGTCTTCCCTCTTGCACCTTCCCTCTGTGCTGCAGATGGTGGCTGCATGCTGAGTGCTTGCAGACAAGGCACAAGTATCAGAACAGACCAGACATAATGGCAGCAATGAGGGTGATACGTGTGATGTGTCACCTTCTTCTGTGGAACATATGGGTGCCCCAGATGATGAAAGGGGCAGTGGGCAGGCCATACCCCTGCCTACCTGATGGTACCCAAACCCTGTGTTGGTATGACACTTAGCAGTCTAAGAGCCAAAGTGACTTAATTCCTTTCCCACCCCCTAGCAACAGCTCCTTCTGGGCAGGGTATGGGTACATTCAGAAGCAGTTTCCCCACCTTCCCCACCCCTCTGAACAGTGAAATCACTCCTTTGCTGCCTTCTAGCACTGGTATATGCCCTCTCCCTTAACAAAACCAGCATTTTTTAACCTGTGACAGCATAGATCTTCCAGCACAGGAGGAGGGAGCTGTAAGGAGGGACTTGAGGTGGGAGACAGGGAGAACTCAGGGGTAAGAAACATCTGAGCCACCATTCCTTTCACGACTTAAGAGAGCAAGGGCTCAGGAGACATGATGTTCTTCCCTGCCTGCAAAGCAGCTTCTCCCTTGCAGCTACCTGGCTGTCAGATGAGTTTCTTCTGCTGCCACAGCACTGAGGTGCTGACAGCACAAGTCGAGAGGATTTAAAGTACAAGGAAAAACAAACAAGCAAACCTCATCTGTTGAAGTATTTTGTGTGCCTTCAAGTGTGAGAAAGCCCCAGGATGCAGCACGAGATTGAGCACTGCAAATTTTCCCATGGCATGAGGGTTTCCCGGGATGGTCCCCAGCTCCGTTGGCTCTGTCTCTGTAGCCTGGCAGCTCAGCTCTTTTATGAGATGTTTTGGATTTCTACAAGACTGACCCTGGAGCTCTCATGAGTGAAGAACCACCAGGGCAGCAGCAGAGGCTGCTCCAAAATCATCTGTGGGCCATGTGGAGAAAGGGGAGGCAGATTTCCGGAGAAACTCACTGACCTGCAAAGAAGACAATACAGCTCTGCTGTGCTTTGGAAGAACACAGATTTATGATGTTCTTAATTTGAAGTGGGTGTCACTATAATCTACAGCCCCTTCAAGTTACATTACCAACACTCGTAACTCCCCTTGCCAAGTGTCAGCTTTACTTGTTCAGTGCCTTAGTTTACCCACAGGAAAAGAAACTTGCCCAATCTCATATAACAGTGTGACAGAACTGAGAATAAGCTCACAAAAGCCAGCCCCCAACCCTGTGCTCAGGGTTCAGGGTGCTTGGGGAATGACTCTTCCTCCCCTAGGACACCCCACCAGCTTGGCCCAGACTTTGTTTTGCACATGCTGCTGTGGCACTGTCAGGATTTATCCCAGCTGCTGCACCAATAAACCCAAATCCCCTCTGGACTCCTAATTTCCAATTCTACATCTGTGAGTCTTCATGAATAATGCTACTCTGATCTAGCTGCTGCAGGCTCCCTGTACCCTCAGGTACAGACTCCTGGGCTTGGCCAGTCCCCTTTCTTTCCTCTTGCCACCATCTCAAAACTACAGACTCTTTTCCCCAGACACCTATCCCCATCCTCAGGTGGGAGCAGAAGTTGTTCCCAGCTGTCTTAAGCTACCACCTCAGGCCATGGTGCATGCAGCACAGCTCAGTAGCAAAGCAAATCGCAAAACACAGTTGCATAACAAGAAGCAAAAGAAATGCATGAGGGAATAATATGCTCATAAAATAATGAAGGCAACAATTGCAGAGCTCACTGGCAGCCACCATGCCTGTGGTGAGAGCAGGACAGCATTACTGAACATGAGGATTTGGGCTAAGGGGAGGGGGATAGGCAGAGGTAGGGGAAACAGTGAAGACAAAGCTTTTGACTTTAATTTGCTACTTGACATCTCCTAGGTTCCTCTTGAATCTCCCAGGGCCGGCTGGGGCAAGTTCATACAGGCAGGTGCAAACACTCCAAGGCTGACAGGTCATGAAGTGGGGAGAGAAGCCAAAGGGGACCACTCAGAGAGCTGCTAGCCTGAGTATTGTTGATTTATGAGGCTGTTGGACCAGGTCTGGCATTTGCAGATGCTCAGACCTTACCTCGGTTGTTATTCACCTTGTGATCTCTAGCACAGTGATGATCCACCAGTTGCTACTCCCACCACACTGATCTTTCAAGAAGAAACCTCTGCCTTTTGTAGGTCACTCTACCAAAGGGAGTTTAAAAAGTCTATCTACCATGACATTGACACACAAGCTGAATTTGATCGTAAGACACCACTACAGATGTGTGCGTATTCCACGCTGGTGGGATACAAGCAGCTGTGGTCTCAAAGCTCTCCAGCCTCATTAGCTGAACACAGTGCTGTAGCTAATAAGCCTGGCAACTTGGCAAGCAGTGTGTTACCAGAGTTATCTGGCTTTTGTCCTACCTAGACGTGGTGCACATGGGCTTGGATCTTCCTCCAATTGTCCTCATACTTCTGGACTGGATCATTCTTCAGCTGCTGGAACATTTAGATGCTTTACTCTCTCTGGAGCCTCCTCTGTAGTTTCCAGTGTGGATTTATCTTGTTTCGGAAGTCCTGCTGGCGTTCATCTCTGAAGTGATCATTGGTTGTCTACTCTCTGATCTCACCTCTGTCTGGTCTTTCCCTCCTTCTTGCTATTTAAATTGACACTATTGACCAGGGCATCACCTACAATATTTTGACCTAAAGCGACTGTCTTTAAGAACAAGATCTTTGACATGTTTTATTAAAACAAAGATTTTGCATTTAATTGCACCCATCCCTTCATGGCAGGACGATGCTAGCATCACAACCTTTCAGCTTTGCACACAGCCATCTGCTCTTAAATCAGACCCCATGTGTTATTGCTTCTGTATGTGGAATCCTTTCCTGCTTGAAGTCTTCTCCTCCTCACCTATCTGAGCCATTGCAGCTTTGGGGCTCTGTCACAAATAATTCTCCAGATCAGTGAGAAATTTTGGCCTTGCAAGCCCCAGAGTCAAAAATGCCAAAGCTTTGAAATGATGTACTTATGCCACATTATAAAGCACTTCCCAATCCATTAGTAACTACATATGATGTTAAACAGCAACTGTTAGCAAGGAAGACTTAAAATCAGCAAGCACAGGACACTCATGAGCCCTACAAGAGCTGCTTGAGGGTACCTCCAACATACTTACTGTTTGGGGTTTTTTTAATAATGCTTGAAACAAAGAAATTTCAGCAGACTTAGAGAGTATAAAATGTGGCAATACTCAAAAGGGCCAACTAGGATGACTTAGTAAGGAAGAAACTCACCAGCCCGAAAAAAAACAGCACAAACAATGAAGAACGCAGCAGGGAGTTTATTATAAAAGCGTTTGAAGAAGGGTGTACAACTTTTCAGAGTTCATCATCTTTTCAGAGATCTGTCAGTTCATGCTTTTCCATCTCTGCCAAGTAGTGCTCTAATTCTTGATCCATCTCCTACTACCTGTGTCCTAACAGTTTTTCATTAACTTTGATATCCCTCATTATGTCTTCATTTTGTAAAGCAGCCTTTTTGTTTTCCCCCTCTGCGTGACTCTTTCACAGCAGCCTTTAGTAATTTGAGTTCTCACTTTCTGGATGCTTTTCTCTTGTATTTTAAGTCAATCACTAACTTGCTGGCCAGCTTCTCATGTTTGGCTTCTTTGGCTTTTCCTGGCCCTGCTTTGCACTGGGACAGTTGGTACTTGTGCTCTTGTTGATCCTTATTTAAATATCACTCCTCAGACTTGCTTCCAATGGTATTTTGCCTGGAAGTTATCAAATTGTTTAAATTCACTTTCCTCAGTTGCACTGCCGTTGTTTACTTGGTTGTTCTCAGTCCATAAATCTTCAATAAAAATGTGCCATCTCACACACATTCACATTTTCATCTGAAACAATCCTCCCCACTTCTCAGCTAATTCAGTTCTCCACCTTGTAACCAAATAGTTATTGTTTCTAAAGCATTCCAAGGGATCAACACACTGCCAGGGTTGGACTCAGCTGACTCAACACTGATGCCTTCATATGGGCAAGTAACCTAAATTCCCTTCTGGTCAGTGGAGAAATCCAGGTAGTTCAGAAAATACATGGTGAAGAAAAAGGTGAGATGAATGAAGCCTGAAAGCTACCTTTTGTCAGCTGAGAGGATGTCAGCTGTAAGACAGCAGGATGACTAGATTTGGATGAAATCTGGAGATAAAACAATGACTGCAAGAATGGTAAATAGGAAAAAGCAATTTACAGCAATCAACACTTGATAGAGTATGCCTATTCAGATAAAACACAAACTTTCTATTTCCAGAGCATGTATCACATGGGCCACAGCTACAGTTAGAGATGGTGTATTAGAAAACAACTCCAAGTGTACGGCAGCCACAATCCTTGGATCTAAACCAGGAAGCAGCAGTTGGAGCAATGAAGATTTATTTCAGCATAGGGAATTGGGGAGACTAATGTTGGAGAACAGTGTACAATTTGGGAAACCATATGGGTAAACTGAACAGAATGAGAAAAGAGGCACAGAAGATTGGGGGCTAGAGAAAGCAACTCGCATAGGAAGTTTCTATTTGGTTAGTAGAAAGAAGATTAAGTAGCAGCTTGAAGACAGAGCACAAAATCTATATTAAAATACCAGGTCACAAAAAAGCTTCATTCTTGTCGAGGAACATGCAGCAGGATAATGGCTGGAATTCAGAAGCCTAGAAACCTGGCAGGTTCAAAACAAATGCAAATGAAATCAGTCACCAGTGTCCACCCCGATGAGATCACTTACCTGCAGAAAGAAGCCATTCTTCTAGAGGGCATTGAAAAGCTTTACTTCAGATACTACCACCATTTTCTGAACAATACTTCATTTTATTTATGGTTGTCTCCCTACACCCTAGGAGTGCTCCTCCATCAGCACTCCTTCCTTCCAGAAAGGCAGCCCTGAGCAGACAAGGTTCAAAGACTAACTTGCACTTTCTGAAGCAATACAAGATGTTAATAGGCTTTTCAGTAACTATCTATTAGCCTATTGTATCACCTAGTGCAGGCCATAGTCCAATTTCTAGCTGTCCTGGTTTTACTTTAGTGGCCTTTGGAATATGTTTAAACAGACTGGCTGGCTCTCCTCCACTGCTGATCTGGACGTCAATGTGGAGCCCCAAATAAGAAGGGTTGTATTATTTTTGTTTTTCCCATCTAGTTTCAGCCCAAGGATGGCGATCCCTTGTTACACTGTACTCAAAGGTATACGCTGCCCTGTCACTACAGCTGGCATACAGCAGGTTCTGATTTACAGTATTTGGCTTTATTAAATACTCTTACATTCAGTTCAGAGCAAGGGCCTCATTTATACAACACTGTGCATCAGTCTGATGCTATGGACACTACACACTCAACATAAGAATGACTTACAGAAAAATGCTGGGTTCCCAAATAGAGTGCTTCATCTGTCAAATGAAGTGTTCATAGGTAACCTACCAGAAGCTTGATGAATACACCCATTAACCCAGCACATTATACCTAATTACTATTTAACTCATCTTTAACACGGAAAAACAAACCTTCTTCAGCACAGTGCTTTACTCTCACCCAAATGTACTGTTTTCATTTCCTGCTGCGCTTATCAGTGTATCACTTCAACTGCAGTAAAACCTGACCTCCTAGAACTGAAGTCCAGCAACATTTGTCTGCTAAAAGCTGATGGAGATCACCGCTGTCCTTGATCAAACTCTCTAATGGGTCTGTTTAAAGTTCATGTTGTTACCTCAAACCTATAAGTGAGGGAGAGAGAAAAGGGGGAAAAAACCACCCCAAGATACAGACACAAAGAGAATGTTTGAAAGAAGAGGTATTTATTACAAAATTAAATTCCAAATTGTACCTCATTTTCTGTATCTCCTGTACAAAATACACTTATAGCTCAAGGGAACATCCTCTCATCCACGCTGTTATGATGCAGTAACTGCACCTTAGTTAGAATACATTCAGTTCATGGACATATGCACACACACGCACATAAGCACACAGCATTAGTAAGGTTCAGAATGTAGGACAGAATTACTGCTACTCCAAACTCTTGCTGAGACAGGGGCCAGTTCTCCAAGGATGCCTCCAAACAGTGCCTCTTGTAAAACACAATGAACTCACTTGGCAAAGTTTTAGGACCTATTACAAATTCAGCAGGAGTGTTTTATGTGCTAGTATGTCCGCTACCTCAGATATTGTGATAATCATAGCCCTTCACATTCAAGTAAAGCAACTCACAACCAACCATGAAACCAAGGTCTTGGTACTTTAAAGAAGACAGAGACAATTTTCAGTCCTGACTGCTTGTAGCTCATAGGCCTCTGAAGACAGCACATGTGCTATGGACATGGTGTTCTTATCCTCAGCCTTCCTTTTCCAGCAGAAAAGAGCCTGATGATGTTATAACAGTCCACACTTTTTTGCCTTCATGACACACACTTGCCAATATCTGGGGTAACTCACTGTAAAGGGCAAAAAACCAAACTTAAGTATATTTCCCAGCTGGCAGAGGCACAGGGCGCCACTAAGAAGATTTTCACATTGCCAGCAGTATCCTGAGAAGAAGAAACAGTGTTATCATGGTACCTGGGTGCAGAGTGCCAACCCAGAGGGTAAATCGTGCAGGCATGGCCTCTGGAAGCTAAGCCACTAAGCACGGCAATAGAGAATTTCAGGTAAATGCCTGGGTTTCCACACTGATAGCTAGTTCACTCTCAAGTCCTTTGAAAATGATTCTCAGAGGAATGCAGGAGGGGTCTATCAAATTACACATTTGTTTGCCTTTCCATAACAAGATTCTAGTTTTACTCTCAGTACATGTGACATCTATTCATCTGCTCAGGACACTAGGAGGTGTCCTGTCCTACCCCTTGCTCAGGCACCTGTAAGAAATGGATGCACAGCCCGAAAACTGGAGGAGAAGCAAAGACATTTCCTGTAGTTTGGCCATACTTGAAGAAGAAGAAGGAAGGAGGGAGAAACAAAAGACAGGTCCTGTCAGTGCCCTTTATATATCAATAAGCCCTCCCAATCAACACGGTAAAAGAAAACTGCAGACAAGAGAGTGGTGATGTCTCTCTCACCCACAGGCTTGTGAACAATGCTGGTAAGCAGTGCATGACATGAAGTCCTCCACCTCAAGCAAGAGCAACCTCAGCACAGGAACTGCTATTCAAATCTTCCTCACAGTCACAACTGTCTCATAGCACAAGTAGTCCAGATCCTGGAAATAGGCCAGTCCCTGCCGCTGGAACAGGTGTGTGCACTTGTGTCCTGAAGTGACTATTAACAGGAGCCTTTTAAGATGGACGGATTGTCTAGGATGAAGCTAGATGAGCCCAAAGGCCTTCTATCTATCCTCCAAAAAGGTGAAAATAGAGTTTACACATAAAAAAGAATATAAACCAGGGAGTGTGGCAGCCTGCAGCTTTTTGTGATTTGTATCCACAGATACAATTTGATGAAACACTTTGACAGTGATAAAAGGAGCCCTGTCGAGCAAAGTAAAAGAGAGCAGCTGCTCCAGAGAACAGCATCTTCTGGCCTCGGAAAGTACCGGTAGCTATTTTCCACATGTGTTGGGAAAAAGGACTAATAAGCAGTTCTCAAAATTAATGTTAAGTCATTCCACGAGCACAAATGGAAAAACTGAACCGAAGCAGCCCAAATTCCGCTCAGAAAGCAGAATGCGCTGCACTCATTGCCTCACATCTGCACCACTCATACAGTTTAATTCAGAGTCAGTAACGGAATCCCAATTACTGTACTTTGTTGACCTCACAAAATGCTGGTTACCACGATGTTCCAGCTATGGCCTGACAGGGTTTGAGAATCAAAGACTGAGGGTCAAATTCTAACTAAAGTAATTTTTCAGTATTTTTCTCCTGACAGAAAATAGAGCAACATCAATTTACACTTTTTGAGAACACAACCCTTGGAGTCCAGAGGGTGCAGAGGAAATGTCTGCCCTCTAGTATTCAAATGTAGACCTTTGGGTACTTTTAACTCCAGATCAAATTAATTAAAAACAAAACAAAAAAACCCAGCAACAACAATAAAAACACACCAAAAAAAAAAAAACCAAGAAAAAAGAAACCACAAAAAAAAACACAAACCCACCAGAAATAAAAGAGTGAGCTAGAGGCTGCTCCCTCTTGTGGAATAGCTAGATTTTTCTTCACTGTACGCCTTTGTTTCCTTACCAGCACACAAGGCCTAAGAAACACATTAGTCTCAACACCCGTCAAGTGCTCTCAGAGGATTTTTGAAATAGCAGTCCTAAAGAAAAATAAACCTGAAACCTGGGCTTGTGCACAGGAAGGTGGGATGGGAGCATGACACTTGCCACCTTCAGCTGCCAATCCCCACACAAAAGATTGTTAGCAATAAAGGACAGAGGGACCCTGGCCAAAGGAACACACTGGCTCATCTTCCTCAGGCAGCTCCCATAAAGCTGACCTCTTCATAATAAGCCAAGTAACCAAGGTTACTGAGTCAATTTTTGCTTTCCCACAAATTTAATTTGATGAATAGTAGAAACTGCCATTCCAAAACACAAGTTTCTTAGGGATTTTTTGCTGTTAATGATAAGGGCAAGCGTGTGATTGACTGTATGTGCTAGAAAAAACCCTGCACCTTAAGTCATGGCTTTGATCAGCTCTTCTGGCAAATCCTCCCCACGGCAATGGGACTACCTTAGGGAAAGCTCATATTCAGGATAGCAAGGTATTAAGCCGATAATCTCACCAAAAGTAGAAGATCCCAAATCACATTGCTACAATGGCAGCACTGCACTGTCTGCCAGCCACACTGCCAACAGGTAACAATTCACAGCTGCTGTCAGATCAAGCAGGATGTGTAGAAGTTTGCAGCCTTCTCCCTCATCCTTCTTGCATATACATCACCTCTCTGAACCCCTGGCTCATGCAGTGGGAGCACTTCCTGCAATAGCAAGTGGAAAAGAATCATCAAACCCAGTAGCTAATTAGCACAATGACTTCCCACCATGTATTACCAGCAGATGATTAACATAAAACCTTTAGAATCAGAGGCATTGGTCTATACCATCTGAGTTATTGTCCATAGGAGTCAACTTCCGGAGACAGATGTGACATACCAAGCCAGAGCCTTACAATAGCAAGCAGCTGCCTTATTGAAAAATGCTATGGATCTCTATTAAAAAGGAATGAAAGCAAGTCTGACTAGAGGCTCAGTGCCCCACACAGAACAATTATGCTAATGCTGCCCTTCTGTGTTGCAAGAAATACATGATAATTCAAGATTTGGTAAGAGAAGTGAATGCACAATTCATGCTTAAAGACAGACATGCTCACCTGCTTCTCTCGCTGTACCTGTAATTTTGATGCAAGGTTGAGAAGCAGAGCAAGAAATGAAAGGCTTCAGTTCATTGAAACATACACAAAAGAGTTCTGCAAATATTACTTGAGACAGGAACACAGCTGGAGTCTTAAGTGTCATTCATGTTGGATGCTACAAGATAGCAACCTTGAACTGACAAAAGTTAAAAGAACAGGAGGTGGAATAAAAGGAACATTTACAAAAAATGGACCTAACACAGGAGAAAGGCACCTGATAAACTTAATTCTGCTTTCTTGGAAGGGGTGGATTCAATATCCAATGGCTTTTGACTCTTAACAGACAAAGAATTTTTGTCTGGCCTTGCATTTCCTTCAATAGGGTAATTTAATGTTCAGCTATCTATGAGAGGTAACATGCTCAATATTGGAATACAGCGAGCAGATACTGTGGCACTGACAGACAGATATGCAGATGCCACATTTATTAAGGTGAAACCTTTCCCCTAAAAGCACAGGTACTGGCACTGGAATAGCTGGGATCAAAAGATGAATGACAGCTGTCTGTAAAATTTCAAGCTGTCATTTCAGACTCTACAAAAGCCACAGGCGTCTGACCTTCACAGCATGCTGGGGCAGAAAATAAATCACCTGCTATTTCCACTGTAATTCCCTTGGCAGTTTCAGACAGAATTTCAAAGAAGCTACAAAGTGCTGAGCTGGAACAGTCTGGCTCTGAGCACAGGCCTGTTAGGTGGTTAATACAAAATGATTAAAGGTAACCAAAAAAGCAAGGCCGTATAGAGGGATAAACTATCTCCACCTCCTCTGTCTGCAGAGGGTCTGTGAGACAGGCAAGGCACAGTGGCTCAGGGGATTTCAAGCAAACCCCTTCCAGTCAAATTCTAAAACTTCAGGGTCAGAACAAAACCCACCAACAGCAGGGCAGGGAAGAATGCTGGTCCCCACGTACTTACAGGAAGCTTTCAAAAATCTCACCATAAAAAAAAAAATGTTCTTAATAATAAAAGTCCTAATGTCCCAGATGCTGTCTCACTGTAACAGTCAGATTACACGAAGACACACATACAATCATGCAACTACACACAGCCTTCAGCTTGTACGGGTCTGACTGCTGGAATACCACTGCTGTTTGACTGATAGATATTGCTCAAAATATTTGAGATTTAAGCAGCCAGTTGTCCAGGAATATAACCTAAGGTTTCAGGACATGAGTAATTTTAGGAGGACCTTCTCACAGTCATCCTCTGCATCTTCCAATGCAGGCAGTGCAAACAAATGCCAAAGCAACAGGGTTCTCCAGAGAGAGAACTTTACTATCACATGTCTCCAAAGCACCAGAATCAGCCTGACATGCAGCAGATCTCATGCTTCCCATCCACTGTTCCCAGGTTCCCTTTGCTGGCTCTAGAACTCCCAGGAGTCCATCCACCGTAGCCCTGCCATGGGGCTGCTAGGGTCAGAGGCCATGGGTCCTACAATCCCATAGGACAGAGGATGGAAGAGGTAGAAGCTGTGGAAAGAAACCAAATGCCCATCAGGGACCACAGAGTTTTCTGTTTCAAGAACATTGCGGCAATTAGTTCATACAGATGTCCTACAGGACCTTTGGTTTTGGGCTGCTCTAAGCTCCACTGGGGACTTCCTAACCTCTGCTGAACACAATATACACATAGTACAGTTATCACAGGTGGTATTTTCTCTTAGAAAGCAACAGCTTTGGAGAAAACCCTGCTGAGGAAACATACAGCTATGAAGAATATGCCTGTGTTTGAGGGACCTGGCACCATCCAGCACTGGGACTAGAACCAGAAAACATTGAACTGTGGGTTTGGGGAAGAATAGTGTTCACACTGAGTGCTGGGATAAAAGACATTCCCTGCAATGGAAAGATGTTCCATAACACACTACTGGGACACAGATACTGAATTTTATCAAATTTGAGGGTTTAGGATTGGGCTGGATAATGTCTGACAAGTTCAGCAGAGAAGAAAGAGACAAAGGCTAAGGATAAATAATAGGCAGTAAGGCTTCCATTAAGGCAGTGACTATCACACATTCAAGAGAAGTTCAGTTTCAGCACTCACCTGTAAATGATGAGCAGAACCAGTGCCAGGAACCCTGCTCCATATACTTTTCTAGCTGCAGTGCTGGGTGACCAGAACCCAGCAAAGAACTTCAGTAGTGTGTCCCAGGTGATTCCTAGGAGAAGAAAGAGATAGAAGTCAGAAGCAATACAGAGGCCAAAGAACAGACCTGCTACATTCAGTCATAGACTGGGCTGACAAAGCTCTGTTACCATCACAAAAGCTTGTCAATTTTTAAATTAATTCATCTTGGTAACCTTCAGAACTATAGGGTTTGTTTTGGATCAGGAGAAGGTTCCTTTATCCTACCTTTCCATCTGAATAAATGCCAGAGAGATCTGTGCCCCAGACGCTAACTAAATTGGTACAAAACAATGTATAGGAAAACCTACCAAGACTGAATTATAAACAGATATGACAGAAAAGTGAGGGCAGCAAACAAAGGGAAATAACTTGTATAAAAACATATATAAGAACAGGGAAACAAGAGAGAATAGAAATCACATCTCCAAATTTAAATGCCCTAAGCACTAGATATGACTGCCTCTTCAGGGTAGTAACAAAAAAAAAAAACAAGACAATTTGGCACTGCAAGCTGCTTTGTGAAAAACATTTTGAATTAGTCAGTGTTTTCAAGAGCTTTGCACAAGCAAGCAGAAAACCTACATATAAAAAAGAATGCTTAGTATGAAAACATTCCATTTAACAGGATTTCACTTGTTTTTCTGCCTTGTCTTCTCCCACACTCTAGTATTTACCTGTCAACATGCTGGAAAAAAGCATAGCAGGGAAGTAGTGGTGAAAGTACAGAACTCGTCCCATCATAAAAAAAGGGAGATAATGAAGGAGCCAGCCCAGCATGATCTGCCCTCCACCATGTAGCACAACTCTGGACAGTTCTGGAACACAAATAAACAGAATTCAGCAGAGAAAATCTCAGCAACAGTTCCTATTTGCAAACCTTATCACATTAAGTAAACTCTATGTTAAGACCAAACTTACAGTTTCTCAGGACATACGTCAGACTAATCAGGTCATGCCAGTTTCTAGTGTTTTTTATTCTTTCCGCAATGAAATACAAGCCATCCAGATGATCACTTTGTCAGCCTTTCCTGGAAAGAAATGTTGCCTCACTTTCAGAGCCTGGCGAAGGGACTGAGAGCTCTGGTGTCTGTGTGCAGCTTAGCCAATACCTTATTGTATAACTGAATTCATGGTTTAGAAGAATTTCTACAAAAAAGTGAAAGAAGCAGACACTGATCTAAACTGGAATGGTCAAAGTATGACTTACTAGGGTTTGTGAAAAGCTCTGTGATGTTGGCATTGGATGCAGTAAAGAATCATTATAATAATAAATTCATCTCTTGTATTCTATGATTCCATTTGTCATCTGCTTTGCATAAATATCAGGAAATGTTTCTCATTTCAGAACACCACGCATAGCACAGTAGTACAGAGCACATCCAGAGCTTGAGAGCAGAGCATTGATCCAATTGGTCTGTCTCCCTTACAGCCAATATAGGCAGCTCTTTCCAGTATGTTTTTTAAGATCTGTCCTGTTCACTATTAACCTATTTGAGATATGAAGCCCTTTTCCTTGTGGATATTGCTTAATAACCCAAGCTCTGGCTTCTCATCCTTGGCACACACCTGTTACCCACACACTTTTAAGGTGCCTGTAAAAGGTATTTATGAAAAGGAAGCCTATTACCAGTAATATATGTGGGATAAATATCTCTACTACAAAAAAACACCCTGGAAGCCTGCAAAGCAGAATAGGCTAAAACCCATGGGACCAGTAGATCTCTGCATCAGGAAAGTTTCCCTGACCTTTTCCTACTGATACGTCCAGATCAAATATAATCTTTCTAACAGATACACACATCTGGTCACTTCTGAGCTGCAGTAATCAATGTAACTGACAGCAATTGTGGCCAGCACCTTGGCTCTTCAGCAGTTCATAAGCAACTCCCATGCTAGGATGGGTGATCACTTGCAAAGCGGAGCTGGTATGCGAGCTACTGACTAATCCAAGCCATTGTCTCTTGCAAGCAGACCAGGTAGGAAAAGCCTCCTGGGACTTTTATCTCTGGATCACTTTAAGATGCCAGTTTATACCCATTCCTGCTCTGAAATCTTCAGCAAAGGAGTGGTAAGACTTTTGAGGAGCCACTGATCACATAACTTGCCTATGCAAATATTCCAGAGCTTTCTTCTTTGTCTAAGTAGATGTTTCAGGGTCCCTGCTGACTTGAGGATTTCTGATAAAGTCTTAACAGGTTTAGGAAATTTGTAAACTTGTCAGGAACAGTCTGCCATGCAAAAAGTGAGAATTGTGAGAGTTGTTCAGAGTGATTATTTCTTGTATAAAACCCTTTGTTCAAAGTCACATCATTCAGTGCTGCACTTTCAAAGCACTATATAGCTTAGTGTTTAGTACATACAGCTGCCTGGAGTGTATTTCATTCAAACCACAAGGTTTTAATACACTATAAATAAATAGAAAAAAATAAAGATTTTTAATTTCAAGATGAGCTTCTCCATATCAGAAAACAAGGATGTTATAATAAAGATTCTATAGTGTAGGCAGGGTAAGAAGACTGACCTCACCTTTGAGTTCAGACGTCAGCTGGACACCTCTCTTCAGGGCCACTGCAGTGGAAACTGTTATCAGAAGATACAGTCCAATAGTGATGAGGTTTAGCCACCAAATCACCTACACAGAGAAAAAAGATTGATTTGAGACTAGGTTGGACATGTACATGTGAGAGGAAATTAAAAGCTACATGGAAGCATAAGAGTACAACAAGAGAGACAGTCCAAAAGGAGGAGGAGGAAGTGAATCACTGTCACTGGCAGAAGCAAGACTAAGCTAAACTTTGATGAAGAAATTGGCTTGGAACCTCCCACTCCAACTTACCGGGTTTCCCAGCAAATAAACCCGATAATCGGTCTCATTTACACCAGAAAAACGCAGGCCCTGAGGAAACAGATCAGAAGGGAATAAAATGGGTTTTCATCAGTCCAGTTTGTATTTCTCACAGTGTCAAAGGTGAAACAAATTCAAATTCCCACCTATGCAGCTCAGATGCTACAAACAAAGCTGACATCTTCAACAAAATTAAGAGGTGCTGTGCTTCAAGCAGCACAGCAAAAGCACATAAAGAAAGGTGGACTGATCAATATACCTGGTAGTTGATGGGCCAGTGCCAAGGTTTGGATGTAACTTCATTGTCCTTTGGTTTGAGGGCAGTATTTCCCTACAGGTAAGTCAAGATAAAATTCAAATGAGCAGGCAGTTATGCTGCAAAGCCTGCCCAGAAATGCCTGGGTACACAAACATACATGAATACTCTTCCTGAGTAAAGGCTGTTTTCTGACTACAAAAACACATCACCTTCCAGAGATGGCCACAATGAGCACAGTGAATGTTTTAATATTACTGTGCAAGTGAAAATGTTCTTTGGGTACCATTAGAGGAAGCATTCTCTCATTTATCTTCTTCAGCTTTTCTGTCACTGAGGACACATGTTGCATAAGCAAGACCTTTGTTCATTAAGAGACTACTTCGATAGGTTTCCCTCCACTCTGAAAAAAAGGCCTCAGAAAGATTATCTCCATGGAAACTCATGCAGGTGCTTCCTTACCTGAGACAGCATTATCACAGGTTGCCATGGAAATGTTAAGCATTAATAATAATTTGCTTGACTACCTTCTTTCTCTTAGGAATCTGAAAAGAGCTTTACAAACAGTAGCAAATAAAACCTTAAACTCCTTTCTCAAAATAGTAATTTCTCATTTTTCAGATAAAGGATAGAAAGCTGGAAGCAGAAGGGCTGTGGCCAAGGGCACAAAGAACAATCATAGAGAAAGAGTGCAACAGCAGTCCACCTCAAAAATATTAAACCCAGCTTTTTTTTCTTTTTTTTTTTTACTACTCAGGGATAAACAGGGAAGAGGAAAGCAGAAAAGACAGCACCTTGATGAACTTAAAAAAAAAAATAAAATAAAATTCAATTTTCAACCCAAACATTTATTGTTCTCCTGTCTGTTTAGCTCATTTTTCTAACTGACCACAGGAATATCCTCCTGCCTCGCAAATATTAATTTAACTTTAAAACCTTCCAGTAATGTAAGGAAAATTTCCAACTCTCCTTTACAGAACTGAATTTCAGCAGTGGAGGGATTACATAAATAGGCAGCAGCTAGATCATACTAACAGCACAGCCAGGCATCAAGCCCAAGGCTACCAAACTTTTGGAAGATTTAGCTGAAAGACCATCCCTTTTTCTAAGCATAAATACATGTAGGTTGCTGAGGCATGTAAATTCTGGCCTAGCCTGCAGCTGTCACCCAAATATCTCAGAAAATGCTATTTCTTTCTGATGAAAGATAAAAGAAGGAGAAAAGTAATAATCTAGAATTAATGATACCCTACCTGGATCATAACCATATGGGTTTCTAGCAGAATTTCTGCAAAAGAGGGCTTCAAAACATCCAGGCTGATATTGGGCACTTCAGAAAAAGAGATAAAAATAGATTAGAAGTCTGTATGGTTTACTTTTATTTGCCTGTTTCATAATAAACTGAACTCTCTCCTCCTGTGACAAATCTGCTTCTAGCACCTTTTTTAATTCCCTGCGCAATTCATTCATATTCTAAACACAGAGGCTTGCAGTCAAAAGTATCCCCCAGTGAATTTCATAACTGATGTACTCCTAGATTTCCTTTACTTTCAGGAGCAAGAGAAATAGATAAAAGTCCATGAAATTAACAGATTTGTATTTCTAGCTGAAATCAGAGACATATTGTTCGTAAGCTGCTGTTTATCTGTAAATGAGCCATGAGTATGGGAATGTAAAATGCATTCAAAAAGAAAATTCTACCAAGTCAACAGTCCAGGATTTCTCTCCTTTGGTTTGCATATAGTTGCTCTGAAAGGTTGAAGAACATTAGTTTTTTTAATAACTCAGCCCAAGTCATCTGCAATTCATGGGATGAAAATTGTACCAAATTATTCAGGCCAAATGAGGCTGTGACACATATTTAACTCCTGGATGAGGATACAAGGCCCATCTGTCGTTACTGGCAAATCTGGTTCTCTGTCACACTTCTATTCATTTCTTGATGGTACTGCAAAATCATTATTTAGCATGCCTCCAGTAAGAGAGGGAAGGACAGAACAAGGTGGATCTCAGCTTTTAAGAAAAAAAAATAATCAAAGTATGTATGATATTTGTATATTGATCACAATAATTCCCAATAAATTATGTTAATAATATGTTAATATTATGTTAATAACAGCCTCTACTGCAGTGCCCATAAAATTACGCACTTTTGTTACCCATGAAGACCTCAAAATCCTTTAAGAAGTTTTAACACTTCGACTACATTTAAAGCGTTATCACCAGCTTATAGTACAAACAGTCAAGTGGAGAAAAGCTATGCATCTCTGAACAAATGGCCCAAGTTCAGCAAGATCATGCCTGATTCAGGAAAGAAACACAAATACCAACAGTGAATGTCAGTTCTTACCATCTGATAGCTCATCCCTTTCTTTAACAACAAGCCAAGACACACTCTCGAAAAGGAAAAAAATGACTTACGCTTAGGGTTAATATGATCTTCAAAGTTCCAGAGGGAATTGGGAGTCTCCTTCAAGTATGGTGTGCAGGTGACTTCCAATTGTTCCCAACCCCTGAGGAACAGCAAAAGAGTTAGCCACCATCCTACAAATGATCATTCCATACTTCCAGCTCATTCCATACTTCCAGCTCATGTCTGATTTTCTCCCCATTTACCTTTATACTTTCCCACAACACCTACCATACCACTCAACCCCAGCAGCTGCACTCTTACATGCTCTAAGCACTATGTAGAAAACAAACCAGATTTGCAAGGCAGCCAGCATCAAAATGCTACCAAATATGTGAACCACATTTGTAACTAACTTTGGGCATCTAAACTAAACCCCAAACCTATGCCTATACATAACTAATGCAACTTTTGAAGATGATCCACATTGACAACTAGAAACTATATCAAGCCAATCCTTACAGTCTCTCCGGAAGAAAGAGACCATCATTAAGTCAATCCATGCCTACAGCAACTGCATTACAGAAACAAAAGAATGACTTTAGAGGATCCCACCAACTGCTCATTTAGTCTGTCACTCTATTTCTAGCACCTTACATAGAAAACTTTGGGAGAAAGTGCATCAAATTCCACAGTAATGTAATAGCTTAATAAGGAATTTTCTACCAATCACCACATAGCAGACTTAACTCCACTACTTAATTAATTCCATTCATTAATCACCATTTCATTCTCTGAACGACAGCTATTACTACCCTTTAAATTCCTAAAAAATATATAAAAATCCAGTATACTCTACCCATCCTTCTTTGCAGTTAACAAGTACTTTTCCCCCCTCGGCTTTTAATGTCACCAATATTTTGCGGCAATAACTTCCATTCACAGGGTAAGTTTGTGTTAGGGGAAAAAAAATCCCCACTTTTTTGAATGCTGTTGACAGAAGAAGCCATTTATTTAAAAAAAAAATAAAAATCACATTATTTACGCATGACCCCAGTGTTACTGATAAAGCCTAAATGGCACTTGCAGTCCTGGCCAGGCAGTCACCACAGGTATCTGCCCATGCTCACTATGATTCAGCATCCACAGGATTCCTTAGAAGCCCTTTTTACCATAACAGTGAAGGGAAACCTAAGCTAGCAGTAATAGAGGCTGCTCTGGAAACAGAAGCAACATGACAGCACAGCCTGCTGCTTTAGGACCTGTGTTACCATCCCACACAGTACGATTTTGCGGATACACCAGCTTGCTTGGCATTAGTCTGGATGTCTCTGCGTATACTTCATTTTAATGATGAAAATATATAATTCAAGGACATACTAAATCCTGACCCCTGCTCATATCAGCTTGTTACCGCTGCCCCCGCTTCAGATGTTGCATGCAAAAATGGCAGAAACTCTTCCAACCACAAAATAAATGAATACCAATAAAAAGAAATTTGTAAGATTCTGGTATGGAACAGCATCAGTTGCCCCAGTTTCCAGCAATTTTTGTGAACCCCAAGGATAAAATGGGCCTTGAACACATCTGTTATCCCCTCCTGGATTTAAGGGATATTATTTTTCAGAGCTCTATACCTTCCACTGTAACAAACTGCATAACCCTAACTCAGATCTTCTCCTCTGGTTATATTTGTAGTACCTGCTAGTTACTTTTTTATTGTTTTAAAGACAAAAAAAAAATTGAGGAAATATGGTTATTGCTTAGTTTAAAAGTGCTATTGAGCAAAGGAACATGTCAGCTCAAGGCCTTCTAGGGGTGGAGGGAGATTACAAGCCGTTTACCATTTCGGCAGAATCTTTCCAGAAGAGCCCAATATACATCCTGTGGCCACATGGGTTAGCCGGACTTGACTCCGTAGTACTCTGATCAGCTTCTCAGCCTTTCTGCCTACCACTTCAATCCGCCAAAAATCATTGGAGTCTCCTGTTCCGTTCTATCATGCAAAAATGCCATAGGAGAAACAAACAAAACAAAACAAACCCCATCAAAAAAAAACCCCACAAAAACAAAACAAAACACCAAAAACACCAACTAAAAGACGTATGTGATTGAAACACTGCAAACAAGAACTGCTGAAATTCTTATGGTGGCAAAGCTAAACAAAGGAGTCCAGGCTACCCTCGCTCAGACTTCACAGAAGAGATTCCCCATCAGGAAGAGATGATTCTAGACATGAGCAACCACTCACAAATACATCTTTATCTTGCCAACCTTAAATATTTTTGCTTCCAATTCATCCTTGACTGTGGCTCAAAGTTACATTTTAAACAGGGCTAACTTGGCAGCTTCACAAAAGGGGTTCAGGCAACAACCTCTTGCAGTTAGAAATTCAACCCTCAAAGCAGATTTCATTTTTGTGATTCAAAATTCTGTCACCATTCTGTCAAAAAAAAGGCACTTGTCTATGTGACAAGGCCAAATACATAAAATAATACTTGTCAGAGCAACTTCAAGGTTGCTCAGCTTGGCATTTCAGGAGCTGAATACTGCCAAAGCTCAACTGGCAGTAAAAGCTTAAATTATTTTCTTGTCTGTGTTCACATTACATAGACCTTAAATATGAGAAGTTATTTCATACTAAATCAGTTTTTTCTCCAGTACAGTACACTATCATTAATGTACATGACATAATTACATTAATGTACATTATCACCTTAGCTAACAAACTAAAAGACAAAGAATAAAACCTCTTGGCCTGGTATGAACTTTCCCCAAAAGAAGCTTTTGTTTTATTTTGCCATTCACTTACTATTCCATAGGCAGTGACCTGAAAATGCTTCCTTGTCAGGGGAGCCTCATGCTGGTGACTGTGAAGATTTCTAGAAGTTCTGAAACAAAGTTAAAAGTCAAACCTTGTTTTGCTTTTACATCTCAGTCAATTTGTGACAAGAACTCTGGTTTGAGCCATTCAGAGAGCTGTTGGTGCTTTGACCACCAAATTCCAGCCTAGGGCAGGGCAGGATGCAGCCTTAACAGCAATGGGGTCCACAAAGTGAATCTGCTGCTTCCCACCACGCAACTCTGAACTTCTGCTACACTGGGCAGGGCTCGAAAAGGAAGACAGCATGAATAAATCCAACCCTCAAGCAATAATCCACTACCTTTGAGTGGAAAAGCCATTGCTAGGGTTTTTTGGGTTTTGTTTTGGGGGTGGGTTGTTTCTTTTGTTTGGGTTTTTGGTGTTGTTTTTTTTTTTTAAATGAAGAGTAAAAATGGGACTTCTTGCAAGAAGCAACGCCAGACCCTGACCTCTCTTGATTATGGATTTTACTTTTGAGGGGAAAGATTTTATGACTTGGGCACAGATCTACTGAGGGGGGAATCAATGGCCCCCATTAGCACCAGCTGTACATGGTGCAGACAAACAGCTTCCCATCCTAACCAGGACCGCTAAGTGAGGCAGCCAGAAAGACCTGGCCATACCCTGGTCCTAATAAAACCTAATAAAACCACTCAAACAGCGGACCCCCATCATCACGAGTGCAGCAGCATCCAGCCCGGCCTCATGGGCACAGACACCCTCTGCCCATGCTGGAGAAGGCTCACACACAAGGGGACGAGCGCTATCTGCCGGATCTTTTCCGCAGCACCACAATTCCACCTTCCAATCTGGAGGCGTCAACAGGAAGTAACCAGTATTGCCTAATCAAGATTTTATCATCTTCATTATCAATTACTTGATAGTATACTCCACAATTCAAGACTTTTTTCAAGACTTTTTTTTTTTTTTTAAACTCTTAAAATCACTTGGGAAATCTAAGCAATGATTTGTGAACACACGATACCAAATACAGTATTTCCAGGCTGACAAGTTTAGACCTCCCATTAAGAAATCAAAGCTGCAACAGCACAGGGCATTGTGGCTCAGTGACATTAGTCAGATTAAGATTAAATACCAAGTCACCAGGGTTACACTGCTTCCTCTCAGGAACTCCCTACTTGATGATCTTAAAGGTCTTTTCCAACCTAGTTGATTCTATGATTCTATACTACAGAGAGGGAAGACACCAGCTGACATTCTTGTTCCAAGTGTTTCACTGGATACTGCCTATACACATAGGACAGGATACTTGCAGTATGCTGACAAAAAACCCCACACTAGAAAACTTAGAGAGTGGAAACAAGCAAAACAATACGGTTTTTGAAATTGCTTCTTTGTAGAAGAGTTACCCTTAATATGGCACCTCACACAGCTGAACAAATCCCTTTTCTGCTCAGGAAGGTATTTTTAATGAAGTTGTGTGGTTCTGATGAAAGTTTTCCACTTGACAGACACCTTTCAAAGCACAAACCACAGAAGAAAAACTCCACAAACCAAACACTGGAAATGTGGAAATACAGACACCTCTGCCACACATCCTGCTTGTGCTGGCCTAACAATGTAGTCTCCAGCAGAAAAAGTCTCCCACCAATTCTGTTCAATCATGCAATATCCTTGAAACCCAGAAATCATCCTTACTCTTTATGTTCCAGACGAACAATATCTCCATGCCTCACAAACTCCACAGGGATCGAGAGGTCTGACAGATCTGCT
The DNA here is from genome assembly GCF_028554395.1 of Pezoporus wallicus. NCBI lineage: Eukaryota > Metazoa > Chordata > Aves > Psittaciformes > Psittacidae > Pezoporus > Pezoporus wallicus. The sequence goes on along the minus strand of NW_026642292.1, from coordinate 3,320,091 downwards.
GAAGGAAGGCAACCTTATCATATCAATGCACTGACAAACATATCAGGATCTTACAAAGTTTCTTAGGAATTCTCATGCCTCAGGCAGACAATACAAGGCAAACAAATCTGTGTCGACTCTGTAAGCCTGGTGTAAACCACTGCTCTAGTTTTAAAGAATGCTGCTCCAAAGAACATGGCCCCAGGCAGCACATACTGCCCGTAAAGAGGATGCCTGGTCAGGATAGCACACACAAAAAAATAAACTATATATATATACACACATATAGTCCATGAACTATAAAATTACTCTTGCAACACTGATTCTGATTATGTTTTATCTAAGTTATCTGCATTTTTTATTGTTTAGCCAGTTCTTGGTTTTATATGCACATGCTGCAGGTAAAGAAAGGAAACTCTGCTAAACACGCCTCAGCTATACTATGTAATATTCTAAAACAACAGATACGTGCAAACCATAGATCTTCATATTCATTAATATTATCTTGCCCTAAGCAAGCATTCATACAAATCAGTTAAACATAATGTATCAGAATTCTCTAAGACCCACAGCCACAATAACAGATTCCACAAAATATTAACCAAGTTCAGAATAATTTCCTCTGTTATCTGCAGCCTTACCTAGGTGAAAAGTTGTTAACACAACCTTTAGCTAAGAAAATCTTATTTACTTTGGCTGCACAAAATACAATAGATAAAACCAGCAACTGTCAAGATGGAACCGTATTTCCCTTGTTCTTTCTCCTCTGCCCCTCATATCCATGAAGGATACTTTGCACTGGAGGGAACTCTGAATATTTAAGTGAAAACTGAAGCAGCAGTTATAAAAGGCACTTTACTGGCATTTGTTACCTGTGTCTGAATCATGTTTCTTTATAATCCAGAGGTTATTCAAATCTTTATGTAAGTAGGCAGTGACCTGAAACCACATGATGTATTATTTTACCAAACAAGAAAAAAGGTGGTGATGGCAAACACACACTCACCAGCAAACTGAAGTCCCAAATAAATGCACCAATAACATAGAAAGCCTGGTGTTACTTTTATGACAGTGCCCCCTAGAAAGGCCAATCCTTAACCCAGATCATACCTTTTACTCAGTGTATAGCCCCTTATGCTTAATGGTGGTTCACATGCATCACAAGTACCAGCCTCCAACCATTTAGCTTGACCTCCTCTCACACTACTTCAGAGGCTCCTTCTACAACACAATATCCAAACCTGAACTTTCTGAATAGTCACTGACCAATACCAGAACGAGAAAACAGAAACAGCACTGGCTTTGCAGACAGCTGTCACTGGTAGAGATGTAAGACAACAGGCTGCCTGTGACAACTTCTGCCAAAAGGTATAGGCAAGGCAAGAAGGAATTTGGGACCAGCTGTTAAAGCCACACATACTACCCAGCTTATCCTTACTGACCTACTCAGCCTCACACAGAGAAACTGCTCTTACTGCTACCATGGGCAGCGGAAACCATCTGGCCCCAGGATGCTCCTCCCAAGGGCAGCCTTCCTGAGAAGCAAGGGGAACTGTGCTCACCTTGCTCACTCTCCTTTTCCAGCAGCAACAAGGCCTGTTCTGTGAGACCCTAGCCTAGGCTCAGATCTGTGTCCCCCACTGAGGTGAAAGCAGATGGCCCAGTGAGACACAGAACATACACAAGTGTCTGAGGGTGGGGAAAAAGGGAGAACTAGAGGTGGAACCTCATACCTTGAGGTTTTATCATCAGGAAAGGAGAGAAAGGAGAAAGCAGTTTTATTACAGTCTCCATATTTTACTCCCTAAATCTCCTCTAAGTTATGAGCTCACTTCCCTTCTCCACAGCCCCCAGACTCTCATAGTTCCCTTCCGTTGTCCTGCCTCCATGGCACAGGGGGGTGAAATCTCCACCCTTTCTCACTTACCCTGCAGGAAACTCCCATCAGCATTCTCTTCAAATACCCCCTTCCCTGCTTTTAGTATCATAAAGCATGCTCTGCACTTGAATTCTGTCTATCTTTGAGCTAGTTTTGGTATGACATCTCCATCTATGGTAATAAATGTCAACGTCACATGAGAGTATTAGAACTTTTGTTTGGGAAGGACAGCAGGAAAAGAATATTGAGACAAAGTTTTAATTTCTGGAAACTTCTTTCTCATCACAGTGACTGAAAGGAGTTAAACACTTGCTTTCCTCTAGCAACTTTCTTTCAAGGAGCTCAGAACAATTTTTAGACACTAACATGCAAACTGCAAAATATATCTTGGGAAAGCTGCAGAAACTACAAAGATTTGTGAAGCTTGATGGTGATAGACAAAAATAAGAAATTAATATAAAATTTGTACTACTTAATTAGCAATAGTTATATGATTTCTGATTTTTACTTTGATTTACTGCTTAATCATTTAATCAGAAGCTCTAATTTAATGAGTAAAGCCTTACAGATTCTTTGTCAATGGATGAAGAAAGCACAGCACAAAAGGACAGTAATTCACGTAAGGTCACAGAGGCCAGTGGCAGGAGTGAAACAACATACAGCAGTCCTGTTGCTTTTAAAACACAGCATTGAAACCTACGATAAATTAATTCTGTTTTAAACATAAGTTTTACAGCCTTCTTTGAGGTAGCAACAGCACTTTCAGTATGGAGAATTATTTTTAAGTCCTCTCGCCTCAACCTACGGATCTTGCTACAACAACAAAGCCTTGTTACTTTAAGTCACCTCTGCAGTGCAATGTGGTAGGCTCTCTTCTAGCATCCTTTTTACTTAGACTTCCAAGCCAAGTGCACAGCTGTGACACTGAGAGGGTAACAGATGCTGAGTAAATACATAGGTCCTGTCACAACAACCCTGAACAATATGGGCAGTGGAAGGGAGCTACAACCATTGACTACAGTGATTGCAGTCAAGAGGCAATGCTACCACAGCACACTAACCTGCTGCTGGCGGGCCCCAATACCCTCTGGGTAGAGGTGCCAGTGGGAGTGAAGGTATCCCCCTGCCATTCGGAGGTTCTTCAACGTGACCACAGATCCATATGCCAAGTCTACAAGGGAAGGAAGAAAGAAGGCATAAGGCACCTCTCCTACAAATATCTTCCCCAGCTAGTCTGCAGTGCTCCAACTAGGCATGCATTCTCCTGTTTTGTTTTGATGAAAGCCTGTTTCCTGTTTGACACTTACTCCACACAGATCATTGCAAGCTTATCTTCCATTCTCAACCACAATTCAGTAAAACCGTTACATAACACTTGGCTGAAACACTTAAAATTCTCCCACCTAGTTTTAATAAACAAGCTCTACTTCTTTTGCATGCAACACAAGAGGGAAGGGAGGCAAGCTCAGCTATCAGATAGCAGAGCTGATACCCTAGCTTAAAACACCTTCCTACATAGCCTCCCAGCACAAGCGAGAGAATAGTGCTGGAGAATGCTCTCCCACTAGCAGCTCTGGAGCAGCGAACAGTCAGAGAAAAACTGAAGTAATGAGAAAGCTAAACCATATTAAAGTTTGTTCAATAGTCCCTAGCCAACCTGAGGATCAGACAACAACCACAGAGCCATCCTTCCCCTAAATTCATATGCCTGCTGAATACAGCACTGCTGAACCAGGAGCACGCTGTGTCATTAAGGAGTTGAGAGTTTTCATCTTTTCATTAACGCATATTTTGGAAAAAAATCCCACATCTGACCACCTACAAACCTAAGATGAACAGGACAAATCTTTTTGTTGTCTCAAGCAACATAAAAGCCAAAAACTAACAAGACGCATGCACACAAAATTCAAATCCTTTAAAATGGCATCTTTCCCTCTAGAAGGAATATGATGAAACAGGTAGTGACCACGTACTAAACACGGTGTTCTTTTCAGCCTTTTCCTTTTCTGTTTATAAGTAAAACTGCATGGAAGAGCAGCATGGATCTGACCAGGAAGGCATAATCTGCACTGTCCTGCACTGAGTCACAGGAGATGATGGTTTTATTTAATTCCCCCCCCCCTACATTGACAACATTCAGTGGTTTCTTCTTTTGGATACTCACGCTCTGGAACGGAGATATTATGAAGATTGTTCCCAATCAGCTGGGACTGAAACGCTGAACTGAAGAAACCATCCCCAGGACCACTGCAAAAGAGAGCAAAGAATGTTAACAATTCAGTCTGAAAACAGGCATACAAAGTTCTGTCATGTATGAACAAATTGTTTTTACAGAAGGAAAACAATAAAACCAGATATGGCATCAGGAGAAGAATGACTGCATCTCCCTTAGATGCACACATCTCAAATACTGTGAATCACAGCAGATACAGTCTTGCAGGAAATTGCCCAGAACTGCAAAGACTTGAGGTCACAAAAATGTACACACTGACCCTGCACAAAGCACCATCAATTATCTCTGGAGGTGTTCTTATGACAAGTAAACTGACCCACTAGCAGCTTAGATGTAACAAAGCCTCTCTTTGTGGCTCCTTAAGTGTCATTTCTGCTAAAAAGTTAGTGGTAGACCAGTTGACTTAGACTGAAAAAAAGAGGTTTATTTTTATAATCCTTTTTTATGGTTAAACACTTATTCACCTCATCTCTTAATGCTGGCATATGGAAAAATATTGGCAATTTTACTAGCTGTTGTGCTCTTCCCACATAAAAAGAATCCCCTGGTTGCAAGCATTCAGAGAAGAGTTCTCCCTTCCTCCCTTTGGGCACATTCAGACTTACTTTTTTAACCACAACCAAAGGATTTTTCAGGAATGCAGCGACTTTTTTTTTTTAATTACAAAACAGAAAAAAAAAAGAAATTAAAAAAAAGAGAATGGAATGGAATTGAGACATTTTCAGGTCCAAGAAAGAGAGGAGGAAAAGAAGGAGACAGAGTTTGGTTAGAATTCTTGCTTGGTGTTTCAGAAAGTCTCAAGCTCAAATTCAGTTTCACTGCCAGCTTGGCCAGAGCCTTTCTGTAAGAACAATGCAAGAGTTTGGGTAGGGAATTAAACAGACACAGCTTGTGGCTGTGATTCTGACACTAAAAGCAGAGAACTCCATAATGAATAGCCTTTAATTCGAAGCAAAGACAAGTGATTCTTCTTCTGGAGAAAACATTGTGAAATACCTTTTATTTAACACTGTAAAATGAACAGCAAACATAGCCGCGTAGAGGACAAGCGGGAGCAGGATGAGGCAGAGTACACGAGCCAGTAAATGCTTCCCAAACGTGACCTGTAACAAACACAACCTGGATCAAACAGTGAAGCTGCAGAAACAACTCCACTCCTTATTTCACAGTACTCTAATAGTGGTCCTATAGTCTGCCATGCAAGCAAGCTCAGCAGGTTGCAGAATTACCTCAAAAAGGCCTAGAAAGAGGTAAAAGCTTAGGCAGACTTTGCTACACATCTTCAGAAGCTGAAGGTGTGGTGCCTTGAAATTTCAGGGTCTTGGGAAGAAGACAAAAAAAGGCAATAGCAGCTTTTAACTTTCCAAAGTGCTGACCATTCGTAACTTTGGCAAAGGAGGTTGAGCAGCTCCCATATCTCCCATTGACAATATTTTGAAAACAAGGACCTTAATTTATCACTGGCACACACCTTCACACTGTTGTTGCTCAGTCAGAAGTCAGCAGCAAAACCTGTGTTTCACCTGCCTCAACATGAAAGCAGAGTATTTTATTTAAATCACCTAGAAAGGTGGTTTGTACACAAATGCCCAAGAAACATGTGGGAGAAGAAAACAGTTAAATACTAAAAATTTTTGCTACATGTCCATATGCAACTTCAAAGCAGATGAAGGCAAATGTATTTGCTATCCTCAATATTTTTTTACATGTTACCTATCATCCTATCATTAAGCTAATCATTTGCCACCCCTCAATACTAGATCCAAAAATTTCAGGAGTAATGGGAAAAAAGCTAAACACATTACAAAACTAAGAACTCACTGAAGTCAACAAAATAAACAGCTTCTCAGCTCAAGTACTTCAGCAGAGCTTAATAACCACTGAGCATTTGGCAAAATAATGATTGATGGTACTTAACCAAATTTATGCAGAGGAGAGGCACATGAACTAATCTCCAGTTCCCTGGTCAAAACAACCACAATATGTTTCAATCTTTGTGAAAAGTTTTTCTCTAACTACAGACTTCAATGCAAAATCAAAAAAGAAAATGCAACTGAAAGCATAGAGCAAAACAGAACAGTGGACCAAGATAAGCTGAGCATTCTAGAAACCAAATTAGTCCCCAAAACATTGCACGTAAATAATCATGAGTAGTTTTCTAACAAATGCAGAGATAAGTTATTCAGGCTTTCAGAGGTTTAATCGTCACTTTTTTTCCCCTCTCTTCCTCTCCTCAAGCACCAAGGTTGCCAAAGAGTTATTCAGAGAGCATCTACCTTCTGGAGTAAATTTCTTTACATATTCTAACACTCAGGGGCTTGCTGCCTTTCCTGCCAGCAGCACAGATGAAATCACTGTGCAGCTGTCTGCTCGCAGAAAGCTTAGACATGATGGATTTGTTCAATTTCAAATGCAATTAACTGACTTTGCTCAAGAAGTGCTTCTCCAGAGCTGGAACACTGCATCTTTGCAGCCCATATTGATTCACATTAATCAGAGAAAACAAATCACACAGTGGCAATAGAAGTCCCCCAGTACCCCCACTGTTTATGAGACAAACAGGAAAAAAAACATAAGTGAAAGAAACAGAATTTAAGCTTCAGAAAAGGCTGAGACAAGAGGAGAACTGAACATCTTTTAAAATATGTGCTTGGAGAATTTATTTTCCTGCTGGTTGCAAGACAACAAATGGAACATAAAGGTATTTCTCCAAACAGCAGATTTCACAGTCCCAAAATACAAAATGCAATATTAGAACAAGGCACTCAAACACACTAGCAAACTTACAGCTTGTAAGAACTACATGTGTGTGAAATCAAGCAGGCTATAGCTGCTTTCATCCTCAGGACTGGCTATGGAGAATGCAAGTTACAGAGCATTCCTATGACTGATGACAGACTATAGCACACTACTGCTATACGGCCCATGCCCCCATATTCTCATGAGGCAGAGCCAGAGCTTGCACTGCTTATGCAAACTCAGTGCTGCATGACATGGCTGTCTGCCAGGTAGCATGTGCTCCTCAGAAGGTCAGGTAACAGTGCTGGACAACATCTTGCTTTGGGCCATTGTACAGCCATTCCCAATGACCATTTTTAGCCTAGACTGAAATAAAATTCATCCAACTGGAAAGGAAATAGTTTATCTGGGGAAAAAAAATGACTTTTTTGCTGTGCTCTTATGACATTATACCCTGCTAAAGCATGTTCGGGTTGTGGTTTTTCTTGGTTTGTTTTTTTTTCAAATGTATGGCAATAGTTTTTCCATTATAACCTTCATCTTTAATTAGCATCGCCCACCTCAGATAGCCCTGTTTGTACAGACGGAGTACTGCTAGTTACAGGGCTGTCAAAGACTAGGGGAATCATAAAGCAAACAAAACAAAGAAACCCTTAACATAAAGAAAAGGTTTTGACACTCACCAGTGACAGGCTGAGGTTCCCCAGCAAGTCCCATAGGTCATGCATTGTGTTCAGGCCAACCAAGAGGACTACGAAAAGGCCCACAAACTTTACCCCCATTGCTCCAGCAAGGTTCATGCCAGTGAGACTCATCCAGAACCACCAGGAGGCAGAAAATGGCCTGCAGAACAGATAGAACACTCAGTGAGTAACTGATGACTACACGTACCAGCATCTGCAATCAGGAAAATAAACAGCAAATCAGTTACCCTGCAAAATTACATTCCATCTTCTCAGGAGCCCATGAGGAAAAGACAGACAAGTTTCTCATTCATTTTAGAATGATGCAAGGACACCGGCTTCAGATACAGGCTTGTGAAGGCAGCCCTAAACCTTCCTTTTAAGGAAGAAAGCAGAGACACCAGGTATAAGCTAAAATACTAGTGTGAAGAAAGACTGACATGTGGAAGGTCTGAAAACAGAAACAGGACTTCTGCTCCATAAAATGTAAACTTAATTCTCTCAGAAAGCTAAGGACATGGGGGACAACAGGAGAAAAAGAGTAACTACTTTCCCTAAAGCAGAAAGGCCATAGTGGAAAACATCTACCCAAAGCAAAAAGCAAACAAATTAAAAATTAAACTAAAATTGAACCACAGAGAAAAGATGCAAAAATATTACAGTAAAATTTAAAACCCTCTTCCTACTGACTCCTGATGCCTTGATGTTTGTACTGCAACTAGCCAAAATCCCCATGACCTGCTAAGCAACACAATAGCTACAGCTGGCTTAACTTGCATAAAATCAACTAGTTTGAAAACAGGATTAGCTCTCAAAATATGAGAAATAAGTTCAGGTTAAGGCACACAGAACTGATCAAACATTGCCCTATAACTCAGAGCTTGCACTTCCTTGGGTATGTGTTATAGATGAGGATGGCCTTGGACGGCCCTACATGACACTGCAGGCTGTATTTCAGCCATGTGTTCCACAGTCACACCAAGATTGATGTGATCAGTTCTTGAGCATTTCATGAAACAAAAATTGCTCATACATAACACAATATGCTAAGCTTTTATGTCTTTGAATTCTGAATGCATTATGGGGAAATTACTCTGTGCAGCCCAGCCACAAAGAAGCCATTTGACATACCCTATAAATCACCATTCCCCTCCGGACTGGTCTGTAGCAAGTACCCTCAGCAATTTTGACTACTTTGTTCAGAAATGTTCTGGCTATACTTTCCTCAAGTTTTTGGTACCAATTCTTCTAAACCAAATAAATTATACTACTTGCCTCAGCTAACAAGATTTTCTAAGTGCTTATAAGATTACAGTCACAGACAAGCTGTGTTTCTCTAGCCTGGAGACAAAGCAACTGGTTCAAGACAACAAATTCATATTTTCTGTCATTAAGGACCAAAGCCTTGAACACGTTACATCCATCTTTCATTCCTTCTTCTCTGACCTACAAAACTCTACACTAGCCTTCTTTCCAGTCAAGCCTTAAAAAGCTTTAACATTCATCTTCAAGATTCACAGCTCTATAAATTTCCTTTCACACTAAAATAATCTATGTATCTCTCTTAGTTTACCCCAGCCATGATACTTTCTCCCTAGTTTCACAAATCCTCATGCTAAAATTCTTCTCCCCAACCATAAGCCATTTTCAACTCCAAATTTCCTGAAGTGATCACCTATCAGCAATTCACCCAGACTACCAAGTGGCAAACATGTCCTAATACGTCATCTGTGACAAAGCTGAGTACCCGTAATTTAACAAAATTATCTTTATCTTACCTATCCGCACAGCTGTTACATTTCACCATACTCAGAACAGCTCCCATAAGGAAGAACATTAGAATGGGATCCAGCAGAATATACTGAGACAAAGTAATACAGCCTGTATCTGCAAAGAGATACACAACGTCAGAAAGGCTTGTAGTTCCAAAGTGAATCCAGGATTGCAGAAAGCCAGTTTCCTCAGCGTAGTGAGGACAAGGGGAATAAAGGAAATTTTAGAAACAGCAGCAGATCAGAATATTTCAACTTCTACTTGAGTAACAAATACAAAAAAAAACCCAAACAACAACAACAAAACATAAAACACCAACAAAACAAACAGAAAATTCACAAAAACACACGGTAGAACAGTATCTATGAAACACCATTTGGGAAGTGCTGCTAACTTCCACATTCAGTTGGAAAGTGTTACAGATAGCAATGCTCTACCTACTAAGGCACCAGCAAGGTGCCAGCAGATGCTAAAGGAACAGTCATTTTTCAGATGTTACCTATTAAAAAAAAAAATAATGACTTGAGCATTTTAAGTCTCCATGCCTCAGTATCCATGTGTCCTCACAAAACCCAGTCTGGGTTTCTCCACCTGTAATGTTAATTTCTCCACCTGGCTCAATTCAACAAGGAACTTTATTCATTTCTTACTGTGAACTCTTCCCCAGTAATGTTGTTAAATACCTCTATAATTCATATGCGAGACATCAGTATTTCACTTCTGGGCAAAATCATTCCTGTCTGTCTTACAAAAATTCATAGCATTGAGGCAAAATGTAATCTAATGCTGTGGTCATTCAGATAACAGAAGTACCTATGAACTAAAAAAGGTTGTAAAATTCTCAAGGGGACCATCAATTAAAAAGCTTCATATACATACAGCAGAATCACTCTGCTTTTGGCAATCTCTTTCGTTAACCCTAATATCCACTGGCTAGGTAACACACGATAATGCAGAAATTAGATTTTCTTAACAATTAACCTGCTTAATTTTGCTGTAGCAGGAACACCTACCAAAAATAAGGATGAAAGCTGTGAGTAAGGCTGCTGGCAGTGACTTTGACAGTTCCAGCACTGTGAGGTAGACCAATGGAACCAGGCAGGAGCCAAGAAAAGCACAGAACTGCAGGAAAAGATAATGAAAGAAGTTATAATCCTCCCCAGGGTGATTACTACTCCCGTTTCTCTTCCTTCATCTTCCACTCATACCAACAACAGGAGATGCTGCAGTAGCTGAACTGACTCACTTGAGAACATCAGATAAAAGCCAAATGAACAAAGATACTGCTCAGATTAGGACAGCTGCTTAGCCTGTTCTGCAGAGCTGTCAGTAGCAACTCTCTTACTAGAATGCATCACATAGTTATAAAAAGATATGTCAAGTAGGTGCACTACACATCCCCCATACTTAATCTAACAAGATACCAGAATATGAAATCTAAGAACAAAATACACCCGTAACTTACATCTTTAGCAGACCAGTATCACCTCCCCTACACAAATGAGACCAAGGATAGTCAGAAGAGGAAGAACAGAAATCAAAACAAAAGACAGCAGCATCACAGTAAAATCTGTTCTCTTTAATGTCTGGTTCCAGCACTTCTCCCACCTTTGGTTCAAGGAAATCTAGAACCATAAATTGCTGGAGACCCAGTAACTACACCAAGAAAATACGCTTTTCCAGGTTTTTTTCTTCTAGGCACTAGCAATTGGCCACTGTTTCTTCTATTGGCTTGTGCTATCCACTGCCAGTTTTACAGCTCTTGGTCTTCCTAGATAGCAGTACAGTCAGGATTTCAGATAGAATACCACTCTGAATTTCCCCCCCTGCTCCATAAGCTTACTAGCTCAGTGTCACTGGTGATGGCAACTGCAGATGGCAGTGGATGATCCTGGCTTTTTGACATCCTTGGCTTCCCTCAGAAGAGCAGCCAGGCACAACAGAGTGAACAGAAGCCCAAGTTCAGCAATGTTCCCTTTGCAGAACAGGCAAGATATCTGTCACACTCAGGAGTGGTCCCACTAATTAGAAAAGAGTTAGCCTCAATAATCACCTTACTTTCTTACCTGTCTAGCCTCTCATAGCCAGACATTAAGAGTTATTCACAATACAACCACTACCACTTTTCCAAAGAGCTTAAAGACAAGGCACAAGGCTAAAAAGACCTCTGTTCTGATCCAGGAGAGCTCTTCTTATGACATAAGACTCTGTACTGAAAAGCACAGGAGAGCTGAACAGCTTGACACCAGCCTGTAGAGCCTTACCCCTCTCATTCCCACGTAGTTGTGCTGCTCATATCTGTCCCCTGGCTTTTGGAAAGGAAATGTACCATCATATCCACTAAGGTAGCCAGCGAGTCCAATCAGCATCTGAAGAGGAAAGGTCAAAAAAACTGGTCAGGGAAATGTCACTGGAGGAAGGAATATCCAAGCCAGCAGCAGGCAAGATTTTTATAGAAGCCAAGTTCCACCCAGAGAATAAGAGAGGATAAGAAGATACTTAATTCAGACGCGTAATTCAAACAAGAGTCTATGTACAGAATTCATACACATACATATTGACCTTTGTCTAAAGGCAAGATCAGAAGGGCTCAGGACTTTGGCTGCTGACTATAAGGAATGAAGCTCAAGAGAAATACCAGGTGGAGGATTTAGCAAAGACAATTCTGTCTCTGTAGATTCTCTCATAGCTCCCTATTCCTATAGTTTAAGGAGGCTCAGCCTGACAGGAAGATAACCTTTACAAGGCAGGAGACACCTTCATCAATACTGCACATTGTTGCTAGAACAAGTTCTTTGACTACAGAATTGCAAGGCAAGGCTTTCAGGGTTCTTTCAGGTCCTTTCCTTTTCAGGGTAAGAATCTCACTTGTACATAAGCTATGGGGAACTGTTTGGTTCCTTTGAACTGCAGGCTTCTATGACACATCCCCTCCAAACCATGAAATTATTTTATTTCAAGCCTTTCAAATACTGAACACGCAACACTGTTCTGTTTTCCCATATTCAGAGTATTTTCATTAAAAAGATAATAGGCAAGTTGAGGTTCTGGCTACAGAATGCAGATTACCATGACACCAACAACAGTTAGGAGTGCTACTGGTGTTCATTATATCCTTCAACAAGAAGGGGAATACTTTTGTTAGCGTATTCCTGTAGATTCTAAGACATGTAACAGAAGAGCAGTTTACCTTCCCTAAAGGGGGATGGACATCAAAGAAGAAGGTCCGATTAATGTAGTAACTTCCCATCTTCCCAAAATGAGTTTCATCCCAACTAAAAACAAACAAATGAAAAAAGCTGCTATAATGATGAAGACAGTAAAAAACCCAAGAAGCATCTTACTTATGCTTTTCATCATTCAGGATATGTGCCATACACTGGAAATGAGACAGTGCACTAAATTCACTGGGAAATCATGAGTAGTACTTCAGATATTTAAGGCAGGGTCCTTTTTAAAGGGTTTGATACTGGCACTTCACAATCTCTAGCCTACCCTTTCGATTCCAAACTGTGATAACGGGTGTTAAAAAGTCAGCCTGCAATCCACAGATCCCCAGAGATGCCTGTTCAGTAGTGGGCCTTCCCCCTGTAACACGTCCTGAGAGCAGCGCCGGGAACGGGAGCGAGGCCGAAGCCGGCAGCGGGCTGGCCAGAGAGCACAATGCTTCTTCACGGCCCTCACCGCCTGGATCCCGCCCCACCACCCGCCTACAATAAACACGATCGTCTTCCCAGCCGGCCATGGCAGGGGCGGGGAAGCGGGGCGCAGGCTGGAAGCTGGGACGTGCTGGATGATCTCTGTTCTAGGGAGAGGCGGCAGACACCCACCCACAAACGGGCTTGGCCCGGCCCGGGCTAGGCCCGTTGATCCCGGGCACAGACCCCGCCCCGGCCCGTACCAGACGTGTGGCGGCTCCGCCAGGCGGTGGAAGCGGGAGGCGAAGCTGAGGAGGGTGACGAGGGCCAGCGCCGCCGGGCGAGCCGCTGCAGGAGGGGCTGCGGAGTGTGGCGGCAGCCGGCTGGGCTCCCGGAGCTCCCGCTGCCGCGGAGGGCCCGGTTCGGCCTGGCCTCTCCCCGCTGCCGGCATCAGCAGGGCTGTGCTACTCGCAGCACCGGGGCCGGGAGCGGCGCAGCCCAGGGTACGGAGTCCGGGGCGGGCGAACAGGCCGCGGGGCACGCATGGAGATGTAGTCCTGCAGCGGCAGCGGTCGAGCCCGCGGTCGAGCCCGCGGTCGAGCCCGCGGGCGAAGGGAGGGCCCTGCCGGGGCGGGGCCCACACTGCAGCACCCGCGGAGGGTCGGGGAGCAGGATGATCGCTGCCGCACCCAAGGTACGCGGATTCTGCGCTCTCTGCGGAACGTGCCCGCCGGGCGGGAAGGGAGCGAGGTCTGTGGCTGGGCCAGAGATAGAGGAAGCGAGGCTTGGCGCGGAGGCGTTCTGGTCTGGGCCGGCAGGGCCGGGCCTTGCGCGGTGCGGGTTCTGCTGGCCCGGGCTGCCCGGGGTGGCGGTGACCGCGAGGCCTGCACCGCCTTGTACGGCGTCTGTTAAACAGGTTCGCGCAGTCCCGGCCTCACCCAGCTCTGTGTCTCAGTGGAAAGCAAGGAATTTGCGCGCACTCTAAATAAAACTAATGCTTTTCAAAGCAGTGGTGGTGGTTGCTTACAGTAGTAAGTTAACTGATTGTAGTAGTTGAGCTGTTAATGTCAACACCTCCTGAAGGGATACAGAAACCCATTCCTGCTTATGCCTTCTCGTTTTAACCCAGCATAATACAAGCACTGCCTTTCAGACACTGAAGTTTCCCCTGTGCAAGCCTCCAAGGAGCAGTTTTCTCCCTCGTGTCTCAAGAAACAGGTGAAAAAAAGATTTTGTGTTTCCAAGTGCATCCCAAATACAGGCTGGAAAGAGGCTGGTATCCAGAAACCATACTAAAGCAGACAGGTTTGGAAACCTGAGAGCTACACACACAAAGTTAAGGGTGTCTCTTCTGTCTTCCTCATCAGTGAAATGCATTTCCCAGATTTTTACTCAGGACTGGGCCTTGGGCCCAAATTTTCCTCAGTGCAGCCCTGAAGTTGGAAGTGAAAGCAGAAATCTTAGTAGACATCAAGCAAATTTGTCCTCCTATCTTCCCGGTTCCAACCAGTCTAACCTGCAGCTTAAGGGGATTAACTCCGCTTAGAACCCCGTACTTCATGAGGTTGTAAGTGGAGACAGTTCTTCCCCATTACTTCCCTAGCCTGTGCTCAGCTCTTCCTCCAGGGAAGACTAGATAGAATGTCACTGTGTCTCAGCAAACCTGTCCACTGAGAACAAAACACTCATTGTCTGTAGTCTTTCCTTAGCTGATTGTTCTGTCTGTGGTCTGCCCTTCTGCAGGGAGCAAAACAGCATAAACTTAAGCAATCACTCCAGGCCCCAGCCTCTGGAGACACATTTCCCAGCTAAAGGATTAGTTGTTTTTCTGTGTTCTTTTTTGGTGAGATCCCTCAGGGCCTTGAAATCATAGAGCAAAGCAATTAGCTTAGCACAATTTAGCACAGGCTGCAAAAACAACAAAGAACACTAAGAGATCAGGATAAATGTCTCTGCCAGCTGAGAGGACAGAGTCTGAAACAGATGTGGTGAAGGACATGAGTTTCTGAGCTAAAAAAAATCAGCAAGGTCCCCAGGGAAAACAAGTAAAAATAGCATGTCATGAATGCTCTGTGTTTCCCTTTTGATGTTACAGTTTATGTTTCTTTCCCTGCAGGCCAGCAGGCTGGACATTTGAAAATAAAAGGCACAGCTAAGATTTCTAATGCCCAGGTTCCAGAAGAAGAGAATTAAAGAAAACCAGTAAATAACCTTGTATATGAAAGTGGTGTCAATACTGGCATCGCTTCCCTCCTCACTTAAAAGCCATTTCTCCAGTAAACTTCAACTACACTAATTTAATCAAATGCATACCTTGTTTAAAGTAGTTTGAACCAATCTACACTGTAAAAGAAGCATCAAGTTTACAGGGCGCTGGAGCATAGAGATCCTCAGGGTGTCTCTGGTTTTCTGTTGACAAGATAGCCTGTCAGTGAGGATATCCCTTCCTTTTTCTGCCTTGCTGTCAGTCTCTGGTATCATTTCTATGCATTTTGGGAGGGTGGAGATACAGAGAAAGAGACACGCATGAATACCAGTTTCCTGTGTGGAAAGAAGACAGCTTTGTATTATGCACAAAGTTGGCCTGGGAGCAGAGTAGCAGCCTCTCACAGACCTGCAACATAGAAAACCATCAGCACCTGCTAGTACTAATGGGAGGAGGGCTATAGGGGTAAAGGCAGTCCCTGTTCAGAGAGCTGGCAGTGGTTCCCTAGTAAAACAGAAATTCTGCATGTGGCTTCAGTTTCCGTGTTTTGTTTCCCAGGGCAATCTATATTTCTGCACTGGCAACTGCTGGGAACCTGACAGGCTCTCTAGATACCTTATTTGTTTCTGGACAAACAGCTAGGGAGATAAGGGTTGTTCCTAAATATGCTTCCAAACTCAGAGCTGGTTAATGGTTCTGATATCAGGACTGGGCTACAGCAGGATGTGGATGCAGCTGACTGCTGTTGCTCAAGATTGAATCTAACTGGCTGGTTTTTGTGTTCTGGGTGCGGATTTGTGAGCACAGTCCTTTCCCATTGGCTTTATGAGATAAACCTTCCCCCATTTCCACCGAGTTAAAAGGGAAAGTGAAAAGGTTGGTTCTATTTCGTGGAGTAGATTGCACGCACTGACCATGGCATCTGAAAAGGTGAGAGCTTGGACAAGGTGGAAGCGTCTGGGAAAGCTGCCTCAATGCTAGAGATAAAGTAGAGATGAATTGTGTGCCTTCTTGGCCTTAGTCTCAAACAGCAGGAGCTCTTCTTGTTTGGAAAGAGGCCTGGCCCTGCCCTCAATAGCTGGAAAAGCTGTCTTAATGGCACGCCAACGCTCAGTGCGGGTGCTTGTCACAGTGTGTGGGGAATTTGTTTCAAAGATCTAAGATGGGATAGAAGTCAGCAATATCCAGTAGGAACAAAGAGGAAAGCTTTGTAAGAAAGAATTCTAAGGACACTTGCGCACTGCTGGAAACATCAGGTGTAACTAAATATTCAGAGGGCCAACGTGAAAGACAGTGATATTACCTGTACACCCAAAACAGGAACAGCCACTTTCAGAAAGGAGCCTTCTCTCCCCAAAGCATTGTGCTTCTCTGTTTTACAGTTCTTGAAATGTCTTCTGTTCATGTGTTGTTCTGCTTACAAACTAGGGTGTTCTCACCAAATAACCACTCTATCTCTCTGTTCTCAGCCAATACTTTATAGCTATTTCCGAAGCTCCTGCTCTTGGAGAGTGAGAATCGGTAAGATCTAGTGATCTCTCTTTCGTTGTCTTGGTGCTTTTGCAGTATCCTCCCCTTCACTAATCTGATTAATCGATCACTTATTGAGAGAACAGCAAACATGAACCCGGAACAGTGAGGCACTTTCCCCAATGGGAGGAAAGGGAATGTCACACTTCACCTGGAACGGGGGCGGGGGGGGGGGGAAAGGAGAATAGACAGGAGGGCTTTGTTCAGCCTGCAGCTAAGAGGGAAATAATTGCTTTGTAAAACCAATGTGATGCAGAGGGCTGTTTCTTCCACATTTTCTAGAGGGGCCCTGCACTTTGTTTTTACAGAGATAACTGCCTCAGACTCTGGTCTTGAAATTGCAAGGTCTTGATTGCTGAGCAGGGCTGGGAACGGTCCCTGTTTGTACTGAGACAAGCAACGTTTTGCAGGTGAGCACAGAGCTCCCTGCCTTCTCTAAGCCAAATCAGGACAGGCTGTGCTGCAAAGAGTGGCAAAGCTTATGCTGGAAAATGCACTTGTTTTACCAGTACTGATCTTTAGTGCTTTGGTCCTTTATTTGCCAGAGCACTAGCTTCTCAGTGGACTGAGGACACTTTTCTTGAAGGATAGGGTCTTTTTTGGTTTAAACACCATTCTTTCTTCACATGGAGATGGTAGCATTTCCCTGAGTCCGTTATCAATTAAACTGGTCTCTGTGCCTGTCTGAAGCTGTATACTCTGCTCTCCCTAGCACTTGCTCTGAAAGGGATTTCGTATGACCTGGTGCCAGTGAACCTCCTCAAGGATGGGGGGCAGCAGGTAAGGGTATATCTACCATTGCTTTATCCAGGGGTAGTGAACTTGGGGATCATGAGACGAGTTGCGATTAGCACTAGAAAGTTCACAGGCGAAGTCACTGAATTCCTCGCCGCTTCTCTGTAATTCATAGTTGTAGCCAGTTGAGCCTCTCAGAGGGCCTGCCAAAGGAAAGGGTGGGTTGCCAGAATAGATATTCCTCGGGGGGCCATAGTGGGGAGTTGTGCGCCTAGTAGCACCACCAGCATGATGTGCCAGTATGGGCTAAGATGAAGAACAGTAACAGTAATAATGACACTGCTGCAGTACCACCCATCCTGGGCTTGTATTGACAGTTTATCAAGAGGTAAGGAAGTCTGGCCCTGGATGCAGATCCCTGAGCCCCAGTGAGTTTGCTGGAGGCTATCAATACAGCTAATAGTACTGCAAATATTAATACTGAGGTAGAAAGAAAAGCCAGGTTAAAAAAAAAAAAAATAACTGGGTTGGTTTAGAGAAAGAAAACACAGAAGAATTTCTTGTTGCAGTAATCTCAGGGTTTGTTTCCACAGTTTTCTGCTGAATTCAAGGCAGTGAATCCAATGCAGCAAGTACCAGCCTTGAAAATTGATGGCATCACCCTTTCTCAGTCGGTGAGTTACCAGCTACATCCCTGTTAACCGTTCAGTCCAGCCTGCTGCCCAGTCTGGAGGGGATGGCTCTGCCCCATCTTTTCCCTGCACACTCTCATTTGTGCATTGGAAAAGAGGTGTGATTTATGATAAACAAACCCACTTGGGGGCAGAAATAGCACATAGACTCTGCTGGGAAATTCCTGTCATGATGGTAAGCTCAATTCAGCTTTGGTTTGTAACTCTACTTTTCACTAAACAATTTATAGTCTGACTTAAATGGCCATGCCAGGTTTGCCTGAAATTACAGCTGGGCTAAATGACAAGAAGGCCACAAGTGGACATCAAAAGGGATATTCTGTTGCTTGGATCAGTAACAAACTTCATGAAAAAGCCGTTGTATTCTCTTGGATCAGCAACCCTTCCCCAGGTACTAAGAAAGTGAGCTTTTCCTTATCTTTCCAATAATCTCCCTTTACCTCTTTGTTAATTACAGCTAGCTATAATTCATTACCTAGAAGACACCCATCCTACCCCCAGGCTCCTGCCCCAAGACCCAAAGAAGAGAGCTCAAGTCAGAATGATTGCTGATCACATTGTTTCCGGCATTCAGCCACTCCAGGTATTGTCTTGTCATATCCGTGCAAATGGAAAAGCCAGGATGGGTATCCAGGAGTCTGCAATACCTCTGAAAAATTCAGTATCTTTAAATTGTTGCCAGCCAGTAGTGTGGCAGACCTTAAGACTGTTGGCAGATGAAGTCTCTGCTTAGCCTCTGCCTGATCTGCCAATGGCAACAATATAGTTATTTCCTGCAAAGAAAATCTGTAGCACCCCAGGGTTCTTTCCAGAAACAGCTGAACCCATATGGTTCCACTGCTGGGTCTACGATGTTTTAGGGGGAAGACAACTGACAACCCAAAGGGCAGAGGCAAAGGGATAGATACCCTGGCAGCTGTTACAGAAGGACAGTCCCAAATCAGAGGTACAGCAGGGTGCCTGATTTGGTGAGGGTGAGGTCAGGGCTGACCTAGCAGGCTGAACTCGGGCTGGGGGTTCAGACTTGGCAACTTATCTCCCTTCTCTTCCACTGGATGAGGCAGTGGGCAAGATCCTGCCAGCAGCAGTCAATCTAACCTTGAGATTGCTTATCTTTGCAGAACCTGAATGTCCTGAAACAAATAGGGGAGAAAAAAACTGAATGGGCTCAGAACTGCATTGCGTCTGGCTTTCAAGGCAAGTCCCATGTCCAAAAATATCAACTGGCTCTTCAAAATGCTGCACTGCTAGGGTCCTACTTTCCTCTACAAGCAGAAAAACAGATCTCCCTGGGCTGGTGCAGTGACGGCACTCTTCCTGCCCAGAGTTCCTTCCTAAGGATTGGTTGTTCTTCAAGCTCTCAGAGGAAAGGTGCTGTCCATAGGGTGCTTCCACTGCTGCATATGGAAGAGGGGAAGCCTGGGGTCATCCTATGCACCACAGCAGTTGATTGTCCGTGAAGCACAAGGGCTGACAGCACTTCTTTCCACCCAGCTGCTCCCAAACTAGTACCTTTTGCTTAAAAGTTCTGTCATGTCAATCTGTATTTATATGCTTTTGTAATCAGACAAAAGGTATCTGATGGCAAACTCCCACAGAATCTAGTACGTAGCACAGTATTTTTTTACCTCCCCAGGAGAAATAGGGTGCTTTTTGTTTCCTCAAAACCTTTTCCCACATGTGCTGCAGTGGCAGGCCCATCTTCTCTTCTGGACAGACCCAAACTGATCCTGAAAACTCCCATATTGTTGTAAGATTTCTGTTCCTTTTAGGCTCTGCCCCAAATTGCCCATTTTTCATACTCAGGATTAAAATGCCTTTGTTCATAATGCCCAGTGTGAAGGGTCTTTGGTGTCCCTTTCAAATGAGTTCCTAATGTCTCACACCAGTGTACCACCTTTCTTGACAGCACTTGAGCAGATTCTGCAGCACACTGCTGGGCACTACTGTGTGGGGGATGAAGTAAGTATCTGAGCAAACATTATAAACCACTGGAGAACTGACAAGCCCAGTATGTATTCCATAAAATAAGAAAGAAAATTAGTTGTGGAGACACAGCACAACCCCCTTCTGTGATTGGAGTTGCATGTGGTGCATTCACAGTAAGAAAAAGCTGCATGGATCCTACTTAGGCCATTACTGACTTGCAAATAGTTACAGAGATGTTTACTTGTCCCTGCCTGTAACCTGCTGATAGCCAGATTCTGCAGCTGTATCTAGGATCTGACTGCTACTAGAGGATGGGGAAACAGGTTATATATATTTCATCTTTAAGAGATCTGGAGTTCAAAGTGTCCTGTCATAAGGTCAAAGCTTGGCTCAATAAACAGGTTCATTTCTTAGCTCTGCTCTGTGGAACCTTTAACCAAGTTGTATTGTATTTTTCTGCACTGTCTGACCCATTCTAACATGGTCAGCTTTCAGAGCGCTCACATACAAGCTGTTCTGACCCTTGCCAAGCTAAAGGCCACTCAGACCTCTGTCCTGTTTGGTAGGCAGTTGGATCCTTTCTATAAGACCTAAGAAAAAAAAAAAAAAGGAAGAGTCCCGCACTATCCTATGGTGCATAGGATTGTCTAGTAGGAACATTATGGAACTGGAACCTTTGATAGGCAAAGGCTAATTACATGATCTTATGCTGGTGAAAGGCACCCAGGGCTTTGTGACATGGGGAGTAGGGTGAGGGCAGCTGCCTGTGTGCAGATAAGCAGTTAGCTGTACTGTCCTTGGTTCTTTTCAGATTGTGAGTCCCTGGGCCTGTGTCTGAAGGTGCTATCATGTATCATGTCTTGACATTGGCAGGAGCTGCCCGATACTCCTGCAATGCAAACAAGCAAAATTTACTCATCTTTTCCCAGTCATGCAGACTTTCCCCTCCTTCCATCACCTTCCTCTGCAGCTTGTCAGCAGACTTGTTTACTCAGAGGCAGTTGCCATAGAGCATCATGTCCTCAAGGTTGTCATGATCAGCTGGTAAATGTGAAGCTCCCTAAAGGCTAATGGGTTTTTCTACTAGTGACTGCTATGAAGTTCCTTTCCTTGTACCACTGTCATGTTATTAATGCTAGATTAAAGAACAAGATTGTCATGACAGCTCCTCTGTACTGGCTAATACCATAATTTCTATCCTGCTCTCAAAGCCTGCCACCACAATGAAGAATGACGGAACAGGCTCATACTCTGACGCCTTTTCTCTGCTACATTTACAGGTTTCAATGGCTGATCTGTGCTTGGTACCTCAAGTTTTCAATGCCGAAAGGTAAGTAAGGCTAAGCTTGAGGAACTCTTCAAGGGCACCTACCCCTTGTCCTGGGCTGTCAGAGTTTACCTTCTGCACCTTGTGCCTGTTACAAAAGCATTCCTCCTGCCTGCCCTATCCAGTTATGGATTCTTCTCTGCATTAGTTTTACTATGCCATAAATACTGTCTCTTTTGGAAGTTCTTGGAAATAAGGAGCTGTGCTGTCTTCTCAGAGGCCCTTGGGGGAAACCTGATCTGTATCCTTAGGAAAGTTAAGGTTTCCTGCATTGCCATGTCCTCTCTCCCTGTTTGCCCTACATTTATACACTGCACAGTGGGGAAATATTAATCTATTTGTTGAAAGCCTTAAACCTATGCACATAGTGGTTGCATGATTTCCAGGAAAAGCATAGTGCCTTCTTACCCTGTGCTGCACACTATGTAAAGCCCAGTGATGATAGAAGATCTAGCGTCTGGTTTTAAACCTACAGGGATGAACCTTTTCTCTTAATGCAAATGTACATTTGCATTGTAAGATTCTTCCATGCTGGGAAGACACAGCACACTGCTCTTCTGCTCACTGCTGCACTGGCTATCCAACTCATAGTTCATCACAAATTCTTTTCCCTTTGCAGATTCAAAGTGGACATGGGTCCTTATCCCACAATAACTAGAATAAACAAAGCTCTCCTGGAGTTAGAGGCATTCAAAGTAAGCCACCCATCCCGGCAGCCAGATACTCCTGCAGAGCTACGAGCTTGAAGTCCTGTCCTACTCATTAAATCAAGTAAGCTGGAGTGTCAAAGAAGAAAACAGCTACAGCTTGAGTAGGACTTCAGTGCCATCAGGAAGCCCTAGTACTATTGCCTCACTTTCATTTGGTTGGGAAGAAGAACAGACCTAGAAGTAGCCTGGATGACATACAGGAGCTATGCCTGTGCTGGAAAGCTTGCAGCTACTTCTGGCTATGTTTTTTTCTATCTGATGTATCTCCATGGAGCAGATTAAACCAGAAGGATTCATAATTATCACAAGTTCCCTTTGTATGGCTTTGAGTTGGGGAATGTGGCCACAGAGAGCTGTGAGGTATTGCGCCAATTCTGGACTCCCCATGGGACTTCTTTACTGTCTACAGAAAGCACATCAGGGAACCAGTGTAACAGTGTGCTGCTAATCTAGTAGGCCTGCTTGTCACTGCAGCTGCTGCAGAGCTATGGCATAATCAGCAGTGGATATAATGGATATAAATAGAGCTAGTCTCCAACAGGAGACAGCTTAATCCTAACCCTTGTTGGGTCTCACGGGTCTTGCAAGAGCAAACAGTCGGCAACTCTGCCACCCCTTGCAATGACAAGTAAATTACTACCAAGGACAATTGATTTGTACCGCTTATGTCTAGCGGCAGTCTTGTGGAATTTATAATAAAAGGTCTCTCTAGAGCAAAGCTAGGTGGTTGTGCCACAGCTGGCAAGACACAACCAGCTCTCTCCCATACACTGAAAATGATAGCATTCTCTTCCTTTTACCATCCTCAGACACTGCACTAGGTGTTTTCCTAACACTGTTGCAGGCTATTGCCCAAGGGAATTCTATCCCAGATTTCCTCCAAACCAGAATCATGCTTTTACCTCACTGTGAGGACTTTTCCAAGCAGCAGGTGTAAATCCCATTGCACTCATCCCAAATAAAATCTGAGTTACCTTCAGAGCTGGAAGCATCCTGGGAATTCCAGCTCCAAAACCTGTAGGGCAAGAAGAGAAACCCAGAAGCATGTGACTGTGTTCCTCTGCAGACTCACCTCAGATCCCACTGAGTGTTTTAACACCCAAGCCCACATACCAAAGCCAGGGACATCAGAGGGGATTTCTGCCAGTCCAATGCTGGCTTAGCTACCCTAAGAGGGAAATACCCACAGCCTTCAGAAAGGCTTTACAAACCCACAATCTCTTGTGTCATGAGAGCATTCACCTACATACAGATACTTGGACTGCCACATTGCTTGGACTCATTTATTGCAGTCCATGTCTGTATTCAGGCTGGTGAAGAGCCTTTGCTGTTCCAAGGCTTATTCTGGGTATTCTGCATTATCCTAGGTCCAGCTGGATCTTGACTGTGGTGTTGTAAAAGGTCCCGACACAGTTGGAGCCCCCAAAGACCAACACTGTGTGCAGATTGTGCTCCTTTTTATTCCCCTTGTCCACATCATTCAGGCAGGCAGGAGTCAGGTCAAGCAATGTATGGCCAGCTCGGGGCACAGAGCAGAGGTCATGGTGGATCACCGTGCTCCATGAAAGAGTATCTGAAAGAGAAAGGGCTATCAATATTGACAAGCCCATTCCTAGTGCAATGGATGAAACAAATGGACCAGACTAGGTGTTCAGAAACATCACTGCAGCCCATAGTCAACTTCAGCTGAGGAAACGGGTAGGGAGAGTCACTCACCTAGGTGGAAGACAAAGGCATCCTGCAGGGCTCCCGTGGCATTGCAGCCTCCACTGATGAGAACCTTCTGGCTGGACACAGCCAGAGCTGCATGAAAACTGTGACCAAAGCAAAGCCAAAGGCTGACTACAGCATAACCTGCTGGGGTTTTCTCAGTCAGCAATGGGTGGGGGGGACATATTTCAGCAGGAGGGTGGGGGCTTTAGCTGAAGAATGAAAGTTTATTTCTGCTTCTTTTCTGCCCTGATTTGCTGAATAACCCTGAAAGAGTTGTTTGTTTGCCTCTGCAGGTCAGGCCATAATCAAGCTTGAAAAGCTCCTCATTATCTCAAAAGGAGCTATCAAAACTCCTACGTTTTTGCTCTGTGGAGTGCAACAGCAGGCTAGCTGGGCTTTGGTATGATTTAGATTATTGTTCTAGTGGGCAAGGGCTTTAGGAACAGCATAGTCCTAGTACAAGAGTTTCTCCCTCTCTGTGTGTCTGTTGTACCCCAGGTACTGTGGAGACCAAACAGCAGGCAATACACTTCACTAGCACATGGCAGAAAACTTCTCCTAGCCTGAAAGGAGAGGAGACTAGGGAGCCTAAGGGGTCTGTACCCCCCAAACCCTACAGGCACCAACTAGGATAGCACAGGAATTTCTGGTCCCACAGCAGAGGGGCCATCCACTGTATTTTGACTAGTGGGGTAGATACACAACTAGATCTGATCACAAGCACCATTCAAACCTGGCTTCAAAGAGGACAGAGAAAGAAGATAGTTTCTATCTGCAATAGGATCTTACCAACGTGCAGAAGGCTGTCCTGTGAGGAGAGGGACTGGTGTGTACTCCATGAAACCTGACAGCCAGGGGAAAGGCAGGTGAAATGTCAAAAAAATCCCAGCCTCATAACTAGACAAAACCTTCCATAATCCTTCACATCAGCAACCTGCCTTATTACCCAGCTTCTTCCAAAAACACAGCTTCTTGTTTTTCCCATTCCCTCCCCTCACACCACAGGAAGGTGTTTTGGCTGGTTGGTTGGGTTTTTTTACCCCATAGTTTTCCATCTCCATTGTCTACTCAGTTTTTATAATGTCAATGGCACCTCCCCATCTAGCATGCCTCATTCCAAGTCCCTGCCTTAGAACAGCCCTTCCCAAGGCAGCCGTCTTACCCAGATCTAGGATGTGCATGTCACTGAGGTAGAGAGAAGCCCTCCGGCCCCCAAAAATCAGTAGTTTGTTCTTCAGTAGAGTAGCTGAATGCCTGGGCAGGGAAGCAGCAAGTGAACAAAGCATCTTTAGCAGTTCCCAAAACCGATGTTTCAGCCTTTGCTACTGCTGTTGGGCTGCCTGCCATAGCTTCAGTCTACACCTGCCTCTACTGCCCAAGGACAGAATCCCATCAGGATTCATGACAGGAGGTACTGGGAGTCACATTGCTCAAAACATAGCCCTATCTTAATAAGAAAACAGTGGAGAACAATCACGTAAATATTTAGGAAATTACACTGGTGTGGGAGGGAAGGTGAGCAGAGGTTTCCTGCTCTATTTTGGAGGGCTGGAATAAGAGCACTCTCACCCAAGCCTAGGCAGAGGCTTCTCCCCTTCCGAGATGGGCTGATACCAAATTTCATGCTCTGGATTGAAGATATAGAGCACATTGCTGCAGGGTCCAACTGCCATCGATGCCTTCTGGGGGGAAGTCCCTCCAAAAACAAAAAGCTCCTTGCAGTAGATAGTTGCACTGTGGTAAGTGAGCACTGGCATCCTCCCTTTAGCCTGGAGAAAGTTTAACATACATTTGTTACAAGAAGTGTATTATTTGCTGCATGACCTGTAGGAAAGGGGTCATGCAGTGAGTTGGGCAAGTCTCAATTTTCACTGTATTGAACTCTTAGGCCAGATCTTTGCCACAGAGGTAGGCAGTACATCATTTGAGTACTCTGCACCACCAGAATGCTCTGATGGAAGAAGGAACATAACTTCCTAGCCCAGCTTCCTCAGAACACATCAGAGAACTGAATGAACTCATCCAGGCTTATTCTGTAAAAGCCACCTTCTGACTTAGCCAGGAAAGAGACAGATAGTCCCTTGCTAATGAGGCTCCCTGCAAGGACATGACAGCAACTACAGAGCTCTGAGCAGTTCCTGTGCTTAGAGCAGTCCCTGTGCTTAGAGCAGTCCCTGATTTGAGATCAGCTTTTCACCTCAGCGTCCAGCACAGCTCTCAACAGCACCATACAAAATAAGAGGCCATTTCCCTCTGACACTCATACAGAACCTTCCTCCCACAACCTCAGTCAGACACAGCACTCTGCAGCAGCCATTTTTTCACCTTGCTTCACTCATTGTAGGCACAGCCCTTGGTTTCTGCCAAGCTTGTAGCCTTTCAACATAGCCTTTTTATATCTGTCAATCCCAACTAAGCAGCTCAGACGACCTGCAGGAGCAAGGGACCAAGATTACTGGAATAAGGATACGGGCATATCGATTGCCACATTCAGGCAGGTCCTGCCACCCCTCCTGTGCTCATGTCTTGGAAGAGCTGCAGTACTTACAGCAACAAGGAGCCATTTCCAAGTGACTGTGTCCAGAATGTAGATGCTGCTGTTGGTTTTGCCCTCCCTTATGCCCCCGAAGATGTAGATACGCTTGGTCTCTGGGTCATAGGTAGCTGTGTGTCCATGCAAGCACAATGGCATGGCATTCTGTAGCTGGAAACCCACTGGAAGCCAGAAATCACTGTCTGTGGAAGCAAAACCAGATAAATGGTGTAGGAGTTCAGAGATGCTCTTGATTTCTCCAGATTTAAAGAACATGTCATAAAATCTGTACTCAAGATCCTGCTCCCTTCATCTCCTCCTCCCCTTTGATTCAGGGTTAGAGGAGACTCTTACAGAAATGTTTCTGTGTAAATAATGCAGGAGAACACTCACTAGGTGGGGAATAGTAAGGTGGAAGAGAGGATCAGTGAGATGCAGAAAGGTGAAAGGCACTGGAATGGTATTTCATGATTCTCCACCAGTAACCGCACATAGACTGTGTACCCTTTAAAATTCACCCAGCTCTTTCCAGAACTTATACCTTAGCTCCTGGAAGGCTCTCACACACAACTCCACAGCTTCTCATGGCAGCCTATATTGTCAACTCAGCCTGCTGACCCATGTTAGGAGATGTAACACCTTTGCACAAACCCCTGAGTACCCCTCCCACCTGCATGAGTTGTCTCAGGTCCCACTGCTCCCATTGCTTTTGATAGCCCTGAAGTTCCCACCAATTTCCATCTTCCAGAGTGCATCCTTGCAGGGCTGCTGATCAACACCTTCTCCACCAATGAGAACAGCTGTCCCCAGGTCACTGAGGCACATGGCATGGCACCACCGTGGGCTGGGACTGCCTGGAGAGGGGAGAGCACAGGGCTGAAATCAGTCAGGTGAGACACCCCCAGCTCCCTTTCCTGCTGGGAAAAACAAGGCAGCTGGAGGCTTCGAGGGCAGAAGCGGGAAGGCAAGTGCCTCACGTCACTTCCTTCTGGTGTGGCAAGAGACAAAGCTGCCTGAGGAAGATTTGCTATTTGCTTTGGGGAAGAATTGCCTTACAAGGAGAGATGTCACTGGCAGAGGGAGCCAACAGAGAGCCTGCCTGTATATATGAGGACACATACAGGCTGCCACTTCAGACAGGCTTGCATGCCCCCCATCGGCTACCTAACCCCACAAGGAATATCCCAGTTGTGCTACCCCCTGTGTTACTCCTTGTGAGGGAGAGCTACCCATGGACAGCTTGTTAGTTCCTAATATACAGAACTGGAAGCCTGGAGCTGCTTCCAGGGATATTCCTCCTACTACTCTGTTCCTCCTTATTTCCTCTCCCAGGGCCCTGTGGTTGGCTGAGCAACATAAAACCACTTTCTAATCAAGGTCTATTCCACATCTTATCCTTTACCTCAAAGTACTATGAACCCAGAGGTGTGACTGAGATTCAGAGGACCTACAGAAACATCCTCAAGAGCCTGACAGTACTTGAATCGCCTGTACTGAGGGTAATTGCATGGAGAGGAGGAGCATATACATATACAACCTACTTGTTATTCTTGATTACTGGGGAGACAAAGGATGAAGCACAAGAGGCTTGTGACATTAAAGGGAATAGCATCACCGAGTGGCTGAAAAGACAAACCAGGGTCTAGAAACCAGATCCTCACCTTGCAACTCCTTCACTGACAGATCTGCAGAGGAAACACAGAGATGGCCCCATAAAGAAAGCAGTCAGCAGACATACCATGGAAAGTGCTCAGCTCATCAGAAGAAATGCAGAAGTAAGAACACGGCACATGTCCTTTGACTACTATTTTGCTGTCACGACTGCATTTTACCCCTCTGATGGAACCTCATTTTTCCACTTCTCACACTGCCTACAGTGGAAGCAACTATGATGGAGCTGTATTTGCCCCTGTGAGAAGCAAGACAAGTCACAAAGAAGTCACTTCACATGGGGCCCACTGTGTTGTCAAATGTTTACACACCAGCTTGGTCAAACCCTGGAGCTGACTTGGAATTCACACTCCATAACCTAAAACTTTTGTTCCCAACCCCTTGGCAGCTTCCCTTCTCACTGCTGAAAACTCAGTACAATTATACTAATGATATATATATTCCTTTCCATATGTTTCATACTTTAATAATAACCAATGCTGATAGTAGGGGAACAAAGGTGCCAATTGAAAGGTTACAGGATGTTACAGTATTTAACTTTCTTGTGCCTCAATTTACTCTTTTGTAAATGAAGGGTAACTATACTTGCCTTCATTTACAAATCACTTTTAATCATGTGAAGAGAGAGGCATATTATGTTAGCACTAATAGTATCCCGTGTTCCATTTCTGGCCTTTTCCCAATAGGCAAAATTCATCAAGAAGTTTATCCAAGACCAAGGAGCATTCTCAGTATTTCACAAGCCAAGACAGAGAAACCCATCTTGCCTTGGGCAAAGGCTAGGAAGCTGTTGACCAGCAGCATTAATAGATCATTCAGACAAGACCTATAAAATAAACCTGGAAGCTGCCAGAGTTACCTTCTTCATCAAGATCTCTCTCAGATGCTGTGGGTTTAAATAAAACTTTCCTGGGCTTCTTGAGGTGGGCAGGACTTTTCCTCCAGGCCTCACTGGCTTCCACTTTGCCAGATGGTGGCTTCAGGGCACAGGGTACCGCCAGGGTCCTCAGCAGTGGGCAAGCATCCTTCCTCCCAGGCCTGGATGCTCTAGCAGTTACCTCTGAGCTCTGACTCCTAACCTGTGATAAAGAGTCCCAGTTAAATCAGCCCTGAAGAAAAAGACCTGAGAGGCTAATGTAACTTTTCTGCTCCTGGGCCAGAGATTGGTTTCATGTGGTGGCTGTCTTCAGGCTCTTCTTCCCATTGAGTCTTAAGGGCCAGTATACCAACCATTTCAGCCAGCAAATACATGCTGAGCAATGCAGCTACATGCTGCTACATGCCCAGTGGTCTCCTTTCAGACTGCTGGTTGTGATGGGCACAGCTAACACAAGGCAACTGGAAATGCTGAAAGGCCATCTGTGCTAGGAGTAACTAGGCTGATCAACCATCCCACCAAGGACTGTTAAATTCCACCCTTCCAAAGGCATTCCTATGGAGAGCATCACTTTCTTAAACACAACTTAACCTTTGGTTTCAAAACTTGCTTAGCCAGGTTTCCACTGAGAGAGTGGCAACAAGTGTTTCTGCTAGACATCAACTGAGCAGCTATGAATGAGGGAGGAGATAGCAAGGAGAGGGTGAAAAACCAACAGAAAGGCTCCAGGATACACGTAACTGCAGTAGGATCCTCCAGGTCCTGGCCAAAGGGCTTCTCATCTGCTGGAAGCACTGGAGACTGTGTGATCTCTGGGACAAGGAAGGGGTGGACAGGTGTACTGCTGGAAACACCTCGGAGCAACTGCAGCAGAAACAAAGACATTGAGAATAGAAGGACGCACCAAATGCACTGGCCACCATCCACAATGGGTGAGCAAAAAGATGTCTTGCAAGGAACAGATGTGCTGCAAGGGAATAGCCCAGCTTTCATCTGCAGAATAAACAAGGGAAAACAAAGCCAGCCACTGGAAGATGCTGAACCCAATGGCTTCAGCGCAAGGTAAAACAACCGCAGATCCAGCAGGGAGTGGAACAGGAAGTGAATTGCTCTCTGCTACCTATCTCCTGCAACACAAGGTGTTTTGGCAAAGCTGTGTTTAGGGAATAGATCTGAAGCACCACAGAGGGTTTAGGTTCAGCACAGACATGCATTAACAGATCCATGTTTGGTGGCTCTGCCTCAGAGTAGCAAAATGAAGGAAAAGGAGAGGATATGAGAGGAACTTCTGTAGCTCTGAGGTGACAATATTGGGGGCCCAGGGCAGGAACAGAGGAGGGGATCAGTTATTTTACCTGTCCATTGACAGTCAGGACAAGCTTCGCAGAGTTGCCTTTGTCCATCTCTTCCAACGAGGCCATAAAAATATCCGTTCTCCAGTCACCTTCCCACACCAGAGACCTGCAGAAGAACCATGGGTTTTCAGCCCACAGGTGACACTCACTAGAGGAAAACTCCTGCTCCCACACTAGCTGGTAAAACCCCAAAGACAAAAAGAGACCTAGCACTGAAAGCAGCCAAAAGGAAGCTGAAAGGATCACTTGAAAGAAACACTATGGTGGAGGACTGACAGGCCTGAGCAGCTCTGGGACACCACCACCAGAACCAGGCAGCACCACAGAGCAGAATGCCTGTCCAGAACACCCCTCCTGACACCCCGGCAGCACCAGCTCCCGCCACAACCTGCGGGTGGGCTGCAGCGTGCCAACCCGCTGCGGGGCGATGCCTGGGGACACCAGCACATCCACCGCGATGCTCGTGTCCGGGGAGTAACAGCTCCAGTCTCCCAGCCCGAACACCACCAGCTGCTCCGGCAGCGGCAGGGGCAGCCAAGCCTGGAAACCCATCTTGCTGGATTGGCTGCGGGGGGAGAAAAACAGCAGAAAACTGAGATAATCATCAAGGAGTAAAAAAGAAGGTAAAAAAAAAAAAAAATATCTGAAAAGGCTTGAAAATATGTTTATGCCGGGGGAGAGGGCAAGGAGGGTCTTAAAGAGGAAACCGCGCAGGGGTGCAATGAAGAAAGTAACTGGCAGCCTGGGAAGGGAGTGCAGCCATGAGCTGGGGCGGCGCAGTCACGGGCAGCTCCACAGCCGAGGTGAGGCGCGCAAGGCCCACCGCTCCCAGGCGCTATGCGGAGGGGTCGGTCCGCACCCGCTCAGCCGCACCGGCGGTTCCTGCAGCGCCCACAGCACGAAGAAGGCGAGGCCGCCCTCCGGGGCGCTACCCTGTGGCCCCGGCCGGCCCCGGCGGCAGGCAGGGAGCATGGCAATGAGCGGACGCGCCGGTAGCGGGATGCAGCCATTAAGGCTCCGCGGCGCAGCTGGGGGCGGCCGCCAGCCACCTGTGAGCCCCTGCCGGCCTTAGGAGCGTCCGAGTACTGGGGTGTGGTGCGGCAGGGGCAGGCCTGGCTGCAGGGAGGAGGTCGGGCGACTAAGGCCAGCTGCTCTGGCCATCCTAAAACAGGGCTGCTCTCATCTCCGTAACGAATTACGGTCATTTCTAGAGCCCGGGGCACACATCAGTTTCCAGGGAGGGACAGCTTGTTTGACAGTTCCTAAGTGCGCAGTGACGAATGGAAGCTCTCAGGGATCGGTACTGGGACCAGTGCTGTTCTTTGTCAGTGACATGGACAGTGGGATTGAGTGCACCCTCAGCAAGATTTCCAGCAACATCAAGCTGCGTAGTGTGGTCAGCATGCTGCAGGGAAGCAATGTCATCCAGGGAAACCTGAATAGGCTTGAGTGGTCAGCCCATATGAACCTCATGAAGTTCAACAAGGCCAAGTGCAAGGTCCTGCACCCGGGTCATGTAATCCCAGGCACAAACAGAGGCTGGGTGGAGAAGGGCTTGAGAGCAGCCTTGAGGAGAAGAACCTGAGGGTACTAGTGGAGGAAAAGCTGGACATGAGCCAGCAATATGCACTTGTAGCCCAGAAAGCCAACCGTACCCTGGGCTGCACCAAAAGGAGCATGACCAGCAGGTCAAGGGAGGTGATCCTGCCCCTCTGCTCTGGTGAAACTCCACCTGCAGTACTGCATCCAGATCTGGGTCCCTCAACACAAGAGGGATGTGGCCTGTTGGATGAACCGAGTCCAGAGGAGTGTCACGAGGACTATCAGAGGGGTGGAGCATCTCTCCTATGAAGACAGGCTGAGACAGCTGGGCTTGTTCAGCCTGGAGAAGGCTCAAGGGAGACCTTATAGCAGCCTTACAGCACCTAGAGCCCTACAAGAAACCTGAGAGGGACTTTTTACAGGGGCATGTAGGGACAGGACAAGGGGGAATGTCTTAAACTCGAAGAGGGGAGATTAAGATTAGATATTAGGAAAAAAATCATTACTGTGAGCATTGTGAGGCACTGGCAGAGGTTGCTCAGAGAAGCTGTGGCTGCCCCATCCCTAGCAGTGTTCAAGAACAGGTTGGACAGGGCTTTGAACAACCTGGTCTAGTGGAAGGTGTCCCTGCCTGTGGCAAATGAGTTGGGACTAGGTGATGTTTACAGTCCCTTCCAACTCAAGCCGTTCTATGATTCCGTGGAAGGATGGCTCCAGCTACAGGTCATCATTTCTCATTTTGACCAGCAAGTGCTTCCTTCAGTCTTCATAGTAAGATAAAGTTGATGGGCAAGCAGCTATGAAGAGAAAACACTTTTCTGTAGATAATTTAATCAGTACTTGGTAACTGAAGATATGTTATTAATCTTTCAGATTAAAAGATGACATAATGGAAGAACTAGCTATAGGGAATCTCTGCAATTGGTGATGACAAGTACCAATATGAAGCACTGGAGGGTAAAGCATTCAAAGTATCTGTGTCTATTATATGAGCTTGGCTACTTGCATGTTCCAGTCCAATTCTTCAGGCATTCAGTATACTCTCAAGCATTGGAGAATTTGAAGAATTGTCTGGAACCATCATCACCAGCTGACAACAGAACATTTTCCTATCCATCAACAGCCATAACATCTGGTACACTGCAAAGTACATTTTGAGTATGTGCTCCCTCTTTACTGATAAAACCAGGTTTAATTTTATTCTTGGTTTGTTGGAAAGGCTGTAGTTCAGTTTTTCGTATCAAGACACACACTTGTTTTAAAGAGAAGACCAAGTTCTTGGTTGCATAGTGAAAAGTTTATTTAAAGGGAATAAGTTCCAATATACTTTTACAAAACAGCCACAACACATCAAATATAAACAGTACAAACCAAGCTTAGAAGGAATACAAGCATGCTACAAATGTAGCCTTCATCTGTGCCCCTCAGCAAGAGGTTCAGTGCCAAATTTTGTTGAAATAGCTTCTCCTCCATTTAAAGCTCCTATCTTGGGAGGCCATGAAGAGCAAACGGTTGGTGCCGAGATCTCAATTTTGAAATCACAGGACATCAAAAAACATTCACATCACATAGGTAAGACTGACAACCATCACAGTTCACAAGGATATAGGTCTGAAAAAGGTATGATGAGCTTTGCAAGATGTTCCGCATTGAAAGATCTATGTGAGCAACTTGGAGCAGTGAGTTGAGAGCATGCTGCTTCCCTCTGAGGAGAGCAGTCACCAGAGCATCCTGAAGGTTGCCAGGAAACCATTTTCAGCTATTTATAATTTCCAAACACAGCTCCTAAACTGCGAGGTCATTATTTGGCAAAGCCTCCTTAGCCCTCAGCTTTATGGCTGGCATCCAGCTTCTTGCCCAAGGGACTTAACTCACCAGTCCAGATGGGTTTAAACCAGATAGCCTCACTAATGGCTCGCAAAATTCTTGCTCTCTCCCTGCCTGATAAAGGGTACATTTCTTGTATGATTCTTCTGAGAAGGCAACATGTAAAATCCAGAATGCAACACAGAAAAGCCAAGGGGAGTCAGACCCACTGTCCACCCAGCCTGATGTTGTGTCTTTAGCTCCAACAGCACCAGTGTTTCAGAATAAGTTGCCAGAGACTCTTTGGAGGCAAACGTGGAATAACCCCACAGAAAATTCTCCTGGCAAGACGTACTTGAACACTGCAGATTTATGTACCTTCTAAAGCTTTATTAAGTTACATCAAATTAATTTATTTAGGTAAATGACTTAGCATTTTGACTCCTGCTAAACTCCTGGCTTCTTTCAGTCTAATTAACTAGCCAGTCACGATCAGTTCTCAGTTTTTCATTCTACCCATTGAGATATTCTCAGTCATATATGTGACATTGTCACATCCAATATCTTCCCAGATATGAGGAAAGGAGAAACAGTCTTTCCCTTCACACTTGTAGAAAAAAAAAAAAAACAACTCACCTTTTTTGCTCTGGTCTCTTACCCAGTCTCAATATACATAAGCACACACCACTCAGTGCTGAATTCTGACACTCTTTTTAGAGAAAATAATGAATGGCCACAAGGAATGCTTTTCTGTGGCTATCTAGTGTTCCTCTGGTCCTCAGGTTTACCATCACTATATCAAAAGGAGTAGTCCTCTGGTGTTCCTTGGTGTATGACAACAGCTTATGATTTTAGAAGACAAAGATCTTATGGCACCAGGAAACTCAAACCACCATTTTATGACTCAACTTACAGCAACAAGGCAGTCTAATGAAGAGCTTAAATCTCCAGGAAGAGCCCATAGGGCTCTCCTTGCCTGATTTTAGGACGCATCTCCCTTCTACACAAATGGGAAAAAAACCCAAGGAGAAATCCCTTGGACTAATGACATCTATGGCTCTTATTTCAGACATGCTCCTTGCTCCTAAGGCACCTTGTGATAAATCCTCTGTACAGTGGCTTTAGTAGGGATAATGAAACAAGAAGGAAGAGTATAAGCAGTGGGGTAAAAGTGAACTTATTTAGGGATTAATTCCATACCCTAATTCCCCACATGAATCAGTAAGTCTTTCAGCAACTAGGCATTTAACAAGGTTCATCTCTAACCCACCTCACCAGGTCCAGCACCACAATAACTGACCCACTGCAGGCCACAGCTGAAGGTTACAAGCACACATGGTTACAAGGAAATGAGTGCATACGGTAGAGCAAAAATGAAAAGTATGTTGCTGTCTTTACACTCAGTTGCATAGAAACTTCACTTTCTTCTTAGCTCCTGAAGTCAGACAACTAAGCTCTCTCTTTTACGCATTTTCACCTTACCTGTTCATGTAAGTGGCTCATTACCAATAATCAATCTGACACCAATATCCTTTCACAAGAGTCTATGTTACAGGCCTCCAAAGAGTTTGTGAGTAAATTAAATCAGTACAAGTGGCCCCTGATTTAAGCGATTTTTCACTCTCCTCAGTAAAACACATCCCTTTTAAACTCCTGCTGCTACATTACACCTAAAGAAAAAAAAAAACACACCAAAAAAACAAACCCCAAAAAACCCAAACATCACACAAAACCAACAACGACGGAGATCTTATGACCCCTGGCATAAAAAAATGCCCAACAGATTGTACCCATTGTTATAAATGAACAATTATACAATCTAATTTTTATGCAAGTCCTGCACTACATGACTGGCATATCTCTGGCTGAACACGTAGACCTTATTTCTAGATCTAAATTATACTCAAAAGAAACTCAAAAATGGAAAACAATTTTGTGTTTTCACAAAAGCAAACCCAAAATGCAAAGAAGCTTCTTCCTTGATTTAACTTTTTTGATTTCTCAACAATACACAGGGAGAAGAAACACATTTAAAAAACCTATCTGACATCTTCTTTCCATGGAAACAAGGAAGGAATTTTCCCTTCTCAAGGATTAATTTCCCTCTCTGAATTGCAACTCCCTTTTTAATTAATTTTTCTTTCTAGACCCAAAGTCTAGTTCCAAAAGTCTGTGAATAGAAGGGTTTCCATCACTGCCTCAGCCAGATAGCAGGGTTGGATACAAATCCAGGAGATCCACCAAGCAAAAAAAGAAGGCATGAAAAGTAAGGTTACTTGTCTGAACCAACAATGGATTTGATTTTTAATGGGAATGGCTGCTATTAATCACTAGCCACACAGACAAACTATTGGATTTATCAGAAATTAATGAAGACTATAGACCCTTCCAAAGAAAAGTTGTCACTTGCGTAATGAATACTATCTGAATACCTGAGAAACAACATACTCATGTAATGCAGAAATTAAAAAAGCACAAGCAAAAAGAGGAATTATTCTGTACAACTGTGAAGCTTCTGTTTCCTGCAGATGAAATACTCTGTGCCTAAAACTATCTTATGTTCATAAGAGATAGCAGATACTTATAGGAAACTTAAGTTTCTGGTGTGAGTAACACACCAAATGCTTTTGGTTCCACCTCAGCAGGCCTGTCTATGGGCACTCTGCATTTGCAGTCCAGGCACATGCTGGTTGGGATGACAAACCATACTGAATGCTTAAGTGGTCTTAAGTCAGTGAAACAAGGAGATGGGCACAGTTCTTAACAAGTGACCTGAGCTGCCTTATAGGTTGGTCCACACTTCAGAAAGCTAGAACTGAGCAATAGGCCTGCCATCTGCAGTGCAACTCATCTAAACTAAAAACACTAATGGCTTGAAAACTAGCACATACTGTTTATGTACGAGTGAGGGATCAAAATTGGTTGTGAGGCAGGCCATACTTCTTACAACATGACAAAATGTACTGCAAACCTTAATGTGAGCAACACACGGACAGGAGGGGGAAGTAGCTGCAAGTTAGCAACAGGAATGCCTTGCTGTAAGGGAAACAGTTTTTTAGTGGAGATAACCCACTAGCCTGCAATAACCTGTGCAACTGAGTATCAATAATTGACTTCATTGTAAATAAATCCTAATTATAAAGTGGAGTAGGTGCCAGACAGTGCATCATACACTAACCCGCAGCGCACACAGGGTTCTGTGGAACTCCCAGCAAAGGACCAAAGGCAGTCGTTGAGTGGGGCAGTACTGACAGTGTGGTCAGACAGAAGGGTCTTTCCTATCCTATTCTGCTTAATGTCTAGGAACTTGATAGACAAGGACTATAAAAAAAAAAAGACAGCACCTTACCCACATTGTTCAGGCCTGATCCAAGTGCTGTACAAAGGCCACAGGATGGTCCTTAATGTCCCCTAGGAGAGGCTAAAGGCAGGAATAGTCCTCCCCAAGCTGCTGAATGAAAGAGCTTCTTACTCTGGCAGATATCAAGCTCTGTATACTGATACTGTTGTGCCTCCCTGCAAGGTTGCTTTGCAGTCCCCCTTCAAGGTGTGCTTGCTTTTTCAGAGCCCAAAGCAGCAACAGCTCTGCTCTTTACACTGACCAACTCTGCTCCCTGTCTGCTCACCCAGAAAACCACTGTGCTGCAATCAGTGTTCTTTGCATTTCCACTCCTCCTGCTCCCAGCTTGGGCTGCTCTATTGTAGACTGACTAATCTCTCTCTTACCATTTTGACCTACTAAATTGCTCCATGGTAGAGAATAAGTAAACAGAGATAGTTAAAATAAGAGCTTGAATATTGAGCAAATTGCACAGCATTACAATATATCCTTAATAATAAATATGCACTCCTCTTACAAGAGTGAAGACTTTGGCTTTAACTACCCAAAATCAGTTTGTCCATCATTCCTCTCAATAGAAGGAACAAGTAAGGGTGCTTTACCTGGAGGATTTAAAACTCAGAATTCTACTGGAATTACCATGCAAACAGCTATTTTGTGTCTCTGCAGAGGTATAAAAAAATGTAAATACAGCAGTATTCTTAGAAAAGAGAAAGATTTCAATTTAAAAGTATTAAAATAAACAAGTTACAGATAAACATGATTCAAAATTCATCTCTGAAGGATTAACTTAATCCTTGTTCAACTCTGCCAGTATTTGAGCAGAAGGTGATCACCAATGCCACCATTAGCCA
Organism: Pezoporus wallicus; assembly: GCF_028554395.1. NCBI lineage: Eukaryota > Metazoa > Chordata > Aves > Psittaciformes > Psittacidae > Pezoporus > Pezoporus wallicus. Next base: position 3,282,347 of record NW_026642292.1, on the reverse strand, counting down.
CAAAAACATGCCAAGGAACTCCACCCTTTACCACATAATCAGGGTTAGCAATGGCCTTGCTGATTCTTGTACACAGAAAGGATTGTTTAAATCCCATATCTTTCAAGTTTCTGAGCAGAGATGTTCTTCTCTAACAATACCTTTGCAACAGCAATAGTAGCAGACAAGCTACACTTCTCTGGGGAGCCTTTTTTCCTTGCTACATACAGTATTATCCAGCTGGCAGCAATACCAGTGAACCAACACGCTGCTACTGTGAAATACTTCCTATTTTTTGGCTGCACTCCAACCTTCTCATATTTACTCAGCACAGCAGTAATTTCTTCTTCGCATCTGGATTATAGAAAAGCTTTTGGCAGTCACCGAAGTTTTAATCATCTGCATACCCCTACAATCAACAGGTGTAACATCCAATTTTTAATCTGTAGGGAAACCTTCTTATGGACTTGTAGGTGTGCATCCTCTCTCCCACCCCTGCTCGAACACGTGCTGTGACTGCTGTTCGGGGCTGCCTGTTGTAGCACGGCCAAGCCACTGCAGCAGAGGCTTCCGCTAGCCAGCTGCGCCCCCACCCGCACGAGTGGAGGAAGCACTAGGTGCTGGTGACATGTAGTGGTGGTAGGTGATGACATCTAGGTGGCTAGGTGACAAGCCAGCTGTGCTTTGGCTCACTGCAACTGACAGCTACCCTCTAATGATGCAGATACAGCAGGAAAGTTGGAAAAGTTAGTCACAAAATAGTAACGGATCAAAAATATTTTCACTTCATTTTGTACCAGCGCAACAGATTGAAACCACGACCACCTGAACTTGGCCTCTGGGCATTTACCAGCTACGACATGAAGGCCCAGCCTGATGCCTGCACAGAGCAGATCTCCCAAAGTTTTACAGAAAAAGCAGCTGCCTGTAGACAACCAGGCAGACACAGCTACCTTTCACCACTGGGACAGAAGGGAAGGAGGGTGTGGGGAGAAACCATTTAGTGTCCGAAGAAGAGCCAGCAGAATTGTGCCTTGGTTCCATCACGCAGCAGTGCCCATCAGGCAGTACCAGGGTTGGGTGGCAGCCTTCTACATTCACCATTACCTGCCTGCCGTCCCTGCCCTTCCCTTTAGTTCAGCTAGTGTAATAGACATGAAAGAACAAAGTCTTATTGCGGAGGAGAGAGTATGAGTTGTCAAATTTCAGCAGGTAGATGCCCTCGCCTGGGTACTCATGGCTGCCTGCCTGCACCTCCCGATGGCTGTTCCTCCGGTATACTGGCATGATCTCTCCGTAGCGGTTCCGCAGATAGCTTTTGGAGCCTCTTTCCACATCACCAACAGGGGCGAGTCCTAAATGGGAGAGAGGAGATAAGTAAGTAGAATGGGAGATAGAAGACAAGTAAGCAAGCCAGAGCCAGCTAAGCTACTAGGTTGTCCAGAAAAAGATCAAGACAAGAATTCACCAGAGGCATTCAAGTATATGGCTGGCTAACTGTGACAGCGTTACCCACAGTGTCTGCGCTGACCTTTCTGCAAGTAATACCCACAAAGTCCAGCTTTCCTTACCATGACAAAGGACATGCCAAGAACCAGTTCCCTTTGGAATATAGATGGAACAGCATCCACTTGCCTTCCAGCCTGGTCTCCTCTCCCTGGAATTATTACCTTTTAGACACCTTACTTTATATGCACAGTACTGGACCAGCGATACAGGCTTGAAGCAAAAGAAAGGCAGGAAAGCTCTTAGCTATAACCTCACTGTGTTTATGTCTTCAGTCACTTTTCCAAGAGGATTCCTCATACAGAAACTTAGCCCTTATTGGAAAACCTGCAAAATTAATTTCAGACACCCAGCTACTCTGTTCACACATACACTGAAGCCACAGAGCAGGCAACATCACTGTGTGTTTCACAAGTACAAAGACACAGACAGCAATCCTCTAAAATACAGTCAGCAGGAGCTAATGATGTAATGGGGGGGGGGGAACAACCCACAACAAAAAACCCAACCAAACAAAAAGAACAACAAAACAACCACCAACAAAACCCTAAAACACCCCAATAACAAAACAACCAACCAAAAAGCCCAGAAACAAAACCTTTTTGCCTCTACTCACCGCCAGAAATTTCTCAGCCTGAGAGGTTAAGAAAACTGGCCAAGTTAAAATTTGAGACCTTGATCTTTTTATCAGCTACAAGTTGAACAAGTGAATTCTGATCTTATTTTTCAATGTGTTCAATTTTAAGAATGCTCTTGGGAAAGAACAGCCACTGACATACACTGAAACAGGAAGGGCTAAGTGCTTTCTCATCATAGCCTAACCAAGAACACAAAAGGCTGCAGAGATAACAAATGGGCTAAGTAAACAAAGTAGATGGAAATTACAACATCTGACAGTCTCAGCAGCATATCAACAAGCACCACAAATTAACCCTTATAAGCTCTGCACTAACCTTCATTTTCCTCCTCCTCCTCTTCATCTTCCTCATCACTGGATTCGCTGACCTGAACGGTAATGGCAGTGCTAGTAACTGTGGTCCAGTCAAAGTAGACTCCAAAACCAATGTCGTAGTCATCTGTAGCAAACTCCCAGCAAATGCATTTCCCATGAGGATGGGTTGGCACACGGACTGTCACCACCTCGCCTCGCTTTACCACCATCCGGCCATTCTTTTCTCTTCCCACCTTGGCTTTGAATTCCTTTGTCTTCTCAGTGGTCCACATGGTGGGTGGAGCCAGAGGGGGAGGCTGAGCTGAGACAAGGGAAAAGACTGTGGGCTCGCCTGACTTTTCACTACTGACAAACTGTTACCTGAAAACACTGAAGCTATTTCCAATAAGGCTTTTGCACTCTAGACCCTGCCCCCAGAAACCCTGGACATGAAGCTTTCCTACTCGCTATCCAAGAGCCCAAATTTCCAGCAGGAATTAGCAGTGTCTCAAGGATAGCCTCTGCTCGTCTCTAGGCAGGACAGGCACTTAAAAAGTCCTTTCAGGACTCACCTTTCTTCTGTCCACCAAGGAGACCTGCAGTCTCCAGCTCAGCTGAAAGGATATCCACAGCACCAGTGTGATCTGACTGAATCATGACTATATCTCCTGCTCCTTGAGGTACATGGTAGTTGGTCATTCGAACAACAGCTTCCTGCACAAAGCACATAAGAAACACAGTCACAAACACCATCATGGTAAGAAAGTCTCTAGCTGTATTTAAAACAGCATATTAGTAATTTAGGCATCTTTCTGAAGCCAAGTCAGACCCTGCAGAAACTTCTATTAGTTAAAAAGAACAATCTAGCTCCAAGACACCTCTCTGCCTTTTTTCCCCCCCACAGCATCAAAGCCATGAACTTTGAAGTCAAACGCTGTGTTAGTCTCACAAATCACACACCCCTAGGCCTCCCTGTGAGTCCCTGGGCAGGCACATCTTTGCATCTGCCTCAGAGTTAATTGTTACCTCTCAACAAAGCAGCAGCTTTGCAGATTACGACACTTGGAAAAATTTCCTAAGACACAGTTTTTCCAGGGAAAGCCTTTCAGCTCTATGTGCATCCATACTACAGCTACAATCAAGCTGTCCTTTGCTGCATACTAGTGAAAAGTGAATCTGGTTGACTAGGACCAGCTCTCTTTCCTCATATATGCAAACTCACAGCTCCTGAGCTGGGTGCTACTTGTGTGGGTTTTCCCAACTGTATCTGTAACACAAACAAATTGGCTGCTCACTAAATGAAACAAAAGGCAGCAGTCACTTTCAGCTCCTTCTTCCAGGAATCTGCAAGAAGGGAATTCCCAGAAGCCCCAAATGAGAGGCAAAAAGTGAGAATCACCTTGAAGCCTTAGCAAGCCAAAACTGCAAGGAAGTGAGGACTAGCCAAAGACAGAAGAAGGATTTTGCAAATCAGACTGAATCTGTGTTATAATACTACTTTTGTCTTAACACAACCTTTGAAGCCTCAATCCCATAGCCATAAGACAGCAGTAGGGTGGAAGAGCTATTGCTGCAACTCTGTCCTTGCTTTCAGACATAAGAAACACACACCTACCTTTTTCAGGGACTGGATTTCATCAGGCAGTTTTTCTTCTAGTTCAGACACTTCCCTGTCCTCCAAAGTGCTAGCTCCTTCCTTGGAATCCTCTGTCGTGCCTGCCTCCACGAGCGACCCAGCCTGTGACCTTTCAGATGAAGAGCACTACAATTCAGCACTTGCACCTAGGACACAGCCAGCAGAGGAATCACTCTGCCGTAGAACTCAAATTTAAATAGACTAAGGGAACAAGCTTCTGGAGTGAGCACCTGCCATCTGCACACAGAACCCTTTGTATCCAAGTTCTGCCCTCATCTCTAGGTGGCTATCTTCCATGCGAGCCAGAGGGAGCAACTTCAGGGAGATACTTTGTATTTACCATCCTTTAGACAGCAGTAATTCCCTGCACTCACCACACAGCACGCCAGCTCACCAACACTGTACCAAGTACAGAAAACAGTAGCAACTTTCTGGTCAAGAAGAGACAACTTTGTTTATGCTAGCTACTGCATGACATCTGCATACCCTATCAGAGGTCAACTGGATCAGTGAAGATGCAGAACAGTTTTGACAGCCATCCTGAAAACACGTTCCATTTTAGTGGCCCATTATGTCTTTCCTATTACCAGTCTCCAGGGATACAGGGAACACCCAGGTGTCTCTCTGTCATATTCGAATATGCTGTGCAGACAAGCAAGCCATGAGACATAGAGCAGCAGCACAGTAATAGCAAAGAGGTCCAAGTACTGCACTGTGACACGAAGAAATGGGCATGTTAAAACAAAAAGAAAGGTATGTAGCAGGAAGAGAATGAGCAAGAAAGCAAACATTTTTGAAATTCATTCTCTGATGAGGGTTTTCTTCTAAATTACATTAAAGAATGATGCATATTGTCTGGAGTTATCCCAGCTGAACTCAGATGGAAGCCAGAAGAGTCTCTTCTAACATACTCTCAGTGTGAAACTTCCATGAGAAGCAACCTAGTCTTTAGTCAGAATAGAAACAGTTGTCCTTTCAAAGAGCAAAGCCTTCTCACAGCACTATAAAGCCAATGTCAAATGCACTGGACTAAAGTATCAGAAACATGAGAACACTACTAAGAGAAAATACGTGCATTTCCTCAAATGTCTGCTTTCAGAAATGAGAAATTCTCATTAGCAAGGGATTAGGCTCTTGGTATAGTGTGGAATAGTTAAAAAAACAAAAACAAACAACACAAAAAAACCAGAAAAACCCCATACACAGCTCAACTCAGATATGTTCTTTCCTGCGTCCTTAGAGAAGGCTAGTACAGGCCAAATGTGGCTTTTGTTTCCAAATCTTTCCTCGTATGGGGATAGAGATTTTATCCAGAAATAAAGCCATTTCTTACTTAAATTCTCTGAACAGTATGATAAACTTTCCTGGGAATGGCATGATAGACCAGAAGGTCTGCAAGAACAATTCAAATGAGCTGAATACCATGATACACAAAATGGCAGCAGATGAACAATATAAGAAGGGACACTTGTAAGGGCCAATTTTTTAAAGGAAGAACTCTCACAGTGATCTCTAACAATTTCTCTCCGAGTCCAGGAAAAATTTTGACTGCTCGGAAGGCTCTCCATCAACACAGGAGTAACAGATTGGGAATTTTTTCTTCCAGACACCACTGAAGCCCAAGACATTCATTGAAACATTAGCAAGAGCTACACAAGTTTTATAAGCAGTTTACAAAGACAGGGTTCAGCTGATTCCTTTTCAAACAACTCACACTTCTGGACAACCCTCATTCTTTTCAATGGGGATTAAGTTAGACAAATTTATCAGGTACATCTAAAAGTATCCAGTATCTACTGTGGCCACGTCACTCACAGTCTATATTAATCTCTTTGAAGAACACTCAAGGACATAATAAAGAGATGGAAAAAAAACATTTGGAGTCAAGAAGGCTCATGCAGATACCATTAACATCAAACCGACATGGCATCAAACTGCTATTTTAGCAAGAAGGGTGGTTTGATGGTGGTGGTGGGGGTTGTTCTGGATTTTTGCCCTCCCCTTTTTTTCAGTGTGGTTGTGGTTTATCTACTGTGTGATTCAATTAAATCATTTCTGAAATTGTATCCTGTGCAACAAATGTATGATGGCAAATGAAACTCCACTGCATATAGTATTAGTGCTTGTAACCAGTGCAATTGCTCAGTCACAAACACAAGCCAAACACATAGCAACAAGCCAAACATCTGATAACAGGGTTGATCAGCTGCATTAATGAAGGTGTGACACAGAAAATAGAGTGAAGAAAAAAAACCCAAAACATTGACAAGAAAACAGTAAAAGGTGTTTTCTTGCTGAGCTCCCACCAGAATTACAGACAGTGAGAATGCCTAATTATTAAGGAATCCTTCAAAGTAGAGAAAATTTCCTGCTGAAAGTTTATTAGCTTTTAAAATGGACTACAAAAGCTTGCAGGGCTCCTTCTAAGCTGAATGATTCTGTGATTTGAACAGCTGAGCCATTTATTAAACATCATTTCATAAGTTTTAAAACAACCTTAAGCCTGTCAGAACAGCCTCTCCTATACTGATTCTGGTGTACGCTGTCCCAAAGCAGACAATTCAGTCTCCAGTCCCTTCTCTTCACTTACACAGAATCAATGGCCACATGGAGGAGGTCACAGGGGTGAAGCAGACTGCCATGCATGTGGGCCACAATACACAAGAAGATCTTCCTACCTGCTCTGCAAAGTACTGGACTCCACAGAATCAATCAGCTGATCTGCAGGCTCTGTCTTTTGGGCTAAGTCTTCATTTTCTAACAACAAACAATATACGGAGAGAAGGTGAAACAAATTTTGGTCTCAAGAATACACAGATAGGATGAAAAAAATCACAGCCAGCAGTCAAATGTTGACAAGGTCACATGGCTGTGGAATGAAGAGCTGTGCCAACCAGTTTTTCATGTTGAGCTATATCTATCATCTTGTAGAACAAAGATTTTTAATTGCCTCAACCCCAAGAAAGGAAGAACAAAAAAACATGCATATTTTTCATGCAGAACCACTCTCGGAAGCAGGGTTTGCTCAGGAACCTCCAATCCTCGCTTTGGAAGGACAGAACAAGGCCAAATTTCATCATGTAAAACCGTGCTGATAAGACCCTGGAAAAAAATCATGCCGTGGTTCCCACAGGGCACTGACGGGATGGAAATTCCTCGGTCACTGCTAAAAGGACTGTCTATAAAGATGACTTTAGGTCTCCCCTGAGTCTCCTGATCTCTGAGAAAGCTCTGTCCCCATGCAACTGCGGTACACGCTCCACTGCCCCGCTGTATGGTCGCATTAAGGCAGCGAACTGGGCACGGACAAGTTCCAGCTTTTGCAGCTCTTACAGCCGCTGGCCTTTTGGAAGAGTCAGTCTGGAGCTGGGAGGCACCTCCAGCACACAGCACCAAGCCCCCAGCAGAGATCATCCGGCTTCCGGCTAGATGGGGCCTCTTTCACAAGGGAAAGCATCGTGTCCCTAATAAACCTCCATCAGCGCTCGCTCATTCCACTGCCGGGAAGAAACACCGGGAACTGCTGCTGTAGTTTCGGGAGCTGGAGCAGCAGGTGAGCTCAGCATCCCCTTTACAGCGGGGCCGGGGTCCCCGCAAACGTGGGTACCAGCGGCAGAAGGCACCACAGCACCCAACTCACCCGGTACAGCAAATGCTAGCCAAGGACTAACTCCCGATGCTGCTCTTCGCCAGAGGCACCTTGTTTTCACGGGAGCAAACTGCCACAGTGGAAATACGGCTTCTCCGGCAGAAAGGAGGAAACCCATCACGGAAACTCACGGCGTTCTCCTCGGCTAAAATACGTGTCCCCGGGCCCGCAGCCCCGCAGGCACTGCCCGGCGCCCCCTCGGGCGGCTCAGCCCAGCCCACCCCGCCGCCGGAGAGGGGGATGCTCCTCCCCAGGGACCCCAGCCGGGCTGCAAGCGCTCGACCCAGCCAGGGCAGCGCGCAAGCGGGAAGCCGCTCCCCCCTGCGGCCAGCCCGGCTGCTCCCTCCACTACCGAGCCCGTACCTGAGGGGCCCTGTGCCGCGGGTCCACCCGGCGCCCCGGCAGCCAGGGCCTCGAAGCGGGAGCCGGCGGCGGCAGCCAGCACGTCCGACATGGGCAGGGCCGACCGGGCCGCCGGCGCGTGCGGGGCCGAAGGCGACGGCCAGCCGAGGCGCCTGTGTGAGCACTGACGGAGGGCCGGCAGTGGCCGAGGGCGACCCGGGCCCACCCGCCTTCCCCTCCGCTTTCTTGCTCAGGAGTGCTTCAGGGCCAACGGCAACATCGGCTGCCGACTCATCCTCGTGAACTGCTCCAACCTCCCGGCCATAGGTGTCAAGGACTTCAGCCACATGCGGGTGTGGGCGGCACGGGTCCCGGAGACCCCTCCTCAGCCCCTCGGAGCCCAGCTCTGACCCTTTATGCTTGCAAGCCAGCTAGGCCACAGCCTGTCCACCGGGGCAGATGGCTTATTCAGAGAGGGAGCCTGAAACTGGACAACCAAATTCGTTCACCCAAACACTTGTACCCCTTGAGTCTTTTAAGATATAAATCCTTAGCTGGATGGAGATTGCAGGCTTCCTCTCTGGGACACCTAAAGTGTATCAGAAGTGCTTGGCCTTTCATTAAGCCTATGTTGCTCCTCTTGCATCATGAAGTTGCATAGTCAGATGCATATGCCTTGCTTGGATATCCCTCAAAATTAACTTTTTTTTTCAGTATTTTTCCACTTACTCGTAGAACTTTTAAAAATCTAGTCAGATTTAACCTGCAGCAATTGAGCCACCAATCACAAGCAGCAGAAGGGCAACATGTTATTACTTCCTTGTTTTACACTTTGCTGAACACAAACAGCATTTGTCTCTTTCTTGTTTTATAAATATGTAATTGTCATTTTCCTTTCAAACCTACATCTTTCATTTAACAAACACTCATAGTTAAGCTAACTGGTACGCTGAAGTTTAGGGCTACAGCTTCCTGAAAGTTCAGAAAATAAGAAAGTTGACTTAAATGTCGCTACCCTCCCTCCCATCCCTACTGGAAACCACAGAGGGACTCAGGCCTGCATTTACAGACCCAAAGCCTTTTTTTCACATCATAATTTAAAGTTGCTTTCCCCAACACAAGAGGACACAAGGTAAAAGTTCAAATAACCATGAAGAGAGAAAAATCTTTATGCTTCAATGACTATAGTTTGAACACTGTTAGTTTTATTCTAGAGCACCAAAAAGCTATTTCCCCATGGTTCTGCCTGGCTGCACAATCAACTGTTTGAAATGAAACATGCCACCAAAGACCTTTCCTAGTGACATGACTTTGCTGGTTAGTGCAGAAGGCATCAAATTATAATCCTTTTTTTTTTTCAGACAGGAGCCCTTTGAGAGCATTTCTCAAGTACAAGCAGAGACAGCCTTTTTTAGTCATTTGTACTTACCAAAGATAGCAATAATTTTATAGGCTTTGAAAGCCTCAGCCTCAATTTGGGATACAGGGATTATGCAGGGTGGTAATTTGACTGCTGAGAAACATTAAGATATGGGTTAGGGATATCAGCTGTAACCCATTCTTCCTCCTGTAGAAACTGTAATTCCACAGGGCTAGAATACTGCAGCAAGCTTTGGGAATGGGACTCTCTGTAATGTTTTCCAAAGCTTGCAAGTGAATTGCGAACATCTTACAGACTTCAGTGGAACTTGGATGTTCTTGAAGATCATGCCCTGTCCTGACAGTTCTTTGTGTTTTAGAGAACTTTGATAGAATCCAAGTGTGCAGAGCTTTGAGTAGGTTGTGGCCCTGTGGGTCTTTCCGGAAGTGTGTACTGGAGCAGGTGCAAAGTTAAGGCCATAACCCTGAGCACATAAACCAACAAGAAATATCAAAGAAAGTCTATAACCAGTTGAAACCAAGATAGTCACTATAGAAATGAATGTGATAGCATCAGCTCAGTGAGATAGAAAATTTTTGCAATTAGGGGAAATGGCTGTTTGGTAGAGAGCTGCACAGTGAATTATGTGGAGGCTGTGCAGCATGGACAAGTGAAGTTACTGCTGGTTTTAATTCCACTCTACTGATATTTTAAATATTGAGACCACTGAATATACTGATCTGGTATTCTATTGGTGTCACACAACGTAGGGTACTGCTCTTCAGAGTCACACCAATGCTGGGAAAAAGTTTTGAGCAAAAGCTGTGAAAGATCAGTAAAAACTTGTGAATTGTATTTCAAGGCTTCGGTTGAAGGTTACATTCACAGAAGTGACTTCAAAAATGACAGCAGGGTTCTGTTCACTGACAGTTCTAGGTGCAGCTGTCTCAGGCAGCTCAGTCACCCATCATTTTCTTACTGAGCAGTATGGCTTATTGGCTTAATTAGTTTTTACAGCTCTTTTGCGTAAACTCTGTTGACAGTGTAACTTAGCAAACAGCAGTGGTTTTGTGTTACACAGAATAGATTCCAGCTCATTCACCCATAACTTGTTTGTTCTGCAAGTGCAAAGAGGAAAGCAGAGATATATGTGCCATGAAGAGACCAGCTGCAATGCCATTCCCCACAGTAAATCTGGAGAAATCTGCTTTGCTTTACAATATCACACAGGGCTTATGGGTTCAGATCCCTCTTGAGTTGCAACCTTAAGTGTGAAATTGTTCCAAAAATCAGAAATTTCATTTTTTTTTGTTGCTGCTCTGATACAGAATGAATGGTATTAGCTGTTCTTCAGTGAAATGAGGATTCCTGGTATTTTGTCTTGTATTTCAGGAGATTTCATGACATGTACGAGAGCTGCTAGGGACTGAGGAGCCTGCCTTCAGCAGATCCATTGCCCTCCCATACAGAGACAACATGGGTCTCTTTCTGGAGCAAAAGTCCTCATCAGGAAACCAAGCAGATGCCCTCACTTTCTCACAGTTTATCAAAGAAGCAGGACTAGAGCCCTATACTACAGTTCCTCCTTTGCAACAAGCCCAGACTGGGGTAGAAACAGATGTCCTCCCTGCATCACAGGGCACCCAGAGGCAGGATTAGAGACTCACACTGCACTTGCACCCTTGTAAGAAGCCCAGCAGAATACAGCATAATTATCTGGAATTTTGTCCAAGGAAGTACAGCTCTACCTTCTCCTGATTGTAGAAAAGGCAATTGCAGCTCTTAGCATTTTGATGACAGCAAGCACATCCCTACATTAGCTCTTTTCTGCAATCTTTTGTGAAGCAGAATCTGTAAACCGGACTGTACCACTGTCTGTCTTTCAATTCTGCTTCAGAGTTGATTTAAAAGACCAAAAAAAAATCATAGACGTATTTTAGTTACCAGTGATGGATAGCAACTTCCTGGCAGCTCCCAGGCTTTAGCGTCTGCCGACAGGGCTCACTTTAAAGCCCAGATGTAAGACAAATAGCACACACAATAACTGGTATACAGGTGTGGTGACAGCTGCTGTCAGCGACTGTAATTAAGTGAGGGGCCTAGTTACAACATAAGTAACTAATCCCTGGCCTCACTGCAGAAATTATTTCCTGTGAGGCAAAACCAGTCAGTGGTTTATCATAGCAAACTGTACTGAAACACATGATAGATGATGGCAAGTATAAGAGAATACTGTAAGCTGAACTAGCAGATTTAGGGAATAAAAAATGCTTTGTCCTGGGTGGATTTGTACAGAATATCCAGTTACCTTTTTTTTTTCTTGAAGGAAATATTCAGTCTGTGGTGGTGGAGCACATTATCACCAACAAGGAAGTATGAGTAAGTGCTGATGAAAGCCTGTCTCAACAGAAAGACTACATCATTATTATTGTCTGGCATCAATGGCTGCCTCAAGATCCCCCATGGAAAAATAAATTAAAAAAAAAAAAAAAAATAGCCCCACTCCTGTTTAGTTCTTTGCACCCTTATTCTGTAGCCACTACAGAATAACTGTAATTTGGTTTTGCATTTCAGCTTTCTAGTGAAATTGCAACAGAAACCCAGTGAAACGGAAGCAGTTTGTAGGCCAAGATGGCTAGGTAATAAGCAAATTCAGACCAAAATAAGGCAAGACTCGGGCAGTTAGAGAGAAGCAAGTCTGCTGAGCAGCCTAAAGGGTGAAACTTGTAGAAGCAAATGTGTACATTGGGTATTTGGCTGGAGACATTAAGAGTGAACAGTGCTGGCTCTTGCATCGTTCCACCCTGGGAGGAGGCTGGGATGAGATCTCAGCAAAGCTTTCTGATATAGGCTTAGTTAGAGTTTATAAGGGTTTAGAATAATAGTTATTTCCTCTGGACTTTCTGAGAAAATGTTGGAAGCAGCTATGGAGAATGAAGTCCTCTCATCCAATGTCATACCAGGCTCCGCTGCAGCTGAAGGAAGAGATGTCTTAGAGCTGATAGGCCCACCTTGCTTTGTAGGCCAGTCTCTAAAGGCTGCCTGGTATAGTAGGGCAAGATGGCTCTGGACAAGCTTACTCATTTCCAGCAGTTGGCTAAAGGGAGACTCTCTCAGTCGTGCAGCTATCAGGTCAAACCAGGGAAAAGCTCTGGGAAGAGGTGGCTGTGCTTATGGGCAATAGCAGTCTGAAGCAGCGTGCTAATTAATGGTAAATAATGGTTTTATTTAGTGTCTGCCTACAAGTCTCTTTCTGGGGTCTTTGAGAAACAATCAGACTTGGATACTTGAATCTAAAGTGTTCCAGGCATTACTGTGTCATGCAGAGCAAAACTGAGCCTAATGGCTCTAGAATAGCCCTGCACAAGCAGGAATCCTTTCCCTCAAGCAGTGTTAACATCCTCAATAGTCCCGTCCATGAAGTACCATAAGTTCTTACCTGTAAGCACTGCCCTCTCTACATATTCCCATAGGATTTTTTTTCGGCATTCAATGCCTGTCGTGGTTTAAACCCAGTCAGGTAATTCGTTAACTCACCCCCCCCACCTTCTTTCCCTCCCCCTACTCCCGGAGGGACAGAGAGGAGAATCAAAAAGAATGCAACTCCCACGGGTTGAGATAAGAACAGTTTAGTAACTAAGGTATAGCACAGATCACTACTGCTACCACCAGTGATACTAATGATAAAGGAAATAACAAGGGAAGAGAATACAACACCTCAGCACCAGCCAACCGATCACTCGCCCCCCAAGCCCGACCAAGCTCCGACCGATACCTCCTCCAACCCCGCAGTCTCCCAGCCCTTCCGGCTAACTCCCAGTTACATCCTGGGCATGACGTGCTGTGGTATGGAATACCTCTTTGGTCAGTTTGGGTCAGGTGTCCTGTCTCTGCTTCCTCCTGGCTTCCCCTCCTCCCTGGCAGAGCATGAGGCTCACAAAGTCCTTGGCCAAACCAAAACATCGCTATCAGTTCTGTTCCCAGGCCGAAAGTCAAAACACTGCACTGCACCAGCTACCAAGAAGGAGAAACATGACTGCTACTGCTGAACCCAGGACATTATCCACCCCTTATTCCATACCATTCACGTCATGCTCAGATCCCACATTTTCAATATACCATCACTCTTATCTAAGTGCATGGACCAGTAGCTATAAAGCTGCTGAATCCATCTGGTCCATGATGTCAGGCTCCATTTCTTGTAACAATCTTTCAGAGCAGGAGAGACTGTGTGCAGTGTTCACACTCATGAATAACCTGGGCAATAATTGCTAAGTCCACCCCTCCATCATGAGTCCATCTCTATGTTGCATCTCTGCTCTGATGGCCTGAAGTGCCATGGGCCCACCAGGCTTAAAATAATTCACTGTCCCCTTAAGCAGTTTCTGCAGCTTGTTGCCGGGGACTCCATACAGCTGCCTTCCATCTCCGATGCTTCCAAAGCACTGGAGGGGCCCAGTGGACTAGATACTTGCCCATATTGTCACACACACCCTGCCACTCATGACTGTCCTTCCTTGGGGAAAACCTCTTGGTCCCCCTATATTGTCGTCTAACCCCAGACAAGACCCAAACCTGACTCTGCTTAACTTCTGAGATCAGACAAAATGGTTGTGGGTAGAACACAGTCTGTGTGTGTGCCAACATGCTGATCCTCATCACAATCAGCAGGCAGGTCCCAAGGATACCCAAAGGCCATTCAAAACCATCAGAACTCTCAAACGATGCTGCTGTACTTATCACTGGGGCTGGTGTAGCTGCTGTGCTTGCCGGCTCTCCCACCGCCAGCTTCTCTTTTCCTGAGTCCAGCTCTTCCTCCTCTGCCTTGCTGGGAAGTGCTGCGTGGTCTCCTGCATCCTCCTGGGGCTCGGCGTGGGGCTTCCGGGAGATGCTCTCGGCCGTCGAGGGGCTGGGCTCGGCCGCGGGGCTCGGCTCTTCCGCCGCCTTCTTCCGCTGCTCGGCAGCCGCCTCCTTCCTCTCCTCGACTGCCCCGTCCTCCTCCACCGGCAGCCGTCCCATCGCGGCCTCAGGCCCCGCTCCCGCCGCCGCTTGGTCCCCGGCGCCGCTCTCCTGAGCCGCTACGGCTGCCGCCGGCTCCCGGGGCCGCTCCCCCTCGGCTCCCCGCAGCCTCACGAAGATGGAGAGTAGGGTGAGGGCCAGGACGGTGAAGAGCAGCCGGACGGCCAGGTACAAGTCCACGGCCACGTCCGTCCCGCCCTGCTGCTGGAGCCCACCCGTATTACAAGCCATTGCCATAAAGCACAGTGAGACAAGAACCTTAGCCCAGGCCCCACACTTGATAAACACTAACACAGCAAATACCGGCTCTACGCAAGTTACAACATTCTGAAGCTGTGAGATCAACGAGAACAACTCTGAGAGCCAATAAATCAGCATTGTGACGAGTGACTATTAATCCAGTCAAATCTGTCGTTATCTCAACCCTTCGTGCCCCATGTTGGGCGCCAAAAAGAACTGTCGTGGTTTAAACCCAGTCAGGTAATTCGTTAACTCATCCCCCCCACCTTCTTTCCCTCCCCCTACTCCCGGAGGGACAGAGAGGAGAATCGAAAAGAATGCAACTCCCACGGGTTGAGATAAGAACAGTTTAGTAACTAAGGTATAACACAGATCACTACTGCTACCACCAATGATAATAATGATAAAGGAAATAACAAGGGAAGAGAATACAACACCTCAGCACCAGCCGACCGATCACTCACCCCCCAAGCCCGACCAAGCTCCGACTGATACCTCCTCCAACCCTGCAGTCCCCCAGCCCTTCCGGCTAACTCCCAGTTACATCCTGGGCATGACGTGCTGTGGTATGGAATACCTCTTTGGTCAGTTTGGGTCAGGTGTCCTGTCTCTGCTTCCTCCTGGCTTCCCCTCCTCCCTGGCAGAGCATGAGGCTCACAAAGTCCTTGGCCAAACCAAAACATCTCTATCAGTTCTGTTCCCAGGCCGAAAGTCAAAACACTGCACTGCACCAGCTACCAAGAAGGAGAAACATGACTGCTACTGCTGAACCCAGGACAATGCCCCAGTCCCAATCACTGGCTTCAGACAACAAAGCAGCCAAACAGGGACCAAGAACAAAATGACTTGGGCTCATGGACCAGGTCCTATTGCTCATACATCACCTAAGGCAATCTTCCCTGGCACATATGCAGTCCTAGGGCAACAAACAGTTCAGTGTCTTTCAACTCAACAACCCATGCTTCAGCTGTGGGAGGAAGCAAGTTTCAGAGTGAAGAGGAAGCCTGGACAAGTAGTACCTCAGCAAGTAGTGACTCCTCTTGAGTCACTGAAGAGGCAAAATCTTTGCTGATGAAACTCTTGCACACAAACTGTGGGCAGGAAGTTTTGTGCTCTGCACAGACGGGGTAGCGTTAAGGGAAATGGAGGTCATTGAGTAATTTCAGTGCCTTCTGGTGAGGCAGGCTCTGCCACGTGCTGCTTTTCAGGGCTGCAGAGAAAACAGTCACCAGCCATTCAGCATTGACTCCTACCTTCCCTGCAGGACAAACAAAATCAAATGCCAGTTACCACTGTGCACGCAGGTGTGAAGGGATATTCTCAACTCCCACTCATGTGAAGAATTGCAATGGCAATCAATCAGAGCTGGTTTATTTGAAACCTCTGGTTTAGGATCATTTAAGGTGAGGGATGCTGAAATTAATAGTAACAAGTAGGATAGCTTATATTTCCTTTAGCTCATTCTCATTGGGTTAACAGGAGCCATTTACAGGCTGCATATAAAGTCTTCAGCAACTCAGCCATCATGGCATGATGAGCACTGTAACTGCTTTAACAGCATTCAGCTACACAAGAATTAGATGTGCATGTGGAAGTGTACAATGAAATAGTGATGGTCAGAGGGTAGCCCAGCGATAGGAACAGCATGTTCATGGAAATAGAAGTTGGGCCTGAAGGAAGAGAAAAAGAGACTCTGGACCATGTTCTTGCTCAGAAAGCATATCTCAGCTCCTGCTGCCCTGTTTAGGCTCACAGTTACTATTGTTTCACAATGGGAAATGGCAGCTCTTTAGCAACTGGTGGCAGGTACATGAAAAGCAGTGCTCCTGAAAGAAAGAGTGACCCCTGGGAGGCTGATCAGAGAAACTGGTGAAGATGACACATATTACTTTATTTTGCCCATTCACTTCTTGTGCACGATACCCACTTCCATGCACACTATTTCCACTCCAGCTTTACCTGTATGGTGGCAGGATTCCTCTAGGAGGGTTTTCTTACCACACTGCCCTCCTAACTAACAAAATTATCGCCAGCCCAGACTCAGCTTTGAATCCTACACGCAGGGGAACTACTGACTGCAACTCCTCAGAAGAACTGCTACTAAGTTTAGGCAAAAAGGGCTTTTACCTGGGGCACTACAGGGACATGCTGCCTGCACAGCAGTGCAGTCTGTTCCTTTCATCCCCCACTCATGGATGGATAGGCTCCTGGCCAGGGGCACTGATGCTGCAGCCTTACAATGGCACTGTAGCAAAGGAGGTGCTCCAGCTTTCCAGAGGGCTGCAAAGGCAGCTGAAACGAGTGTACCAGAGAAGAGAGGGGATGCTCCTGGAGACTGCTTTTGATCATGTTTTTGCATTTATAGCCACAAAGTCTACAACTTCTAGACAAAGAGAAAGCTGACTTGGGGAAGTGACCAACCAGTGCAGACCAAACAAGGTCTGCAATGACATTTCACAATAAAATCATGAGAGGCAGAAAGAGCTGCACTCCATGAGGTCCCAAATGACGGCAGCACATCCAGGCTTTGAAATGTCATGGTCTGTTTTACGTGATGGCAGTGACAAGGCTGTACACAACACAGGGGCTCTGGATGACAGGCTGAATGGCAGAGCAGATGGACAGCACATGTGCCAGGAGGCAACAGAGGAACACAACATCTGCCCAGCCTATCAGCTGAGCACTGGTTGTTTAAAAGCATGCAAGGCCCTGCTTCTGCAGGTCTGCTGTAATAAGCAAGGAGAAATGGACCCAAGAACCCACAGAACCAGCACGGGTCACTGACCAGCATGTCCAGGCACCGCACCATGGTTACCTGTGCTCTGCACATGCAGGTGAAACACAAACCACCACCCCCAGGTTGGGACCACTGGCTGCCCGCCCAAAGCAGCTCAGAGGGACTTTGGCTGCTCCCCATTGCTGTTCCTCCATGGCAAAGGCAGCAGCAGAATGACATGGAGCAGGCAGCCTCTCTGCCAGTAATGAACATGCAGGCTGATATAAAACCTTTGGCTGAAATAGCCAAGCCTCGGGATCTGGCTAGCAGTCAAGATCTATAAAAAGCCATTTAATAATCCCTCCTTCCTCTCTGCCCTGAGATGATTAGAAAGAGGATTTTATTATTTCACGCATCTCCCTGGAGAACTGTTCTCCCCACTTGTCTTGTTTTATGTAAGAGTTTATGAGGCAGTTGACAGTTCACATGCAAACGGTTGCTGTAATGATGCAGGCTGATCTCCTCTCCTGGCTGGGTATTCAGAGCCCAGCAAGCAGCTTTTCTGCTACAACTGACCCTGAACCCATGAAACAGCTAGAGAGCCATCTCTGTTTCAGTATTGCCATTCATTTAGGGAGATGCTTTTGCTGTTGGGTGAATACTTAGCAACCTGGAGCCTCAGTCACCAACCAGGCTCTTGTCAAATGACAAGGAGAATTTTGAAGGGCCACAAAAATGGGTGGGACTAAACTAAAATGGGCGTTAAGCTAGCCAGCATCCAAAGAACAGGGTTGAGGTCTCCAACACACTGGGATAAGACTGGTAAAAAAAAGCAAACAACTAAATTAATATTTGGTGCACAGTACGTTTCCAAGCAAATAATGAACTTTTGTACAACAGCATCCTCTGCTTCCCAACTGAAAAAAAGGGGGGGGGGGGGAAGTTTCTATACTGTCAATATTTTTAGCAGAAAAACATTATTTAGTGAGTTCTACCTGAATTGCTATGAAAAAAAGTACAGTTAAAAGTCCATGTAAATGCAGCCCCATTTGCAGCCCCAGGCTGGGGAGCACTTACCAATGTTCTCAGGGCACACACTGCATCCTACAAACAGCAGAACAAGATTAGGGTATCCATAGGTATAGCCAGATCACAGCTCCCCTCCTGCTGAACTGATATATCTTCCTCCACATCTGTATCATTGTTCAAATCACAACAGGGGCACCCAGGACCCATGCTTAGAGAATACAGATGTGAAGACTTATTTTACGGCTTTCATCAGATTCCTCCAAGGGTATATTCAGTTTCTCCCATTGCTCCCTGACAAATCCCATTCTAATCACCATTCCAACTCCTACAACCGAGCAGCGTCTGGGCCTGGGGCATGTGGGAGAGCTGACAGCAAACCTTACCCTAGCCAACAGCATCCTGGGTTGCCTTAGGATGAATGGTGCCAGCAGGTTAAACACAGTGATTCTTCTCCTCTAAATCCAGACTGCTGTGTCCAGCTCTGGGCTCCTCAGTACAAGAGACACAGGCATACTGGAGAGAGTTCAGCAAAGGGCTGATGACTAAAGATGACTAATGGGCTGGAGCATCTTTTGTATGAGTTGAAGCTCAGCGCTCAGACTGTTCAACCTGGAGAAGGGTTGGGGGAACTTTTCAATGTAATACCTGATGAGGGGGAAGTAAGGACCCAGACTCTTTTCATGGGTGCCAAATGATAAGAGACAGTGAGCACAAAGTGACATGTGACAGTCCATCTGAAGACAAGAAAACATCTTTTTACTGTGAGGGTGGTAAAATTCAGGAAGAGGTTGCCCAGAGAAGCCAAGTTGTCTCCAGCTGTGGAGATACTGAAAACCCAAACAGACACAGTCCTGGTCTGCCTGTTCCAGGTGACCCTGTTTGAGCAGGACTGGACTAGATAATTAAGAGGTTCCTTCCAACTTAAATAAGTCAATGAGGATAAAAAAAAAAAAGAAAACAAAACAAATACCAAAAGAAAAAAGAAGGGAGGCTGGAACCTAGACCTGCCCTCAGACTGGTACATCACTACACAAAACCTTCACCTCTGTGGCAGCGAAGTCTCTACATTAAAATTAATTCATCTGTACTGACAGCATTGAAGGAGTGAAGTAAGATATTCTGCAAGCAAAGCTGCTCCATGGTGACACGCACTGTGCTTTTCAGGACATGAGAAAATACCCCGCATACTCACTTAGTGGGAGGTGTGATAAATTGCTCAGGATTAGCACACAGAGTGATGAATTGCTCAGTATGGGAACAAAATATACAGCCCAAGAAGAAAGAGACAGCTTTATTTAAGGAACTGAAGTGAGGTCTGGAAGGATGAAGCCAGCAGTTGCCTGAGGAGTTGTGTTTCTGTGAAAGTGCAATTCAATCCTTCCTGGCATAACACTGAGAAAAGAGCTGCTGGGACCAGCAGGTTTGTGCCAACTGAGAGGGTCCCTGCTTGCTCTCCTTCGAACCCAGCAGGGCTCTGATCAGCTCCACACTAGGGGCCTGTTCTTCCCTGATAAAGGGATCTTCCAAGAGCTGCAGAGTGCCAGCACAAGGATACTGGGAGGGACTGCTGTCCTGGCTCTCTGCAGGAGTCCATACAACATCTCTTTTCCTAGGGTGAGCCAGAACAAACCACAGGAAAAAAAAAAAAAAGGAAAGGGAAAAAAAAAAAAAGAGGAGGGGAAAAAAAAAAAAAGAAAAGCTCTAAGGTACAGCTGGTCCTTTTCTTCAACTCACTCTGATGCAGGGAGAACACAGCCCAGTAGGCTTTACTCCACCCACAGCCATGACTGAGGATGCCCAAGCCAGCTTGAGTGTTACAGGGACTGACCAGAATCATCTGGTAGAGAGACCCATGAGTGTGACTGACCCGTTCCTCTTGTGAGAGAAAATGAGCTCAGGCACCACTTAGACTTAACATAATCTCCAGCCACCTCCTCTGTAAACAAAAACACTGCCTGGCTTATATAGCCAAGTCAAAGAGAATCAGATTCCAAAAAGAATCAACCCTAGTGGATTAGTACCATGGCTACGTTGGAGCAGCTGCCTTCAACCAGCCATGGTCCCACAAGCCACTGTAACCAATGAACGTTGATCATGCAATAAGTAGTAACAGAGTTGCTCTGTTGGCACTGGGCTGGGTTTTGGAGTTTCCTCTTTTCACAGGCAAGGCAGCAGCCAAGCAGGCTGTTTCACAGGTGATCAGTTCTTCCATCGGATTTGCTAGAAGAGAGAATGAGACATGACTAACATCAGTGTTGAACACAGATGCCTCAGGACCAAGTCAGTTGTCAGGAATTGGGAGTCCCAATCCCTGACAAGAACAACTATGGCCAGACGGTGCTATTTCTATCAATTTCACCCTTCATTCCCATACTGAATGCAATCCCAAAGGTAAGATTAGCTTCCCAGCAGGGATAAAAAGTATGTAGGACAGCCACACCCTTACACCTAATCTACAGCCATTTCTGATGAAAGTCTCTGGCAGAAAAAGTAGATGTTTCTTACCGGGTTGCTGAGAATGCTGTTTATCTTCTCTTCTTCTGCAGAGCCTCGCTCCACCTTGCATTTATATGCTGTCAGCTGGATGCGATCCTTTAGATCCTTATACGTCTAGATAAACAGCAAAACCAGCACCCAGCTGAGTGAAGAGGACACTTACACATTTAGATGGTGTCCTGGAGATGAGCAGGGCAACTCTTTATTCCCTCCTCAAGTTCCCACCACAACTCTTCATCCCTTCCTCAAGTTCCCACCACAACTCTTCATTCCCTCCTCAGGTTCCCACCACAGCACCACAGCAAGTGAGCCACTAGGAGCTATTTTTCTGGCTCACTTGCTTTCCACCAGGAACCGTATCACTGCTCCCAAGCAACACGGATAAAACAAACCCCACAAGGCACATAACAGCAATGGCACATGGCAGAGCACAGGAAAGCTAGGGAGAAAAAGACTCTTGTCCCATCTCTTCACATACAGGGCAAGGATCTACCTCAATGGCAACATCATGGCACTTGTATTTGGTGGCCAGGCTCAGCCGTGTCTCCACATCCTCCACCAGGCGCACATACTCCTGTAGCACCTGTGAGGGAAGGAAAAGTCTCTCAGCTCCCTTCTGCAGGTACCCACTGCCTCCTTCTCTCACTCCAGTCACAAAACCTATTAAGGTCACTGGTCACACAGACATGACCCCTTCTTTCCTAGGGCAATAAGCTACCAGGACAAGACCATTCAGGGCTCCAGAGGCAGTAAAGCTTTGCTCACAAAGCTCAGAGTCCTAGGCTACCTTGTTCTTATGGATGGGGTTAACCATTGCCAGTCAGATTAAGCAAAAAAAAAAAAGTTCATGTAGCAAATGAAGGTGGCAGTGCACCATGGGGAGAAAGATGCCAGACAAGTGTAGCCCCACTGTCCGTCTCGCAGTCAGACCTAGGACCCAGCCCTCACTACCATCCCATAGCTCAGCAAGCTGTTCCCCTCCAAGCTAGGAAGAGGCTCATTTGGGGAATCATTCACACACCAAATCCCAACAAAGAGCAGGAGGACATAAGCAGCAGGTCCTTGCTCACCTGCACAGGAGCACTGTTCCTTTGCAAGATCTCCACCACCCGGTGGAAGCCAATCGGTGCCTTCTTCTTGGTGTAGCCCAGCCAGTTCTGAAATGAGAGCCAAACCCTCTGTTAACCCTAAAAGGTAATCCCTCCAGCCACCAGAAAATGCTTTTCCCCAGTGCCACAATGTATGACACCAACCACCGCGTGCACCACAGGCAGAGCCCTTCATCCAATGGCTGGGAGCAGGTTGGCTGAAAACCCTTTGATAACAGAGCAGGAGAGCAGAAAATCCCCTTCTCTGACCTTGGTGCTGCAACCAAACCAGTCCCAGCAGAGAGGTCTTAGGCAGGGAGAGAAGGAATGTATTGCAGCAGAGGTGCTGGGCCCTGATGAATTAAAACCAGTCTTGTCTAGTCACTCCAGAACAAGCCAGCTATCAGTAGTAGATATCAGTACCTGGAACAGAGTCCTCAGCAAGGCTTTCTGCAGCTCACCTTGGTAGTGAAGAGGGCATCCACATCATCCCAGGCTCGCAGCTTGGCACGGGCAGCCAGGGCAGTCAGAACATACTGCTTATCAGGAATCTGCAAGGCAGAAAACTGCAGTCAGAGCACCAGCACAGCTCAGAAGGCCTGTGTGGGTTGGGTAGGAATGGCATCTGCCCCAACCCTGTCAGGACCCTCACCAACAGCCAAGCAAGGAGAGGTACTGCCTGAGGCCAGTGCCGGCACTGCAGAGAGCAGGAGGTGGGGACTTGCAAGTGCTGCTGCAGCCAGGGTACACTCAGTGAAAGCTTCCACATGGCTTCCACTTTCCTTTCTGAGCCTCCAGAATGGCTCTGCTCGAGAAAGATGCTATGCCCCCCTCCCTACCTCAACACTGAGTTGCTCAAACTCTTTCTACCCAGCCCCTTTGCTAAATACAATTTGGCTGCCCACATTTTAAAGCTAGCATTGATAGGACAGCAGGAGACTCACCTTAAATGTTTTCTTTAGGTTGGTGGGGCTGCTGAATGTTCCCTAGAGAGAGCAGACAAGTCAGTGCAAACTCAGCAGGCCAGGCGAGGGGAGAGGATACCTCTTGTAAGGCGATTGCCTCACACAGGGTGAATCTCCCCAAGTTTTTACTGCTTTTTGCTCATGTCAGTGCCACAGAAAGAACAGCTGGCAGAAGAGAGCAACTATCCCACCCCATCAGCACTCTGGTTTGGTTTCCCCTACATCCTCAACTGGTGCACATCCAGCACTTCCAAAATCAGTATATCATTCTCTCGGACTCATGGGATTAAGGGCCAATTCTGACTTCTGGAAGAAACAAAAGACAGTGATTTCCAGGAGGCAACTCCCTGACATGCTGTCCCAGGTTCAATGTCCCACCTTGGAGCACGAAAGAAAACTCCAAACTGGTCCCAGATGGACAAAGAGCGTTGACTTTCTCCAGGTTTCTCTGAGGGATAAAACATGACCTGTCTCCCCCTCTTTCTTTAATATGCCCCAGTTTAACCACCCACATGCTGAGGGATACAGAGACGAGACATAACCATTATCCCACATCACTCTCACCTCAGCCTCTGTGTAGTGGTAGAAACAGGAATAGAAGAGGGTGGTCACTAATGGCATGTTGAGAATTGAAGCCTTGCGAGGATATTTTCTAAATATCTCTGACTGCCCAGACATCTCCAAGTGCCGGTCGTTGGTCTGCGGAATCAGGAAGAGAGTGAACATGAGCCATGGCAACTGCCTGACCTAGCTGCAGGGAGAGACCTGGAGAGAGTGTTGTGACAGCAATGCCTCAACGTGCCATAAAGTCTCATATCTAGTATTTCACACACATGCCTGGTACAGCAGCTTAGACAGCAGTTAAACCATACTAGCCAGGGCAGGCTCAATAGATCCAAAGTTGTATATGTCAGGAACATACAGAGGTCTTGCAGCTAGTCCCAGTCATCTCCCACGGGAAAGATTTCATACCTCAATGATGATCTGTCGCTCCAACAGGGTATAATGGTCTTGGATATGAGAGGTATCCTCAGCTGAAAATGGCAGCCTGGTCAGACATGGAGGGAGGAGACACTGTCAGCAACTCTTAACAAGGTACACTTAGAAGGGTGCTCTTCTCTACCAAACATCTTCCCCACAGATCAAGATGTGGCGAACACCCCCCCTTCTCCCCACTCTGAGTGGCTAGTACTCAAGCTTCTGCCCTGCTGCCCTCTCCAACTGGCTCTCTACTAGGAAGGCTTCAAAAAAGGCAAAATTAAATGACACCTCTCACAGAACACAAATAGCTGATGCTACTGTGCTCAGGCACCCAAGCTTTCATCCTTCACAACCCGAAGGGTTAATGTTCAGAAGGTTCCTGAAGCATCTTTGCCTCCAAGTAAGCAGCAAATGCTGCTGGACTAGCGATCACAAATTCTTCCTCTCTGGTCTACAATGTGTCCATAACACCCCATGCCCACCGAGGCAAAACCAACATCAGCTCTCAAACTACATAAGCCATTGCATTGTGACAGAGGTCTAATTTTCTTTACCACCACCTTCTGTGAAGCACTGACATCCCTCCCACCCTCCTGCATTTTTTCTTACCCAATGCAGCCTTTCAGAAACTCCCTCCTTTTTTCCACATCCTGTATGTTCAAATGTTCCCGGTACTGGGACAGCTGGAGGGAGAGGGAAAAGCAGCACAGTCTGTTCTCATGGATTTGAGAAATACAGGACTCCAGAGGGCAAAACAGGAATGCAAAGCTCTTGGTGACTAGCAGACACCTTGCAGCTGGCCTCCCCCTGCACACTACACTCCCTCTTTCCTGAGGAAAGAGAGCTTCTGCTCCTGGGAATACTTACAGCAACTTCCTCAGTCCTGTCTAGGAACCTGCAGAACAGAATGAGCAAGCATTAACTTGAAGGCAGGATCCTGGCAGCGTGCTCAGCCCTGCCATGATGGTGGGCAAGAGTCTCACCTGAGCAGATCCAGAAGCAACTTCTGCTCACCCGTCTCTTTGAGGAAATGGATCAGATGGCACAAGGCCACCTGCCGCACCTCCAGCTCCCGAAACAAGATCTCTGCAGGAGAGAAATGTACACATGGGTAAAGTAAGTTAGCACTGCCAAGCCAGAGGGGGCCAAGCATGGTGCACAGAGCTGCAAGCCACTGGCGGATCCAACAACCTTATCCTGTCTCAAAACACAGTCTTGGAGGCTACAGCACAGGAGAAGAGCCCGTTCACTGGGCTGCCAGCTGAATTCACTCCATCACTGCTACCACTTACTGCTGCTCAAAACTCCTCTCTGGGGCCTTTATGGGCATTCACCGTCCCCCCTCCCATGTTACACTCACTGCAAAAATATTTCATGCTCAGTAAAGTAGCAGTATCTCAGATGCTCTCTTTGTGACTTTAGTTCAGTGACAGAACTAGCCCCTCTGCCCTTAACTGAAACACACAACAAAAACCCTGGCTCCAGTCGCACTTACCTCTCCTTAGCGTTCGTTTCAGGAATATCAGGACCTGTGAGCACAGAGAGGCAGCTCTCAGCTGACCAGATCAGTCTTCACCAGAATTAAAACAGACAGACAGCAAACTAGTCAAGGCCTGGGGAAGCTTTTGCAAAAGGCCTCTGAAGACACAGCTCTTACAGCCTGAATTCTACTATCCACCAGACACAGAAGAGGCAGTGAGCCAAGTCCACAGCTGCATGGCTAATCTCCCAAGTGATGAGACCAAGATTTACAAAGAAAAACCTTTCCATGAGAGATTCAAGGGCTTAAAAGACCTGAACGAGAGAAGATCTGACACAGTCCTATTTGTTGTCTGATGCTTTGGAAGCCAGATAAACTGGAGGAACCCCTCAAATCCCCCATGCTGCAATGAACAAATTAAACCTTGGCATTCAAGAAATTGCTGCAAAGATCTGTAAGGCTGAAGGATCAGGTTCCTTGTTATTAACCTGGCATGAATTCTGCAGAGTGGCAGGAAAGCCAGAGGGCATATGGAATCCCCAGTCTTAAGCTTTTACACTTTTCAGTAACTTTTTCATTTTAAGTAAAGGACAACACCCCATCTTGCAAGATTACTCAGCCAGATGACTGCACGCACAAAAGCACCCTCTGTGAGGTTACCCAGGAAGTCCCAGCCTTATATGGCCCCAGCAGGACTCACAGCTGTAATGACGTTTCCGTCATGTCCTGCCACAGCTTCATCCAAGAGCACCAGCTTGTCCTGCAGCGCACGAAATCTTTCAAGAGAGCAGACCTGGAGACAGATGAGGTATTAGCAGGCTTATATGGGATACCAGACAAGCCGCAGGCTGAACCAACCCCCAAGGTACTGCTTATTCTGTTCCCATAAACCTTTCAGCAACATGAATAACTGCCCTCTTAACCAGCAGAGAGCTTCTCATTTAGCTGAAATCATATGCTCCATGATCCTTGGAAATCTGTTCACAAGGGTTGCAGAATTAGCTCTCATTATTGCCTAGGCTAGGAAGCAGACATTGTGTGTTCAGCACAAACACTCTTGTAGCAAGGCTAAACTTCCCTGCACAGTACAAACCACCAGGCCTGACAGAAGGAGGGAACTCTCCAGGGCCCTTTCCACAGGGGAGACAAGAAAAGCAGAGCTGTAAGACTTCCTCCCTTCTTACCCCATAAAGGCCTGTCAGCCTTTAGTTCAGCTGAGGCGTTGAGGAGACACGTGCAGGGTAAAACCACAAGCTGCCTGAATGTTCACTGAAAACTGAGACAGCTGAGCCTGATTCCAGCTCCAGTGTAACCAAGATTGCTTCCGTCTTCCTCCCTCCATTTGCCACCAACTAAGAAGCCCCACACCCTGGGACTTTTTTCCATAAACCCAGCCCCAAGGAGCAGAAAGGGTAGAGAAGGACACAGCAGCACAGATACCTCCTGTCAGAGCCTAGCTGAGGGGATGACTCAGGTAAATAATGCAACAAAGCCTTGCTGCTCCTGAGCTAATGGGATCCCAGCACCAACATTTGGCAAAGCAGCAGGCAACCAGACTACCCTGCTAGATGCTGCAAGTAACACGGGTCCCCTCCCTGGTCCTGGAACAGGCAGGAGCATCAGAAACTGTAAGCCAGTTTAGGACCACCCATCCTCTGTCTCTTGCAAGCAGGTGGGAGCAGAAAGTCCTTACCTTGCCCCTCTGCATGCGCCTGACTGTATCTTTGGGACTCCAATCACTGCTGTAATCCTGTCACAAGAAAAATAAAGAACTCTTGAGATTTGAGAGGCCAGATCATGTAAGCAGTCCCCAAGCTGCTTTCTGCTTGTGCTGGATCAGCATGGTGGCCTGTGTGTAGCTTCTGAGACTTATTCATCTGCTCCAGGGGGAGTTCGTAGTAGGATATGTCTCTGCAGTGTTCAGGTGCAAACCCTGCATGCTGGTGGGGAGGGAAGCTAGACACTCAGATGCTAACACAGTTTTTCTATTGCCTCAGTAAGGTCTGTCATCATATCCTTTATAACAAGTGCATTTCAACAGGTTGTCTTCCTTGCAAATTAAAGTTCCAATGTTGCTTTCAGAAAGACAAGCAAAACGCGTGCAAAACTGACAAAACCAAAACTGAAGGGGAAGGAGTTTCCTGTTACAATTCAGACACAATTCTGCTGGTGAGCATTCCACAGCAATGTGGAGAATGCAAGGATAACAGTCTCAAACAAGAGCCTGGAGAGTTGCACAGGACTAGTATAACATGACAAAAGCACTGAAGCCTTTAGCAAAACTATCTTAAGGTTGCTGTCACTGCTCCAATGACCAAAGTTCTTTGCCTGCAGCTTGCAGACACTACAATCTGGAAGCACTACATGGCCATTCCTGAACTGAGGCTCCAAGAATGCACCCAAGTCTTTGTGAGGCACTCGAGCCAGTGGTTGTAATTCAGCCTTCCACCTCAAAAGAGCCAGAGAAAGGCAATAACCAGAACCACTTCTGAAGACATTGTATTTTAAATTCATTGAAGATTTATTGAAATAAAACGGATTCATCCAGCCCTGTTAGGGGACATGAGTCTCTCAAGTCAAAGTGTAGCTGAATGTCACATGTCCTGAGCATCAAGGTTCCCTCCAGCACCTGTGTCCAGTGGCAGCTCCTCAGCCTGTCACTGAGGCTCTTCAGCCTTTATTCACCACACTTACAATACTCCTGCCTGCTTTAAGGGGCTGTACAACCCTTTTCCTTCCGGCATCCCTGCCTCTGCATGCACAGAACAGAACGCAAGAGGGCACACTTATTTCTCCTGATTAGCAGGAAGTGCTGTCTGTTACAGCATGTGTTTAATGGCTAATCAACATAAGCACAACAACCTAGTACGGATCAGATGGCCAAGGACAGGTGGAGAACATCCAAGAACCCAGTAGACGCAATCTGAGCACCCCAACTTGGCCACTCCTTGCCACCATCAAATGAGACAGATTAAGTCATTCCCCATTGCATAAAACCCGTCAAGATGAGTAAACCAAAGAAATTCTCCTTAAACACCATGCAACTCTGGAGGCACAAGACTTAGTATGACACACAAGGGCAAGAGAATCCTGGGATGTTTTAAGAGGGCTGTGTAAATGTGTGAGGCTTGTTACAGAAGTTTACGGGAAAGACAAAAAGCAGGGAAAGGGAGGGATCCTAATGAATAACACAAGAACAAACATGGGAAACTAGAGGGAAAAGGTGCTACAGGGTGCCAGCTAAGTTAAACACGTGGCTAGTTAGTGTGCCTGTCTCATTGAGCCCTGCAATGGATCACTGCAGTCTGCCTTATATTCTCATTAAATTCTATACTTAACCACCTCCTGTGTGGGTAGGCTCTCTATTCCAAGTGTATTCATATGAATGCTAATAAACTTCAAGCTCAACCAGCCAGTGAGGAGAATAAGCAGTCTTGAGTACCAGGAACTGGAATGGGACCATGAATCCTAAGGGCTCAAGGGTCTAGGTGGCAGGAACTGGAGGATACTGGGGCCTGGGATTCAGCTACAAAACAACTGGTTGTCTAAGACCAGCTACTGGAGAGACAGTGCGTTCACTAGTGGAATTCAATCCTTGTCAGACAGAAAGGAGGCTCAAGATCGGGCTTGAATGTTGTGTGTTTATGTGTCTGCTGGTAAGGGCATTGGTTTCTGCCTCTGCTAATCCATGTGGGCAGCTGTGACAGTATTGCTAATGTCTGTATTTGTAGGGAATATGTGCTCAGTCCTCTCACTGGCTGGACCTGGGGACATGTAACTACAACTTCACACCTAGTAGGAGGAATCCACCCAGTCCCAAAGTCCACTAGATTCTACAACACCTAATACTGCCTGTTTGGGAGAACATTCCTGCTAACTGGAGCTCCACCTCTGTGCCACTCCCTTTTAGAAGCCTTTGGATATAAAAAATAAAAAAGCACACAAGATGCCAGCTCACCTGACCCAGCATGAAAGCAGCTTACAGGCAAAGCACTATTTAGAAATACTTTTCACAAAGACTGCTGGGCCATTCATTAGGAGAAGGAGTTAACTAAGACCCCGAGCAAAGCTCCCTGCTGAGCAAAAGCAGAGAACACCTAAATTCCTGTGAGGTTACATTTTGCAGCTCCTGTCCTATACCCTGCACTGTCCTCTGCTGTCTCAAATAGCAATTAATCACCTCCCATGAACTCAATAGAGGATGAAGTTCTCCTGGCAGTACTGTGAACTCAGCACATTACAAACAAAGGCTGCTCACCTTGTACTCAGCTTTCGGTCTGCGCAGCTCTGGGGCATAGTTTTTAACTCCCGTGTCAGAGAGGGCTGAAAGGGAAAGGCAAAGCCGAGTAACACATCAAAATCCTGATTCAGACACACCTCCAAAAACACATTCTCTTTTTTTCTTTTCTGTGGTAGAAGACCCAAACTCAAGCACCAACTGGCAATTCGAAGTTGCTCTGAACACACCAGCTGACAGCTGTGCATACGCAGATTACCCCAAACCATCACGCCAGCTCTTTCACTTCTTTACTGAACGGCTTTCAAGCAACCCATGATTCAGTTCCCTTTCTGCAACATAAGGAAGAATACACTTCCCTTTTATGGAAATGCTTTGGTTTACTTAAACCTGCACCTCTCCCAAAATGAGGCAGGGATTCAAAACTTACCATCTGAAAGGGACTGGAAACTTGGAAGTTTGTTTCGTCCTGAAATCAAAACAAACACTCATGAGAGACTGTCTATTTACCAGCAACATCTCTTGCAGAGGAAACACATGCCTACACTGCAAGCCAGTGTGCTACAGCTGTGCCACTGTAGAACAAGTCACTCTCTATAGTGATTCACACTACACCAGCATAGCTGGGGCTCACCTGCTTGTAGCCCAAGGCTTTGAAATTGCCTGTGGCATAACAAACCATACCACAGCCCAGCCCTATCTGCCCTCTTGCTGCTAAGGCCAGGAGAGAGCAAGCCTGAATTCGCTCATCTACCTGCAGAGCAGAGGCTCAAACACACAGCACTGCTTAGGCCATGGCAACACAGCCAGCTTCATTCACCAGGGCTGTGATTTGGATGCCTTTCATTATCACTGTACTATCAAAGTTAACAGTAAAAAAGCACCCCAGAGAGATAAAGTAAAAGACGTTTTGTTGCCCAGCTGGGAGAAAACAGAGCTGAACTCTTGCAAGCTGTGTAAGTCTCCAGACAGCCTGCTGCACAGCTCCCCCGATAAGCAGCTATGTGACCACTGCTCCTACCACTGATGTTATACTTTGCTGGCCAAACTGTAACATCAGCAACAACCTACTGAAAGCCAAATAAAGGATAATCAACCTGTCTTCTCTACAGTACTGAAGATCAAATAAGGCTCACATGGGTTAAGCCAGTCCCTTTTTAGCCTGCTGTTTTCCATGCAAATGGATTGCTGTATAGTGCTGTGTTTTACCTTGGTGTTCTGTGGCAACCTGGTTTTTAAAGAGCCATTATCTCCAAAACACCCTCCCATACCATGAGAGCGTATGATCTGCACAAGACAATCTCCAATTTCTGACCAGTAGGACATACACTCTCACACTGAGGAGAGATCAGAGCTTCTCTGTTTTGCAATACGCTTGAGAAAAAACAATTTACACTAGATAACACAATGGCCCCTTGGCACTCCTGAAAACCCATTTGTCTACATTGGGCATGAGCCATCTCACCTTTGAATAAACTGCTTAGAGAGTAGGAGGAAACTTGTTTGGGAAAAGCAGCATAGGAGGATGAGCCTTTCTGTAGGCTGGAGTCTCGGCCCTCCAGTGAGCTGGTGCTGCTGGAGGCTGTCTCTTTGATTGACCAGGAGATACCTATGTGCAGACAGAAGTAATTCGTAACAGAGAAAGAGAAAACCAGTCTGTAAAACATGATCTTATGGCACAGCAGGAATGTTATCAAGCGTGTCCTGCTCAGTTAGCTTTGCACTAGCACATACTGATAACTATGACTCTCAGCACCAAGCAGATGCAGTGCACAGAATCCTAATCTCGTGTAACAGTGCTTGTTAAACATTGCACATTCTCCTCCAGAAATGGTTGATTTCACCAGTGTTGTACAGCTAGTTATGGCTTATATAAAAAAATGCACAGGCCACCCAACATTTTTATGTTGTTGCATATAAAGTATAGGCAACAAAGGGATAATCCTTGTTCTAAAGGTACAGAGCAAGACAGAATCCCAGACTTTCCTCAAGTTACAGAAGCATAAGAGCATACCTTCCTGAACACTGGAAAACTAAGACAGTTTTCCTCCCCACAGAGACAAAACATATCTCAATGTGGATATGCATATGCTGCCAGTAACAGTGCCCATGTCTTCCTCCAGCTTGTTTGAGACAGTTTCCCTATTTTTCATGCAGCTGCACAACACACACATTTGAGGACAGAGTGATGATAGAGCAAAAAAGCTGACAGGTAGAGGCCTCGGGCAGGAAATGAAATGGCCTGAACCAGAGGGAGGAGCTACAGCACAGGACAAGAACAGACTCTTAGAAGGTCCCCCGGGTGATCCAAATGTAAATTTCCACTGTCTGGAAATTTACTTGGCTAGCTAGTACCACATACTCTGTGGGTCAGGAACTCCAAAGCACAGGAGAACATATAGTCTGTGTGTTGTGAGCTTGCTCCCACCACCACTAGAAACACATTTGCTTAATGCTTACAATTCCCTTTCAAACTTCAAGCATAACCGTCAGCCTACAAACATACACTAAACCTTGGAGTGTCTCCCAAAAGCGCTGTGGGGACAAAGCACAGAGAACTTTAAATGGTGCCATTTGAGGCAGCAGCGTCAAGGAAATGATCACCTAGAATCCTGCAGGCCAGCTGAGGATGATAAATATCATGCCATAACCTCCAAATATCTGCCCTAAGCTGGGCTATGTATTAGGAAAAGCACAGTGAATTCCCTCCACTTGTCTGCATTCCTTGATGTAATTTGGGCTTCTGCTCAGTCTCCAGTGAATCCACACAGGTAAATCAAGTGGCTCACAATGTGACCTGAAGAGACTAGAATTAGATTTGACATGCAGGATTAGATAACAAGTAGTATTCCTGAGCTCAACTCAATTATGTGGCTTAAGTGTTAATTTTCAACTCCCTCTGTCTCAGGATAATTTGCAGCACTTCTTGCACTTACTTCCCACAGGTTCTCCACTCCAGCTGACCCTCTCAAGGTCGTCATCATCATCATCGACGATATCCCGAAGGCTATTCACTGCCTGCTTGGATTCCTTTAGCTAAGGACAAGGGAAAGGGCTTGTATAAAGATCACCAGTGTTGCAGGTGTGCTTTGTTTCCTATTTCCTTCAAAAAACATCCTTCAGAGCTTTGAACACAGCTTCTTCAGCTTCCACTGCCTTTTCTGGAAGAGGCATTTTATGCCTGTAGGTGTTCAACAGACGCATCAGCCCTTCCTCACCACCGGGAGCCCAAAGGCCACTGACACAGACACTGACAGGTCAGCGTGCAGAAGGTGCAGTCTGGTGCGCAGGTGAGGAACCACTGTCTTAATGAGATTTCGGACTAGCCACCATGGGGGACAAGCCGGGAACCGGTGGTGACCTCCACACAGGGCAAGAGGCAACATTCCATCCCTCCCTGCCCCGAAACACAGACCCTCAGCGGAAAGCAGGGCCGAGCCCAC
The DNA here is from genome assembly GCF_028554395.1 of Pezoporus wallicus. Lineage (NCBI taxonomy): Eukaryota > Metazoa > Chordata > Aves > Psittaciformes > Psittacidae > Pezoporus > Pezoporus wallicus. Next base: position 3,249,250 of record NW_026642292.1, on the reverse strand, counting down.
AAGAGGCTTCACCCGAGGATCTCACACTGAGCCGCGGCAGAGGCGGGCTCGGACCCTACCTGTGAGAGCTCGTCATCCTCGTCATCGAAGGTGAAGGCCCGGAACTTGGAGCTGTGCCAATACTCCTCCTCGTCTGCTCGAACCCTGCTCATCTGCAACGGCACCGCGCGGCCACCTCAGGGGAGGTCATGGTCACGGCCCGCTTGTCCCGCCCCGCCGCCCCCCGGCACCACTCACCTCCCCGCGCCAGGCACCGGCTCGGCTCAGCACAGCACGGCAGGGGAGGGGAGGAAGGTGCGGCTGCCGCGCAGGACACTCCGGGATCAGTAGTCCCTGTGCCGCGGCACAGTGCGGTGCGTTCCGGCCCGCGTACTACCAGTACCGGCGTGCCCCGCGCCGCCGCACCACCTGCCCCGCCGGGCTGTCCTGGGCGGGCTGCTGAGGGCTAAAGTGCCGGCAGCCGGGATCGGGGCGGTTGCTTGGCGCGGCGTGCCCGGCTCCGGGGGGTACCGACCGGTGGGGGCGCGGACGGGCCAGGAGCCAGCCGGAAGCGGGGCGGCGGAACCAAGCAGCTGGGCGGTGCGCGCCGCCGGGCGAAGGGCGCCGGAAGGGACCGGGCCGGTGGCGGAAGCCGGGAGGTGGCGCGGCGGTTCTAGCAGTTTCCACGGGCGGTCGGTGCGGAGGAGGCTGCGGTCTCGATGGCCAAGTGGGGCGAGGGGGACCCGCGGTGGATCGTCGAGCAGCGGGCGGACGCCACCAACGTCAACAACTGGCACTGGTGAGCGCGGCGGCGATAGCCGCCCGGCAGGACCCTGTGACCCCGGGCGGAGGAGGCCGATGCCACGGGGAGCGGCTCTCTTTCTCCTTCCCCTACTTGGCGTTGGTGCTAAGGTGCGGCTGTCCGGGACGATGTCCCTTGAAAGCGGCCGTTTCCGTGTGCGTGGGGTGCCCATCAGTACTAAGAGCTGTGTGTGTGTGTTGGAGCGGGGCAGGGAGGAAGGACGGCCTGGGGGAAGGTTAGGTAGCCGCAGCTTGTTTTGGCGGTGTGGCCCGTCCCAGGTTCTCACAGCGCCCGGTTTTCCCGTAGGACGGAGCGGGATGCCTCCAACTGGTCCACAGAGCGGCTGAAAACTCTGCTCCTCCCTGTCAGGGTGGAGAGTGAGGAAGGGGCTTGTGAGGTGACAGAAGTGAGCAAACTGGATGGAGAGGCCTCCATTAATAACCGTAAAGGGAAGCTGATCTTCTTCTATGAGTGGGCTATCAAGCTGGCGTGGACTGGTGAGTGATGTGCTCCCCCACTGTTTCAAGGCTAGATTCAAGTATAAGATAAGGATACTTACCTCATTCGGGAAATAGTAATGAAGGGAAGTACTGTATTGTGATACAGGTTTGCTTTTACAACAACCAAAGTAAGAAATGTTGATCTGAAAAACATAATTGTAATTGCAGGCACCTCAAAGACTGGCGTGAAATACAAAGGTTATGTGGAGATTCCTAATCTCTCAGATGAAAATGACATCGATGAAGTTGAGGTGGGTACAGCATGCTGGCTATATGGCTGTTCCATCAGGAAGCCTCACAACATTAGTATTTTCTTTTGTGTTGCCTTTTCTGGACCGTTTGTTCAAAACTTCTTTAATATTAGAGGCTGCTTAAGTTAACAGAATCACAGAATGGTTTGGATTGGAAGGGTCTGTAAAGGTCATCTCACTCCATCCCCCCTGTAACATATAAGGGCTCTACAGCACATGAAGGTATTTAGGTTATTTGTGTACATTACTGTAGGCAGAACTAAAGTGAAGGATTAATAACACTGCACTGCTGCTTATGAAAGTGTAGTCAAAGTCTAACTGATACTGAATTGAGTAAGGAAAAGACCATGAAAATATGGCTTTGTAAACCAGCACTTGTCCTTCTTGTTTAGATCCTTGTCAGCCTTGCTAAAGATGAGCCTGACACTACCTTAAAGACCCTGATGAAGCAAGAGGGTGCAAAAAAAATTAGAGATGCAATGAAAACTTACATCAGCACTCTCAAAACAGGTAGGTAACTGAGAGGGAGAAGTGTTACGGGAACCCATATGGGCTAATGCTAAAGAAGGGGTGGGGGTAATGAGAGGAGTGAATATTAGTTCCTCACCCCATCTCAACAGGATGGTGTCAGAGCAACAACAGTAACTGTTCTGTCTCTTATGAAAATGGTGTTTGGCAAGAAGCACTTCTGTTTCTAGACACTGTAGAACAGCCCAGAGAGATTTATTAATAATCAAAAAATAAACACCATTTTTGGACTGATGTTTTAAAACTGAGAATATCCTCCACTTGCTGGAGCTCAGATACTGAGAAAATAAATCTAGTAACATGTTTGCTGCCTCAGTGACACAGAGCATCAGTCTCTGCCTGTGGCACAACCAGGTTGTGCCACACACAGAGTTTTGCTCTTTTGCCACGTTAGTAAAGGCATTGTTACCTGGATTTGAGAGTAACTGACAACTGGAAATTGCTCTGCAGCTTTTGTTGGTGTCATTGAATGAGCTATTTCAGCATCTGGATTAAAATTATCTTTTTAGAAGATAAATCTGATTCCAGCAGTTGGACTTAAATCATTGTGCTTTGATGGAGTTTGGGTTTGCCCTCTAGTGCAGGCTGGGATTGCTACAACAGCTTTTATATCCATTTACCTGTATTACACTACGCATGCTAGATACTCATTTTGGTGAGTACTAGCCACCACTGGTTGCATTTTTTCCAGGATCAAATTTCTGTGCCCTTGGGTTTTTTCAGGCACTTTTGTGTTCAGGGTGGGATATGTAGGCACCCAGTGGAGAACAAGAATGTTATTCGGGAAGAACTGTATGATCTTGTGGGAATAAAGAAGAATAGGTGGGAACCAAGTATTGCGGAGTACAAGAATATATATATGTAATAGAATTCTGCTATATGATTAATTATGTAATTCTGCTATACATAATGGAATGTTGCCAGTTTGAACAGATGAAGAGGAAGGAGAAAGAGCAAACTGTTTTATAATGGGTAAAGGCAGAAGTGACAGAGCTGGAGAGAAAGTAAACATACCGAAGGAGGCTGAAGCTTCTGGTGGAGTTATGGAAGTGCTAATGCTGCTGGACAGGGCACTGGTGAGGCCTCCCTTGGGTTCTGTGTGTAGTCCTAGCATCTTTTGTCAAAAAAGATAAAGATGGAGTTAGAAATAACTTTACTACAATAAAAGGAGAAATGGTGAGCCAGTTGGAAAAGAAATGGAAAAGCTTGGCTTGGTTTTTCTAGACCAGCAAGGTAAAAGTATCTGAGATGTGTTTGCTATTTATATTTGAGAGTGAAAGAGAAGAAAAGCTATGCAAGTGTAAGGCTAGTGTTAATGTGATAGTAACGTGGAAGAGAGTGATTGGTATATCTAGGCTGGGAATAGGAGGTAAGTTCCTAATTGTTAATGCAGGCAGGTTCAGGTATGGCCTTCAATAGAGTAGTGGGGGCAAGAAGAATTAATTGCTTGTAAAAAGAGGTCTGTTTACTTTTTTAAAGCAAACTGTTTCAAGCTGTGAGTGCTGTCAAAGGCAGGGGAGAAACCAGGAAGCCCTTTTTGATTCTGTATTTCAAAGAACAGTTGAAAGGTTTGATCTTTTATTAGTTTCATGAGCGCATTCCTGTCTTTCCAGAATTCACCCAGGGCATGATTTTGCCCACAGTGAATGGTGAACATGTGGAAACGACCCCTCAGGTGGCTCCTAAAGCAGAAGACCGCAAGGTAAATGAAACTGTGCAAATGTGCTTTTGGATTTGTGAAGAAAGGTACAGAGTATTACATTCCAGTGCTTACAGGAGCAGCCTGTGCTGTTTATAGGATATATATATATTCAGGAATTGGCAGTCTGTGGTGTAGGCCTGACTGTTTCATTTGCAGTACATGATATTTCTTAATTTAAGCAGAGTGATAAATCTGCTTTTTACACTCAAACATGGTTGTACCTAATGACATCTTTACTAAAGGCCTTTGTTTTTTTTCTTTTGGATATGTGAACCACTTGTTAATTTTATTCCTTTTCTGGACTGAAAAAAGGAATGTGTTTGTTTTGCTGTTGTTTTGTTAGACGGCTGCTAGCAGCAGTACTGCCACATCGCAGTCCAAATCCATAGGAGTCAAGATCCCTACATGTAAGATCAGCTTGAAAGACACCTTCTTAACATCTCCTGAAGAGCTCTACCGGGTATTCATTACTCAGGAGGTAATGTCAGGCTTGTTCTCAGAATTATTCTTTGCACACAGGAGGCTGTTCCTAAGAAGCTTTTCAAGGCATTCTGTAGGACACTCGCAATCCATGAGAATGGAATAAGAAAGTTGATCTGCAGAATGCTTGCTTAAGGTTCACATGTGCATCTTTTCACACAGTTGGTTAGAGAGAATTAATGCCAGCCAGAAGCCAGTTCTGGCCTGCTGTCAGCACCTCTGTAGGTGTATCTGTTATTGCTTATGGTCGGATCTCTTGGTATTTGCAGTTGTGTGCTTTTTTGTTTTGTTTTGCTTTTTCCTCTTCAGGTTCGGTTGTATCAAAGTGCATTTTGTGAATAGCTCCTCTCTTGCAGACTATTATATAGTATAAGAAGAAAAAGCAGCATTTCTTACATTATTTAAACATGGTCTTAGAACAAAGGTTCTTCCTTTGTTTTTCTAGTAAGAGTAAAAAATATGACCTTTTCTGAGAACAAGGTTTCATTAAGAAATCAACAGAGTAAATCAAAAGTGTGGCTTGCAGAACACTGCACAGAATATGGAAGTTAAGGATTCTTTTCCCTTGGCAGACAGAATGCTGCTGTAGTGGCTCTAACCTCGCTTTTTTGGCCAGGGCAGGGCTTTTGTGTTTTCTTGATGAAGACCTTATGCTATTGACATACCTCATCTTCAAGAACTTTTGTAGCTGGGTGGGAAACGTTAGGCAACAAGTTTGCAAGCAGATGATGTCAAGTAATACAGGTTTCCTCCTGAATTCTTTTCAGATGGTCCAAGCTTTCACTCATGCACAAGCCACCTTGGAGGCTGATAAAGGAGGCAAGTTTCAGCTGCTGGATGGCAGTGTCACAGGAGAGTTTGTTGACCTAGTAAGTACTAACTAGGGCAGCTGTATCTTGCTCATGGGCAGCCTGGAGGTGCCAGTTCTGAATCAGTGCTTCAGTTAGCTCACTGTGAAGTTCTGCCTGGTGCCCAGCAGTTACCTATATTCACTGTGGCTATTGAAGTATTCCTGACAGTATGGATTAGAGTATGAATTAGTGTATGGAACTTCAGTCTGGTGAGAAAATCTGGCTTCTAGTCGTGCGTGCGCTCTGTCTTTTATTTTACTTGGGGATTAGAGGGATGTTAAAGATGGTAGTTGACCCTTTTCCTCTTTGCTCTTCCTGCTGCTAAAGCCGCCTGGGCAGGGACACTGTCTTGGTGTTTAGGGCTGTACTATGGCCTGCCATCCTAGAAGGAGTGGAAAGGACACTTAAATCTCTTTCCCTCTGTGTGTGTATTTCTCAATGGGCCTCTAAGGCTTCAGATAACACAGTTCTAGTTGCTTTTTATTAGATTGCAGGATTTGAAAAAAAAAAACATAAATGACTACTCAGTCTCTCTCTCACTTTTCAAGGTGCCTGAGAAGCAACTTGTTATGAAATGGAGATTTAAATCTTGGCCAGCTGGTAAGTAGTCCAGAAATGGACTGTGGTATTACAGCCATTGTGTGTGTTTTAAGAATCCCAGCCCCATGTGCCACACCACATTCTGGCTCATGATTAGGGAGTGCACGGTGTTCTGGGAGCTGGAGTGACCTTACCTTACCCAGGCTTCACATCACACATGATTAGGTCGAAATCATCAGCCACCACTTAGAGCAGCGGCCAGGGATTAGGAATGATGCAGTAGCAGCTTGCTCAGCTATGGCTGCAACTGCTTTGAACCCCATGAAGAGGGAGTCCTCTCCTCCCTGTTTGTGAGAAGGGCCTGCAGCTGTCCTAAATACATCCTGTGGGGAAGAATCCTGAGTAGTCTTTTAGGTGGTGGTGTGTGAGAGGAGGAGCAGAGCAGCTCCTTGTGGCAGCATATACTGCATACTGCTAACAGGTTTGCTTTGGTTCCTCTAGGGCACTTTGCAACAATTGCCTTGAACTTCACCGACAAAGGTGGTGAGACGGAGGTGTGCTTGGAAGGCAAGGGCATTCCTGCTAGTGAGGAGGAAAGAACAAAGCAAGGCTGGCAGCGCTACTACTTCGAGGGTATTAAACAGACATTTGGCTATGGTGCCCGCTTGTTTTAATACTGGTTGCTGGGAGGGCTTTGCCGGAAGACTCTGCCACATGGACTGATCCATTTCTCACCTGTCCCTTTCTAATCTTGGCTCTGCGGCCGAGTAAAGTGGGATGACAGGTGATGCAGGAGGCCATTGAGCAGCACCACTTTCAGTCCCTCATTGCTTTGTGCATGTCTTGTGCTGCAGGGGATTCTCTTACATGTACATACTTCTATTGCTAAATAAACCTAACTTAAAAAAACCCACTGTGGAACTTGTGTCCTCAGATCAGCTTGAGTTCAAAGAGTTGGTCAATAGGCAGAAGGAGGGATCTGTGTGGAAAAACATGGGTCAAGGGGGAGTGCTGATCCCAGTGAGATTTACTCCTCGCTTCTGGGGAGCAGAGAATAGGAGCTTGATGCAGTTTTTAGTTTGAGCAGCTGCTCGTTTTCTCTCTGCTTTTGATCTGCAGCTAATAAACGTTTCAAACCCTTCTTGTTTCTGAAGGGGTGTAAGATCCTGTTGAAGCTGTTCCCCTCCTGTGCACATTCCCTTCTTCAACACAATCCTTTCTTGCACTATCCTGCTCTACAGGAATGCCAATCATTTAGTCACCTGCTGTCCGAGACAACTGGCAAACCACTACCAGGGAAACTCACCTACAATACAGTTCTAGCAGGTCATGGTGCCCAGGGTCAGCTACCTCCCAAGAGCTTCAGGCTAAAGCAAGCTGTAGGCTCTTAATGGGGGTGGGATTTATTCCTGTTAATTAAACAAGGTGGAGTACTTTTGGCTGACCCCACTTCAGCTGTTGCTTCAACTGGTGAGGAAGAACATGTTTGTACTTTTCTGCTAATACAGTTAGTTCCCAGATGTGTCTTCTAAAGCAATAAATTTATTTTAAGGATGGGGGTGGAAATTGACTTCTGGTCAGAAGTGTCAATCTGCTTAACCTCAGGGGTGACTGAAATGCTCAGTTTTCCCTTTGAGGCAGGAACTTCATTTGAACACTTTTGTTTTCTGCAGAGTACCTCTAGTAAGCTAGAAAAGTAATGTTGCTTGGGTGAGTTTTACTGTTTTGAGATTGTCTTTTGTTTTCAATGTGAATGGTGTGTTGTAGCCATCCACTTGAATAGGGAGAGAGGGAAAAAATCTGTTAAAAAAAGAAATCGTTTGCATTGCCTATTAAATTATGGAGAGCATTTCTAGCCTTTTCTGCTCACAATTCCAAAGTGATTATTGATGGTAAAGTTTGTATGGACATTAAGAGTGGGTTATGAAATAAGTTTGTATCATGTGCTTATCCTGGTGCTGACCTGTGACCATGTCGTGGTTTAAACCCAGTCAGGCAACTTGTTCACTCACTCCCCCCACCTTGTCCTCCCCCTACTCCCAGAGGGACAGAGAGGCGAAAAGAATGCAACTCCCACAGGCTAAGAATAGTTTAGTAACTAAGGTATAACACAGATCACTACTGCTACCACCAATGATAATAATGATAAAGGAAATAACAAGGGAAGAGAATACAACATCTCACCACCAGCTGACTGATAACTTCCCCCCCTCCCTCCCCCCCCAGCCCGACCAAGCTCTGACCGTTACCTCCTCCAACCCCACAGTCCTAGCCCCTCCGGGTAGCTCCCAGTTACATCCTGGGCATGACGAGCTGTGGTATGGAATACCTCTTTGGTCAGTTTGGGTCAGGTGTCCTGTCTCTGCTTCCTCCTGGCTTTTCCCTCCTCCCTGGCAGAGCATGAGGCTCACAAAGTCCTTGGCCAGACCGAAACATCAGGCCGAAAGTCAAAACACAGCACTGCACCAGCTACCAAGAAGGAGAAAAATGGCTGCTACTGCTGAACCCAGGACAGACCACAAAGGAAGTTGTACGAAGACTGGGCATCTGTCGATAAGGTTAGGTTTCCCTATGTCCTGCAGGGCTGTCTTCCTCAGGGCATCATCTGGCTGGGAAGGGGGCCACAGGTATTTTGCCAAGATTCTTACACACAGATGAGCTATGGTACGATTTCTGTAGGCTGCGGGAGTGTGACACAATGCGAGTACACTGATAACACTGCAGCATGCATGTTTGGTTTTCCGTTTGGGAAATCCTGGACAGAAACATGGGAAACCTTAAACAGCAGGGCCAGCAAGTGTGTTCACAGCCAAGTGATTTGAAACGGAAAAAATGAGCTCATTCTAAGTTAACTTGGGACATACTCAGCAGCTGAATCACACTGTCCTGGCTGTAGTTTGGCAGCCACGCAGGCAGCTGGCTGTGCCATGGCAGCTGCGCCCACCTGAAGCCAGGCTCTCCTGGTACAGCTGAGCAAGGGGAGCAGAAGGCAAGGCCCTGCTAATCACTTGCTGCCGCTGGAAGGTTAGGAAGTGGGACAGGAAGGCAGCTGAAGTGGAATTTTAATTGCCTTCCTTTCATCACAAACAGGGTTTACTCCGGGCATCCTGCTGCTACTCTAATAGGACACTCTTTGGCCTTAGCCAGCAGCCCGCCTTCATGGGGCTCACAGACTTAGTGCTTTCAGGGCTCTTCGTCAGCAAAACTGACTGCCCTGAGTTATGCTGGCGCTGCCCCAGCTGGCTCCCTTCCCTGTGGCCTTGAGATCACCATCCCCACAGCAACAGATTAGCATGTGTAGCCATCCATGCCTTGGATGCTGTTCACTGTAGATTCTCTTGGATGAATCCACTGGTGAAGGAAACCTTGTGCTAAAGGCCAGGCTGTGAGTGAGCACTTAGCCTGAGGCACAGAGTGTGTCAGGATACACTAATTCTATGGGCCACAGAAGTGGTGATGCCTTACACCAGCCATTTACTTGGTGAAGGTGATCTGGTCCTTAAGTAGCTACATGCTAGCAAAGGTCCCTGTACTACATCTGCCTGCCCTCCGCAGAGAGACCTACTCCTTCATCTACAACTGGTATCTGGTACAAATCTTTGCTTTACTTGGATGTGTCAGGAGAGACTACAGTCCCTCAGCTATTGTGGGGAGGGAGGGCTATATCATGTGAAGGTGAAAAGCAAGGTCCAGTATACTCCTGCCGAGAAGCTCATCAAGATCCTGAACTTGACACAGGATAAGAGGGAAAGTCTTGTGAATTAAAGAGAACCAAGGTTAAAAATCAGAAAACAAAGATAGAAGGAAACTGATCTTTTTCAGTGATGAGAGGCCAGAGGTGGATGCTACACACATTAGGTGCACATGGCGATGATTAAGGAACAGCCATCAACCACCATAATATGGGGTCCCAACCAAAGGGACTGAACACATTTAGTGAATTCTGGAATTTCTTGCAGCTGCTGATATGGTACCACTAAAAGTTTACATGGATTCAGAAGAGGAGTGGAAAAATTTATGGAAGAATAAAACAACCAAGGGCTGTTAAACAGAAAAACCCTCATCTGGCTCTGGGAGCCTCTTGGTCACCAGCTGCTGGCAATAAGGAAAGTACTTCAGGGAAACACAAACATGAGTTTGTCCTCTTTACTCTTCCTTCCTAGTGACCTGCTATTGATCACTGCCAGTGACTGGATGCTGGTTTAGATAGAATTGTAAAGACTCGTCCATTTCTCATGTTTTAATTGTTTATCTGTGTGAAACTTCTATGGGACAATCAGGCCACAAATCAAAGAGATTGAAAGCCCCTAGCCTAAGTAACTATTAAAACTGCTTTGAAACATCATCCCAGCTGTACTTCAATGGCAAAATAGGAAGAACTTCAATATACTTTTTTAAAGCCAAAGTGAAAGGAGTTGGATGTCTCCAGCTTGGCAGGGCCTGACACAGTTTGGCATATAAGACTTACTTGGGAGAGTGGAGCAATCTTTCAGAATTTGATAAGGAATAATGCTGGGGAGAGGGAAGAAGGAAGAAGGAGAGAGACGAGGGCCAAGGGAATCAGGTCAGTCTGTAACATCAATTCATGAAACACTACTGAAAATGCAGCCAGTAGACTGTAAATACCCAGCAAATCAGGTAAAAAGTAACAATCAGCACACCTATATCACAACTACATCAAGCACAACTCAACCTAATGCCTTCCTTTGGCAGAATATTTGAGCTTTAGTAAGACTGTAGTCAATGCTTTATGTGATATTTTTAGTAGTAAATAAGGGAACGCCTAATAGCACTGCAACAAATCTAGTATGTGTCAGTGTAGAAGATAATATAATTGATAATGTAAAAGTCTAAACTAATTTATATCAGTCAATCACCACTGGTGCTGTAAAACCCTTAGAATACAAGTTTAGGATTGAAAATGATCTTGACCAAGTGGAAAAATGATCCAGGAGAAAAAAAATGAAGTATATTTGTCCATCTGTAAACGACATTTAAGCTGGGAGGGTTATGATGAATTTTCAAATGAAGAGGAATTTAAAACATCGTGGAAGGGAACAAAAGCTGCCTGGCCAGGCTGGGCTGTCCTGTGAAGAAATCTCTCCATATAGCATTTAAAAAAGCCTTATGTGAGACTCAGTGCCTTCAGTTTTGCGTTCCGTGCTTCAAGAAAGATATAAATTACATGGAATAAACCCAGTGGTGGGCAATGAGACAAACCAGAGGTCTACAAGTACAGCTTCAAAAGAAAGCCTGAAATAATTGCATTTGTTTAGTCTAGAGAAGAGAAGATCGTGGAAAAGGAGGAAAGTAGGGAACGCAATGATAAAATTCTGAAATCTGTGAGAGGTAGGAGCAAATAAGGCAATAATATGCTCTCTGTGGCCACTGCAGATAAGATGCAGTGGGCTTAAAATAAAGCAGGAAGGTTTTAGATTGGCTGCTAGGAAAATAATATATCTATCTCTGCAAAAACAGTAAAGCTGAGGGTTACTGTGGCATTTCCACCATTGGAGATCTTGAAGCCCAGGAGAGAGCAGGACTGCTGAGCAATGATTTGCCCCCATCCCCATGGTGAGGCTATGTATTTTCTCCAGAGCCAGTCTAAATCCATTTTCTGTGGTACATCCCCATGTCCAAAGCCTGTGATGCAACGAGAGAATAGCTGATATGCTTGCTAGGAGCTGGAACAAAGCAGGACTAGACCCCACCAGCTGGGCTCCTCTCAGGCATTTCCAAGGGGCAGCTGGACCCTGCATGGCAGGGAAGGAGGGCAAGACGTTCCTTTCCCAACTGCAAAGGTGGGTCCGTCCTCTGCAGAGGTGGAGGGAGTAAATCCCTATCCTGTCCCATGGCCACATCAGGCAGGACTACCCCGGTGTGCTTTCTTCATTCCTCTGCATGGCATCATAAGGACAGGCTCTAATGGGTGCTGGGGACCCCCTGGGGTGATTTAGGCAAATGCAAAGTCCGAAGACCAGGTCTTGCCACAGGTTCCTGTTCGCCCAGTGCTCACACTATGATCAGCAGGGCTGCTGCCAAAATCTGCAGCTACTGTGACTTACTCTTTTACTCTCCTACAGAGCAGTTGGCATCAGCACAGACAGTGCACAGGGCTAATGTGGCACACAGCGGGGTGTGCCCCTTCACAGACCAGGAACTGGGGTGCCTGAAAGGGGTTTTTTCCTTTCCAGAGCTCCAGTTTCCTTTCCAGAACTCAAGGTCCACAGACCCTTACAACCACATTTGTCTCTTTCCTAGGCCATGGCCAAGCTTGCAGTTCAGGTTAGCTCCAGAGACTTTGGCTGAACTCTCCTGGCATTATCATCTTCTGTGTTCTCCTCTCAAATCAGCTCCTTCTAGGCCCAGCTGGACTTCTTGTGTGCTTTCCAACAGGCAGATTCCTGGAGCAAAAGCTCTGAAAAAAAACCCAAACCAACAGCTATTGGTATCTCTGTTGCTGCAACCATGTTCTGACGAAATCATGTGCTGATCCCTGAGAGGTGAGCTCCGCTCACCTGGCCTGTCCTGCCGGCAGCTGACCATGCACCCATCCCTTCACAGTCCAAAGGTCCTTGCACAGCTTGCTCCTGACACATCTGGGGCTAAGAAGGGAGGTCAGCAGGGACATGCTGAATGCTGTGCCTAGCAAAATCCAGGCATGGCTCCTCCTGTTTACAAACCAACTCAGCTGCAAGTCGGACACTGGCAAACTGGTACAGCAGAGCCAGCTCCAGCCCAGGCTGGCAGACTAAGGTGACTCAACTGGTCAAGAAATCTTGTGTTTAAAGCAATGGGCAGAGGTACAGCTTGAGACTCTGCTGCAGACTCGCTCCATAATTTCAGGTGACAACTCCAGGTCTTGAGCATCTGCAGAATTAAGGCATCAGTTCTTCCTGCTTCTGTCCCCGGATGTGAGATTTCTATAGCCAAGGAGTTTCAGAGCAGAGTTCAGCGTCTGGCACAGCAAGGACCTTGTTGCAAAAGGCAAAGGCACGTTAGGAATGTTACATACACAGTAGTAACTGCTGACTGCCTTCCAGGGAAAGAGTGATTTTCTCTGTTTTCTTTTCCTGCAGAGCATAGTTCAGTTTGTACCCCTGGCTTTGACCCTATGAACAATGTTTTTGATATCACAGAAGACCAGTAGGAAGTTCAGAGCATCTTCACAGAGAGGAGCCATCTGCTCCCCAGGACAGGGGCCAGCAGTGGCGCCAGGCAGCTGTGGAGCAGAGCCCTGTGCTGGAGTAGCGGAAAACCCTTGACAGATGTGCAGCCAGCACAAAGCAAAAGGAGCAAGAGAGAATGAGGGAAAACAGCTGCAAGTAGCAAAAGCTTGGAAGTGGTCACCATTTATGCAGCAAATTAACGGCAACAACAAAAAGTTGTGATCCCTGAAGAGCTTTGCAAATCCTGTCTATCATCAGCTGTTGGCTATGGAGGTGGTTTGCCAGACCAGTTTTCCAGCTGGGATGATGCTGGGTTTTTCATCCACTCTCATACTCAACACCTGCTTAAAGCAGTGTGCTGGGGTTAGGTCAGCTGGCAGTCAGATCTGACCAGGCTGAGTACAGAATAAAACCTGAAGTGAGGGCTAAGGCACAGGCAATGCATTTGCTTCTCAGCACTGACCCTGATAATCTTCTTGTAGTAGGCTTGTCCTGGGTTCAGCAGTAGCAGTCATTTTTCTCCTTCTTGGCAGCTGGTGCAGTGCAGTGTTTTGACTTTCAGCTCGGGAACAGAGCTGATAACAAGGATGTTTTGGTTTGGCCAAGGACTTTGTGAGCCTCATGCTCTGCCAGGGAGGAGGGGGAGCCAGGAGGAAGCAGAGACAGGACACCTGACCCAAACTGACCAAAGAGGTATTCCATACCACAGCATGGATGTAACTGGGAGCTACCCGGAAGGGCTGGGAGTCTGCAGGGTTTGAGGAGGTATGGGTCGGTGCTTGATTGGGTTGTGGGGGGCCAGTTATCGGTTGGCTGGTGGTGAGGTGATGTATTCTCTTCCCTTGTTATTTCCTTTATCATTGTTATTATTGGTGGTAGCAGTAGTGATCTGTGTTATACCTTAGTTACTAAACTGTTCTTATCTCAACCTGTGGAAGTTGCATTCTTTTCGAGTCTCCTCTCTGTCCTTCCAGGAGTAGGGGAGGGCAAAGAAGGGAGGGAGTGAGTGAATGAGCCCTCTGCCTGGTTTTAACCCACGACAAGGCTTCATTCCCTGTGAGCAGAGCTTCACATATCCATGGCTGTGGTGGCGGGCTCTGGATAGTCTCTGTTAGCTGTTGATTCTTGCAGACAGACATCATCAAATGCAAAGGCTAAGGGAAGGAGGCAAAGCCAAGTGGGTCTTTGTAGTACATATGGTGCTGAGGATCCAACACACATAGCATTCAACATGGTGTCCTCCCTCTCAACCAAAACAAATAGCAACGTATGCTTCAGTCCCAAGTGAATGACATCAGCAACACATACATATATAAAGTGCTTTATTGCAGCATCAGAATAAAGAAATCTTCTCTATGAAATTTTGTAGGAATAAAAGGCATTTTATATATATTACATATTAAAAATACCCAAAACAAAACAAAACCCAACAAAATAAACTTAAGAAGTGGAAGCTTAGAGATTTATCACTTAAATAGCAGTGGGCTGGACGGAATCTTTGATGGGATACAAAAATAAATGCTTACTTAATGTCTGCTTTTCTCATGGTGGCCCACAAAGCCTCCTGGTGTATAAGGTGCTTGTGTGAGGAACAACACTGCTTCTTGTTTCTCATGCTCCAAGTCATGCCTGTATCATCCAAACCATAGAGGCGGCGAGGCAGAACAGCCACTTGGCTTTCAACCAGCTTTTTGGGTGGCTCAATGCAACAAATTTTTCTACTTGCCCTTGGATGGGAACTGCATTTATTACAGAAATGATATTTTCTTTCTGGGGGGGTTAGACTGGCTGACGTACTCAATAGAAAGAGGAGGTGGGTGCAAATCCTGGGTAACAGTCCTTATTATAAGAGCAATTCCTCAGAAAGCAGCCAGTCTAATAAACAAATTGGCAGAGCTGTTGAAAGTCTCCTTCAAAAAACAGCTGTTTGCAGTGGTCCTGCTTCTATGTGTGGGTCTAATACTGCACACTAGGCAAGTTTAACAGAATGTTTTTTTAAAGAAGTCTGCACTGATGGTAAATAAGCTCCTTTGAGACTCTGCTGATGCTAATGATTATGTATAATAAGGGAGAAGAAATATGAAGATGTTCTGCTGAATGACAGAAGATAACAAGCTTATCCTTCCATGGCCTTGGCCACTCAGTTTGTCTGCATTCCATACAAACACCTCTGTGTCTGTTGCTGAGCCTCCCCACACATGTGCCAGGCTCCCAGAACCAAGCCATCAGATCACTGCCACCCTCTCTTGACCAGGTCTTTACCAGAAACTAGTAAGCCAATGACCATTTGGGCTAGGGAACATGTAATGGTCATGAAAATTTACCATGGTCTGGGTCACCATCCATGTTTATTTGGTTGTGCTTTCCTTCTCGCCCTTTATATAATACCGGTTATCTCAGACTGCATGCCTATTGGGAAATGGATGGTGTCTGCCTGTTCTGATAACACCCATATCTGGAGTCTGGGGATACAAGTGTGGAATAATAGTTAGATAAGAATAATTCAGTGATAACTTCATTGATACTTTCACAAGCAATGAAGTCTTAGGTACTGATAACCAAGGACACAATATTCTATCCATAACCAAGGCAAAAGGATCAACATACATTCAACATATAAAAGATACTCCCACAAGGCTTCCCAGATTGCTATGGGACCTCCTGAAAGGACAGACCTAGCACAGGACAGTCAACCAAGGACCTCTGCATCCACACAGATGCTTTTTGTCCAACAGAGTCCTGCAGAAAACTATGGAGTAGCCAACAGCTTTGGGTGAAACCTGTAGTCTAGCAATGACTCAATTCTTCTTCACATGTGTTTGACTTGCTCCTTAGTTTTCTTCAATGCATAAAATTTGCTAAATGAAAGCTATGAAGTTTCTGCCAGGTTCAGTGACTGAATGTCCAGGGATAAAGATGCTCAGCCTAGCCTGTCTGTGGGAAACTTGGGAGCCCCCAGAATATGCTGGGAGAAACTGCCATGAACCTGTGAAAAGCTGAATAAAACCCAGGCAAGACCAAAGCATCAATAGAGAGCACCATGATCTGCAAACACCAGGTATTGACATTATTAGCACGAGTGGAGGCACACCGGCTCGCCTGGCCAGGCAGCAAGCCTGAGGAGTGCAGGCTGCACACACAACTTGCTTTCTCTGGGCTGCCTCTTGCTGGGGACCTGGGCAGGGCCTGAGGCCAGCAGCAGACCAGAGAAGGGCAATGCTGGGTGCACCCAGCAGTGCCTGATTTGTTGCTATCCCCATTGAGAACTTGTCTTAGTGCTTTTTGCTGCTCTCCAGTAGCAGCAGGAGTGGCAGCTGAGCTGCCTCCCGCCCCCAGCAGTGCTGTGGGTTGGAAACATGGCACATTCTGCTGGGCAGTGTCACATGTACTCTTGAGCACTGAAACCCACTGTGGGGCTGCCAGGATAGGCTGGTGGTGGGACTTGCATGGGTGCTGCTACCCAGCTCCCCTAAGCACTAAGGCAAAGGGGTTGAAATGCACACAGGTGGTGTTTCTCCATGCTGACCTCCTCTGAGGTCCACATGTGTCTGGCTTTGGCACGCAGTGTTCCCTTTTGCAACCCAAACCACAGTGGCAAAGCAACCTTGCCAAGGGAGCCCAGGTGGCCGGTGGCTGCCCCACACACCCTCTGGACCCATGAAACCCTGCTCCTTCCCAACCATGCATGCAAAACCCGAGGAGATGGGCACCTGCACTCTATGCATGGCTGGGACAGCCCTGTCCCTCCCTAGAGGACCCACCCCCAGTTTCAGAAGTAGATCAGCATGTGCCAGGGCAGGCTCACAGGGAAGAGCAGGCTGCTCCCCCTCAAATGCAGCATGAAGCCAGCAGGAACTGAGGCCATTTCACCCTGAAGACGCTCAGCTTTCAGTTTGCATTGAAAGACTGTGGAGAACAAAAGCAGACAGGAACAGCCCCCAATTCCCTTTACACCTCCCATTCCCTGCAGCTCCCTGTGCGCCAGACCAGGCATCCCAGGGTGCAGGACCACCCCATGTGACATGGCGACGATCACACCATTATAACCTCTGGCACCCTTGCAAATCCAAGGAGGGCCAAGGCACCCCTCTGGGGGAATGGGAAGACGCTGCATCCTCCCTGCACTGCCCAGCGACAGTGAGGAGCCCCCGGGCAGGGCCAGGGCTTCACCAGGCTGTGGTGGGGTGGGAGCCGGCAGCAGCCATGGCTGCTCTGACATGGCTGTGGCTAGTACTCCTTGGCCTCCTGCAGCTGAGAGAGGTACTCCTCCTCGGCGGGGTTGTCAGCACACTGCTGCCCATTGTTGGGGGGCCGTACGGCGTGGTAGCGGCTCCAGTCACCCTTGCAGAGAATCCAGGGCAGCATGTCCACCTTGTAGTGCAGCTCTGGGGAGAACTCGGTGCTGATGAGGTTTGGGACGCCGGCTCCCTTGCCACGAGTGATGAGGCGAGTGTGCTCATCGTAGCAGCAGTGCTGGGCAGCCAGGGTGGTGCTGTCGAGGGAGAGCATGGAGCGCAGGCAGAAGCGTGCTGTGGGCTTGTAGATGTCCAGGCGCTCCTTGGGGCCGCTGGCATCCCGCCATCGGAAGCTCTTGCCCTGCTGCTCATCCCGCAGGTTGACGGCACTGTAGACAGCCTCCAGAGGGTAGGAGCAGGGGCAGCTGGGCAGGTCTGTCAGCACCTTGCTCAGGTACTTGGTGAGGAAGTCGCTCTTGCAGTTCAGCCACTTCTCACAGCTGTCCACCTCTGGGGGAGGACACCAAAGCGTGAGGGCATGCACAGCCCGCACCACACTTTACCCAGCTGCCATTTGCCCATGGCCTTGCCAGCACCTCCAGGCAGGAGCAGTCAGGCTCCCGGGACAAGCTGGAGCCAGGCTTGATCACTGAGGCACTAAGAGGGTGGAAGAGGTTTCATGCTGGGGCAGACCCATCTGCCACAGGGCTGGGCTGGCAATACCCACCATGGGAGAGGGCATGTGGCAGGCTGGCCTCAGCCAGTGCACTGTAAAGCAGGACCATGTTGTACCAGGGCTGTGAGAGAAACTGGGTTTGCCTGTATGACTGCTGAAGCCTTCTGTGGCAGAGATTGGGGTGACTTAGGTCTGGACGCCAAATGTGCCAGCCCTTGGCAGAGCCCTCCCCACCAGCCAGTCCCCATGAGGTCTGGCACTGAAACCCACAGAGCAAGGCAGAGGCAGAAGCTGACCTGAGTTGAGGAGCTCTGTGGTGTTGCCGCTTTTGAAAGGCGTCTCCTTTGTGGGGAAGACCATTTCTCCATCTGCTCCTTGAGAAACGAAAAACAAACCAAAGTGCCAGGGTGAACACCAGGAGTGGTGGGTTTTTTTTTCCTCCATAAGGGCACCAAACACCATCCATCTTCCACTCCCGCTCCCACCAATGCTTTGGCGCTCTGCCTGGAAGGGTGGACCGGCAGCAAGACTTGCAGGACAGACCCACCCAAGGTTATGCAAAACCCAGTGGACTTAGCCAGCTCCATCAGGAGCTCATTCGCTCAGGAGAGCATTTTAAGCTTTCAGTGTGAGAGAGGTGCAAGGAGTTGCACACCAAGCTGGAACCCAGCTCTACCACCCTTGGGCATCATGTAAAAGCCTCATTAGAGCTTCATTACGGAAACAAACCCCTGCGGTCATTAGCCCAGATCACATTAAACATAACTATCTCTTGCAGCATGAGCAGTGCCCAGCCAGCAGCAGCAGGAGAGCAGCCCACACTGGGATCGGTCAGTGCCCAAGCACTGGTATTGCCAAGGGCTCACCAGGGCAGTGAGGCAGGTCACAGGTCCTTGACTCCGTTGCTGTGCAGGCATAGCCACAGGACCGGGTCCTCTTCTGGTTGCCACTGCCACAGGTGATGCTGCAAGGGGACCACAGGCTCCACTCCTCCTCGTCTTCATAGTCTGTGTACAACAGGGGAGAGGCAGAGAGCAGTAGACCCCAGCACAGCTTCAGCAGGAAGGGAGCCAGCAGCCACCCGGGGCCTCCCTCAGCTCTGCCCTGTCCCTGGTATGTCCTTTGCAGAGATGCAGGCCTAGCGCTGCCCAGGGCACATGGAGGTGCCTGGCCATGTGGTGCCAAGGGCCAACCCTGTCCTTGCTGTCAGCTGCAGGGAAGCAGCTCCCAAGCAAAGGTTCTTGCTCTTACAGCTTTGCTCCTAGTCATACTGACCCAAACAGGCAGCACTGCCCATCCCCATCCCCACCAAACCTGCCTGATGCACTGGCCATGATGCTGAAGCATCAATGTGTTAGCAAAGTTTGACTGGTTTTGTCCTTGTGGCCAGGAAGTTGCAGGAGGGAGCTGCTGTGGTGCCCTGGCCTGTCTGCCCAGCAGCACCTGCCATCTAGCCCTCTGCAGCTCCTCTCCTGAGGATGCCCAGGCCTGTGGTAAAGGCTTCTGGCACCGGTAACACACCAGGGACAGAGATAATGGCAGCAGTACTTGCCATTAAACCTTTACATGGTATTTCTCATCTGAACATGCCTTTGCTAGAAGCCAGGCTCCAGTCTGATTACATGCAAGGACAATTCCCACTGGGATGCTGGCATGTCTCACTGCCAGCAGCCTCAGCTGGGTGCTGGCCTTACTCCTTGGCATGCTTGCTTAATTTTTAGTAGGAGCTGAGCACCAGTGTGCTGTGATCTGCAGTGCAGTCCTGCTTCCTCTGCAGGGAGGCAGGGCAGTGCCCATGTGCAGGGCAGCTGCAGGCACCCAAGAGGACTCACCGTAATTATATTTGTCCTTAAAGATCCAGTTCTTCTGCCTGGGCCACTGCTGGTCCCAGTCACCTCCCACTCCACTGAGCATTGATTCCTCCTCATACTCTGCTGTGTAATCTTCCTCTTCCTCCTCCTCTTCCTCCTCCCTGTTCCCTACATCCAGGTTGTCATCCTCTTCCTCCTCCTCTTCCTCCTCCTCATCTTCTTCTTCTTCCTCCTCTTCCCCTTCAGTGGGGTCAGTGTATTCCCAGAAAAGAGGCCAGAAGAGGTCCTTGTGAGACAACCACTCAGGGGATGTCAGGGACCAGTCATTACTTGTTTCCTTCAACAAGTCCATCTCCATCTCAGCCTGAGGATCATCCACCACTTCAATGGTCACCTGGAGGCCAGATATGAGGCAGGGCAGTGAGCCAGGGCACAGCACTTGGATGGACCAACCAGCCCATGTAATGGTTCCCAGCCCGAGAGGCCAGAGATGCTTTGGGGTACAGTACCACATAATGAGCACAAGAGGAAGGGACTGAAGCAGGGGCAGAGCAGGAGGGGTAGGGGTGGCTGGTGGTCACCCACAGAGACCAACACCACCATCAGAAATTGATAAGTCACCCTTGTAGGAGCATTTGCCCCCAGAGAGGGGCTGTAGGAACAGGGAAGATGCCATGACCGAATTTCTGTGGCAAAGCACCCTGTCTCGGTCAGCTACTCGCATCTGGTAGTTACCAAGAAGACTGATGGCAGTGGCCGCACGAATCCCACCCAGGAGATGTTTCCTCCTCTTAGGGAACCAAATGAGGCTGGGGAGGACAGGCAGTGCTGGCCCGTATCCCCTCACTGCCCGTGCAGACCTGCTCCCTACCTGGATGTTGGGATTCTGGGCACTCAGGTCCACATTGGCTAGCCCCGGCAAGCTCTGCAGGTCCAGCATGAAAGGCAGGTTCTCGTCCTGGCCAGTGCTGCTGGGCTGCGGCACCACCGGGCTCCTGGCAGGCTGCTGAGCCACCCCTCGGCGCCTATGCCGCCGCAGGCCAGCCTGCCCGCTTCGCCTCAGGCCCCGCGCCTTGCCCGATGGTGGCAGCTCCTCGTCCCCTGCCGAACGGGGGCCAGATGAGGCAGAGACCTGGAGAGGGAAGAGGTGGTGAGAACATCTGAGGGTGGCTGTGCAGGGAGCCAACTGCTGCCCAACAAGGAAAGCCTGGTCTCTTGCACTAAACAGCTCCTTCACCCTATCTCATTGCAGCATCAGGGCAGCAATGAACATGTTATTTAATACCCAGTGGCCTGCACTGTGCCAGGGCTCGGCCCCATTGCACCTGAACAACCTACAGATCTACTCAGGCTTCTCATCCGTGTGACCACCCTCTCTACCCACCTCTGCTGTCCCATTGCCCATCTCGCCTGCCTTTCCACTCCCCGCTCTCCCTTTTTTGCCAGTTATTGGGCCCTGGAGATGGGTAACAGCAAAGGCTGCCTCTGGTCACAGAGTTACCAGAGCTCATGATTAATAATTTTATATGTTTATATAAAAAGTTTATAACAAAGGCTTTATGACAAGGGAGGAAACACACATAAATAAATTGCTCTGTGGTGACAGTATTAGGGCAGACAACTTCACGCAACACAGGTTTAATTGAGATTTCAGATACTGCCCGAAGAGCGGAAAGATAGCTATGGATGGTAGACACAACCCGGCCAAACAGGACGAAACAACGTACTTGCCAGTGGTGCCTATAGCTCTGACACTGCAGTGGCACACGGTGCTTCACAGCCAGTCCTACCCCGGGAGGAGCAGGCATGGAGCCCGGCCAGGGCAGCGGCTCCAGCCGGCCGGCGGGCAGGGAAGCGGGCAGCACACCCTGCCAAGCGGCGGTACCGCACCGAGCTCCCACGTTCCTCGTTTCCGCGCTCGGCGCGCTGGCATGAGAAAGCGCGAGTCAAAGGGCCAGCAGGCTCCAGTGCGCCCGAGAAACCGGAGATGGGAACAACTGGCAACCCCCCGGCTGCACGGGCCATCCCCGGGCAGGCCTGCGGGGCCCCGCAGCCCGGGGCTGGGAGCGGAGGTGCCCGAACCCCCCGCAAGTCGCCTATTTCTGGCTGCCCGGCTGAAACCCCCTTTTGTTCCCGAGCTCTCGCCCTTCGCGCCAGCCCAGCCGAGAGCCGCGGGATTAACGAAGACAGCGGCAGAGAGCGGCGTGCCCCCTCCCCACGGGGGACGCGGAGAAGCATTTCTACCTGCAATTAGAGCCAGATGGCTTGGGGAAGGACTCCCCTCCCTTTCATCCTGATCACTGGAGCACTTCAAAGGCAGCTGGAGCCTGGCCAGACTCTCATGAGCGCACACAGCCTGTCCCAAGCCCTGTGCCCACACATCAAAGCCCGCAGTCCCCCCGTTCCCGGGGGAGGGAAGAGAGCAGCAGGGACGCTGCTGGTCCCTTGGCTGCTGCTCAGAGCAGGCTGGGCGCGGGGAAGGGGCAGTGACATACTTCACCAGATGGGCCAGGAGGAGAGAGTGCTGTGGGGAGGAGGGAGCCTGCCCAGCGAGAGCCCTTGGGCTCTCCCCTCTCCCTAGCAGGGGAGCTCACCCCTCTACCGTGGTACTGCAGGCAGCAAACGTGGGCACAGACAGACCCTCTGCCTGCACCTTCCCATCCCAGCTTTCTCTGCCCCCATCTAAAACACGGCAGTTTTGCGAAGGACTCACAGAATGATGCTCTTCTCCAGCCTGTCTCGTGGTGTTTCAGCCCCTTGCCAGGTCTCCTCTTGTGCCCAGGGACTCCCTGGGAGGGAAAAGGAGGAGCCCAGGAAGAGCAGAAGCAGCAAGGGGGGCAAGCAAGCAAACCTCGCTGTGTCCCAGTTCTGGCTGTACAACACCACCCACCAGTGCTGGGTTTGCTGCCAGCTGCGTGTGCCCAGCACAAGCCGAGCACAAGTGGCTGCCAACAGCCCTGTGAGGCTGGCACTCCTGCCTGATTTGTAATGAGCTTATCGGGGCTGAGTAAGCTCATTTCACAGACAACCCCAATTTAATACACATGGAAAGCAAGGTCTCCTCTAGCAATAGGATCCGAGCTCAGACAAGGACATCAGAGCAAGCCAGCCAGGAAGAGACTCCGAGTCTCCAAACTTGCACTCAGTGCCTAATTCAGATTTTACGCCCAAACAAGCTCAAGAAATTCAGAGTACAGTTCCCACAGGGAAAATGTAAAACTGCCCCAGGGAAACTGGCTGCAGAACTGCCACTGGGTGAACCGAGCTCCCAGAACAGACTGCTGGGAGTGTCTGACCTGGATGGCCCAAAGTCCTTCAGCGACTGTCACTGAACCATAGCACCCAACCCTTCTCTCCTGTTAACGTGTGCAGCGCTCAGAGGCATTGCTGGGCTAAAATTTGTCCCTGCATCAGAAGATGTCCCTCGAAAGCACAGTCCTGCTCAGTGCCTGACCCAAGTGATTATCAAGTCATGGATTTTAGAGCTGTCCAGGGAGGCCCAGTGTTCCCTCTGGGTCAGAGCATCCATGGTACTGTGACCCTGATAGATAGATGTGCCTTCTCTGTGTAACCAAGGGGCTCCTGCCAGCCACACAGGCAGCTGCCCTCAAGGGTCATGCTCTTGTCACCCTCTCCTCCACCCTGCTTAGGGAACAGCTGGATAAAGCCATTTAGCCTGGAGCTAAGCCACTGCAGCGCATCAGCTAAGAGAAGAGTGAAAACTCTACTCCCCTACTCTTCATGGAGTGCAGGAGAAAGGCTGCAAACCATTGCAGAGATGGTCGAAGCAGCTCCCTTCTGCTTCTGACACTGGTGAAGGACACTTGCCACCACACCATAGAAGCTGACTGCACAGTGATGAGAAGTCATAATATCTCACAGCTGAGCTCCAACCTTCTCCTGCAACCAGCCAGCACCAAGCAAAGGACAAAGTTGAAGGGGGAATTGCCGCAGCTCCTCCTGCGTACACTTGGGATATCCTGCCTGGCTGGGAATAAGGGTTTCCAGGGCAGAAATCCAAGAGAAACTCTGGGGCAGCACTCAGGAAAAAGCATGTACTTTCTGTTTGTTAAAAGCATGTTTAGACTGAAGGCCATATGCAGGATCACAACTGCCTCCCTACCAGCACAGGAGCTCTTCCCACATAATCCAGGCTTTCCCCACTGTAGTGGAGACTGTGCAGGGGGTCAGTGTAGGACCTTGGGGCACAAACTCAGCAAAGATATTAGAAAGGGGAAGGAGCTTGTCAGTAATTCACCCCAGTGTTGTGCCTACCTTGTAGACAAGATGGGTGACAAGGTGTGTGGAGAAGGTGTGTGGAAAGGACACATATAATTTCTCTAGAGACTAAAGGCTGATTTCTAGTCCATATGCCTCCATTAAAATTGCTTGCAAATATGAAGATGGCAAAGAGAGCAGCTGCAAAACCGTTTCAAGGGATGGAAAGACTTTTCCAGTGACAGACTTGTATAATTGAATTTGTCATGTTAAAAAGAAAAAGCAGTGACTTGATTTCCTAGTTCTTTAAGGCAGTAATCCATCTGGCACCAGAGACCCTCTAATCCAGAACAGAAGCACATAATAGGAACCAACACATCCGAGTCAAAGCCAGACAAATTCAGCTGAGGAATAAGGATTGTGTTTTTAACACTGTAGGTGATTAACCACAGGAACAAGCTAACAAGGAAAGTGGCAATATCTCTAGTGGAGACGGTCAAACCCATGTCATCGGGGTCAACACATATGTACTGCATCTGTGCTAGGGAAGAAATCCAATGATCTAATGATTTCTTCTGGCCTTTAAATCTGCAATTTTGCTACAAACTTCTCTAACACTCTGAACTAAACCTGGGTTCAGAAAACAAATGACCAACGGCCATGTGCTGCAGCTCCTACGTAAAAAATATTGGAGACATGACATCTCAGATCCTACAGCAGTTTAAAACCTGAAAACATCGACATAATAGTCCCTGCGCTGTATGCCCTTCGGCAACCAGAGATACCACTATGCCGCCACCGCAACCACAAGTACTTGTCCCTGCCGCATGTTCCTCTGTAGGCACAAGTTGCCACTGAACCCACTGACAGTGCTCTCTGTAACTACATACATTGCAGAGCAGAGCTGCTCTTCACCATGGGGTTAAACCCAAGCCAAGTACGCTTGAGATAACTCCCCGGGAGCGAAGCATTGCTGGAGCCTGTGCATCAGCACAAGGGAGTCCCTGCACAGGGCAAGCTCCAAGGACGCAGCTTCCACCCACACCTATCCTGAGCCAATTAGTGAGCACATAAACTTGTTCAGCTTGAACAAAAGAAACCTGTGCGCAGGGGAGTCAGATCAGAGGCAACAGTCAAGCTCTGCTTTGGGCTTGCGGTGAGAAAAATGATGTATTTGCTAAGGGCTGGTATCACATTGGTCTACAATTATAAGGAATGGGGGTTTTGTTGCTTAATCATTACTACTTGTGTTAGGTTTCCTTTGAATAGTCCTACCACACTGTACTGAAATGAGAACCCACTAGAAGAGCTATTGATCTTTTCCTGAATAGAGCTGAGTCTACACAAGTGTATTCCTACTCCTCCCCCCAAGCTCTCTCCAACATTATTTTAACATCTGTCCTGCAGTTTGTTGCAAACTCACCCACTTATGAAATTAGCCAAGAACAGAAGAGAAACCAGAACATTTTTTCTTTTATCTACCATAAAACTTTTCCTTCCATATTCACCTAAACAACCTGTGAAGATTTGGAGAAAGCTTTCCAACAAAATCTATCTTCGACTGAAATTGGGCAGGAGCAGCTCCAGGGCAGGATTTTATTATAAAGCCATGGAAGCAAAAGGATGCTGGTCAGTTGCTTCAGGAGGAAGGCCAGCCTGTGTGTGGGGAGCTCTGGAGCATAGTTTGCAGAAGGGCTCAGGACAGTTTTTGCTGGCGGGAAGGGAGAAAGTAGAGGTTTTTCCCAGCGCTAACAGGTGACACTGTTGTCTCTTTAAAACAAGGGAAGGTTGAAGTGTAATCAACAGGAACAAATGCTGCGTGCCACTCTGCCTCCCTCCCATAGTGCTGGGCAAGCTCTCTCCTTGAAGACCCCACCACAAACACAACTCAAAGGGCTTTTTAAGCCCAGCCAGCTGAGACTACTGTAGCCTCTGGAGGGCTGTAGTTTGATCCTCCCAGCTCATAACCCATCTACTGGCACAGTGTTTCAGCCAGATGGAAAACTCACTGGGTGCACACCAGGCAAGAGACCTCTGCATCAACTCATCATGCGCTTAATGGATCACCCAGAACTGTGCCAAGGCACAGCATGCTCCTACAGAGAGCTGCCGTGAGCTGGGTGGGTGCCCAAGAGACAATGGGAAAGGTGCAGACGCCTCCCAGTCCCTGTTCCTGTCTTCAAGACCTCCTGAGCCACAATCCCAACAATCAGACACAACACCTTTATACTTATAGGCAGGTGGTTTAGCAGGAGCCATCACACAGGGCTCTGACAAGTGAGCTATGGAAGATCTGCCAGAGGTAATTTAAGGCAGTGGATACCTCCAGCTGCCTCCCTCTTCTTCTGCCCTCAGTTACATTCCTGCCTGAAAGGAGCTATGGCACAAGAGCAGGACCATGATCTTCCAACTGCTCTGCTCACTGGTCTACCTGTGCTGGCTCTGACTGGGATAATCTTCACAGCTACTGTAGGACTGTGTTTTGGATTTGTGCTGAAAACAGTGCTGATAACACAGGGATGTTTTACTTATTGCTGAGCAGTGCTTACACAGTGTTTCTGACTCTCACACCACCCCACCAGTGAGCAGGCTAGGGGTGCACAAGGAGCTGGGAGGGGACACAGCAGGTACAGCTGACCCCAGCTGAACAGAGGGATATCCCATACCATGTGGCATCATGCTCAGCTTATAAAGCTGTGGGAAGGAGGAGGAAGCGATGGATGTTCAGAGTGGTGGTATTTGTCTTCGCAAGTAATCATTAGGCATGGTGGAGTCCTACCTTCCTGGAGATGGCTGAACACCCGCCTGCTCATGGGAAGCAGTGAATGAATTCCTTGTGCTTTGCTTGCATGCATGGCTTTTGCTTTACCTATTGAACTGTCTTGATCTCAACTCATGAATTTTCTTGCTTTTTACCTTCCAATTGTATCTCCCATCCCACCTCAGGGAGGGAGTGAGTAGCTATGTGGGGCTTGAACCTGCTGCTGGCTGGGGTTAAACCATGACACTGCCTCAGGATCAGCTCACACCTCAGTGCTGGTTTTGCTTTGTTCTTTTTTCTTCAGATAAAGACTGAAGCATCTCCCTTTAGGTTTTAGGCAGCTCTGCAAATGCTGGTGGAACAGACAAGGCACTTGGTTATCACGCTTGTGTGGGCAGATGCTGTTTATGGCAGACCAGAAGCAGCTGGCAGCAAACTGTGGCTGTGCAGGTAGTTATTACACCCTCAGGATTATAATTTTCACGCAGTTATCAAAACACTTTAGGTCATGTGGAATCACTCTCTTTTATAACCAGCTTCATCCCAACTGTCTTGAGTAGAGAGCTGCAGGAAGTAGCATCAAAGGCTTTCTCATCTCTCATTTGTTTTCATGTCTCACAACTGTGATAACTGTAATCTCAAAACCCTTCTCAAATTGGGTGACTCAGTTGCCCCCAAGGCAGAGCCAGCCCTGGAGCAGAAGACACCACAGCCAGGAGAAGCAGCAGCACACAGCACCATGAGGAGCAAGGGCATGGCCTAGTTGACTTTGTGCAAGACCAAGAACAGAGCAGTTGGCCAGGCTGCTGCGAGTGCTCCTCACCGTACATCGCGGTTGGCATAGCCTGGCCCCTCTCACCACAGCCAGTTCTCCTGCAGGTGTGCTGATGAGTAACTTGCCTGTGGCACCCTCAAACGACTCCCCAGGTCACTTGCAATGCAAGGAGCACAAGTAGAAGCCTCTCACCATGCCTGGCTGTTGCACCCCTCAGTGTCACACACAGGTGCTTCTCTACAGTAAATATCTTCTCCCTCTCTGACACTGAGAAAAATGCTGTAAACCCCCATTTTGCAGACAAAGAAAACAGCCTGCCCCAGGTCTTTCAGGCAGCCTGTGGCAAGGCCAGGAATAGGTTCATGTCTGCCATGTCGTATTTGGAGCAGGCTCTCGGGAAAGCCCTCCACATCTCAGTTTCTCCTCCCCACCTGCCCCAGGAGGGGCTGCCCTGCCTCCCACATTGATGAGCTGCATAGACCTTGCAATGGAGAAACTGGGGCTTCTGGTTCACACCTCTGACATGTCCCTGTGCAGCAGCCAGGGCTGTGCTCACCAGAGACCCTGCACAAGCACATAGGTCCAAGAGCCAACCCTTGATGGGTGGTGCCTGCTGTGAGGAACCCAGCAGGAGGCGAGGCACCCCTACCTGAGGAGGAAGGTACCCAAGACCTCTGCTGCAACCAGGCCAGCTGGGTGCTGCTCAGATAGAGCACAGCACAGGTATGGGAGTAGGGCCCCACAGGGACTGCACAGAGCGGTCCCCCAGGCAAGTGAACAGACACACATCCATACCCTCTGGTGCTCTCTGGCAAAAGCTCCTGTTAAGGCACATGTTTTCTCTTAACACAGTTGAACTGTAATACACATAAGCTCTTAATGCATCAGGCCGAGTTGCTATTAATTTGTTTCAGCTCTGAATCCCATGTGCTTCAGTAACCATTAACTTGCTCCAGCTAATGATCCATGTTTGTCAGCCTGCACACCGTAACCCTCTGACTGCTCCAGCTGCTGCTTCCTTCCCTACTGTAGCCCAGGCAAAAACGCAGAAGGAAGGAACACAAGATACAGCAAAGCAAGTGCAGAAACTGAAGAGGCCAGACCAACGCCAGCCTCCCCCTGACTCCTAGCCTGCTAGAAGACACAGGGGGACACAGGGCAGGTCCTGGACACCCCACAGATACTATCCCCTTGACTGGTGAGTGCGTTGGGGCTCAGCTGCCAGGAAAGAGGCAGGGCTGGCTTGCTCATACACAGGCTCAGGCTGTCAGAGCTTGGATGGAGGACAGCTCACCTGAAGGGCACCAAACCCATGCCATGCACCAGCCTCCCACTGTACCCTAAATGACAGAGGCTTCCTTGGGTGTGGACACATTTGCAGCCCTGCCTCACACTCAAGTCCTATGTGCTAGATAAGGCCCTGGAAGACTGGGCTAACCAGCAGCTCCTAATTCAAGGTAAAGCCAAGCCTTGCCACCTCTTCCCTGAATGCATGGGTGCTTCCTGGCCATCTGCAGACAGGTCCCCACCTTGAGCCTGTCCAGCAGCACTGGGGACCAGCAGAAGGCAGCAATTTATTGCATTTTTTCCCTTTGAAGCTGTATCCTTCCCCTGGAGACTAACTAAGCTGCAGTCCAGGAGGTGTCAGTGCCCTTCACACCAAGAGCCACCTGGGACTCAGAGGCAGGTCTCACACCTCGTAAGTACCGAGATGAAGTATATTTCATGTCAGCTTCTCAAAGAAGTTACTACACAGAGGGAATGTGCAGAAACTGAGCTGCTTGGAAGCAATACCATGCAGATAGACTTTTACAAGTGACCACATAAAAGCATCCAACAACCCAATGAATGTTCCCTGCAAAAATGGTGTACCAGAGAAAAAAATAGTTCTCACACTTTGGCAAGCTCCTGTCTCAAATGGAAACGTTTTCACACCAAAACATGGCTGCAGTCTCTTCCCTGCTTCTTGGCTTTGAGCTCTGGTGTTTTATACAAAAAACTGAGCTTTGGCAGCATTGGCTTTGGAGGAGCTGGATGGCACAGGCCACCTTGCTGTTGTGACTGTATCTCGGAGTATCAGGCTTCCCTGTGGAAAGTGTCCAGGCATCCCGTTTTGGGGATTATTCTGAGTTTTGTACTGGTACTATATAAACCAGAAAATCCCTGGTTTGTACTCCTTACTCCTAAGATGCTGACAAGAAGAAAGCAGGAATTAATTCCCAGTACACTCCCTGCATCACCTCGCTGGGCTTGGAGGGACAGCGACTGAAGGCAGGATAAGTCCTCACCTACCTGTCTTTAAGAAGAAGGTCTGCAAGAGCTGGACACTTTCGGGAACCCAGAGAGAGGGCTGAGCAATGCCCTGTAGGGCGATTTATGCCTAATCTCTACCCCTTACATGTGCCTTTTACAGGAACCCCTTTGATTGTAACAATGGGAGCGAAGCAGACCTATTTGTGCAGTGAAAAGGGAAGAAGCCCCCTTGTCGGGCAGCTTCCCTACACCCGGCTCCCTTTTGTTTCTGCTCCTGCCTGAGCTCCAGGGCAGGAGGGTTTTCAACTGTGTTGACTAAGATAATTTGGCACTTCTCAAAAGGAAATTTGCTACAAAGGGTGAAGTACCTCCCTGCGCACAAAGAGCCCCTTTCAGAGCGGAAGGATGCTTCAGTGCACGTTTTGTACCCACAAATCCGACCTCCGCCAAGGACAAAGCCAGGGACAAGAACGCTTAATTGCTGAAGAAATGAAAAGGTAAAAAGCACATCCGCAGGCAAAATGACTCTGCTACTGACACAGCCGCGGGTCCTGGCAGGGCAGGTCCGGGTGCCCCACGCAGGGCTGGCATGCACGGGTGGCAACACACGCTGGAGACACACAGCACGGCGAGATGGCCCTGGGGAAAGCACACGGGAGGCTCCGAACACCCGTGTTCTCCCCCGCAGTAGCCCCAGTGGTCTCCCCAGGCAGCATGTGTAGGCTATGTTAGGGGTCCCAAATAACAGGGCTCCCCCAGTTTATAATCTCCTGACAAATTCCACTCAGGCCCTGTTGATATTTCCATTTAATGCTTTTTACCTAGTACAGCCACTCCACGTCACCTTGAAGCTCCTTTACTTTGCACTTACTGATATCTCCAGTCAGGCATCTTGTCACTGCTATACATTCAATTTCTAAGCACTCCTCTGCTCTCAGGCTCCCTATACACAGGACAGGTGGATTTAAATCAAGACTGCTACCAATGGCTTTTAATCAGCAAGGAAGACATCTTGGTGGAGACCTTCAGGTTTGAGCACAGTTTCCCATTGCTACTCTGGCTGCCTGAGGTAATCAGTAAATAATACACACTGTTGTTGCTCGTTTCCTTCTTTCTCAGGGTGCAGGAGCCTCTCATACGAGGTGCTGTACAAACCCACTGATTTGCAGCCAACTACAGCCCTTTGGTATTCTTTTGTTGCTTTCTATTATCACTTATCACAGACACCAGATTTGCTTTGCTTGAAGACTCAGACCAGGGGAACTCCAACAGCAAGCTCCAGCCTGGAGTCTCACCCTGTCCCTGTCCCAGCCCTGCAGTAACAACCCAGGGTGCCTCAGGTTGCTTGCTGCTCTTGCTCTTGGAGCAGTTCCCTCCTGCCACCGAGCCCACAGTCACTGGGCTAGGCAGCTTGGACCCCCTATAGCATGCTGCCGCCTTCCTCTGCCGTGCTCCATCACCACTGGGATGCTGGCTACCAACACCCCCATCACTGCTACTGCCAGTACTATTGTTTCTATGCATAGGTATTGAAGTGCTTGTATTGGTTGACACAGATCTAATAACTTCTACTGTTTACATGTCTAGTGTGTTAGAATGTTGGCTATTTTCTATTTACTAAAAGAGTACTGGAGCAGACTGGTATCAGTTGGAAAGAGCCCAAATATTTATTAACGATGCTCAAAGCCAATATTTTGAAGTCCAGCAAGTTTATCAAAACATATTTTGCATTTAAACCTCCTGACTTCGAAAATAAACAGACCGTTAAGCAATTTGATGAGCTGTCTCTCATCTCCACAAGAGACACAAGCTTTTCCAAGTATTCAGTTACCCAAATCTGAAGAGCCACTGGCATGGGTCAGTGCTTGGACTTGCACATTACTGTGCACATCAGAGTGTGATGCATGTGACCCGCAAAAGTGCTTCTAAAACCCCTGTTGTGCACCTGCCTCCTACTTCGGAGCCTACCTGCCTTCCATAACAGCAGGAAAAAGCCTCCAAATGAGCAGCTATCTTCTGTTGTTAGATTTAAGTCACAGTTTGGAAAGAAAGTGTTTCAACTTCTAGTCAATTGGGCTGAAGAAATAGAAAACATTCTCGCTACATCTGTTGCTTATGCTGGGTTCGGTGTACCTCAGGCAAAGCTTTTCTACTCAGTATCAAGGCTGAGAAAACGTAAATGCAAATGCTGGCTCCTTTGGTAATTAATGACTGGAAGCAGTGGATCCTGACTGTGGCACAGGACTTTGGGGCATACTGATAAGGCTATCGCCCAAAGGTAAAGCATGTGTTCTCTCCATCCTTCCTGCAATTAGAAGACTTCCAAACACCAAAATTTACTGAAAACCTGAATGGGTTTAATTTTTCTAGATTATTTTAGTATAGAAACACAACTCTGAGGCTCAGCACAAATTATAAAAGTTCCCATTCACTTCTAAACCAAGGGAAAATGTTTACTTGGCATAAAGATGCTAAAATAAAATAAGGCCAAGTTTTGTAACTGTTTAATGGTTTTGATTGTCTATCTGCTCTGTCTGTCATTTCTATTTTTCTCCTCCTGGCCCCCTTCATTCTACCCACATCTGTAGGACATTACCCATAGTGTAACCAATACTCCAGCTGTGGCTGCCCTGCTGCCACAGAGACAGGACGTATCAGCGCTGCAACAGGAACCATCTGTGCCTATGACCCAAAATCACTCTGGATTTTTTTCTAACCACCATACTGCTGCACTTCTGCTCCCTGCTCTAGTTCAAACACCAGGCATGTCTGCTCCAGATTCTTCCCCACAGGCACCAGAAACAGAGGATTTCCTCCCAACACAGTCAGAAGACACATGCCAAAACCTATCGCTTTCTCCCTGCTGTGCAGAGTGTGAAGCTGGTACCTGGAGGGATACAAGGTGTGCCCAGGAGCACCAACAAAAGAATTGAAAGAATGTAACTCTCACAGGCTGAGATAAGAGCAGTCCAGTAACTAAGGTATAACACAAATCATTGCTGCTACCACCAATAATAATAATGATAAGGGAAATAACAAGGGAAGAGAATACAATACCACCCGTCGATACCCAGCCCAACTGAGCAGTGAACTAGCCCTTCCAGGTAACCCTCAGTTACATCCTGGGCATGATGTGCTGTGGTATGGAATACTTCTTTGGCTAGCTTGGGTCAGGCGTCCTGTCTCTGCTTCGTCCCATCTTCCCCTCCTCCCTGGCAGAGCATGAGGCTCAGAAAAGTCCTTGGTCAGAGTAAACATTATTGAACAGTAACTAAAAACAT
Source organism: Pezoporus wallicus (assembly GCF_028554395.1). Taxonomy (NCBI): domain Eukaryota; kingdom Metazoa; phylum Chordata; class Aves; order Psittaciformes; family Psittacidae; genus Pezoporus; species Pezoporus wallicus. The sequence continues at coordinate 3,216,438 of NW_026642292.1, read as the reverse complement.
CAGTGTTATCACCTCTGTTCCCAGGATGAAAGTCAAAACACAGCACTGCACCAGCTACAAAGGAGGAGAAAAATGACTGCTACTGCTGAACCCAGGACAGTAACCACCCCTTATTCCATACCATTCATGTCATGCTCACATCCCACATTTTTCAATATGCCATTCCCCTGAGGAATCTATTCTTCATCTTCTTCCTCACCTCCACCCTCAAACCTCTGCCTATAAACTTGTATGTTTGTATTTCTGCAAGAAGAAAAAGTCCTGGGGACAGAGGCTGTGCTGTGAGTGCCGTATGTGATCTTTGGCTGGTCACACAACGCTCCCCATTCACAGCCACTCACAAACTGGGACTGACAGAAGCTTGCCCTGCTTCCCGAGGTATTTCAGACATCAGATAAAAAGGAGCCTGAGACTGTGCTGCAGGGTCCCGTGGTGGGGACCTGCACAGCTTCCTAATATGCACTTTGTCCTTGTCCTATGCCCCCTGCTACAGGGCTGCAATATTTTCCTGGATTTCCACCTTAAATCCCTACTCCCTCTGCAGCTGGAGGCTGAGCGCACTCTGCCTGGCATTTGCCTGGTGAGTGAACCGGCAGCTATGTCTGTGCTTTAAGTCTTACAAGCAAAATACAGCACCAGCATGATTCCCCTGAGATGAGCACCATGGTTTGGCAATAACTAGCAGTAAGGTATATTGTCATCGCTCAGCACCTCCTCTGCCAGTGTAAGGAACACTGCAGATCAAACCTGCTGCTCCCCGCACTGCTGTGTATCACCAGCAAGGGCTGGGCTTCTCTTATCCCATCTTGCTCTACCTCGTAGAGCTTTTCTCATAGCCACTTTTCCCACTTAGCCCTTTCACCCACTTCTATCAGTAGAATTCTTCAAAACCGTATTTTTCAAACACAGCTCTGCTACCTGAGCCACTTTTTCTCCAGAGAACAGTGTCAAGATGTAAATAACTTGCTTTAACTGTTCAGCTGTCTGTCTTTCTTATTCAAACCCTTCTTCCTGCCCTCCTGGTAGTTTGCTTCTTCACAGTCCCTTTCCTGTCATCCCCATCAGCTCCAACCAGTTGGTTCCCAGTCCCTCACTTCCCGCTGAAGTTTCCCCTTCCACGATGCCATTGCTGGCCGGATCCAGCTCTCAGAGGGGCGAGAGGTGCAGCCCCAAGACCTCCTCCCCAGCCTGGGGGGTGTCCCGAGGCCGCCTGCCCGGGATGCTGGACGGCGCGCAGGCTGCGGGGATGAGAACAGAGCACGACCACTCTGGAATCTGCCGCTAGGTCGTCCCAGCGGGAAGGGGAGACGGCGGCTGAAATCCGTCACGTCTTCTTTTTGTAGTAGCAGAATTTTGGAGTTCCTGGCAAACCACCAACGCCACTGATGCTGCCGCAGGTCGGGTTGCGGTTGGACCCCTCTCTGCGGGGATGTTGCCCCCTGGAGGCAACGGATCCTCCCGAGCGCTGGGTCTCGGCGCTCGCCCCCCCCCCCCCCCCCCCCCCCCCCCCTCAAAGCACCTAAACCAGCCCCTTTCCTGCAGCCTCAGTGCAGAACTGGGGCTACCCGACAATCCCGGGGGCCGGGAAAGGGCTCTGCTCCTCAGCGAGCGGAGTGCCAGCCCAGCAGAGGGGAGTCACGGAGCCCTGCTTCCCCCCGGGGCTCCGGGCGGCCTTGGCCGCGGGACACGTGTTAGATGCTCCCTTCGGAGATGCACAACCGTCCCCGAAAGAGCCCAGATGACCCCGCTGGGGGGGGGGAGGGGGGGTTCGCTTCCCCCCTCAGCCGTCTGGGCACGGGTAGGGCTGCGGAGGGCTCGGCCCTGAACCCCCCCGGCTCTCCATCCTTCCCCAAAGGCTGCCTTACCTCCGCCAGCTTGGAGCTTCTCTCCTTGGGGCTGTTGCTGCGCTGCTTCCTCACGGGCAGCCCTCTCACCGCAGCCAGGAAAGTTGTCAGGAAGACGAAGCCGAGAATGAGCACGACTTTTCGTCTAATCAGCGGCATCTCTCCCTCCCTCTCGCCCCTCCTCGCCCGCCCAGGGCAGGCGGCCCGGCAGCACGCCCTCCCGCAAGGCTGCAAGCCCCGTCCTTCCTTGCTCGGGAAAGCAAAAGAAGAAGGGGAAACTCAGAAACACATTAATGTATATGAACTACCGCCGCCGGGAAGCGCAGCTCCGGCGGGTGCGGACGGGGCAGGGTCCCCCGGGCAGGGCCGCTCGGCTCCCTGTGATCTCACTTGCAGATTGCCGAGCACGTTTCAGTGTCGCTGCTTCCCCGGGCTCGCCCGCCGGTGCCACTGATGCTGAAGGATAACTCTGAAAAGCTTCACAAGTGTGTGCGGAGAGGGAGGGGGGAGAAGAGGGCTTCGCCTCCCCATCCCCCTTCCTAATCCCTTCGGCAATCTGATTTCTTTTCCTCCTCCTCCCCCCGCCAAGTCACTCCCCGGGGCTGCCGCGGCTCTTCAGGCACCGCCGGGCGGGCGGGCCGCGGCCGCTCGCCGGGGAGAGGCTCCTTCTCGCAAGGAGCGCGGTCAAGCCCCTCCCGGGCGAGCGGCGAGGCAGCCGGCCCTGACGCTCCCCTGCCTCGCTCTCTCCGGGCGCTGCCCCCTTCGGGCGCCGCCGGCCGCTCCTCCCCTCCCGGCAGCCGCATGGCCCCGGCGGCCCCTTACCCATCGCCCCTGCCCGGCGGTACCCTGCGGGGCGCTGCCCCTCCGGCGGGGCCGGCCCGGCCCGGCCCGCGGCTCTTTGTTCCGCTGCCGGGCGGCGGCTCGCCTCGGCGGCGCCAGCCTTGCACAAGCCCCGCGGCACCGGGCGCTGCCCTCCGGGGGAGCCCCGCCGCAGCACCGGGGCAGCGCCCTCCCGGCGAGGCGAGGCGGCCTCGGGCTCCGGGCCGGCCGCGAGAGGAGGTGGGGGGGGGATGGAGGCGCCCTGGACGGAGGGGCGGGAGCCGGGCGAGGGTCTCAGCCGCAGCAGACGCTCAAAGCCTCCAGCCGCTCCCCTGGGAGGAAAGCTTTGGGGCACGGAGTCGGATCCCGCTCGCCAAGGCCAGACCCTGCACTCTCCTCTACCGAGTGGGGCCGCGGGCTCAGCGCAGGGACTGGGGCAAAAGCGGGGCTCCGTGCTCCCCGGTGAACGCTCCGGCTGTTCCCGCGCTGCGAGAGGAAGTTTCCATCACTCGAAATAAGCCCTGGTTCTTTGATCTGCTCTCTCCTGCGCCGCCAGCATCTTTCCTAGTCCCCAGAGCCCGCTAGCAATACGGTGCTGCTGGGTACCTGGGATCTGGAAAGCTTCTTTTCCAGGATCTCCACAGGCATCCATCAGCCTGTGAGCAAAATTATCATGAAGGTATTATTAGGGAAAGATACTGAAAGGAGGTTTTGCAGCCCACTGAGGAGAAGTGCCGGTGCTGGCACGGCCCCCAGAAAGGGACACCTAGCACAGAAACCCTAAATCCAGCATTCTACAGCAGCCTGAGCACAACCCTGCAACGCACCTGGGCCGATTTGTGCACCCGCAGTCAAAAACAGGACCCACACCTCCTCTTTGATTACCGACATCTGGTTTACACAAACTTAGGGCTGAGATGAATGAAAGGAAATGTTTAAATCCAAGCACAGAGTGCAGGACAGATGTGAGGTCAAGAATACCATGTGGGATGTATCAAGAAGCCTTTAAAACATCCCTTTAGCAGCATGACAGCTGATAGCAGCCCCACACTAGCAGCACCCAAGGGTGGCAGGCTGACTTCTTAGCGGAGCCAGCATTACATGGCCAGCATGGACTGCAGGTGGGCAAGACCTCAGGACCAGCAGAACCTCTGTAGAGCTGTCTCTCCACAGCAGAATCAGCTTCTCCAGACTGTGCATCATACAGGGCTGTCACTGTGTGACAGACCCAAGACTGGTAAGAAACTGCTGAGCATCCCACCACATGTGCAAGGCTTCCTGGTGCTGGAGTGAGGACACTGATTAGTCTGAGCTCTCAAACAGGCGACAATTTTACCCAGCAATTCCAGCATCAAACTCTGAAATTCGTGTGTTGGGTGCCTTTTTTTGAGGGGATGTGTTGTACAGGGATGGGGCAGGAAAGGGGTTGCTCTCCCCTTCAGGGGAAAAGCCTTATTAGCATTTAAAAAAAAAAAAAAAAAAATCACAATGCAGCTTTACTTTTTTCAAGTCTTTATTATGCAGAACATAGAATAGATTTGAATGGATTTTTTTTCCCTAGCAGTTTTTTCTCCATTTTTTATTTTTTTTTAACATGCATTGTTACCTTTTTAAAGCCAATGTACCATCCATTTATCTTTTCCCTGCCCACAGAGCATCCAACTTCATGTAATCCCAAGTGTAAAAAAAATTAGACATCTGGCATAAAATATTTTTTGGGGAGCCCATTTAAAAATTTTATCTAAAATGTCTTATCTACAAAAGAAATCCGATATATATGTACATTATAGCAATACAGAGGCATAAGAATACAGTGCAATTTAAGACAAAGTGCTGTGACTTGTTATTTCTGCCCAGGGGCTTGTGGAAATGTGGGCCACCATTGGCTTTGGGGCTGCTAGCCTAAAGCCTCAGGCTCCAACGTTCCTGTCATCTCTCAAACTGGTCTGAAAGTCATAGTATCGGAAGACTGGAGATGCAGTTAGCGTAATACACCGTTAGGGGGTAGCAGAAATACTGCCTGAACAGGATGAGATTTGGCAAAAGAGGAAAGCTTTACAGCAGTCAGATAGATGGTGTGCACGTTTCACTTCACCAGGGGTATTTTTTGGAACAGCACCAACCCGTGGCATATTCAAGTCGAGAGACCTGTTCACGACTGTTGAAGAAATTAATCTGCTAGCTGCCACTGCTTCTGAAGTTCCTGACCCTCTCCATAATCCTCCCACTTTGAGCAGCGCAGGAACAAGCTACCAATGCTTGCTAACACAGAACAGCAGTACAGAGAGCTGCACTGCTTTTGGCCTTCACATACAGACACCTCTTCTGCTCCTTAAAACAGCTGCCAGGATCAAACACAAATTGAGTTGAACCTCTCCCTCCAAGAAAACAGCAGTACATATTGCTTAACTAAAAGCACAGAGTATTCTTCCATGGGTTAAAATCCACTGCATTCATCAAGGTCAGTTTTAATCTAAATTCTTCACAACAAGAGTCACAGTTTTAGGCCTTCAATGCATACCACAGTCGTCATCTCTTTCTCCCAACCCCTTTTGGAGATGCAAACTCAACAGCTCCAATGTCTGCACCAGACACTTTTTAGTGAAAAATAAAGCACAATACTTCACACAAAGCACTTCATGGTTGTGCTCTAGCTTCACACCCAAATCCTTAAACAGATGAACAACTGCAAAGCTGGGGATGCTACAGGACTACAAGTCATCACTATGGCATCTGGGGAGTTGTGTGTGGGTTTTTTTCCTTTCTTTCTAACTGGTGCTTTTCCAAAACAGTGGTCCAGCACCAGAGCCTGCTGAGGGGTCATACTAGGAATTATTCCCACACAGCTCAGCGCTTCACTTGTGCTGGAACAGAACAGACCACAGGTATCTCAGATCTCTGTGCAGAAGGTGCCACCCACATAGAACCCAGCATGCTTGACACTTTCACAGGCAGAGGATAAACTGTAAAAATAATATACATGAACTGTACATATAAACTGTATAAATTTTGACTGAGCATTGTATATTGGGATAAACCTCCGCAAGTTTCCTTCTCTGTGATGCAGCAAAGGAGCTCATGCATAGCACTCCAGATCTAATGCTGTGAGGTGTTGTCCCAGGTGAAATGGAGAGCTCATGCTCATGGTTTTCCTCCAACCTCTCCTATGATCTGCCTGAATGGATAACATGGCTTCTGGACAAGCTAACAGCTGTAAGCCAAATACTTTTCAAAAGTAAAGAAATTAAAATTTGCATAGAAGGAGAAACAGTATTTACTTGGTGTGGAAAAGCTTTAGAGAAGCGTCCCTTTGGGCACTGAAAGTTGCATTCCTGTCTTAGGGACGTTTGGTCAAGTACATATGAAAGATCCCTGTACAGCTGAGAATAAGCAATGACTGACTGCCCCTTTTCTCCATCTCTGCTGTACTGGTCCTTTATCCACACAGCACTGGGCTGTGTCACTGATTTCACGGGCATACTTCCCTTTACTGCTTCTGTGAAGGCAGGTTCCTACTCTGACAGTGGGCACCACTTCTGCACTCTTAGAGAAAACAGCAAGATCATGATGCATGACACAATTCCTTCACTGAATGACTTCATTACATTAAGATGTTCGGTCAGTTCACTCCTGAGTCTTTGCCTAAAGCAGAAGTATGATATACCAGTAACTACAGAACTAGAACAGCTCTTTAAGGATGCTACTTAGAAGGGGAAAAAAATATAGTAACTAAAAAAGAGTTGAATTATACCATATACACATATTGTACAAAACTTTGTGTCTTGTGTAATAATAAAAGCCATGAAAATCTTAACACAAGATTTGGTTTATTCTCTGCCAAAAACTAAAACCAAAATCATGAATCAGGCTCCTTAAGACAAAGGTCTACTTGGGAAGGCCAGTTTCTAACAAGAAGCAGATCTCTCACTCTCTACTGATGCTCAGTAATAGGAGCTTCTCAGTTTTCTTAAGAGGAAAAGAACGTGGCCATCAGCCTTGAAAACTATAATGGTTCTAAACTCTTCGCTCAGCAGAAGCAAAGTCTTGCCTGCTAAGTTCTTCAGAGAGGTATGGGAAGGTAACTATTGTATAAGTTTAGCCAATATACTGTATAGGGCAAAATCCTTTGTTCAAAAGCAGCCTTCATTTTCTTTTGAATTTTGCATCCCTTAAGAAATACCAGGAGTCACTTTCAATTAGAATGTCTCAGAACAGTTGGCAGGGACTGAAGTCTATTTCTTAAGCAGCTTTTCTTCCTTTGTGATCTCTCAAGATTGGTTCTTTCACTCACTTCTACTGCCAGGACAAAAAGGAAACAGATTTCTGGTCAGTGCATAAATATCAAAGCAGCAATCCATCCTACACATACTGTGACAGCATTCATGCTGTAGGTTTGCCTAGTACAAACCAGAAGTGGTCTGTTCCTTCTCTTGTGGGAGCAGAGTTTTTTAGTAGTTGTGAAAAGATTTTCCTGGCTTTCACACTCAGTGAATTACTGGCTTAAAAGTGCAAAATCTTGGACTTCTTTTTCAGAAGCAGTTCCAACAGGTACCAGACTTTGGCAAAACAGGTTCCTGTGAATAAAAGGCCTCCTGAGGGGTGGGGTTGCTTCCCAAAAAAGATACGGCACAGTTGAAATGTAACCAAGCAGTTTGCAAATGCTAATGACTGCCTGAATGATTACTGAAATGTCTTTGCAATGCAGAATTCAGTGTCATATGCAGACAGCATGATAGAAAGATACTGAAAGGCAGAAGTTTAGCATGAACACAGTTTCCTCAACAAGTGCAACTGGAATCCCAATGAGGATTGGTAGCTTTAAAACACTGACAATTTCAGAAGTGTTATGCAGGAGTTATCTAAATTACTGAGATTTATGCAGCTGTTTTTCTCCCTTCTAAAGACCAGCTGCACTACAACTGAATCCTGAAGAAAAGATTAAGACTCAAGACTTGCAGAACTTGTAACTCAGTACATCACAGTTTTCAAATTGACTTGACTACGCAGACACAAGCACGCTGTACGTCCAAGAATGCTCAAGCTAGCTCCCTACTGACCCATGCCTATGCATTCAAGTTTGTCTGTTTTCTCCAGTCTGAAACCCTTCCATGATCAAGTCAACAGGATTAGGGCTGGAGTTAGGGCTTCCCGCACTAACCTCCTCTTGTTCCCTACTATAATTCAGAAAAAGAAGCAACAATTCTTTGAGGTAAAGCTTCTTGAAGTCAGAAAGCAGCAGGTCATCTGCTGGAATGTTAAGAGCTAGTGCTAGGCAGAACACAGGCAAGAAAGTAAGTCTGTGTAATTTAGTTTACTCACTCTGTGGCGGAACAAATGAGACTACTCCATAGCTATCAAAATTGCACATACAGGTTACAGACTTCTTGAACTATGCACATGCTATGCTCCAGGTGGTGAGTAAATCAATATTAGTGAACTATGACAAAAACAGTTATCTGAACCCATTTTCAAACAGTCAATTTTAATTTTTCTCAAATTGGATTTCTAAAATGCAATGGTAAAAAGAAAAAAAAAAATCAGAATTTTGAAGTTCCATTACATTAAAATGGAACAAGATCTATAAACACATTAAGATAGACATTCTACAAATAGAAGCCAATTCTGCTTGAAATCACCAGATGTATCTGCAGAACTGCTTGGTTCTAGTGACCAAACCTGTTAGTTGCAGAGTGAACACAGAAGAACTTAAAGCATCTTGCTAATGAAGAGCTGGCCCAGCTCAGTTGACACATTAAAGTTTTACTATCTCTGCAGAAACTCCGCATGTCCAAAGTATAAAATACATAAACAAACTATACCACAACTGATTGCTGTTATAAAATTTTTGGTGCCTTTCAATGATCCATTCTGCTCACCAAAAGAATAAAAGATGCAGTGACTAAGCAGCAGACCACCTCTAAGGTGTGCTAGAGTAAAGGTGTCTATTTTAAACTCACAGTAAGACATTGTGGAACTTGCAAATAAAAGATTCCAAACAGCAACCAGCTCAGCAAAGATTAATTTGATCTTGCAGTTAACAGAAACGCAAAAGATGTCAAACTACATGCAGTTGTGAGGACATTCTCTCTTCAGGGAAGGCCTACACAGACAAAAAGCTGCCAAAACTTGTGGCCTAGCCAAAATGTAATGCATTATAAGTTCCAAGATGTCTAAATTCTTTGCATAAAAGCCTTCAGCAACAAGATCAATGAAGAACACCTCGTATATGACAAGAAATGGTGAATTAGAAAAAGGGCAGCAATTAGTCTTTCACAGATCTGCATGAAGTGGCTCTCCTAATAATCATCCATTTTATAGGCCTGCATCTGAGGGGTGCTGGTCTTAAGAAGCACAAGTCTTGCCATGTTTTACTTAATTCCAAGAGCACCCTTCTAGAACTTAGCAGTGACTTGTTCATGATTGTATGATAATTCCAAAGCAAGAAAAATTAATCTGAAGATGAGAAAGCAACATACATTAGAACTACCTTTTTTTTTTTTTTTTTAAACATTAGTATGTTGGAAGACAAAACACAGCCCATTTAAAAACAAAAATCCCCTTTCCATCACTTACCCCATATCAAGAGGACAATTAGTGTCAAAACCAGGAGACAATCTGGCATCCATACTGGGAAGGAAAAGAAGCTAGAGTCCCAGAAGTCCTTCTGTCTGTGGCTTACAAAACTAAATAATGTTTGGGAACAATGGTCCTGTCAGTGACATGTCAACAATACATTTATTTTAAAAAGGCTAAATTTATGTTTTAAACACAAGTAACTGCAAAAGAAAAAGCAACTTTGGTTGATTATCCATCTTGTTAAATATGTCAAAGTTAGCAATTCAGAGTTTCTTTAGGAAGACTCCAAGAACAGACAGGTCAGCTTACTCCTTACTGGGAAGGTCAGGCACCTAGCAGTGACACTGGAAATGCTGCCATGCCAGCATCACACATGCTCAGAACATCTCAGCCAGCATTTGCAAGGCTAATGGGGCATACAAAGTCTGAGCTGATGAGCCACAGTCAGCTCAGGTTGCTGTGAATTCATTGAGACAAATAAAATAAAAAAAGCAACACGAAAAATTGAGGCCGAGCACCTCTAGGGCCAGACCCTGAAGACACAGGAATCAAAGCCTTTTTTCTCCTCTCCCTATTTACAAAATGCCATTTAGAGCTCACGTGGCCACTTCAGTATTGTGAGGAAATGTCTTTTATGCTAAGCAGTCCTAAATGTGTTGTACATGGATGCTGTGTCCTGCGTGCCATGGAGTGTCCCACAGGGTGTGTCCCTCCCACCAAGGCACATGGAGGGAGTTCAGTCTTCTGTTTCTTCATATGTTGTCTCGTCAAACGGTCGGTCCAAGAGAGGTACCAAACGGTGACGGGAATATTTCAGTTGCAAAAGGTCCCCAACTTCATCAATTTCTTTTAAAGCCTGAGAAAAAGACCACAGTAGATCAGCAGAGGAGACAGATGCAAGTTATCAGCATATCTTCCTTTTTGCATGCCTGCAGATTACTGGACAGCCATTTTACGTAAGCAAGACTTCACTATGCTAGAAGTCTGTAGCTTCAGAGGTGCCTAGGACTTGGTTTTGATTTTAGCATTCAGAAGTCTCAAGACCAAGCGAATAGCACTGATAACTTAACTGAGAGTGACTCTGCACCTACCAAACTACTCCACTTCCAAGGCAGGATCATAATATCCAGCAATACTAACTCAAATTTGCAGTCATCTCCCCCCAACCATGACTATTCATAGACAGAAAAAAAACAAGAACAACCTCCCTTCCTGGAAGTAACACAGCTGAAGCAGAAAAAAATATGTATGTGTAGGTTCGACTCCTCTTCATGTATAATTCAGTATGAAAACGTGTGTTAGTAGTATACATCTCTGACTGACTGTATTTTTTAAACAGCAAGATAGCAAAAGGCAAACTTCAATACTGCACTAACAAGTTCTACTGTTTCATTTGTTATATCTACATTTGATTAATTTGTATTGTCCACGTACAAATAGAGACACACTGCAAACAACACTGCATGGGACGTTTTTGCCAGGCAATTCAAGGAATGAAAAAAGTTATTCTGGATAGGATCACAAGTATGTTCTCCTTACAAACTAAGTCCCAATGACTGAGGTTGCCACAAAGGCAACACTCAGTCAACTGATGGCTCAGGACACTGTTAGTGAGCTAACAAAACCTTTCACCATTTTGACCTGAATGCAAATGTTATGAAGTTTACCAGAGATCAAACATCTGCTAGCATAAGAGATGAGGAAAGTCCCGGCTCAGTTAATCATTCTTTTTTTATGTTGCAATCTCTTTGATAAGACACTCATTTGCAATAGGGTTTATTAAAAGCCAAGCCCTAAATTTCAATTCATTTCTCTACGGAGCACTCCTGGAGCAAGGTACAAAACAAATTAGTTGCCGCAGACAACTCTACAACAGTATGTGATACCAATTATGTAGGCAAGTGACAAAGAAATTAGCTCAGAAGATGACTTCCAAGTCCAATGTGATTTCTGAACTCAAAACCTGGCATTCTGCACTCCCTTGAATTATAAATTTATTCAGATAGTTACATTCAGCATTTCTTCAGAACGCCACTAACTTCAACATTAATGACCCCATTTTAACATGTTCCGGGTCTAACGCCTGTCTCCCGAGAATAGTTGGCAGACGAGTGTTAATATTCCTACATACTTTTTCTTCCTGGATGGATAGTTCAAGTTTTTGTTTCTTTAAACAATGGCCCCTCATGCTTGTTGTATCTGGCAGCAAAATCCTCTCCACTCCAAAATCTGGGTGAACGACAAACCCAGAAGTTGGACCTCGGTAAAAACCAAAACAAAAGCGTGGGCACAGTTTGCCAGAGCTTTAAGTAAAGATCCCATATGGAAACAATTTAAGGTTGAATTTCTGTTGAAAGAGTCTGTTAACTGTTACTCTTGAATGCAGATTTAGGATTTTATTAATTTAAACCAAAAAGGACCATGTGACCAGCAAAGACTACAAAGGAAATGGCATTGGTGAACTCTGACTTCACAAGAGTGTAATATATTTTTCATCACTGAAAAGAAAGCACCAGCCCACAGGGATGCAGGTTATGAGGGACTTCACTCTGATCCTGAGCCAAATATTTTCAGGCAAGGAAGTTTTATTTACATAAACCTGTTAAAATTGTAACAGAGAACTGTTCCTCATCATGTGGGTTTACTTAATATGAACAAGGAAGCATTACAAATATCAGCATTTACAAGACAAGCTTCTCTTCCTTGGGCTCCAAACCCAGATAAATTTTGCTTAGAAAAAAAATTAAATGCTGTAAGAGTCCTAGTTAACATCCATGCATGCACAGATGGTCTACCAAGTTCTCCTCTGTGTCACTGACTTGAAGAAGCTCTCTACCAGCTCTCTCAAAGTCTATTCATTTCAGTTCCTTTTCTTCCTGGATATTATTGCCACAGTTCAGCAGAGGGATCAGATCCAAGGGCATTCTTAATGATTAACTGCCTGATATCAATTCCCTTTCACTGCATCACAAGAAAACACAACACAAAAATCACTGCTGCAAAGATTTGCTCCTTATTAACTCCTCTTGCCAATGTTCTGGGTTCAGAGCATGCAGCTGTTTTGAACATTGAAGTGGATTACACCAACTTTGAATAAAGCCTCCACATGCTGAGCTAAATCAGGATTTTTTCATTCGCTTCAAAATTCACATCTCATTTTGTCCTGGATTACTTTTCTTAGGCAGACAAGCCCTAATGTATTAAAAAACCATTTCCTCCATTTAGAGCATTTAGCACCTAGAGAGATACTCTAGAAATAAGTTTTCATTAAAAGCATAAAACCTGAAATATTTTCTGGAAAGCAGAAAGACTGGTAAGAGAATTGACAGGAAAAAAGCTTTTTTAAAGCAGAATAATAAAAGTTACAGGTTGTTTTTGGAAAAGAGCAAGAATAGTACTTACATAGACCCTGCAGAAGCAGCTGGTTATGGTAAAGACTCCAGCTAATAACTCTGAGAGCAGACCAAGAATCTAACCAACAGCAAGACTGCATGAATGCTCAGGTAGTGCCAGCACACCGAATGCGCACAGTTTCAATTGTAGCTCAGTTCGCAGCATTATGATTTCAGAGGCTTCAGGTTTCTTTCTTTTCCTACCTCCTCCCCATTCATCCCCTCCACATCCATCTGGCCAGAAGTTACTGCTCCCTCATTTGAGTCAATGCAACCAGTTCTATTACCATGTTCTGCGCCAAGCCTGTGACACTGTTCATTTTGTACTGAGAGAAAGGAAGAGAAGAAGGGAACCTTCTCTAGAGATACTGCTTCAGAATTTTCATTTGGAACAGAAGCACTGAACTGGGATAATGACAGGAAGAGTAGCAGGGAAGGAACTTGGGTCTTAGAAGGCAGAAAGAACTCAGAAGCAAACGCAGCACTGCAGATATATGGCGGATTACTTAACTGATACATACTGACACTAAATATATATTACCAAACTGCACTCACCATTGCCTATTATTCCTAACAAAACTGAAATTTAAAAAAAGCTATTTTCAGCCCTTGATTTGAACATTTTGTGGCAGTGAAATATGAAAAGTTTAATTTTTTTTTTTTTACATTAGTAAACATCTGTTTGTATGCCCCATTTGCTGTTCATGTACTGAAGTGTTACCATCTTATCATATCTGGACACTGGGCATGATTTCCCCTTCATTGATGACTAGTCCAAATCAACTTCTTATCTACAAAGTGTTTAAAAATAGTTGAAAGGATTTTTTTTTCTCCATCTTCCCAAAGACCAAGGTGAGGCTTCTCAACCTGTTGTTCCTCATATCACACTTCTTGCCCTTCTTGAAGTTAGTGTTGTCATTTGCTTTTTTCCAATCTCCATTCACCAGGACCTTCCAAAGATTGTAATCAAGAGCATCCTTGCAGTGACAGCCAGCTCCCTCAACACTTGTGGGTGTATCCTATCAGGTCCCATGGACTTGTCAGTGTTCAGTTTGTTCCCTTATTTGACCCTCCTTTACACCAAGGGTAAGTCTTCATTGTTCCATGTTTTTCCACTGACCTTGTGGGCCCAGGATTCCTGAAGGCAAGTCTCATCAGTAAAGACTGAAGCAACAGAGGCATTGAGTACCCTGGCCTCTTGCATGTCATTTGTCACGTGTGCCATTCAGCAACAGCCCCACATTTTCTCTACTCTTCCTCATGCTGCTAATAACCCTATAAAAGGCCTGCCTGCTGCATTTCATGTCCTTTGACAGCCTCCAGGTAGGTTTCGGATTTCCTGTCCCCATCCCTGCGTGCTCACAACTGTCTCTATTCCTCCTGGGCCACCTTGCACCTATTTATGTTTTATATATTTGTTGGTTTGTTCATCTGTGCAGGTTTCCCACCACAACTATCCTCCTGTAAGTCAGAATGCATCATTCTTTGGGCGTGGGAGAACCAACTAGCTTTCCTGGACACCACCTCTCTTCGGGACCATATCCTATGGGATTCTTTCAAGCAAGCCTCTGAACAGGACAGTTTACTCTCCTGAAGTCCAAAGTCATGACTCAACCTAGCTTAGGTTCTGAGCTCTACTACAAGGCTTTAAACATCAGATTTAATAGTTTGTGTACCAAACACTGAACCAGTCTAAAAAAAAAAAAAAAATAGACAGTTGCTGTATCTGTTTGTAGAAGGCATGAGCAAAAGAAAAACAAGATGAGACACTTACTCTGTCAAGCATCTCTTTGGTATGAGCTGCAGACAAACAGAATCTGGCTCTGGACTCGATGATGGGGGTGGCAGGGAAGCCCACAACCACAACACCGATGTTCCGCTTCAGCATCTCACGTCCAAATGCACTTCCAGAGAGAACAAGAAAGATCAGAATGATACCAGTGATGGCAATGCAGCAGCAGCATGAAGGTCTCCGTATGTTTAACCATACAGGTCTTTGTTGAAGCAAGCCTGCAAGGCCACAATTTGGAGCTTGCAGTGCTTTCTTCTAAAGGCAGAATGCCTATTCACGAAGGCCATTTTTTAATTTATTCCTAAGGTGGTCCTCCTCAAAAGGTTTCATTGTATTAAATTCTAGCAAAGCTAAAAGATTAGAGGGGGCAGGGGCTGATCTTTCGGATTTGTAACCTAAGATTGGAAATCTTCCCAATAGGAAAGAGGGATTTTGGCTTGGAAGATAGACTATACAAGGAATCCCACTTGCTGCAATCCCCTAAAGTGTCTGCAATTTCAAGTTGGTTTGTTTTCACCAATTTAATTCAATTAAAGTACATTACAGTGTCACAGAATGCACCACTTTTTAAGTGACTACCAGGGGAACCACTGAATTGCCACAGTAAATTGAGATAACCTAATCTGACACCAAGTTCTTACGGGGATTAGAGAAATCAGTGGCTTTGACTTATGTGATGAGAGGCACGAAGATCTAGATCCTTTCTGTAATGGCAGCACAATTGTGGGTGTGTCTACAGGCCATAGGAAACAGTTCTTTTTGAACTGACCTTGTCTTCAGATGCAGCAGCAATGAACTTGAGGCTTAAAAGGATGTGTAAAAATAACATCCTTTTACTAGGTTTATAATATTTCTGCCTTTTACTTCTGCTGCAACTATTTTCCTCATAAATATGTGCGCAGTGATACACTTAATTTTGTATCCATTTAGTACTTTCAAACTATTTTAAAAGCAGACCACAAGAGACAAAGAAAGGATGAAGTAGATCTGATGAGAGCTGGCCCTTAGGATCTACATCAGAGCTCCATTTCCTTTTCATTTTTAAGTTACTGGCCCAACTGCTAAGCTAATAAACATTTCCATGAATATTTCCAGGGAAAAGATTGTACTGGTTGGTAGAGCAGCTGGGCAACCGAAACAGTATGCCTCTGTGTGCTAGATGGCACACACTGCAGATTCTACAGCACCTATAAAGGTTAAAGGCCTTTTAAATTTGGTTATACTGAGAAGGGTGGAGGAAGACTGTTCTAGCTTCACGCAGAATGCTACAAGACATTTGTTTCCTCACAGAACCACAGTACTTAGCCAGACTGAAGCCTGAGCTAGAATACTACAGATGTTTCTTAGGGCTTAAAACGAAGCCATGCTTTCCAAATTCAGAAGTGTTGGTTGAGCACTGCATTATACACAGACGCTGAAAAGCAGCTACCAAAGCCAAGTTATCCTTGAAATCAGGCTTTGTTTATGTTGCAAAAAATTTTAATGTATACATTATATCCTGCTTGCAGAATTTTAGCTGTAATTATGCACACAGCAGCCCACATGTCCGTAAGCATTTATGAAGCTTACAGTTCGATTAGTATTTACAGTAACAGTACCTGAGCTGTTAAATCCAGACTTATTAAAAGACTTGGGATTCATCAAATACAGGTTGCTGTGTCCCATCATATCCCACCCCCTGCTTTTTCCTTTTTTAAATTTCAGAGTTCACCTGTGGAAATGTTGACGGCTTCTGATTCAGGAGCTGGTAAAAAGATTCTTCTAGTGACTTAATGTTAATTTTAATTCAATTTCAGCTTTTCTTTACCTCATATATGCACTTTGCATAGAAATAACATGGAAAAAACAAAACAACCCCCAAAACAACCCCAAAAAACCCAAACCCAACTTTAAAAACATGGCATGTAGTGGTAAAACAGCTACCCTGAAGTGCTTTCTTGCTGCCACAAGCTACAAGCCTCAATTTTCCCAAGATCACTTGCAGGAAGTTTCCATGTTTCTTAAGACTCGGTCTTAATATTCTTGTACCATCCTAGCTTTAGAGAAGACAGGTGAGAAGTTTCCCTGTTAAACCTACCCAATTTTTGCTGGCATGTAGAGCATCAGAGGCACAACTGGGGAATCTTCATTTCCATAGATGATAAAACCCATCTCTTTAAGTCGTCTCCTGAAATATCTCGTGTTCTCCGCTAGCTGCTGCACACGTGCTTTCCCTAGAAAAGAAATTAAAATAGGACCTAAGCCACACGCATAACTGCAACACAAGACTTCTAGCTGAAGTACAAACTATGATGTACCGCTTGTGCTTACACAAGGGTTAAATTAACTGCAAAGTAGAATTTGCAGTTTCTTTTATCTTATGTAATCAAGATCACTCACTCAATTCCTGACAAGGCAGTAGGTGGATGGACTAGGACAGGCACAACCATCAAGTCCAAGCGCTCCCTATTTTTTTCGTATCAGGTTTTTAATCAAGAGATACCTGCTTTTAACCGAGATTCAAAATTTGCTCAAAATTCACTGGTAACTGCACCTTGAAGAAGAGTTTCTTATGCTTTTAATAATGAATGGAAGCCTACTGAATCAGCTAGGGCTGTTCACCATGTTTTATCCTGCTTGTCTGTATTATTGGAAATTACTAATTTCCTCCTTAGGTCTACTTGCTGAACTGATCACATGGCTGCTCCCTACCCTTCTTCAGTTAAAATGAGCTGGGTTTAAATTAAACCGATTACTTCTGAAATCCAGCTCACTTTGTGGTAAGTGGCAGTGGCCAATCCATCATGCATTCAGCCAATTCTCACATTTGTCAAAATTAGCACACAGGACATTAGACAGCTAGTATAATTTAAACACTGCAGCTAGCCAGATATGCATAGGACAACCTATTTATCAGTTAATTAAGTTCTAGCCTAGCACAATGTATTACATATCTGTATCACCCAGAAAAAGATCTACATCATCTCACCTAAGCAGATCATAATGCATTTCTGATCAACTAATACTCTACTGTGCTTAACAGATTACGTAATATGCCATTGATGAGACTATAATAAGTAATATTTATAATTACTTGTCTCTGGTCCACAGAGTGTATTTTTGGATAAGTGATTATCCAAGCACTGTTTTCACCAGATGGGTGATTCATATACCGAAGCATTAAATCTACAGCAGTGCAGATCTATGCCACAAAGTGAAGATGACTGCTGGATATTAATAGTCTTCCTTTAAAGTTGTAGATAACATAAGGTGATTAACCAAAAGGAATGCCAGCTCTCAAAGAAACATCCAACACCCACATAGCTCTGCTCCAAGCCAGAACAAATGTAATTTTAAGAACCTATACAGTTTTTGTAGCCAAGAGTATCAGACATTCCACCCACAACCATGCAATCAAAGGCAAAATCCCATCAAAGGCAAAGCATGAGAAAAAGGATGAAACCTGTTAAGTTTGCAAAACTTGGCCTATCATTAGTGGGTAGAAGCTGGTATTTTTTTAGGAGCAGTCATTGCCATTTAAGACATCTCCTCCATCAGAAGTGTTATTTCTTAATCTTTTCTCCCCTAGAGTTTCTTCAGAAGCTTAATTCCTCTTTCCCAAAAAGCAGTCAGATTTCAGGAAAACACAAAGGCATCTTGTGCTTATGAAACTTATTTTTTAATTGGCTCACATCACATCAGATGCTCCAGTGGAGACCCAGCTTTCTCTTATGTTTTCAGACCAATTATTTGGTTATTTTAGATACCCCAGACTGCAAAGTGAAGTTTTAAAAAAAAAAAAATGCAATAAAATAAAAAGAAATAGGCAAGATACTACAGATAGTGGCCCAAAAGCCATTACTTGCATTTTTAACATTGAGACAATCAATAAAAACACAAGTGTTCAGAGCAGTCTACATGCACAAAAAAAAAAGCTAGAATGATACCTTCTGAGAAAGCCACATCTGCATATCTCCTATACAGAAATGCACAACTTCTGACAACATTTCAAGTCAGTGACATACAATCCCATCTAAACACACATGGAATTTCACTACTGCAAGAGTAGTGAATACTAGTAAATACACAGCTGGATACAAGTGGTGTGATCAGCCCCTCTACACAGCCAAGAATACATCTTCTCCCATACATGCATTCTCTCCATGCTCCCATAATGTATGGAGTTTACAGTGCTTCAAGCAGAAGGAACTTCAGCACTTCTATAGTTTTCCCCTCTAGAGATTCACACCCTTTTCCAAGTTGTTGTGAGCCTTCCAGGCTAAAGATTAAAGAGTAACTTTAATTTGTAGTTGGCAACCACTTCACAGTCTTCCTTAAACTCTTTCCCATAAAAAGAGTTTATGATTCTAGATTTGTCCTTATAGACTGAAGAATGCTTTGAGATGTAAACAAGTCTCATGTGCAAGTCTTTCCATCCTCTACAGAGACGTAATTGCCTAGTACAGCTACTGATGGATTCGGTCTCAAAAGCCTGTCAGCTTGTAATTTGTTCCAGAGCCATTAGTCAATTTAATGAAATTATTACCTCTCTTGAAACTTGCCACCATGGCTACAACAACATTAACAAGAACTTGAAAACATTCAGTGGTGTCTTCTCACTATCCACCATGTGTCATGACCATCTGAAGAGATCTGTAGTCATGATGGAGCAAAGCACCAGCAATCAAGCAGGAACCAGGTGCAGGTTCCTTGTCCTCCACTTCCTTTACTCTCCGCATCTTCTTTGCGCTTCAACATATTTAGTCTCCTATCCCACTGTGAAATCTTGCACTTGAAGAGTGATGCCACATGTTAACTGAATAGGGTTTGCAATATTATGCAACAATATTCAGCTCATAATATTTGCTGCTTCAGCCCCTGGTACACATGGATGCAGCAGGCTGTTAACTGCTATTAGAGTTTTAATGTGTTTTCTGGGACCACAAAGACAAACCAAGCAGTGCCTGCAGACAGCAGGGACTAGGCAGCACTGCTAATCCCACTTGTACCCAAACCAGTGCTTGAGCATTCAAACAGAACCTCAAAATCCCTTCCAAACTCAAACATTTTCCGAAGCTCAGAGCCCTGTCCACATCTGTTCAAGTGCAGACCAAGAAAGATTGCCAGGACTGCAGCAATCCTCCAGCAGCTGGCTTTCTTGGCAGTATACAGCTGCATTTTTAAGACCACGCAAAAAAAGGCTGGCTCAGACACCACCCTGCCAACTGTTCTCGCACAGGAGTTGTGCAACGATTCTGGTAACATCCTTTCATCTAGGAAACTGGAATATGATGACCTTCAGGAAGGGAAGGGGGAAGAAAAGGAGGATTACTGGAACAGAGCTCTTCAAAAAGCTGCAAAACTAGACTCCCTTATCAGAGCAATTGATCTGAAGGCCCTTATGAGTTCTGTAAATGGCTTAAACCAGCTACTGACAGACCTACACTGGAATTAGAGGATTAACTAATAACTTCTCCTTTGCTTTTATACCCTTTTCACAGGTCTACTGCAGTTGTAACAAGATTGCTCTTGCCATTTAGAAAAACACTTCTGTGCCTGTAGAAGCCTTGCATCATTCAGTCTAAAGCACGCATGTATTCCCGAAAGAACATTCTGCCATTCTATCAAAATACATAGGACACCTAATGGGGAGAAACATTCTCCTTTAACCACTCTCAGCTCAGAGCTGTAGCTGTGCAAACGCAGCAAAGAAAAAAGAACAGAGAAAACAAATGCAACCATTGCCTCTGCTTGGATAGCTAAGATGGGATGAATATTTACAGCCGACAGTCTGAGAAGAGGTACATGCTTTTACTTGACAGAGCCTCATACTAGTCCAAGATAACAGGCCGTCACTTGAAATTGGCACTGCTCATCTTCATGCCAACATTTTTTTACTGTACACCTAAAGTGTACATGATACAGAGTTGCAGCCCATCTACCTCAGGTGCAAATAACCAAGTGTGAACTCACAGATCAGCAGCAGCTTTGCTGAAGTCACTCAGGGCCACTCTCAAACTTTGGTTCTAAGGGACTGCCCATAACCTCATGGTGATCTGTACTGTACATGGCCAAGAATGCCAGATATATGCTTTTGCATTTATAAACCCTAAGCAGCTGAAGTCTAGACTTAACAGAGCAGAAAAGTCAGGCTTCAGAGTTTCTGCAGCAGAAAGGTTCTGTACAACCAGCTGAAGCAATACAGTAAGAGCTGACCAACTGTATTTTTACCATTCCTCCAATACTTGCAGTTTACTTCCAATATGAACAGCAAACTTTTGCCCACTTCTAAACAAGCTGCAGATTTGTGCTGGGGGAGAGGGTTTCTCTTATTACATTTTACCATATGGCATATCAAGTTATACAGTATGTAAGACAAGCAACACTCTTTAAAAAAATGCAGCTAGCATCTCCCTGAAAAAATGGCACCCCAATATTCCAACACCCTAGAGAAAGCACTCCATTGTGAATCTAAAACACACATGAGATGCATATTCCCCACAACCCTAGTGGAAAGTAAATTAGTATCTCTGCCAGGACAGATTCACAGAAGTTAAAGCAATGATACTTCATCACTTGCAAAGGCCTCTGCTTTAGAGGTCACATTGCTTAGAAAGACAGAAGTTATACTGAAAACATTATCTAGGAACATTTCAGCAAATTTCTTCCCAAAGCAGAAATTGATACTGATTATAGTTATCTGCACGGTAAATTGGAGACTGCTCACCACACCACATCTAAACTCCTGTATCAAATAGGCACATAAACAGAGAAACTCACCTGTATTGAGCCTCATTGCTCTTTACATCACAGAAGTTCATGCTTAAACTAACACTCCAAATACTGCAAAGATTATCAGACAATGCTTATTGGCAAGAAGGCAGTTTAATAAATAAACAGCAACTGCCCAGCAATTAAAAAAAAAAAAAAAAAGAAAACCAGACACTTCTTAGAGCTGAGATCTGTGTAAGCTCTCTATTCCACATTAAAAAGCCATCTACAAAGAACAAAGAAGCCCTAGAATCTGTGGAAATTACTCTGCCACAAAGATCGAATATTTATAGTGTTTCTGTCATCTATTAAAGGCTGATGAATAAGCTATCATAGATGGTATCGGACTCCAAAGAAAATTTAGTTCAACCAGGATGTATTTGTTTTCCCTCCCCCTTGTGATCTCTAGGCAGTAATTGGAGAGCAATCACAAATCTGTCTTTCTAAACAATGCAACACTTCATCAGCAAGGCTTCTTGAGATATAAAAGGCATGTTGCATTGTACACAAACAGACTACTGACTGACACTGAACTCCAGAGGGGCAAATCAACTTCAGATGGCCAAGAAAACACAAGCAAGATTTTATCTGCTTGTCCCACTAGGGATCACGATCACCTGCACCTAAAACAAAGTACTTGATGCAATACAAAGGAAGCTATATATTTACATTTTGATTTTTATAAAGACTTCGAAGCAACGTAACAGGACACATCTTTAAAAATGGCTTCAAGCAGTGAAACTGTTAACTGTATGCACAAGCTGCAATAGAGCTCTTGTTGGTCAACAAATATCAGTTTACATTAGATAGCTATGAGGAAGTTATTATATATTCTTTCATTAACTAATCCTGCAGCTGTTCACATTGGATTTTTAACTTTCCAGTCTTGTCTTAACCTATTTTTTTTGTTTCCAGCATGGACAATGAGGCCAAAAAGCAGTTTCACACCTTTATTTTATATACCAGTTGAAGGCTAACGTCCTTAGTTTTAATGATTAAATGAAAATATTAGAATAAAACTCTTGATATGAATTGACTGCTATCCAGTACATGCAGAATCATTCCACTTGTGATACATACTTATTTTCACAATTACTCAGTCTCTCAATAACAGCTTACGTTGTAACATAATGGAACACCCTCTGTTGTTCCATTGAAAATGTTCCAGTTTCACTTACTAGCAGAGATTTGTAAGAATTCTGTGAGAACTTGTGAAGATGCACTCTGATAGCAGCACACTGCATCTGATAAGACCCAATATGTATCTAACAAGAACCAGGTTTTGTTAAGAAGACTGGCTGAAGAATATTAAAGATGTTTTAAATCACTGCAAGAAGTAAAGATTAGGGCAAGTTAATCTTAATAACCATAAGGCATCTTTGAGATTAAAACACTCCATGAATTCTTTGCACAAAAGTTACTCTCAGTCTCTAATGGAATTTGTTCCACGTTGTTTTTCAAGCTTGTCCCATCTCACAAACTCGCCAGCACAGAAGTTCTGCAGGTGAGAAGCATTAAGTCACCTACTGACAAATGTGCCATCCTTAATCTGGAGCAGAGTAATTTCGCTTAGTATAGTTTATTTCAGTCAAGGAAGGCATTTATTTGGCAATAAGTCTACCTTGTCAAATACCACAGTTTACCTGATGTTAGCAAAGTACTCCTGCTGACGTCATGCTAGGAGGGCTATCCATTTTGTACAACTGCTTACGTGGACAGGTTTCTCATCCTCTTCTGACAACAGTCAAGGGAACCTAACAAACCTCTTACCTCCCTTGTACAATGATTTCCCAAGACAAAACAAGTTAATTTTTTGGTCTTTCTTAGAAGAAAAAAATAAAAATACATATTAAGGTAACTAAAAGAAGGCACTTGGTCAACTGAGTGCTTGCACAGACTATGACAGCTGTGTTCATGTATACATGGCATGCATATGTGTGAAAGGACACCAAAACAGCAGATCTCAACCTACTTTTTCAGGAAACAATGGTGAAGGGCATTTTATAACCTGAGCAGTAATATTTACTGACTATTGATAGTTACCTAAATAACACTGAACCTCCATATTCTTGTGTGGAATAAAAAGAGCTTGTTCTGTAGCATCCACAATGGTTCCCAAATTACATGAAATGGAAATCCTTGACCATACAAGCTTGCTAAGACTTTTACCAGACATGTACATAATTAAAAGCCAACCATCACTGAAAACCAGAGGTGGGAGTGGAGGGGGGAGGTGGGGGAAGAAAATAAAGACAAAGAAATCACAATCCATTATGAAGGAGAACAAAGTGATGCCATCATCTCCTGCTCCCCAGACAAAACAAGGTGGCTAAAAAAGTCCTACATGAAGAAGGTACAGAGCAAGCTACATTTCATGGTTGCTTTCCTGAGAGCACCATCATCAATGACAGTGTAGATATAGCACTGTTTCATTAGTACAGGTAGAGCCTTATCTCCATATACCTTGCTATCAGTGGGTCAAACAGAAGAATATAAAAGTGATCATTTCTACTTCAAAAAGCCTGTAATTTCCAACATTTTGAAGTATTTAAATCAAAGTAAACTGGTGATGAAAACTTGGTTACATGTACCATTCTCTAGAAGTTTGTTTCTTCATGTCGGGGTGATGCTATAATATATTCAAAGCTTGTAAATTTTTCCACATTAAAACCCCCTTGTTTTTGCAAGGCTTGTACTTCCATTCTGTTTATTATTCCTCCATTTCTTTCTTTTGGTTGGCTGTTTCAGTGGAAGACATAATTCAGCATACTCTGTTTTGGAAACAAGCATTTTTCAAATCTCAACCAGGAATTCAATATTCTTCTGCTGATTTAACAGATTCTCCACTAAGCTTTCAGAAGCTAAGTTGCTTCCCAAGGGTTTATGGAAATCTTTTGCAATGTTAACATAATCAGTCAAGTTGTTTTCTGGACACTGTACTTGTAAATACCTCATCATTAAAACCACACAACGGCCAACTCCTTTTTTGGGAAGGCATAAAAGCACTACTACTCTTACTGTCATGAACATATTTTTCATGTAAGATACAAAAAAATTCCCCTTTTATTTAAGGTTTCTCCTGAAAAGCACAAGAGTGCACAACATTTGCACAAAAAGAAAAGAAGTGTTTTTAGATTTGCCAAGCAGCAGAAAGGATAAGCACAACAAAAATATCTGACTGGAAGCAAGGCTGAGATTTGAAACAAAGTAGTATCTGTCTAAGGGCTATAGTACGTAAACTGAAAACTAGAGAAAGTAGAGTGATCTTTTAAACTAAACTTTTAAACTGGGAGACTAAACAAAACCCCAGTTTAACATTGATTAAATACCAACACTTTCACCTTCTAAGGAGAAGTTGCACTAAGAGACAGGAAGATCATGATGATGTTATATGCTATATGTAAAGGATGTTTAAGGATCTTGGATGGTAGTATCTGCCAGAACTGACTTTAAGAGGCTTCTAACATCATCTGTCAAGAAGACTCATAACATGAACTCACATCCCAAGGCAGAAGGGGGAATCAAGACCAATTCACTGCAAAATCCTGTCAAAGACAACACTCACCTACTCAATCATGGAAAGGTTACTTCCTATGGCAACCTATTCTTTCAGCCTCAAAAAGCTATTTACACCACCTCAAAAACAAGAGGGAGGTTTAAAGCAAAGTTTTCACCAGTTTTTCCTGAAAGATCAAACTAAAGGCTAATAAGAAAAATTTTATTATACATTACATACAGATTTCTTATCTTTCAGAATACTTTTTCTATCTCATTGTTTAAGTTCCAGGAACAAAGCGGCTCCACATGTACCAATCTGCTTCCTCTAAGTTTGCACATGTGAGCGCTGCACCGTTGCCAATATTTGCAATAAGAATTTCACATCCTTCCCTTCAGATGCCATCTGGTGATTTTCATCACAGGTCTTCAGAATGGTATTATATACAATTATACAATGTAACCTGAGATTGAACAGAGACATTTTAAAATGTACAGGTCAGAATATGATATTCCCCCAGTTTTACATTATGAAACACCAGCTCACACAAGCAAATGCCAAGAGAACCTGCCAAAACAGTGAGAAACCTAAAAAAGTAATCAGAATAATTCTTTAACGCAGTGCTATTTTATTACTGTTTAATAGCTCAAACTCTGGTATTAGCAAACCAGTCAGAAGAGAGAAGAGCCCCATTGTTTTTTTTCCCGCAGTGTTGTTGGGGGGATCCAGGTTTAAAAACAAGCTTGGAAATGACAAGAATCATTACGGGAAAAGTCTTTTTTATGTCTTGAGTCTGGGGTCACCAGAGGGACTGAGCATCTTCCACTAGAGGCCACTGCTGTACAGAGGGAGCCCGCAGTCGTCCTCTGCACGGCACTGACCTGCTGTCAGGACGCACTCCCTCCAAAAACAGCCTATACCGCATTACCGTAGAGCCGTGCTTAGTTGTCCAGGAGACGCTAAAGGAACCGCTAACAGGCCAATTGAGACAAGTTATTTATTCTTCTGACACTTGCTTCTCGAGTTCACCGCTTGGGAGATAAACTACAAATAACATGGGAGGAGAAGCCTGGTTGAAGAGCCAGCACACTTGAAAGCATAATCGAGGAAATCAAAAGACTGCTGAGAGCTCATGTTTGTTGGCCATATGGCACCAGCATTAGCAACGATTTATTTTAGGGGAAGCAGTGAAAGGCTTGGCTCATGACCATTCTGAGTTAACCCCATGCCCATGGCTTTTTAACAAGACTGCATGCAGGGGATTTGTCTGGATTACATGGGTACTGAGTATGGAGCCATTGCAGAGGCAATGGTAAAAACTCCTTTAAAGGAGAGAGGAAAACAGTTGAATTAGATTCAGAAACCGGCAATGGAGATTCAGAAACAGAAATGAAGCCATGAGATTCAGAAGTGGAAAAAGGAGAAAAGAGAAATGATGGATGATATTCTTGGCATTGAAAGGTCTGTAAGAAACAAAATCTATGCTAATACCAAGTTTCTCTGCTTGCATTTGCTATCAAGCTAAACAGTTCCAGTAGAGTCTACAGGCACGCCAAAAAAACAGCTGGGTGCATGTTCTGTGTACTCATTCAGTTTATACATACTGGTGAGATTGAAGCCTTTGGCATATTCCAAAGCCCAGAAGAGTATTTCTATATTTGAACTTTCTGATTTTGTTTGCAACTACCAGCTGCATTTAGAGAGCTCCAAGGCAGCCTGCTGACACCATGAACTTCATCATAAAGAGAAGCAGCTCTCACCATGAAAAGATATGACTGGAAAGATATGATCTGTTGAAGAACTACCATTTAAAATATACTGACTTAAAGAGGTCTTAAAAGCACTTCCATTGAGTGTGTAATCATAGAACAGTTTAAGTTGGAAGGGATCTCTAAAGGTCATCTAGTCCAACCCCCCTGCAATGAGCAGGGACATATTCAACTAGATCAGGTTGCTCAGAGCTCAGTTGAGCCTGACCTTGAATATTTCCAGGGATGGGGCATCCACCATCTCTCTCAGCACCCTGCTCCAGTATTCAACCACCCTCATCATAAAAAAAAATTATTCCTCTTATCTAATCTGAATTTCCTCTCTCTCTTAGTTTAAAAATCATTACCCCTCGTCCTATTCCAACAGACCCTACCAAAAAGTTAGCTCTCATCTTTCTTATAAGCCCCCTTCAAGTACCGAAATGCCACAATACAGGCACTTTTTCAGAAGATCTTGCCAATTATTCAAAACAACACAGGTTCCACAGTTTATTATTCTATTAATACAAACACTACATTGGTGACCACAAAAGAACTTGACTGATCAGGCTGCACATGCACTGCAAACATCACAGTTACTAGTATTGCCCAACTTTGCTGTAGCCAGTAAAATAGTGTTTGTATTAACAGGATAAGTCTGATTCCTTCATACTGCCCTGATCTGTGTATCATTTTAACTGTAAATTCTCCAGAGCAGTCAGAAACTCTGTACAGCAGTAAAACAATTTTAGTTTATGTCAAAGGTTTTCGCAATATGGTGACACAAAGATATTACAAAAGGACATAGTAATAAAATCAGCTAAAATGGCTGTTCACCCATGCTGTTCACTCGTGCACAGCCATGTCAGCATTAGAATTATTTGATTAGTCATCTTTTGCCTCAAACAGCAGGCTTCATTATATGAACAGAGAGACTTTGAAATAAGATACGTGTGTAAAGGAGACAAGCATGAATAAACATTTTAAGGAGATAGTAAAAGCAGTATTAAAATCAATTGATTTAAACTGAGCCAATGTTTATCAAACTACAGGAAACAGCTTTTCTACAGCAAAATCTCTTTTATAAGAACCTGAAAACTCAAGCTTTAAAGGGATAGATATTAAGCCAGTACAATGATACTGACACCACAGCCACAAGAAAAAAACATGGATTAACAGACCATCCTGTCTCAAATCCGGGCAATGCTGGTTCCTAAAACCAACATAAGCCAAACATTAAGTAATAGTTACAAATGCATAAAATGAGTAAATGTTTATAAATGCTGAAACTTTGAAATCATTAATCCTTAGTCATTAGGCTAAGCTTACAAATGTTTGGGGCTTTTTTTTTTTCCTAGACTCAGTGCCATTTTTGTACAAATGAGCAGCTAACACAAAGCAGCAATGGCTAACAGGAGAGCTCTAGGAGTAGAAAGGTTAACACACTGGCATACTTCCAGCTATAACTTTTTACTGAACTACCACGTGGCAGATCAGGATTCCAATACATGCCAGCCAGGCAATTCAGAACTTCAGGGCTGTCTACCACCACCACTTACTCATTTCAACCACTTACTCTAGTTCAACTACAGTTCAACTAGGTATCTTAGTGGTTAAAATTATATCCAAGCTACCCTATATAGCTCCTGTCCATGGAAGTGACAGTGGGAAGTACCTTTTAAGAAGGAAATTCTTTCCTGTTAGGGTGGTGAGGCACTGGAATAGGTTGCCCAGGGAGGCTGTGAATGCTCCATCCCTGGCAGTGTTCAAGACCAGGTTGGACGAGGCCTTGGGTGATATGATTTAGCATAAGGTGTTCCTGCCCACAGCAGCGGGGTTGGAACTAGATGATCTTAAGGTCCTTTCCAACCCTAACAATTCTATGATTCTAATACGCCAGAATTCAGTTCAGAGCAAGAGTGGCTGAAAAGGTTTTACACAGTGAAACTTGTTAAGGTTACAAGAAGGAAAATGACTTCTTAATAACTCAACTCTTTAATTATTTTGTCCTCATGTACATTTAATCTCCTGGCTGCACATACATCATCAGTAATCAACTTTCTTACTTTCTGCCTTTGTAGCTGGCACAATCATATAGCAACCTGCATCTTCCCCAATGTGACTGAAATGAAGGTAATGTTCAGTGTGTCCTTTACAGTGTCTCAGCTAGAGAATTCAGTGACCTGCCTACTAAGGACTCATATTATGCATGAAAATAACACATCAAGTACTTACACTCCTTAAGAAGTGTAGATCTACAAATCCATAGGATAGAAGACTCCAAGCACTCCCTGTCAGTACAACTGGCCAACAGTAGGTCCAAGTCTTTAAACATACATGAATGAAGGGCTGCTTTATCAGTTGTAGTATCATTACCAGATACTGTACCACTGGCAGAGATTTCAATGAAGCTGTGGCTGAAGCACGAGACGACTGACCTGCAGATGTCTGAAACCCATTTTTAAGTGAGCTCAGGCATTAGAGTATTTCAGCAGAATATGCTTCTACTACTAGAAAGGAAAATTCTGTAACCAATACCAATAATCTATGGAGGGACTGCAGCCACTAATAAACTGAAATCCTGGGCAAGACCTAGCTGCTCCCCAGAGTGGGAAATAAAGCTTCAGCCGTGGAGTACAAAGCTTAAACAAAAAACACAAAAAAAACAATATCCTGAACTAGGTGAAAGTCAAACATCATCAGGAAGATCACCAGAAAAGGTGAAACATCTTTATTGGACTCCTTTGCTACTTCAGGGCTGCAGGGTGACTGAATGTAGAGAATGGCACCTCAAAGATAATTGGCCAAGGCAGATGCAACAAAACCTATATAGCCAATGGGTAGATTTGAAAGACTGTAACCAAACAGCTACTCCAGAACTGCTGAGCTAGGAACATACAACAGTGTTCTGGGTTCAGCAGTTAGCAGTCATTTTTCTCCTTCTTAGTAGCTGGTGCAGTGCTGTGTTTTTGACTTTCGGCCTGGGAACGGTGCTGATAGCACCGATGTTTTAGTTACCACTCAAATGTTTTAGTCTGGCCAAGGACTTTGTGAGCCTCATGCTCTGCCAGGGAGGAGGGAAAAGCCGGGAGGAAGCAGAGACAGGACACCTGACCCAAACTGACCAAAGAAGTATTCCATACCACAGCACGTCATGCCCGGAATGTAACTGAGAGTCACGCGGAAGGGCTAGCAAACTGCGGGGTTGGAGGAGGTATCGGTTGGTGCTTGGCTGGGCTGGGGGGGGTGGGTTATCGGTCGGCTGGTGCTGAGGTGTTGTATTCTCTTCCCTTGTTATTTCCTTTGTCATTATTATTATTGGTGGTAGCAGTAGTGATCTGTGTTATACCTTAGTTACTAAACTGTTCTTATCTCAACCATGGGAGTTGCATTCTTTTTGATTCTCCTCTGTCCCTCCAGGAGTAGGGGGAGGGCAAGAAGGGGGGGAGCGAGTGAACGAGCTGCTTGACTGGGTTTAAACCATGACAAACAGGTTGCATATGGCACAAAGCATCCTATTTGACAAGATATGAATGTCCCCTTGAGTCTTGCCTGCTTACCAATTAGCACATCCTTCATAAGTGCAACACAAGTATTCTAGACAATGAGCATCATTCAGGTCCAGAGGTTCACAATACTTGGATGAACAGCTCCTAATTTCCACAAAATCAGATCTGGGAGTACCTAATAGCTGTGGTCTGTTCAAAAAATGACGCTCCAGATTTATCCTTGCCAGCCCAGGCCTAGTAGGACAGCTACTGGCATGCTGTATTGGCTTGTCAAAAACCATCAGAAGGAATCTCATTAGAGGACAAAGTCAGCTTCCCTGACCACAGGTCAGAAATGCACCCTGGCAAACAAGACATAGAATCATAAAATGGTTTGGTTTGGAAAGGACCTCAAAATCATCTGGTTCCAACCCCCCTGCCATAGGCAGGGACACCTCACACTAGACCACGTCACCCAAGGCTTTGTCCAGCCTGGCCTTGAACACTGCCAGGAATGGAGCATTTACCACTTCTTTGGACAACCCATTCCAGTGCCTCAACACCCTCACAGTAAAGAACTTCTTCCTTATATCTAACCTTAACTTTCCCTGTTTAAGTGTAAAGCCATTACCCCTTGTCCTATTGCTACAGTCCCTGATGAAGGGACCCTCTCTGGCATCCTTGTAGGCCCCCTTCAGATACTGGAAGGCTGCTATGAGATCTCCACGCAGCCTTCTCTTCTCCAGGCTGAACAGCCCCAGCTTTCTCAGCCTGTCTTCATATGAGAGGTGCTCGAGCCCCCTGATCATCCTCATGGCCCTCCTCTGGACTTGCTCCAACAACTCTGTGTCCTTCAAATTTGTGTCCAAAAAATAATAATAAAAAAAATGATGTCCACATAACAATTTTCCGTCCACATAAATCAGCTACAGAGTAGCAGGGACTGATATTGTTAAGAAGTGTCAATGCAATAAGGTAATTCTAGGATGCATCTTGCAGGGACAGTAAGTCTCAAAACATCCACTCTGCGCCTTTCCCTATGGTCCAAAAGCCCTGCAAAATATATTTGTGGAATGTAAAAAGAAGCTCCACAGGCCTATTATTCTCTGTGTAAAAATATAAAATGTCCCAAGATGCTGAAAATAGGCTGTTACTACTGTAGGAGATACCACTTTCACTTTCCACATAATCCTTTAGTTTGGAAGAGCTGTCTTGTAATCAGTCAGTCTAATTTACCTGCACAAGCAGGGTCAGCTGGAGCAGGTACCCAGAACTGTGTCCAGCTGGGTATTGACTGAGTCCACAGACAAAGATGCCACATCTCTATGGGCTGTCTGTTTCAATGTTTGACTACTCTCACAGTTTCAGTTTTCAGAAATTGCTTCCCTCATGGATAAATCCTAAAATTAACAAGAAGTTACAATTTACGAGATGCAGACAACAGCTAAAATTACACACAGTAAGCCCTACCTTATACTTTTATCTGCCTTCCACAACAGAGGATGAAATGTCAAGTCTATCAGTTTGAGACACTATTAATAATGAGCACTCTGCAACTTTTGCTATCAACATGCTGAACATAATAGGTACCCAGCCTAAATGGCTTGAAGCTGCCAAGGTATTTTGCCACAAAAGATGAAGGCCCAAGCTGACAAACCCCAGAATAATACACATCCGCTTCTTATGTACCCTGGCAGTCAAAGAGTGAGTCAAACTTGCCAGGGCACTTTGCTCATTATACATAAAATGCTTGACTAAGTTTTAGTAACAACTCAGCATGGCTTCAGTTATTTTAACCTGTGGCCAATCCCCACATGAATGTCCAAACTGCCTAGCCACAGAAATAACAAGCATAGCAATGCCAGGTTCAAAGTGTTTCATCTTTACATCTAAATCTAAGATAAATGTTATTCATGCCACACTGTGCAAATACAACTGCAAGGATTCCACGCTAAAAACAGAAGTGGTAGGGAAGTAGAACTAGTAATGAGTGGTATTACTGCTACCTCTGCCCAAGTAAGAAAGAGTAAAATGCTTTGCAGAGCAATTAGCCTCACGAAAGGTATCAAAAGAACTTGGCAAGAATAAGATTCATTGTGGTGTTGCTTTTTTTTTTTTCTAAAGCAAATAAAGCAACAAATTCAGGATATCCCTGAAGTAAAAGCAGCCATGTGTGGCAAGAGAATTTACAATTATGTTCTGAAATAGAAGAAAATCTGGAAGTGGAGCCAGCCAACATTCTCAGCAAATCAGACACTACATTAAGTCTCATTGAGTATGTTCTACTCTATTTAAACTTGTCTTTGAGTGGAGTTATAGTTTAGATATTATAAGGACCAAAGCTGCCTTTCCCCTCCAAGACTCTTGCAGACATTTCTGTTTAACAGTCATCATTGGCTCAGACTTTTTTTTGGACAGAGCACAGAAATGAGCTTGAATGTATCATATAATTAGGTTGTAAGAAGTAATAATACTTTGGCTGGGATAGTAAGAAAAAGTAGTTGTTGTCAGGAGGACCATGTAGCTAGGAAGCTACCTAACACCACTGAACTTTTACTTATAGATGCAAACTGACTTGGCAAGTTTTCAGAAAAGGAATCTACCTCCCTGAAGCTACAGCAAACAATAAGTTTAAGAGCAACCACTCCTTCAGAAAATAATCCGTACTGT
Organism: Pezoporus wallicus; assembly: GCF_028554395.1. NCBI lineage: Eukaryota > Metazoa > Chordata > Aves > Psittaciformes > Psittacidae > Pezoporus > Pezoporus wallicus. The sequence goes on along the minus strand of NW_026642292.1, from coordinate 3,183,863 downwards.
TCTTACTGCTAAGTGAGAGCTACAGCAACAGTCCTTGGGTGGTAGAGCACAATAAACTGTGCCAATTATACCTGAAATCCTCAAGAATTCTATTGTCACTTTTTTCAAGCTCTCCCTCAACAGATGAGTGGAACTGAACTTGCAGACAGAATAAGCTCTGGAAAAATCCAATACACGATCTTACTTTTAGATGTACCCCTGAAAGAAAATTTAACAGACATAAGAAGCAGAAGCTTTTCTCTGAACAATGACAGGGAACTATATAATTCTCATAAACAATATATCTTATTTTCTACTAATCTGGATATAAAGCCTTTAAGTCACCCATTGCTACCAGAAAGCTGCAGCTTTGCAGGGCCATCTAATTTATCACAACCAGATGGTATGCTGTCAATAAAGGAGGGGCTGCTATCATTCCAGGGCAGAATAATTACCTTCCCTTTGAACCAAGGTCAATGTTTTCAATAAAAACACAAAGCTGTTTAATGCAACTTCCAGTCTGTCAGACTCACACTGTGCAGCTCCAGGATTCATTAGACTCACAGAAGTGAAGGAGAACATTTGTTAAAAACAGCACAAGTCTGTCAGAAAGGACATTGATGATATGCAATTAAAAAATGAGGTACTTCGATTTTTCTTTAAAAGCTTTTTGTACAGACTTTTTCCATTACAAGTTTTACAGAGAAAGTAACTGTACTGCATTAAATGCTACCTATGTCCTAGGCTAAGTAATTACGGTAGATATTCACTGTTCTGGTATGCACCTCTTCCGGCTCTACATTTCTGCATCTCAAAAGCAGAAGCAGCAACATTTATTCTGTAAGACTAATAGGTAACAGTTGTGAAGGGCAGAAAATTAAAGGTTAGCTAGTAAACAAAGCTGAAGAACTAAAAGATGTTTCTACCTAACCAAAACACCATTAAACTGACATTTTCTGACATCTGGACATACACCCCAATTATACTGGAGTAATTCAGAGAAGTGGACCTTGCAGTGTTAATTAAACAAGTTACAGTACAACCAACCAAATGCTACCTTCACTTTGAGCAATGCAAGAGACTGGATGAATTTCATTACATACTAAATTCTCCCCATGAGCTTCAAATTCTGCCAAATAAAAACAAGCAGTAATTATATGAATACTCAAAGCATTTTCTGAGTCTGCTCCCAAGCCAAATTTTGACTTTCAACTTCCCCTGCTTTCAACAGTATGTATTTAATGAAGTGTTTAAGAAACACATCCTTTTTTCACAACAGCGAGACATTTTGTTCGTCTTGAAAAGCTAGAATAACTATCAAGCCGGGAAATTAAAGGTGAGCTGTAAGCCCAAGTGTGACTATTTACAGAAATTACATGTAACAAAATAGAATGGAAATGTTCATGTAGTTTTAGTTCCAGGATGGTAACAAATATTATTAAAAGATGGCTTAGCCCAGCTTACTCTTGACTGACCTTCTAACTAGGATCAAATCAGCACGTTCTTTTCTTTGTGCAGCAGTGACTCAGAGGATGCTCTTCAGATTTTATTCAATTTTACATGTGATATAAAGCCTTAGAAGAAAGAGATATTTGAGCAAAGCATAACAGAAGAGGAAAAAAACCCACAGCAATTGGACAGCATTTAAGATTTTGCACAAATCTCAACTAATGTATAATTCTGCTGATTATATCCAGGAGCTGCAGTTAGTACCCTGATAGCTTACCACCCAGAAGACCAGGATCAATAATAAAAAGGGTGAAAGATGAAGGACAAGATCTCTCAGTCCTTGTAAAAAACACAGTTAAATGCACAAACACGAACAAAAAGCTTCACAGGGAAAGAATAAGTTGTCTCTTCTGGATGAACAAGCAAAGGTGGCTCTTACCTTTAGATACTGGGGTCCATTCCCACCAGAACTTAAGAAGTATATATAGTAGTGTGTATATCTATCTCTCTATCTCTCTCTTTTGTCCGTTCTTAGTGAGTACATGCACTGGGGACATAACACAATGGAGACTTGCAAGTAAACTTCCACAGGGGCAGAGATAAAGAGCTATTTTTACAAACGCTTAAAACTCTTCCCAGAGTTTGAATATTTCTTGCACCTCTGCAATAGCCTTCAATGGAGATTTTCAGGCTTCTCCAACTCAGCTTCTGGGAAGCTGACTCGGGCTTCTCACACTGAGTGTGCAAAGGTACACATAAGAGAAAATTCAATGTCCTTTACAAGGTAGGGGCCTTTGTTTTCCAATGCATGCCATTTAGTCTTACCTTCATATGGAACTACTTCTACTGTTCCTGTTTTATACAATACTGTTCTCTCCAACTCAGTCGTATTATATAGAATATACTACAAAATCATCTTTCTTGATATTTCTAACAGCTATAAAGCATTAGTATTGCTGCTACTATTAAAACTACTCTAATGAGAACGTAGTGAAAAGTGAATGCCTATTGTATTGTCAGAAACCAGTTAATCCAATCAGTCAAGCTACAGGCAACTGAAGCTATTTGATGTTACATGATGATAATACATTCAGAACTATCAATGTTAACGGATGCACGGTACTTGGAAAAATTAAGCCAAAGAATACAGACTTACACCACAGCTGATTATGTCAGCACTTACACCTGGGCTAGAAGGAGACTGTAGCATGTTCAGAACCTTCCTCTTTATCAACTTCCTTCTTTAGTAAGTGACTGAAGAAGTGATACCAGTTTCTAATTAACACCATATCAAATCATGTAATACACTCTAAGGACAAACATGTCCTAACAGATTTGCTGTAGATTCTACTATCTTCCTTCTAGTTTGCATTTTAGATTTCTTGCTCAATTTGAATTTTCTAAAGCCAGCAACTGAATTAACTTATTAATTGAAACACCTTAGTCCCCTTTGCCTCTCGGATGGGTTGGTACTTAAACTGGGATGTAATTAAATGAAACAAAGGGGAGGAAAAAAACCCCGAACTATAAAACCCACGCAAGGCACCAGCCTCTGTACAGTCCTGGGGAATACAGATTTTTAAAGTCTCCATGGTATGCAACATCATGGGTACACTACCTAGCATTTTAAAAAATATCAGGTGTTTTCAGCATTCTGATAAAAATACAGCAAGTAGCTCGACCTTGGGAATTTATTGTTTCAAATCTCTCTCGTTTAAAGAATCGCTCAGTGGGAACAACATGCAACTCTTTGGTACATCCAGAACACAGGATTATTTGTAATTTAATATAAAAACATTTCAGCTGTCTTAAATTGGGGTAATTCCTATGCAAGTCTGGCATTTGAGACATGCCACATATTTGCCACAGAAGCGTGTGCATTTTTGTGCTGTTATGTGCGGTCCATCAGTCGATGCATTGCCCTTAACAACACCCCCTCCCACACGTCACTCTCAGGCTGAAGAGATTCTTGGCCCCAGAGCTTTTTCATTGATCCATTTATTTGTTCTATAAGGTACAATACAGATTTCAGGAGTTCACAGCTACAGGGATAGCAACAGCCTAATCTGGCTGTAAGTAAGCAAAGCGTGTTTACATTTGTCAGCCTTTAAAAGAGATCTTAAGAACCACTGGGTTTGTAGCAGTAAGTTTCACAAGGTTTAACACTTGAGCTTCTTTTCTCCCCTCTGATTTTAAAAGCTGCCCTTTCCCCCTGTATAGATAAGGGAGTGAGACACAACAGGGATACAGAGCCATTAGCATCTCAGACTCCCTTTGTGATAATTAGAGGAAATGATTTTGCTGACCCCAAGCAGTCTTTGAAGTCTGCACAAGCAGTACATAGAGAAGAGGAAAGGATTATCCAGCAAGACATACATCCCCTTAGACCTGCCCTGCAAACAACTCTGCTGGACTGATTCTTCCCTCAAAACCTGAAGACACGTGGGTTACCAAAAAACTTCCGCTTACAGACAATGTCCAAGGACTGCTGTGAAACAGACTCTGCATATCAGCATTTTACTTATGCCTAACATACAAAAACTGTCATGAAGCAACTGTCATTGCTTTGCAGAAGTCTGAATTATTAATCAGTTAGCATTAGCAAAAAAAAAAACCCACCACCAAACAAAACACCAAACCCAAACAAAAATCAAACAACCCGAAACAAACCAAATCCCTCCAAAACAACCCCAAAACCTATATAGCTCTTCTATTCAGAAAGATACCCACAATTCCCATTCATATTTAGAAAAGCATTTATCTTATGAGACAGCTCACAAACTAAAATGAATTGCTCATTGTTTATTGTCAGCAGCCCCCTGATTTTAGAGATCCAGAAATCATCAAATAGTAGATACACACTGCATAAATAATCTACTTGAGTTAACCATGTAAAAAAGAACCACATCCCCAAATACAATAGCAATTTGTAATCTATACCAAGAACACAGTTTCACGAGATGGGACACCCTAACACAGTCTCTTGGCATTTCTCTGCATACTCAAAATTTACTGTGCATTACAGAAATCTGCTTTTTCTAAGAATGCTGGTTGGTGGTACCATCAGACTCCTTCATGACTACCAGAATTACATTTAGCTGGTAATATGGTTTTCATTTTTTCAATCCAGTATTAACTACAATGATATACCAGATTTAAGATGCTACAGAAATAGCAACTGATTCTAAAGTTCACACAATGGAGAACAAAAAAAACCTATGCTCTACACTTGTGTTCAGTGTGACTCTTCACAGGAAATCCTCCTAAATAGAAGTAGCAGGATTTGATGTCTAAAAAAAAAATGCCAGACCAATCAAAAGCCCACCAAACCCCCCAGAAGAACCCACAGAGAAAACCTCAACAACAAACAAAACCAAAACAAATCACTGCCTCCTGTGAATGGCTGTCAGAAACATGCAAGCCCTTTTCACTTAAAGTAGAATTCAAGATAAATGTCTGGTCTGGTAAAGCTGACAAAAATTACCCATGAACTCTATTTTATCATCAAAAGAGAGTGAGAAAGCAAGAACATGTCTCTCTACCTAAAAATCAGTAAGACTGACTGAATATAAAATTATTTCATATGCAAAGGATTGCATTGAAACAACTCCATTTTATGGTTACCTCCTCTGATATGTTCCAAGTCCTGTGCAACAACGCTGAAGTGAGAGACTAGGCTGACTAGCTTCAAGAGATCTAGAAGGGCACCCTAACTCCAGCCCACTACCCACCACAGCATTTTTCCACACACAACTTATGAAGAGGCTGAATTTCTACTGACAGCAACTTGAGTTCTCTCTAGAGTAACATAGCTAAATAGAATATCAATACAGACAGGACCAAGTAACTGTCCTGTGAGAGCAACTAAGAATAAAAGGACACTATCTGCTCAACTTCACTCTGATACTAGCTGAAGGATCTGCTGAGGAACCGCAGTATTGCCTGCAATAAATAATTGCTCTCCCCCATCGAGAAAGCATTTTCTGAAATATAATTTACAAGCAATACTTTTCAATTATTATTTAGTTTTTATGTTCAGCTGTTCATCTTTGTTTATACCTTGTTCACTGTATCTGGTTACACTGCTGTCACATGGATGAAAGTCATTGCATTCTCACAATTATAACTACAGTCACCTTTATTTTGAAGTTGAATGTAAAAAGCATTGGTTCAGATGAATCAGAATTTTAAAGAATGAGATCAGGAACATCCCTCCGCAACAAAAAAACAAGTTTGTGTTGCCTGGGTACCTTTATTATCTAAATCTGTACATTAATTATTGGGAGGATTTGTGGGACTGGTGTTTACACTACTTACACATTAAGTCTTACAAATTACTTATTATCACAAATGCACAGTCATGATAATAACGTTCAAAAATCATTGCAAAGACAGCTGCTCATACCCTGTTTGACTGATACTCTTGTGCCTTGCTGAGAAGAAAGGGGAGAGAGATGTCTGCTGGTCAGACTATTTTCCTGAACTAGTTATGGTGCCTCTACCACAAAGAAGTCAAACATGAAAAAAAAAAAAAAAAATTATACAGTCTCAATAAAACTTAACTTGCCAGTTTAATGGCATTTTAGAGCAGAACACGTGTTTTAAAACTTCTGTTTTCTTTTTATTATGGTACCTTGGACACCGGAACTTAAAAAGCACATCTTTGCTCTTAAAAGCTCAAGAATAAGACAGAGCATCAGTGAAGAAGGGACAAAAGGAAACAGACACAAACCTTTGTAGAACACAAATAGTTTGACAGGCCTTTACGGAAGATTGAAGCCAAAGAACACCAGGAACACATACAAGCACCACATTTCTTTACAAGCTAAGGAACGTGCAAGCTTTGACAAAGCATATTACATAAAGGATGTTTATAATCTACTTCCATGGAGACAGTTCAGTAGCTTTACAACATATCAACAAAGAGTGCAAACTGTATTTTCCATCTGTTCTGTGCAGACTGTTTTTCTACAGTGAAAGCCAGTATCAAAGCTAACAGTTCTTTGGGATTTTAAACTGCAACATAAGAGGGCAGAGAAACATTCTTTGCCTTTGAGCACAAGACATGATGACCGAGGACCTGGACTCTTCAAATGTTTCAACTAGGAAGTGTAACAAACAATTTAGTAGCCACCTAGTTTCAGCTAGCATTACTAACTGCCTTTCCCAAGTGTAAACATCATACAAATATAACATACCTTACAGAACCAGGCAGATTATCACCTTCAACTGAACATGTGCCATAAGAACAGCAAATAAGCCCACTTCACATTTTAAGACAGCTATAGCCAAAAATAAAGGATACAGTCAGTATAAAACATTAATGCAGCTTTAGCTCAAGCAGGAGAAGAATAAAAATGCCAACACTATAAAGAACTCCTTCTGCTTCCAAAGTTCATTTACTATGGAAGCATAAAAACCGCTCCTGAAGTTGCCTGAAATCAAAAAGGAATAAAAAAAAAAAAAAAGCATCTGTTGTACTGTGACATGTCATTAGCACAAGTTCTGCTGTGCTGCTGCTGTTAGACCGGAGTTGCCCCTACACTGTATTGCATAGATGTTCTCCACATATATAGAACACTAGAAACAGTGTAGTAAGCCACTCTTCTTTCCCTAGAACACGAAGAAGGTGTAGTGCACACCAATTTTTCCAAGAAAAAAAACCCACAACACTCAAGTTTAATAGGTCTGATCTACACAAAGGGCACTAAATAAAAAGGCACTTGAAACACAAGATATTATTATGTAAAAACAAATGTGTATGGATGGTACAGCCCTCATGGCCGCATGTTAGACTACCCTCAAATCTGAAGGGAAGTCACTGAATATTTTAGAATCTGTATTAGGAAAAACCATGCTATGAAAAAATCTTCCTGAAGCCCACCATACAAGCCTTCAACCACCCCTTCAATCTCACTGAATACATCAAACCCAAAACTTAAACAATCTTACATATGCCACCACACGGATCTAAGACTGTGCCTGGCCATCAGTAGTTTCTCCCACCACTCCAATAAGTTACCAGTACAACAGATCTGTCAAAACACCTGGATCCTACACACAGTGTTCTGCTTCCCAGAACACAGTGTAACTCCCCTGGGTTTACCAGCATATCTACAGAGCTTCCATGAAGACACTGTCACAAAAATCCTTCACTTCATGATGAACTGTCAAAAGATTTCAACCTGAAGAAGAACACTTGTAGGGGAATATTTTTCTATCTACGTAGCACCTTTCAAAGATTTCCCTTGGTACTAAAATTTTTAAGTTAACTATATACCAAAAATCCATTGAATCAACAAAGACATTGGGAACAATGTCCACAATTAACAGGCTACAAGCTACTACCTACTTCCTGATGGAGCAAATACCATGAAAAAAAAAAAAAAGGCTGTATAGTAGGTAGGCTATGCAGTTGGCTACTCCAAACCAAGTACTTTCTCACAAAACATGGTAAAGGAAGCAGGTACAAGTATCAGGTATTATAAAAATTAAAAAAATTAAAATCTAATAAAAATGAGTGAATACAAAGCAGGCCGTAGCAAAAGCTTCAGGGTTAGGAAGGATGAAGAGTCTGACGACCATACCTGTGTCACCAAATGCCCTGTGTTAACAGATCAGCAGTAAAATACTTAGTTTCCAAGGTTTTTTCCACTTTTATTTAAATTAAGGTAATTTTCATACTAGGTGCGGTACTCTGGAAAAAAACCCACTCCTATGGTTTGAATTAAAATCACTAAATGTTAACTCCAGATGTTCCAATAACCTCCGGACTGTGGCAATGAATACTACTTCAGTCCAAGTAAGCAAAGGTACAAAAAAAATAAAATTTTCCATAGGGAATATACTACCTAAATGTACAACAGTACCACTACAGGGGTATTATTTATCATCTTTAACCAGTTTTCCATGCCTGCATTACAAAAAAAAAAACTCTTACATAAAAAGTTTTAACTAAGGCAAGGACTACTAATAACTAATGCTTAAGGATGATTTTTAATTACACTGGAGTATATTCATTGCAAAGGCATTCACAACCAATTTCTAAACTTCAAAAATGCTAGTCTTCATTTGTAGCTTGTTTTATTGTTTGTGTATTTCTGGTTGGGTTTGTTTGGGGTTTTTAATAAATATTTCACTTAGCCACTGTAATAGCCTGGAACTTGTCTGGAAATTCACTGGAAAATATATTTTTAAGCAGAAGACAGACTGCCTATGATGTGCAGGGTCTGCAGCTTCCTATGTATGTTGATATATATATGAAAAAATACTTTTTACCTATACATTTCTTCCCCCTAATCTCCTACCTCTCAGCAGCTGCTGATCTATCTGCTTCCCCTCTTAGACCCATTCCTCACAATGCCTCTGTTGATGCTGGGACAGAAATCACTTGTTCATCAGCTTCTGACCTTTTCAAGACCTACAGGACATAAACTGCAAACGTTGATTTACCTTAAAGAGCTGGCCACCATTCAACACATTAACCGCTATTCCAGACTCACCTATGTGAAGCTTCTAGGAGATAATTACAACTTTACACTAGGAAGGACTTGCATATATAACTAAAATAGCTCACCTATCCAGTTACAAATTCAACCCAAACTGTTCCTTTTGCAAATTATTTCAGTACCTCCCATCTTTCAAACATGCTTTTTTACCTCTGTAATCAGTATAATCATTACTGATACTAGGGGAATCTCAGGTGGCTCTGTTGAGCCAAGACTTGGTAATACTTGAGAAAATGAAAAAAAAAAAACCCAACAACAAACAATAACGAAACCCCAAACCAATCACACACACAAACCCTCAAGCCTAAAACCCTCACCAAAAGACCCAAGAAAAGATGCAGTGACAATGCAAAATGAGCTACTCAAAGACTTTCTGTTTTGTGTAACAGTGTAGGAGCAAAGGTGGATAGTAATGCATTCCCTGTACCAAGCAGCCACCAAGGGCTGTTTTCTTTGCCAAGATTTAACAGCTATAGATATACAATACTGAACACAGTTTTGACTTCAAAAACCTCCTTAACAATCCTATCCATGGAAATACCTCTAGCTACACATGTATCAGAGCAGAAATCTTTATAACTTAGAGATGATCCAAGACATAGCTTAGATAGCTCTTGCATAGCTAAGCTATCTTTTCACAACTGTAGGAAACACTTAACAAAATGAAACTTGGAAAGCAATTTTTCCCATCTTACATTCTCAAATACAAGAATGGTCTTCAGGGAAAAACTCATAGTTAAGCATAGTTTGTGTGGTTTTACAGAAAGGATATTATTTTTCAAGAGTATTAACATTTAGTCTGTCAGTGTATTTATCTTGCCATTAGGCACATCTCTTAGGAGCATGTGCTGGAATTTACAGACTGGACAAGACATCCAAGTATTCAACCTTGAATCAGTTATTCAGTATCTCTGCTAACTATTAGTTTCTACTACTAATACTAGTTTCTGTCTGGATCCCTTGTTAGCTGGTCATAAAAAAATAGATTTGACTGCATTGTTTTTCAGATTTCACATCAAACCAGTATAGAAGCATGAGATTATTACAACATCAACAGGTCTTAATCTGTTCTGAAATTCAAAGTCAGTTCAGTCAGAGGAATTCATATGTCACAGAAATTACAGGCAGCAAGATAGCCATAATAAACAGTGCAGATGAACTGCAAATGACTACCAACAATCTTCTCCCTCATCCCCTAGAGCTGCATCCAGCCGCTCACTGCTTTCTCAACTACAAAATCAGATGGGAAATGTGTACATGCAAGAAGCAGTATTCAGCAAAAGTCATTTGAGTAGTCACACTCCATGTCAACACCTTAAAAGTTTATAACAGCATTGTTCCTGGAGCAGTTAGACTACTGGTCAAGTTCTAGCAGAGCAAGACTTGGTATTTCAGTGAGATATACCAGACAGCTATGAAGTATCCACCTTTGGTTACAAATAGCCAGTGATCAGTTTGGTCTAGAATGAGAGAAATAGAGCTCGGTGATCCATTCTCTTACCTGGATAGTGAGGAAGGCTGAGGGGGTGAGGTGTGTTTGACTATCCTGCTCTTTGGGAAACTTCTCTGGGAGGTGGCAGTCAAACACTGGAGTACCATCTTCTGGCAAAACTTAACAGAAACCTGCTCCATAAAGAAACAATGCCAGGAGCACTATGAAACAGGCTCCATGAGCCCAAGGTAATAATAAGATCCAACAGAGAAGTAAGCTTTCACCAGTTACTGACACTGTAAGGTACTATGAGACTTATTTCTTCTTTGCATTAGCACTTACTCTGAAAACCCAGACAAAAACCTGGCAGATAGATTACCTTCTACTAACAGTCTCTTGGTAGAAAGATCCCACCAAGAATGAACATAATATTCCTAAATACCTACTTTTCCTCAGAGGTACTAAATGGCACATTATGGAATGCAGCACAGTAGTTTCCAAAGATCTTTTTGTCCCTCAACATGACTTTGAAATACCTCCCAATATTGCTAGAGATTTTACCTACCTAACACAAGAAGCAGTGGGAGAGACAGGATGCTACAAATGCATTTGTGCACTTTACTAATGTGTCCTAAAATTAAGAACGCCCACTCTGGAGATGTCTGGCTTTCTTTGCTTTTTTAAATAGGAAATTTATGTATGAAGCACCTAAATCTTTCATAGAACACAGTCTTCATGTATCTTCTTGTGCAGAGCCTTGACCCGTTCACACAAGACGTCCCGTATAACAGTTTCCCCTTTAACAAAGATGCCTACAGATAAAAAGTTCATCTCGGGCTATAAAGTTCATCTAAGCTATAGCCTGCAAATTTGCCACTGTCAGAGCTGCCCATATCTGCCTATACATATGTTACAGCAGCCATACTTGTCCTTCTCCAGTGTGCTCTCAGATTTACCCTAAAACTCTGCCATAATTTCAACAGGAAGGGTGTTGAACTTTCCCATGTTAGTAAATTGTATTTGGCAAGCAGTTTCTGGTAGCCTGCCACCTGGAACTGCAGTGAGGTGGAAGGGTAGGCTTTTTGCCTGAAAAGTCCCAAACCCTGGAGGCTTTGTCTCTGCTGTGACTTTTACAGACTTGTTTTTCCTGCACAGCTCTGTTTTCCAAGAATCCTGGTAAGATCAAAGCTGTGCATATGAAAGCCACAATTGCCTCTACAATGCCAGGTCCTGAACAAAATATTAACTTGTCAGGAATACAGCAATAACGCTAGAAAAGACAGGCTATTTTCAGTAAAGATGGAATGTACTACACATTCTGCTTCCAGCTCCTGGTACCGTTATTCTTAAGAGTACCACATCTGTTTGCACAGAGTACTTAGCTCTGGAGGTGCTAGCTGCAGGGCAAGTAAGTTCTTCACTGCCATTTGGGGCCTGAGTGTGGTGACATACTTGTACAACAGAATACTAAGCCCAGCAGTAGGAAGGCAAGCTTGAAAGTCTTAAGAAGCTTCAGAATTATTTGATTATTCCACTGTGGGGTTTAAGGTTTTTTTTTGTTTGATTTTAATCCCAGTGCCGATAGACAAACAGTCAAGAAATCATAGAAGCTGCTAGCCAGCGTGAACATGAGAAGTATGCATACTCTGTAGCACATTTCCCCCCCACGCAGACAGCATTGTAACTAAAACTTTTCCCCTAAGCAACAACTCAGCAATACCCTGAGCATTAACAGAAGCTTACCAGTGACAGCAAGAAGTTCTACGGGTCGATTTATCCTGGTTTTGACAAGCCAATTTGTCTTGAGCTAAACCCCACTGTTAAAGCTAGACTGCAATAGAACCTGCACAACCTCATTTAAAATCATCTCAAATCTCTCCCACTGCCATACGCTCTCACAGCACATTAACTGGCATGCAGACAGCTTCTTCCTTCAAAAACTAAATCTGTATTTTTTAAAAAAGTTTAGGAATTCTGAGACATCAGCAAACACCTTTGCACTAGTAGGACTAAAGTGTAGATTGTCAAGATTGTCCACATTTGGGAATTCATCAACTGCATGTTGATGCAACTGGTGTGGAATGGCATGAGTTGACCTTGTGCTAACCACATTTTATATCAGAACCTTCTAAAGTAGACAAGGGCAGCAGTTGAGTGGTCTGAGTCCCACATACCCAAATACACCTGCAGATAGACCACAGAAAGGGCTACAGTCAGACTGTTGCTTGTTTCCAAAGAAGCCAGAAACATTTACATTAAATGCACTTCACAGAATGAATTTTTGCCACATCTGTGCACTGCAGATACTACTGTAATTGCTGTTGTTGCCAGGGCTGATGATAGGAAGAGGTGCTTATGTGGGTCATTCAGGTATTAAGAAAAAAAAAAAAATCCGTTTTAGTAAATCATGTATCACACCAAGAACCATGAACTCTTTATTTCACACTAACCCAAAGAGAGTTCACATCATCTTATTTGTGATTACTCCTGTTTGAATGTTTTTATCTTAACATTTATACTGACTTAAAAGAATTTTGATCACACTATTTCTAATATCTACCAGTGAGCTGCTATCTGGTATTTACTCCTTTCCATGTGTAAGCAGCACACGAAGCATTCTATAGAGAAGTGGCATCTCAAGTTCTGTTGAGAGTAAAAAGTGAGTCACATGTTTTAAACCAAATGTAGTATAAGAAATTAAGAAAAATGAAATTACTTCAACAAAGCCACATTCCTAGTTGTACACCTGCTATGACAGATCAGTGTTTAGGTTATGAAGATACAAGGTGACAGCTTGCACTTGAACAGAAACAGTAAGAACCAGAATGTTATGAGAACAAAGCAGGTGTACAGTTATAAAGGTTTATAAGCTCTTGAACAAACACCACAATGTTGATTAAAGTCCAAAAGAAGAGGCATGGAAGAATTCTCACAATACAATGCACAAAAGGTACAGTTCTCCTAATGTCTGTAAACACTCTTCAAAGCACCAAAGGCTGAAAGATTTCTCTTACCCAGCCCAGGTTAAAGCAATTTTGCTGGAGGCTTGCCATGCTCTGTGGGAGGGAAGTAGGGGTGCAGCAACAACCTGGATTTAAAAGATCCCCAGCTGGAAGCACAAATACAGAGAGTGATGTTTAAAACTGTTAGTCCCCTGGCGAGAAGCAGGAAACTCTCTTTATGACCCCCAGAGTATTTGTTTTTCCAACAGTTTCTCAGCTCAGCTTGAGATTCTCAAGGGCAGCAACAAAAAAAGTTTTCACTTCGCTCAAATTAGTTTTGACTGGTTCCAGGGTTCCCAAGGTGATAATTTAACACCTCATTAACAAGTGCATTATTAGAGGAAATTCAAATGAACCGATTTTAATGCTAATTGAATGTTTTCAACCTCAGCCTGCACAAGGAGTATTTATTTTCCCTTTTGAATACAACAGCAGCCGCAAAGCACTTCCATTTGTGGATCTATTGCTAACAATGGCAAGGTACAAGCTTCATTTATAAATATACTATAAGCCACTTTATATTCAGTTCCAAGTGATGTAATGTGAGCTATTCCTTCACTACTGCTTACACTTTATACTTGCATATACTTCTGTCTTGGGAAAGAAGAGGAGAACTTTACAAAGTGTCCGATTTGAAGAAACCTATGATTAGGCAGCTAATTGAACTACTGAGGTCATTCTTCACTTGAGGGCCTAATTAACTACATGAAGGTTAAAGTACTAATTGCAGTCTTTTCTCCCCTACAATTTAAGCAGACCAGGCTTAGTTTTGTTACCAGCATGCTTCTCCCTGTGCACATTAACAGTATGGCAATGGTCCTGTCTTCTCAACAGCTCAGGCTCAGTTCTCTGCCAACACAGGTGTATGCCCTTATTCCCTTTGGCTATAATGGGTTTAACTACCTTTTCTGATTTAACTGACTGAAGTTTGTTGCACACTGCAATGGCAAGATCAGAAAACCTAGCTCTTCACAACCGAGATGCTCAGATGAGACAAAATCTAATCAAACTGTTGTGCAGCTAACTGACTAGCCTTCAAAGGTTATTCATTTCCAACAGCTCAACAGCTGGGATGGCCCATGCAATTACCACCTCTATTGCTTGTGACATTTGAGTTACGTAGGATAATAATTTTCAATTTCTGTACAGTGTTCAAGACAATGTTCATCCAAAACTTAAGTGACATCTTCAGCAATGATGTTCATGACTTATTCTTTACATGCTATGTATGGTGCTGTGATTGGGTGTGGGATATTCACCTCCTGAAACTGAGATGAAAGAGTAAACTTCTTATCAACATGTATAATTACTGAGTTAATCTCCATGAAAGGAAGTAGTTCACATCTTTTAGAAGCAATTAACACTGTTAGCTTTTGTTCAAACTTAAAACAGTCCAGGATTTGTGGCTCCCCTTCAGTTTTTAATACATGGGAGTGCAAATTAAGTTTCATCTCTGAAGGAGGTTAACCAGTCCCCAGACTGGTTTCACTGCGTGTTTTGATTTGCCCACGTCTCACTTGGGTTACTTTATGATATTCTTCCACTTGCCCCCAGTGATGTTATCAGGGTAACAAACAGGCTGGGTCCTGAACACCAACAGTACTAACAGAACTCCAGTTGCACAGGATATACGACTGGCTTTTATGCAAATGGCAAGGAAAGAAGCCAACTGGATTCCCAGTCCTAGCAAGATTGTAATAGTGAAAAATCCAGAAACTCAACTGAATTCTGAACCGAACTCAAACTGAATCACTGACGCTGAAAAATTCACCAAGGCAGTCAAGTACTCAATATCATAAATCCCAAGAATACCTCATTTACCAGGACAAGCACCAAGCTGTCTCATTTTCCCCACAGTCAATTTAAATAACCCAAACACCACATTAACAACAAGAATCAAGTGGCTGTACACTACAAGTTTCCAGAACCCCATTTCAGGAATCAATTTGTCATCTTTGTGTACACTATGACCCCCAAAAGTCTGCTTATTGTGTCTTTCTATTATTGTTGTTTAAAAAAAAGCCTCTATCTACTAAAATATCTGAAGTTCATTCATCTTTGTGGCTGAACAGAAAAAGCAGCATCAACTGAACTGCTGACAACCATCTGCAATGCTTGCTCATTAACAATTTCTACCATGGTGACTTGGAACAGGAAAACCAGCCCCCAAAGTTTGCTTTTGCCGAAAGAAGCCTTCCCCATTTCTCCTACTTGCCTTGCTATTCTATATATCAAAGCCAAATGTGATGATATGTGCTATACCCATGTAATTGTCACTGGAGCTCTCTGAAGACATTGTATGTGCTCAAGATGTTCACCACTTGAAGACAACTGTTCCTTTGAAAAAATTCAAGTGATCCAAATCAAGTATGTTTGGTTTAAGATCACATGATGGTCTTCTAGCCAATTATGTGCAAAACAAGTAATGCAAAGTAAAATAGGATAGACATACAGCATTGCACAAATAATGCAGAGGAGTTCCAGAAGCAGTACAGGAAGCATTACTACCAAGAACTCATAACATGGCTCTGCTATTGCTTTGGCTGTTGGGAGTCGTTTTTGAAGTCTGGATGAAGGAACAAGTAATATACTTGTATTCATATGTAATTATATTCCCATAACTGTCTTCAGAGAGATTGAGGCTTGCTAGTCACTTACATACATAAACAGTACAGAGAATTAACAGATTAGTTTGAACAGAAACCAAGATACAAGAAACCACTGTCCCAATTCACGCAGCACATTTGCAAGCTATCCATCTTATGTTCTCTGTAAGCATCCATTCAGCTTTTCATAGCATCTGTATTTTGTCTGTGCTGCCTCCTACTAAAAAATCCTATTTAGTCACTTGCAGCTTGCTGGAAAGATTTGAAAGGAGATATGTACTTTTTAGTTATGTAAGGTTATTTAAAGTTTTAGTAACTACAATGCCTTGTATTGTAAGTTTAGAGCCTCCAAATGTTTCATTAGATTTAGAAATAACCTGAAGAGGAGAGAATTAACTTATTCTTGCAAATTAATACACAAAAAAATCCCTTTTGTCCTCAAAAACTAATTGCTTCCTACTACTTACTCCTCAGCTACAGATCATCTCAATCTGACTGCACAATTTCCACAAAGGTTTGATGCAATGGAGAACAGCAGCTTTTACAAATAGTGTGTGGTGAACAATAGAAGCAGGCTGACAAAGAAACCACAAAGGCTCTTTTCAAGAAAGCACTCTTGAAGCCATTACAAGATTTATCTGTGGCCCAAAGAACAGGGTTGGGAGCTAGCCATCTACTATTTTGATTCCAGCACCAAGTCCTGTGCCCTTTTAAACCTATCGCCCTATCTCAGTTTTCCTTTATCCATTAGTTCAGCTTCACTAATTTGAAAAAAAATCAGTGAAATTTTTGTAATACAAAGTTGATTCAGAGGTGTTTACCAGTGACCCAGTTTAAACCTATTTCTCTACTTCTCTTCCACAGTTAACAACTCTTACCAGCACCATTCTACTCCACATTTTCTCATAGTCAAACCAACTGCTGGCAGTGGCCCTCCAGAGCCTTACCCATAATTCTACAGAATACAAGCTAGTTTTTCAGCCATAGCTTTAAACAAAGAAAAAAAAAACCCAACTTTGTCATACTATCACTAAGCAGCTGCTCAATTCACCCAACTGAACTTTTGCCAACTTTATCCACAGAAATGCCTACAAAGTAGTATTATCTCTAAAGCCTTAAGGCAATTAAAAAAAATGCATGACTGGGAAACAGAAAATTGTGCAGAAAATGAACAGAGAAGTATGTAGATCATTCTATCAGGCATTTATTCTAGCTGAAGATTGACGTACTCGCTAAGCATCTAACACTTTCACAAGACCTGTAGCTGAGAAATCCTGGGTATGAATGGACAGGACTTTGTCTATCCAGCTATTACATCCAGCACTTCCAAAAAGTGCTATGGTTTGTATAGAAATTGTACGTACAGAGGCTTTTTTGAAATGACACAGCTTTCAAACACCAAAGCTACTTCTTTTATCAATAAAAATAGAGGCTATGAATTCTGATACTGCTTAGCACCAAATTAGCAGGATGTAGTCTGACACACATTTTAAGCAACACTACCCAAAAAAAAAAAAAAAAAAAGACCTTTTGAGTTTATTTTTTTGCCAAATTAGTTCCTGATCTGGTTCACCTTTCAGCTCTGATGGATCTTGTTGGCATAATGGCAGGAGAACAGTCTGGAGTAGAATATGCGCCCATTCTCCAGGCTTGAACAAATATCATGCTGTAGCCTCAGAAAAGGCCCAAAAATGCCTGAGTTTGAATACTGCAAACAGAAATCAGCTACACATTCCTTGCTTCCTGCTTCATTAAGCAAAACAGACCCTGGAAGAAACCCAAAACAAGCAATGCCTGAGTAGACCGCAGACTGCTGGCAAATCATCAGCTAGAAAGAGCTCAGTCATTTTTAAGCTGACTGGAAAACTGTTCTGCACAACTTTTCATGTAGCAGAAGTTTTGCTAGTATCTGTTCTTGAGACCAGCAGTGGGGACAACTCTTGCCTGGCACAGGTATCTCACACAGACCTCGTGAAGCACTCAGTGCTAGAACAGATACAGCTGCTGTCTACCTGTATTTGCCTCAGTGATAACCTCTCTGTCGAGCAACCACCAACACCAATTGCTGGCACTTAACTCTGTTCTCAGATAATGTAAGCAAACCGAATGAAACCTGCTAGAACAGAAAACTTAAGTAATTTCTCCAGCAAGCTTTTTCACTGTCAGGTTAGCTGTCAGATGACCCATGTTCAAAAGCAAATACAGTTCTTCAGTCCACACCACCACCTCGTGGCCGGATGCCTGAAACTCCCGTAACTGTTCAGCAGTTTGAATTCTATGTATGAGCTTCTGAACTAAATGCCACTGACAGACCCCCAGCAAACTACACTACCATCCTTATGTGAGCTGCTCACAACTTTTTAATTACCTGTGAAGAGTGAAAAGTATCCTACATACAAAGTGCTGTAGTATTTCAGTTTCAAGGCAGATTACATACCACAAGTGCCAAGTTAGTTACTTCATGCTATAACTGAAAGAAGCTGCTAGCTACTAGGCAAATTAGACATGAGAATTTGTGGTTTTACTTCTTTTAATGCACTGAGACTAGTATAGATTTCCCATTTCTTACTTTCATATTGAAAAAGACAAATATGCTGAATATCTTCCTCTAGTGCATTAACTCTACCGATCTTAAGAACTGCCTCTAGCTCCCCAAGTAAAAAGGGATTTAAGAAACATTCCCTTATTTACTTCAACTGAGGTGCCAGCATCAAATTATACTAAGATTAAAATCAAAAGCATTGCCCCTGCAGTCACCAGCACACAAGACTGTAAAAGATACACAGCAAAATACTCTGAAAGCCATCTAAAAAGTGGGGGCAAATAACAAAAGACAGAATGGGGAAGAGCATGGAGAAGAGTTAGACACAAAACAAACAAAAAAAATCAATACAAGACAATACTACATCTTATCTAAGACTAAGATTACTTACCTCTGCCTGGAAATTTCTCATGTTATTAGGCTCATCTGCCAAGTAGACTAGTAAATTGGATTATTACTCCAGAAATTCCAGGTCTACATGTACTAACAGACAATTACGGATGCGTCCACTGAATGAGTTACATGTCAAACTCTGTTTAGCCTTCCCCTTCCACATGCTTAGTGTTAGAAAGACTCACCAACAGTTGTACCATCTTCACCCATAATGCACTTCACAGAGGTGATGATTTGCTCCACAACAGGAGGTGACATTGATGTTGCATACACAGCACTGTGAGAGTATGTTCTGAGGTAATCAATCAGCTCCTAACAAAACACAAGAGGCATCAGACATTGCCTTTCAAGCAGTCTCAGAAATGCTTTATTGTCATGTCTTAATCACACAATACAACGGGCCACCACAGGAAATCTCTTTCAGAATGTCATAGGAGAGAACAGATATCTCAAAAGATTAGTTTTACAGTACAAGTAATAAAGAGTTGAAAAACAAACAGCAGGGAAGTAACAACCCATAATTATGTCACCTGGCAAGAATGTTCACTGATCAGGGACAAATGCCTAGAACAGACTTGTTTAGCTAACACCACCAGTACTGGATTGCAACAAGGTGTTTGCATTACTCAAGCTGTGAGCACGCTGTGTTTCCAAAGTGTTTTTTATAACAGTGCAAGTAAAAATCAAATGAGACAGTGGGGAGCACAATCCACAGATGCTTATGTATCATGTTCAAAATAATTATTTCCCTACAAGTCACAAAACAGGGGACTAGGCCACAAAATATCTTCTCCCATTTATCAGCAGAATATAAATAAAGCAGGGGGTGTAATTTAAGAGTGAAAAAACCTTGGCCTACCTCTCCTGCACTTGGCAGTGAACACGCTACATTTGTTAGAGGGGAAACACAAATCATACAGGAGTAAAGAACCAACACACAATAAATCTAGGCTGTTTGTTGTTAACTGTAATAAAGCCACTCTAAAATACCCAGACTACTCCATCAAAACATTATGAACACCAGCATGAATGCCAGGACAGATTCTGTCTTCTACAACCATAAAATAATGATGGCCCCATAGACAGCACAAGCTGGGAACATACTATCTCATTTATGTTGCTATCTGTGTGGAGTCAGAATGAAATGAAAGGAAGTTGTAAAGGGACTTTGAAATAAACTAGGCAAGAGATTTAAGACCTCTTGCCTCTGAAGCAGTTCCTCAAACAGTAGTAAAACCCAGCTGAGGACTCTCAGCTGCTTCACCTTATGCGAAGGGAGTTAATCTCACTAGCTCAGTACCTTTGGAAGAAGATAATAATATGGTAGTTTTTCTCTTTAGAAGATGTCCGAGTAATTTTAATCTAACTGTAGTAAGCTCCTACAGAGGAATATCTGCAAATCCCATCTTCATTCGGATGGGCTGAAGTAACAGTCACTAGTAGTATCTAAAAATTATTGCCCTGATAGGAAAATGATAGAATTTTACTCTCAAATAAGCTTAGAAGTCTGATCTGTGAGGTACATTTGAGGATATGAGAAAGGGGAAACATGCAATTGCCTACACCATTGGTCCCAAAAGGAGGGGTTTGGCAAGGGCAACACTTTGGCAGTACTTTACAATAGAAGAGAGTCAGCAGCAAAAAACAAAACACTCACAAATAACCCTCCTCCCACCCCACCAAAAAAGGGAAGAATTGTCTTTTTAGAAAGCAAACTGTTTAAGTCCAGAGGGAATCAATTCTACCAGACTAACCTAAGGGGATTTTTCTCCAAAGAGGATGAAAAATACCAGTTTTTGACATTCCTCCTGCAAGTCTCATTAAAAGTAATATTAAGAAATCCCTGCCTTCCTGGTTCCTAGTAGTTCCTAAGAAATTATACTGTTCCTAAGAAGGCATACTATGCCTTCTGTAAACTGAGATCATTGCTGACCATGTGAGAACTCTAAAATTATGAGGTACTTTAGTAGACTAGACTCTTTTACAATGCACAAACTTTCACTGTATTAGACAGTATGTAAAATTATGAAACAAATGGGCAATCAGGGTACTTGAGAAACAGATAAATTTTGAAACGCTTAGTGAAGGACTTCACCACCAGCCTGAAACAGCCATGAGATTCCCAGATTTTTACCTTCTTGCCCCCAATGTATCCTCCAGCCGCTCCAAAACTTTTGGTGAATGTTCCCATCATGATATCCACATCTTCTGGATTGAGTCCAAAATAGTCCACTACACCCCGGCCACTGGGACCCAGGGCACCTATACTATGAGCCTCATCAAGGTACAGATAGGATTTATACTTCTTCTTAAGGGCAATCACTTCAGGCAAACGGACTATGGATCCCTCCATACTGTTGAAAAACAGAAATTCACTGTAAGTTGATTTAATGGCTAGGGCCTCTTTACAGAGCCTAAAGACTCTAATCTTTCTTTTCTTCACTCTTCCAGTACTTATGAACACAGAATTTGCTAGATGCATCATGTTCTGTAGAGAGAGGAAAGGTCCTCCTTGCACCCAGGGCCCAGATTCTTCAACCTATTTAACACTTCTGGGATGCTGACATATAGACCAAGCAGTAGCAGCAACAGTGAGTTAAAGCAAAGGAATCTACTCTGTGACATTTTTATAAATGATCTCATTTTTACTTCCACCCCAATGTCAGTATTCTGATGACATCTGTTGTTTTTAAGAACTGACTAGGCTTTCATTAGTAGCGCTCAAAAATGCCTCATTTAGTGCTGAAATTAATATTTAATACTATAATTTAAATGTCTAACAGAGCTAAGCCTACTACATGCTCTCACTTTTAGCAGAAACATTCAATTTGTGCAATTCCATTCACACTAGCATTATCTAGTGAGCACAGAAAGAATGGAATGGACAATTTAAGACCTCAGCTCTGATGTAAATAATCAGTTTAATTAATTTTTACCATCTAATCAAGATGTGGGATGTATTGTGGTAACACCAGTTATCACAGTATTTCCCACAGTGCAGTACAGTACTAGCAACAGAAAGTCCAGGATGCGAGACATTCATAGCGCAATTTAATTCCCAGATGAGATTAACACAGTAGCTATGAAGTGACAATATTCATAGAGTGACCTGGCAAAGGAACCCAAATACTGAGCAGCTAGATCTCATGTGGAGGGTCCTAGGAATATAAAGAATAGTTTGTACCTGTATATTCCTTCCACCAAGATAAGAATTTTTTTCCAGGGCCTCCGTGTACGAGGTTGCCCATGCACAATAGCATCTTTGAGCAGCTTCTCCAGGCTTTGCATATCTGCACCAGAAATTACTGTTAAATGGTATCAAAACAGCTACTAGCTTGAGTTTTGACATGGCTAAAGAATATGCCAAAAACGCACAAGTTGCTCCAGTGTGGAGAACAGACTGTACCTAAGTCAATAAGCGTGGGCTCCATCTAGCTGTGGGCCCACAGATGAGATTAAAGGGAATGGGTGACTGTATGAACTCTGAGGAAAAATTTCATCATACTAAGCTAAAAGCAGAAGTTAGAGCATTAGGCACAAATAGAAAACAGGGGAAAAGGGGGGGGGGAGAAAGAAAGGTAGTAAGCATGTCCTTGTGGACAGAAATAACTCAAAAAACAGCAAGGAAGCTCAAGGATCAACTAAAGGTAAGCAGAAGATAAACCGCAGCACAGAACAAGAAGGGGAGCAAGTGCACTTTTTTATTACTTTGTTCAAAACTGACGGGACTGGGGGCATGAAACAGGAAGCTACCAACCAACCAAAAAAAAAAAAAAAAAAAAAAAAAAAAAAAAAGAACCACCAGTGTAGGGAAGAGAACAGTGCCTGGCATATCAGAAACTAGACAGATGAAGTTGCTAGTAGCAATGTATTCTGAAACCTTACTACCTTTGGCCACAAACACTGATCCCAGGAACCCTGACTAGTATGAGCAAATAAATACACATGAAATCAGCCCTTAAAAAACAAATGACCTGAGGAAAGGAGTGGAGATGTGAGTAATCAAACCATAAAAGCTGAAGTGCTGAGCAAGAGACATGTAAACACTATGGTATGAAAAAACCTACAATCAATCATGAAAAGAAGATTGGTAGGGCAGGGCAGTTGTAGCAGTGAGAGGAGCTTGTGAACTAGAACTAGACTAGAAATTATACAGCAAAGTAGGTCAGTTAACAGACTGTTAAAAGACAGCTGATGTTCAAAAAAAAGACAAAGAGGCAGTGGAATCCCCCTGCCTCTCAAGGGAGAAAGGACAAGTTTAGTGCAACTGGGGAGAATGATGAAATATAAACTTCTGCTCTCATGTCTGAAGATGGAAAGATGGGAACCAGGTCTGATCTTAGTAAAAAGGATAAACTGCAGAATGAAGCAGGAAAAATATGGAAACATTGAACAATGAACTGAAGGGGGATTTTAATTCCCCCCCCCCGAGTTCTAAAAACCAGAATATGAAGCCATTAACATCTCAGGAAAATGAAGTTAACTAAAGCAGCAAACACTATAACAAGAGTAGAACTGCAAACACATATGTAACTATGAACTGAGTATCATCTTGACAAGCCAAGATCATTGCTTGCGTTTTGCCTTCTGATTCTAACCTACCACTCTATTCCCTTTCAGAGATCTCCACCATCTATAAGGTTTCTAGAATATCCCCTCATCTCATCACTGATAGTCTGCACCCCATTCCAATAAATTGTTTCTTCTTCCTCATCACACCTGAGTCCTTACGATCTTCTCACAGCTAAAGGTGTATCTGTCACCAGTGTTCCCTGAAAGTCTGGAACTGGATGCAATGTTCAGAAGCGTATCTAAAGTAATGCAGAAATTTAATGCAAAGCTTTTGTGATCTTGCCCATCAAGATTTATGAAGAATTAAGAAAAACAGACTAATAATAATAAAAATCACCGAATGTTACAGTGAGGTCTATACTTCTGTAAAAAAAAAAATTAATCAAACAATAGAGAACAAGAAAGAGAACATAAAAGAAACAGTAAGCAGACCAGAGGAGCCTCTATCAAGTAGGGCAAAGAAAGGAAAACAATTGCAGCCACCCAAGCTTTGTCACTGCCACACACTTCAAAGACAGCAAGAGTCACCATGATCTTGGGGACTGATACTACAAAGAGTATTAGGAGCAGCTGAAGAATGAAGATAGTGACTTTACTAATCAAGGTCAACCAGGTATTCTCAGTGGAAGCAGTAAGAGAAAGAAACCCTAAGCATTTTTAATTTGAAAGTTATTCTAAACAACTCCTCTGGAGGAAGCAGAAACTAGCAAAATGAAAATTCTGTATTATTTTGGAAATAAGTAATTACAACAAGTAATTTGGCAAAATTAATCTATGCTTCATATCCACAAAATTCCTTTTGTATT
Organism: Pezoporus wallicus; assembly: GCF_028554395.1. NCBI lineage: Eukaryota > Metazoa > Chordata > Aves > Psittaciformes > Psittacidae > Pezoporus > Pezoporus wallicus. The sequence continues at coordinate 3,159,574 of NW_026642292.1, read as the reverse complement.
ACATTGTACCAATGCGTGGCTGTCTTAGCCAGGACATCTAAGCTGGTAAGCTTTTGTTACTTTGAAACATGTCAGCATCTAGTCCTAAAATTAAACTTTCTTACTGTCCAAGCTGCAACCTAGATCACTACAAGATTGCATTATTATGTGAGACAGACTGTTAGTCTAACCATGCTGAGCTATGCAAGTAACAAGAAGCCATGTTAAAACACTAGCTCCCCTAGACTTTGCAAATGGACAGCACGTTCCGCTTCATATACACAAGATGTAGGCCAGAACAGCTTCAGGATAAAAGTGTTATTAGCCAAGACTGAACATTTAAAAACCATCCAATTCCAGATGATTAAATTCTCAGTAGCAGCAGTCTGCTGACCTTTCAGGTAGCCAGCAACTGATCTTCTTGCATGAAATTGGATTTCCAACTATTAGAAGAGATCGTATCTGATCTACAGCACCGGCAGAAAGGCACAGTCCACCATCTGATACTTACTGTTGTGCTTAAAGATTCGAATAGTTGCTCCTGACAGTCTTGCTCCAAGCACTAGTGATGCATGATTCAGTTCATCACTCAAAATCAGACAGCCCTGAATTAGAAGGGGAAAGAAGATATTGAAAAGGTTATGTTTCACAGCCAAGCATATACCACCTCGCAGCTGTGAACTGCTTAGATATCATCTAAAGAAAGAAAAAAAATTCCAATATAAATGCAGCTAGCCCAGGCAAGACTTGCTAAGAAAAAGTCTGCAGCTGCAGTATGGCAAATAAAAACACACAACTGCTGTTAACTGAAAGAACCATTTAAGTTTCACTCTTCCCAGAAGTTCTGCAGCTGAGTCTACCTGAATATCTCATGTTGGCAATTAGTACTCATCCTCCTATGCAGCCAGGGGAAAGAGAAGGCAGAGCAGCTTGCTGCAGTTCACTCAGCAAGCCTACAGTGCTGCTAAGAAACAGGCCACCAAAGCCCTAGATTAAAAGACCTTATAAAAGTTGCCCTATTTCTTACATTAGGAGGTAACCATTGACTAAACCCATGTGTGCTCCATGGGACGAATGGAACTATTTTGCTGTAACAAACAGAATTCTTAAGTACTTTGTAGACAGAGGTAACATACAAGAGACAGGAAGTGGAGAACAAGATTGCAGAGTGAAATAGAGTTGTTTTCTGAGGCTATTAAACATTACATTGAATTTATTTGCCTTTTGAAAAAAGGGAAGATAAATCCCTGGACAGAATATCAACACAGGCTATGTCTGTTCTGAGAGCAGCAATGACTACAGGTCAACAGCTGATACACTGAGCATTCAGTTATCACTGTGGACTATCGGAATTAATATTGGGGGATTAGCTTGTAAGGGAGCAATAATATTTCTAAGCAACCTTGGCAATTACTATGCAAATCTGCTGCAGCTCTAGAAGTGACTAAGTTAAAAGTCCAAAAGCATGTTGAAATGCTGAAGGTTTGACACTAAAACACAAGCTCATTCTATGTTTCTCTATTAACAACTGGTGGAGGGAAGAGTCAAGAACATCTCTGCAATGAGATTTACGAGAAAGGACTGTAAAAAGCACTGCCTACAGTTACACAAGTAGGTGTGACAGACAATAGGAGTATCTTCTCTGCAATAAAGAAAGTTTTGCACTGCAACTGCAATGTACCTAGAAATATGCTGCATCCCGGGAAAGCTCAAGACTGGTTTTCGCCAGAAACTGCACTAAATCTCAAGTGCTCAAAACGCTGTTACCGTCTGTATTTCACAGGCTTTGACATAAGGAGCACGGAAATTTCCAACTAGCATTTGCTCTTTGGAGCTACTACAGCGGACAATGAGTATGTATACTACGTCAGAGGGCACTGCTGTTAAATACTACCTTAACAAAACCTGAACAATCCAGTACTAGAACCATTCTTACATGGAAGTAGAAAGAGTGATAGATTTAAAAAAGAGGAAAACATTAATAGCCTACAAGGACCTTTCCTGTAAAAACAATCATGAGCTCTTGGTAAAGAAAAGAGATTTAACAAATCACTAAGCAGCCACTTTGTACCCCCTATAACAGAAGAGGACATTGAATTAGACAAAAATTAATTTAAAACTTAAGATGAAGAGTCTAGTATCATCTGCTGCTAGAGAGAGGGAAAAGGATCAAAGAAGCCACTGATACAGTACAGTACTGATGATCATATGTAACTGAGTGCTGCTACTACAATGGTAAGACTTCAGTTGCATTTATCAGCAAACTTACATTTGTGACAAGACCGCCAACACTAACTGGAGATCACACTACTGGTATAGAGAAAATCATGTCAGTGAAGATCAGATTTACCAATTCATTCCACAGAGCAGACACAGAAACTGAAGTGAATGCCACATTTTACCAGAGTGCCACATACACAAATTGTGTAATTTCACAAACTAACTATACATGGAAATTAGTTTTCTTACATCCTTCAAGCTCCATTGCTCTAAATCCATTATCTAGCCTCTGTCAGTCCAGAGCCATGCTGAAAAGCTCTGTGCTAAAGGCAGTACAGAATACTGTTATTAGCTAGTTACAGTAACTACATTTATGACACTTACTTCAAAACAGGCAAGTTTCAGAGTCTAAGCCTGAAATAGTAATCCTCAAATCACATTATCTGTGGTCCAGACTCAGCATACTTGGCAGCCAACAACTTAGCTGCCAACAGTTGGTCTTTCCTGCTGAAAACTGTCAGGTGCAGAAAGACCTGGTTTTAGTAATGCTTTAACAGTTTGAAATACACCTTTCAGTGTACACCAACCATACCTGTTTCCCGCATCAGCTCAGTAGAGGCTGCTGTTAACAAGGGATAATGAATAAAGATCCACTAGGTAATGTTGATGAAGCTTTTGAATTCCTTTGCTGACAACTGTTGATCAGATTATGGGGTACAGTTGGATCCTAGGATAGTCAAGTCATATTTGCTGCTATTAAAAGAGGATTCAGTAGCAACATAAACAAAATGCTCAAGGATTCCACAGAGCAAAAACAGAACAGGTGGTCCAGTACTACATATACGTGAGTAATTTTATTTCAGTGGTTTCAGTTTTAAACTAATTAAGTTGCAATATAGGTACCCAGATAAGATGTGAATAATGATTAGCATTAGATCTTATCAGTGACTGTCAAAGAAATTCCTTCTGGCCAAATGCAGATGCCATTACATTTGACAAACTTAAGAAAAATTCATGTTCCAAGCACCTTTCACCTTTGCATTTGAAAATGTATATAGGACATGCAGAGAGACAAAAAGTAATAAAATAAAACCACCAACCCCCTCCCCCCCCCCCCCAAAAAAAAAAAAAAAGAAAAAAAAAAAAGACAGCCCAAGAGTTTCATCAAGCATGGGAGTCTCTGGGCTTTACTAAGGAACTGACCAATCATTGCCAAACAGACTGCACATGCAGACAATTGTGTACTGAGTGGTGCCAGAACTCAGGATTTATGCAAGTCCTTATTTGCAGACAAAGAAGAAATCAGAAGTGCAGTGAGAAGCAACCTCAGGCACCCAAAAAAAAAAACCAAACCCAACTATTTAGTGAATGTTCTGAACTGCTAAGTGGTGGTTCTGACAAGAACTCTTCTTGTCATTGTGCATTTTCTGTTTGGAGTATTCAACCCAATATAAGGGCACTTCTAGTGTTATGAGGCAGAAGCTTCTTACTATTTAAGCGCACCAAAACCAAGTATGCTCATTACTAAGATAGTATAGACTGCTGTACCCATCTATGAAAAGAGTTAGTTTTGTAAACATGCAAGTTAACATGCATGAAAACAGGTATGTTACATGCCTTGGTATTTACAGTTCAGAATCTCTCAAATGGCTGTAAAACCTGTTAAAAGTTCAAATGTGAAAACTAAGGAGCCGAGTAAGGCATCTCAAGGGTATTCTCAGAAGGTATTAAATACATAAAGTGTGATCCTCATACAATGAATTTCTCTCTGGCATCAGACTCAAACACCTTTCATTATGGAAAGCATTTGATATTTGAAAATTAATAGACCAAATGCAAAAAGGCAATATGTAAACAGTGCTGCTTCAGTTACAAATAAAATAGCATGTGGTAAGACACTACAGCTAGTCAAGAAGAGATCCACCAGGAAAAGTTGCCAGGAAGAACAAGGCAGCAATTTTATAATCTGTACATATCACAAGTTGAAGAATTTACAAAGTGATCACAGGAAGTGGGAAAATAAATAAATGGAATAAAGGGAAAATAATTCACTACACAGGGACAAAGAGTTGCAATAGGCTAGTAGCCTAGGTTAACAGTGACTCATTTTCAAAAGAGAAAAAATCATTTACTCACCCTATTCTGCTCTCAAGTAGAAGCTATGAGAACACATATGATAACACATACTTTGCAGAAAATATAAACAAAGAGCTCTCTCCACTTCATCCTCCAATAGCTACAAACCCCATAGTCTGAGGTGCAGGACAGTCAGGCTGCTTAGTGTACTGTTTTATGGCAATGTGCAATTGCAGCCCAGAAATCAAACCATATCCTGGGTTGCATCAGAAAAAAATATGACCAGCAGGTTGAAGAAAGTGATTCTCCCCCTCTACTCCGCTCTAATGAGAGCCCACCTGGAGCACTGTGTTCAGTTCTGGGGCCTCCAACATTAGAAGGATGTGAAGCTGTTGGATTGGGTCCAGAGGAGGGCCACAAAGATGATCAGAGGGCTGGAGCACCTCTCCAATGAAGACAGGCTGAAAGGGTTGGGTTTGTTCAGCCTGGAGAAGAAAAGGTTCCAGGGAGACCTTATAGCAGCCTTCCAAGTACCAAGTGGGGACAAGAAAGCTGGAGAGGGACTTTTAACATGGGCATGGTAGTTACAGGACAATGCGGAATGGCTTTAAACTGCAAGGGGGTAAATTCTGATTAGATATTAGGAAGACATTCTTCACTATGAGGCTGGTGAGGCCCTGGAAGACGTTGCCCAGAGAAGCTGCAGCTGCCCCATCCCTGGCAGTGTTCAAGGCCAGGTTGGACAGGGCTTTGAGTAACCTGGTCTAGAGGACGGTGTCCCTGCTGATGGCAGGGGAGTTGAAACTAGATAATCTTTAAGGTCGCTTAAAACCGAAACCATTCCATAACTCTATGGAGCACATAGACATCATCAGTCTTTAAATCTGACCTTGTTTCTCTCAAACAGCTTTTCTACTAGGATTTTGGTCCTTCAGAGAAAGGATTTTTCAGCTGTCAAAGATAATAAATTCTGTATGCACCAACATGCAATCCATCTTATCTCTGTGTCTCACTGACACATTTCTTAGTGTCTCAAGAGCATCAAAATACCTTCAGCCAATCAGTCTGTTCATCAGCCACCATTTCATATACTAATGAGTAGCCTGAGGAAGCAAGCCTTAACATGCTAGGCTCTCTCCCAGAAAAAGAGCAAGATCTGGACTGCTACTGGTCCCACAATGCTACTTCCCAGAAAGATTTTTGTAAAGGTTAGAGATTCATACTGTGATCTACAGTTTTCATAGATAGTATCTGCAGGGGTTGCCACTGAAGAAAAACAAAACCAAACAAGCAGCTTTTAGAAAAATCCAACCAGCAGAGTCTTTCTTAGATAAGCTTTTGCCAGTGACTTAAGCCATACCTTGCCAACTAAAGCAGGAATGTTCATGGAGTTGGTTGCAAACCCCATTCCATATGCCATTGCAGATTCCACACCTAGGAACCTGGCAACTAGCTTTTCCAGCTCCTCATGTTTGTCCAAGTTTCCTGCACATAAAACAAATGAGAAACTCAGGAGTGAGAAGCTTTCATTGTTGCTATAATCTACAAGAAGAATTTCCACCAGCCCTACTGCTCTTTAAATAAAGGGCCCACAAGAGAATACAGGTGGGCGGGAGGAGTCAGGGATGGAAGAAAATTTAAGAGAGCCAGCTGCTGTGCCATGTAAACTAAAGCCAGCAAGTCAATAAAGTAAAAGCCATTTTATTGATTAGTCTCGAGTTCAAAAGCTGGAACAAGTAATGTTTCAAAGACCTGCAATCAGATTACAGACAATCAGGGAACATCCTTTTCTGCTCCAACTTACCCATCTCCTGCCTAGTGCTGCACACGCCAGCTCCATACTGGGACAGAACTTTAGCTGCTGCTTCTTGGCAAGTCCCAGCATTCTGTGCAAATCCAAGGTAGTTGTAGGAACCCATATTAATGATGTCCTTTATCACTCTCCCTGTGTACCTGTATTTTAAGGACACCACAGGTCAGGCCACTCATGATTAAAAAAATTCTACACTGGAAGATTCTTATTTCAGTTTCCTAGAACATACACTGAAATGTTAAAAATCAATAGAACCAAGGATTAAATTATTTCAGTACTGCCTCTCATCAGACTGAAACAATCAGTGAAAGAGATGCTTCCCCTATCTTATGGTCTCAAACTAGCTCCCAGAAGAGTCTTCCTTAAAGGTGAATTTGTGATCGTGGGGAAAATTGCCTGAGGCTTCTCAAACAACAACTGACAAACCCCCTCCATTCCAGAAACATACAACTTACTTTTCAATAACAAAGTAAGATCTCTGTATCAATTAACTTGGCACCCCCTCAAGCAGGATATCCTCTAACCACAGAAAGGAAACACATCTGACACTGCTGTGCTAACAGTACGTGACAAGGAGATTAAGGAAGAAGTTTAGTAGAAAAAAGTTCTAATTATTTTGCACTTGAAAGGCAAGTCGAGACATAAGGAGTTTCACCAAATACAGTGCTGAAAACCTCTTTACATCTAACTTGTAATACGTCATTTCCAATTTGTAAAAATCCTTGTCAGTGCATTTCTGATTTGGTTTCGACAGGCTACTTCAGTTCTGATTCAAAGCAATTGAGTTAAATTCAGTTTCTAGCAGCAATATTTACTTCAAGTGTTAGGACTCATCCTAAATTAACACAAATTTACAAGTAACAGTGCAATTCAAAGTATCTACTTGGGTTCTGGTCATCACACACCAAAGTACTGATTTTATTACAGGTGTATGCCCATGACATGGGCAGTCAGGAGCCTTAGTAAGTAGCCAAAAGATTATACACAAAAAAAAACATCTTGGCGGCCAGATGTGTTTCAGAAGAGCAAAATTCATTGATTCAAGCCAGTGGAAAGTTTAAAACAAACACGATTCACTGCTCCTTTAACCACAGAGACTGCAACTTGCTCTTACAGGCCCTCTGCTTCAAGCCTTTTCTTCAATTTTGACTCACGTGAACGTCCAGTTGTAGTCATGGGAAACTCTCTCCATCATGTCCACTCTGGCCCCTGGCACACTGCAGATTGGACGGTTCCAGCTGTCCCGAATGCGCATATAGAGGTTTCTGGTGTAGAAATTTTCAAAGTCCTGGTACAATGGGACAAAGTCCTGAAACACATAAAAATGAAAATACATATTATAACAAAGTAGGAGTAAGAAGGGTTAAATTATTTCTGTCAGTCAGGTGTAATTTACAGGGGAAAAAAAACAGGGGGGTGGGAGAAAACTCCAGGAAAAGTCAGAGTTTTTCATCACAAGCCCTGAAACCAATTCCACCCAAGGTGTTTTAATCTTGGAAATCTGTGCCAGTGCAAAATTATTTGAAAGTGAGATGGCAGGAAACCTGAAAATTCATCTGCTTGTGCAAAATCCATGTTAGGTGTGATTTCCAAACTTTTCCAATGTGCAAATCTACTATATCCCCAAAATTTCCTCAATAGCACATATTTTTCTGTATATAACTTAAGTAGCTCATAGAATCTTAAAGCTCTCAGCTACAAGTAGAAAAAATAATCATGTCATTCAGTCATGCTCCAATTTAGAAAGCCTCAAAGAATTCCAACATATAGGAGAAGAAGTGCTAAAACCTTGGACTTGAAATATCTTGGCTGTCTTGGTAGGTGAGCAGAACATCTCTCAAACATACAATAACCCCTTTGTGAAATGGATGGGCATATCATCTTTACAAGAGATTTGTATTCAGCCTTCAAAGTTAAGCAAAGCAAGGGAACATGCAATTGCTTTTTGGCACCAAACAGCATGCACTGCTCAACTGAATATACAAATAATTTGAAAACTGCGGTAGTCTTCCATATTTTATACTGTTCATAAGAAACACATTTAATATAGCATCACTAGCATTATTATAGAGATTATCATTACAGCTTTACACAATTTCTTGCTCTGAATCCAAGCTAGTAAGCTACATTACAGCGCCCCTCTTCTGCACAGCTTATCAGCACTTAAATCCCACAGGATTTCTCTGAATATTTCCTGAAATCTAGCTTCCCTTCCAACGTTTTTCAGGAAAAGTGACTAACTGCCTTGAATGGATAACACACAGGAATGCCAAACTAACTGCGACAACAAGGACATCTGAACATTTAAGAACATTTTTTCTGGCCTACTTAAAATGCTCCAAAGTCATGAGATTTCCTTATTACTATGCAATTAAAAGGAAGTTTGACATTCAGTTGTGATAAGAATGCATAATTTATTTGCTACTATTAGGGGGTGGGGGGAAGCCTTTTTAATAATCTACACAAGCAAAAGGTAGAATTTATGACAAAGAGCCAGCATAGAGTTTCTTCCTGTTTTTCACAAAAGAAACACAAACATGGTGAGGGGCATTTTATTTTTGTTGACAGAATAAGCAAGACAGAATATCTGTCTGATCAAGTGTTACAGTGCCTGACAGTTGTACCACTGAAGCAAAACTAGGGGCATTTATGCCAACTTTTTACTAACAACTCAAACAAATGAGCACTGACAAGCTCTTTAGTTACAATATTTAACTACAGGAAGAATACTTTTTCTTTACTTTCCTATTTTAATGATTTGACAACTTTGTTTTTTTCAGTTTGGAGTAAAGGAACCATCTAGGTCTCTTTGCATCCTCCTACCAGCAGCTGCACAGGAGAGATGGAGCCCAACAGTGCCAACTTTTAAGCAGGCACAGTTGCACATAAGCCTTCTTCTGATTTGCCTGTGCATAATGACATGCCAAAAAGGCACAAAAATATTAATTTCCATTATTTCAATGACGGAAAACAAATTATATTTAGCTAGTGATCACTCCTCCAGGGAATCACAAATATGTCTTTACTAAGCAAGGACAGAGAGTGGAAACAAGATTCCTATGAGCCAAGATGCATAGAAGGGCAACTATTTCTTCCATGTTCCTACTTAAGTATAGCTTTGCATTATTTCAAATGTGCCAGGTCTTCTCTGAAGGCTCTTTGTCAAGAGATGTTAACAAGGGCAGTAGGTCAGCTGATACAAAGCTGTAATCCACTAAAAAATAATTGGTTTTCTGAAGTAGCTACTCAGCTCTACTTTCTCAACTTCAGCGTCTCATGTTGATCCAGGCAGAAAGTGGATTTCAAGGCTGAATCACTAACAAACTGTTCACTTGTACAATGGAGAAAAACATGTCAGTACTGACAAGTGTATTCAAGAACTTCCTTCATACACGTGAAAAGTTGCATAGCTACTGTACTGTGTTACAAAGCGGTGACACATGTAAGTACCTGTAGCAATACACTAAGAAGATCCTAACTCATGACACAAAATCAAAATAATTATTTTCAAGTGTCTGAAACCTTCTGCTAATTATTTGTAAAGGGCTGGGAGAAGTGAGAAGATCAAAAAACAAACTGGCACATTAGAAGATCAACACTTTAGGGACCTGTACTTGTTACAGAATCAATAGGTTTCAAAAGAGCTTTAAGATCATCAAGTCAAATTTATGTTTAATTATAACCTGCTGAGATCCTTTTAAAGCATTTTCACATCTTCCTGATCACCTCTGTGTGAGATTTCAGCTTTGCAGTAGTTATTCAAGCACACAAACTATGTGACCCAGGAAACAACTAAGATTTTAGACAAGGCTCTTGGTTAGGAGCAGAGGCTGGAAATGAGTCGTTGTACCAACTCATTACGCCTGGGCCGATACAATCCAATCTCTCCTCAGATTACTTATCAGATAGTACATTTTCTTTTGAAACACAAGCTGACAAAGCAGGAAGAGTAACAAGCTCAGCTGATGAGATAAAGACAATGACCCACAACAAGCTGACATCACAGAGATACATAATGCAAGTATGACCTTACAAGCCAAAAGTATAACTGAGTTTAGTTATTTAACTGTGAAGCAGAGAAGTTCTCTGAACCAAGTAGCTTATGATAAGCAAACAAAGTGTCTTTAAAGTCAACAAGAATTCAAGGAACAAATTATGGGTAAGGGAAGTAAAGTCTAATACAGGACACTAGCCTTAGTTTTTGGGAGTACCAAGCTGTAAAATTATAGCAAAGGGCTCTCAGTGATGTATCAGCTTAATGACAATCCCTCTGTTGTCCATCCTACCCACCCCTAATAAACCACCCTCAGCTAGCTCTTAGGAGAGAATTCCTCGGAGTAGGACAAGCAAGAACTGTTCTCCTGGCATAAATCAAAATTGGATTGTCCATTTCCTCAGTAATCTTTGCCCTACCAAGGGGTTCTCATAACCCATGCATCTGAGAACACAAAGAGAAGTGGAAAGGATATTATGCTTTATACACTGCTACTGACACTCAGTCTGAGAGCCCTCTTTTGGAAATGGCTTCCAGGACCAGATGGTTTGTCTGACTGGCCTGGGGGCTGGCTGTTCTTTGGTTGGTTGTTTTTCCCCATCTTTCTACAATGTGGCATTTCATATGGAGAGTAGAGAGGACACTACACCCAAAAGGGAAATTAAACGTTTTCAATCTCTGAACCAAGAAAAAACATTTGGGAAGGGAAGTGGGACAAAATCCATTTCAAATTTTTGGCACATGCAGCCACAGTGCTGTGCTGCAACAGTGCCCTATTGCTGGAAGTGAACATTGTCACCTTTAAATGACCTTCAGTGTTTATTGTTATTTTTCCATCAAGTTATCATCCCATTTCAGATCCAATATTTCTAGTCATAACAGACTAAGAATATCAAGCCTGAGATGGAACAGCTTCATTTGGAGGAAAAACATTCTATGAGCGAGTTGATTCTTTGAGCAATCTTCAGAGTTAAGCATGGTCAAACAACTGCAAAGGTTATACAGCTTCAAAAGGAGGGAGCAAAACCAGCATGTTCTTTCGTTTGAATTCATATGAACGTGAAGCTAAGAAACCATAAACAGCTTCATTCCTATTGATTTAAGCCAGAACATATCCCCTATTAGAAAAATGAGGCCTGATGAAGAAACCTAAGTACTCATAGTCTCCCAGAAGCCTGAAAGGCATAGCAACTTCAAGAAAGAGTGAAAAAAGGAAAGAATAAAATTCTCCCTTAGGGTGCAGTACCTTAGCACAGGTGATTTGGGAACCCAAGATTTCAAGATATGGTAAATTAATACTACAACAAGTGAAGGTTATAATGACAGCTTTGTAACCATTAGCTTGGGGCACACTGACATGTAAATTCAGTGATTATCCTGCTTTTAGAGCCAATTTCCCACAGTGTTGCACCTAAGCTAACAAATGGTGCCATGAGCACCAGCCAGGCTTATCTGCAATTTGCATAACGTTCCCTGATAATACAAAACTTACTGAATGGAAATCAGGAGTAGACAACTGCAACAAATTCCAGGCTTCTAAAGGAAGCAGAAAGACTAGTTCTGTCTCACTGTTACATGAGTAAAAAAAAAAAAAAAGAAAAAAAAGTGGAGCAATAACTGTGGGTAGCGTCTATACCATCAAGAGGCCTCTGATGAGCTGTACAGATGCTAAGACAACATTGAGCAAAAGAGTAAAGTTCACTGTCCCAAAATACTCCTACAGCTGGATTCTTATGAGTGAGTGTTTGAAAACCACAGATGCTAGGAACATGTTCTAACTGGGCAAGCTACTGAGCATGAAGAGATACGCTAGAGAATTACCAGCCCCATTTACACAGCTGCTCCCATATACAAAACATACATTGTAATCGACTTGCAAATCACACTGGAATAAAGGTAAAAGTGATTTTCATCCTGCCTATAAAATCCTACAAGCATTTTGCAGATTTAATTGCACTATATGACCAGACGTTACAATAAATTGGGGATGCATAAATTGATTCCAGGGTAATTGAGAATTGTTAATCTCGCTGCTTATCCATGCCAAGAACACACTGATAATGCTTTGGAGAGGATGTGCTACACAACACTGGTTTCCAGGGAAAAGCCCAGCTGGATATATTTTGAACAAAGCCAAAACCCAATAGACTATTTCCCTTTTCACCCTTGTTGTGTTCCAACTGTTGGTGAATATTAGGTTTTCCTGGAATCATTTATTTCAATGCAAAGCTCTAGTAATGCTAAGGAATTTACCTACCATCAGAGACAGTCCCAGAGAGTTGTTGAAAAGACCTGAAATTAGTTCGGTCACTTTTGTTTCCTAGTTCTGATGCACAGACTAAGATTATAGTATTAAGTGACAATTTAAGGCAGGAGTTGCTCTACTGAAATAAACTGCCCTAAAAACCACACAAAAACTGAAGGTGTTTTTTTCCCAATGCCTGTTTGTAATACTGTATTTTGGACCTAAGTTTACAATATGTTTTTAACTGCCACCACCTTCAGAAACACACTACAGAAAACTTAGATACTTCAATTCCACAACTTTCTGGACAAGTTAATTCAGCCTTTTATGAAATAATTCCCTGCATCACATAAGTTTGTTTCACTCACAAAGCAGGCTGTCACACACTGTTCAGCTACACAGATACTGCTGCTGCTTTTGCTCTGAACTTTTCACTTAAGCAATTATGAATTATTTCAAAAAGGTAAAGCTAACTCTTTTGCTTGGTATTTAAGAAAATACTAATTATCAAGTTGGCTCATAGTACTTCTATGTATAGAGTACTTCTCTATGTACTTCTCTATAGTACTTCTATGTACTTCATAGTATTCTAATTTAAATATTAAAAAAATATTACTTTCTACACAAAGGTCACAAGTCTGCCACAGCCTACCCTAGGGTAACTGCAGGTCTCCGATCTGCTGCTTTTCTGAACTGCAGGCTCTGATTTTATGTATTAATAAGGAAAAAAAAAGTTCAAGTTTTGAGCCTTTTCTGCACACTAGTATCTGTATTCCCTCACCAAAAGAGGATCAGGCTGCTAGACAGCAGCTTGAGAGATTAAAGTTTGAAAATTACTTTAAACTGTTTCAAAACAAAGTAACGGAGCACCACACTACCACTCCCCTCCCCTGCACTAAAATAAACCTGTCTCTCACATTAGATACAATGCAATGTGCTCTCATCAATTCATTTGTAGGCAAACAAAGCGTAAAGCAGCAAAGCGTGAGGATAAAAGTACTGTATGTTCTAGACCTCACATGATCACTTTTTATTTGTCCAATATTGGAAACACCTATTCCAACTTAAGTGCTAGAAATGCAATTTGGGGGATGTACACTAGGCTGAAATTTCTTTTAACACCAAAACTTTTTAAGTGGGATTTCCTATTTTTCATTCTTACACAATACTCATTAGCATGTCCTACTAGCTCCATCCGGATATACTATGTACAAAACAAAACCAGAATACAAGCAAGCATCTCTTCACTGCAAGTTATGACCAACTGTCCTGGGTTCAGCGGCAGCAGTCATTTTTCTCCTTAGTAGCTGGTGCAGTTTTCTTTCGTGTCACATGATAGAAAGGGCTTACAATCAAACTGTAATTTGGGATGTGCATTCCTCAGAACACCTGCAATACACTGATGATGTTATCGTGTGGGGCGATACAGAGGAAGAAGTTTTTGAGAAAGGGAGGAAAATAATCCAAATCCTGCTGAAAGCCGGTTTTGCCATAAAACAGAGTAAGGTCAAGGGACCTGCATGGGAGATTGTATTTTTGGTAATAAAATGGCAAGATGGACGTCACCAGATCCCCACAGACGTGATCAACAAGATAACAGCAATGTCTCCACCAACTAATAAGGAAGAAATGCAAGCTTTCTTGGGTGCTGTAGGGTTCTGGAGAATGCACATCCCAAATTACAGTTCGATTGTAAGCCCTCTCTATCATGTGACCCGGGAGAAAAGTGATTTTAAATGGGGCCCTGAGCAACAACAAGCCTTTGAGCAAATTAAACACAAGATAGTTCATGCAGTAGCCCTTGGACCAGTCCGGACCGGGCCAGATGTAAAAAATGTACTGTACACTGCAGCTGGGGAGAACGGTCCTACCTGGAGCCTCTGGCAGAAAGCTCCAGGGGAGACTCGAGGTCGACCCCTCGGCTTTTGGAGTCAGGAATACAGAGGATCTGAGGCCAGCTATACCCCAACTGAGAAAGAGATACTGGCAGCCTATGAAGGGATTCGAGCTGCTTCGGAAGTGATTGGCACTGAGCACAGCTCCTCCTGGCACCCCGGTTGCCCGTGCAGGGCTGGATGTTCAAAGGCAGGGTCTCCTCTACACATCACGCAACCGATGCTACATGGAGTAAGTGGGCTGCACTAATTACATAATGAGCTTGAACAGAAAATCCCAGTCATCCAGGCATTCTAGAAGTCATCATGGACTGGCCAGAGGGCAAAGATTTCAGAATGTCACCAGAGGAGGAGGTGATGCGTGCTGAAGAGACCCCACCATATAATAAACTGTCAGAAAGTGAAAAGCAGTATGCCTTGTTTACTGATGGGTCTTGCCGTATTGTGGGAAAGCATCGGAGATGGAAGGCAGCTGTACGGAGTCCTGGACGACAAGTTGCAGAAACTGCTGAAGGAGAGGGTAAATCGAGCCAGTTTGCCAAGGTGAAGGCCATCCAGCTGGCCCTCGACATTGCTGAACGAGAAGAGTGGCCAGTACTTTATCTCTATACTGACTCATGGATGGTGGCAAATGCCCTGTGGGGGTGGTTGAAGCAATGGAAGCAGAGCAACTGGCAACGCAGAGGTAAACCCATCTGGGCTGCTGCACTGTGCAAAGATATTGCTGCCCGGGTGCAGAACCTGGTGGTGAAGGTACGTCATGTAGATGCCCATGTACCCAAGAGTTGGGCCACTGAGGAATACCAGAACAACCAACAAGTAGATAAAGTGGCTAAGATTGAAGTGGCTCAGATGGACTTAGATTGGCAACATAAAGGTGAATTATTTTTGGCCCGGTGGGCCCATGACACTTCAGGCCATCAGGGCAGAGATGCATCATATAGATGGGCCCGTGATCGAGGGGTGGACTTAACAATGGACACTATTGCCCAGGTTATTCATGAGTGTGAAACATGTGCTGCAATTAAACAAGCCAAATGGTTAAAGCCTCTTAGGTATGGAGGATGATGGCTGAAGTGTACAAATATGGGGAGGCCTGGCAGATTGATTATATCACACTGCCAACAACCTGCCAAAGCAAGCGTCATGTGCTTACCATGGTGGAAGCAACCACCAGGTGGCTGGAAACATACACTGTGCCCCATGCCACTGCCCAGAACACTACCCTGGGCTTTGAGAAACAGATTTTGTGGCACCCAGCACCCCAGAGAGAACTGAGTCAGACAATGGGACTCATTTCCAGAACACCCTTACAGACACTTGGGCCAAAGAGCACAGCATTGAGTGGGTATATCACATCCCCTACCATGCACCAGCCTCTGGGAAAATCGAACCATACAATGGGCTGTTAAAAACTACACTGAGAGCAATGGGTGGTGGGACTTTCAAACATTGGGATACACATTTACCAAAAGCCTCCTGGTTGGTCAACACCAGAGAATCTGCCAACAGGGATGGCCCAGCCCAGTCAGAACTTTCACATACTGTAGAACGGGATAAAGTTCTTGCGGTGCACATGAAGAACTTGCTGGGGAAGACAGTCTGGGTTATTCCTGCTTCACGTAAAGGCAAACCCACTCGTGGGATTGTTTTTGCTCAGGGACCTGGATATACTTGGTGGGTAATGTGGGAAGACGGGGAAGTCCAATGTGTACCTCAAGGGGATTTGATTTTAGGGTAAAACAGCCAATGAACTCAATTGTATGCTGTTGCCTGCTATATAGCACTCTTATAGCTCATCAACTAGATGTCTTCAGGTCACCAGTGACTGGCCCCGACTTCCCCCTGACTATCATCCAAACAAAGAATGAACTTTGATGAAACCAGATGAGTTTTGTGGTATCATCAGCAGGCAATGATCCAACACTGCACACGGCCTCTCCTGCTCTGAAAGACTGTTACAAGAGAGATAGAGACCGACATCATGGACCAGATGAACTCAGCAGCTTTACAGGGATTGGTCCATGCACTAAGGAATGATCTCTCTCTCTGTGTGGATGTATATATATATGAGACAAGAGTGATGGTATATTGAAAAATGTGGGATCTGAGCATGATGTGAATAATATCGAATAAGTTGTGGATACTGTCCTGGGTTCAGCAGTAGCAGCCGTTTTTCTCCTTCTGTCCTGGGTTCAGCAGTGCTGTCGTTTTGACTTTTGGCCTGGGAACAGTGCTGATAACACTGACGTTTTTAGTTGCTGCTCAGTAATGTTTACTCTGACCAAGGACTTTTCTGAGTCTCATGCTGCCACAGAAGAGAGGAAGTGGGAGGAAGCAGAGACAGGAGACCTGACCTAAACTAGCCAAAGGGGTATTCCATACCACAGCATGTCATGCCCAGTATATAAATTGTGGGCAGCTACCCGGAAGGGTTAGATCACCGCTCGGTCGGGCTGGGTATCAGTCAGCGGGTGGTGAGCAGTTGTATTCTCTTCCCTTATTATTTCCCTTATCATTATTATTATTGGTGGTAGCAGTAGTGGCTTTGTGTTATACCTTAGTTACTGGACTGTTCTTATCTCAACCCATGGGAGTTACATTCTTTTGATTCTTCTCCCCACCTCTCCAGGAGCTGGGGGAGGAAGTGGGGGAGTGAGCAAGCAGCTGCATGGTTCTGGGTTGCCAGCTGGGCTTAAACCATGACACCAACACACAAAGGGTTTCAAAATCACCAGTCCAGGAGGTGCAATTAAGCAACTGTTTCAGGGTAAGATGCAATGCTAAGTTAATTTATAAAAAATTTGAAGGCTAAATTTCTTTTAAAACTAGGATAATGAGTTGCTAATAAGCTTTGTATTTCAGCATCCTCTATTTTTACCAAGAGCCTAATATCAATAATGTATTCCCAAATTACATGTACAGCCTGATGTCCTCCTTTTGTACACTCTCATGTCAGCCATGACTGCTCCCACAGAAAAGGGCTACTGTAAGTAGTCTTGCACCTTACATACTGGTAACAGAACAAGCATTCCACAAAAACTGTGCAAGGGAAATCGAATGACAGCAGTATAGAGTAACTGCACCAACAGTTACATCCTCCTAATACTCAAGTGCCATGAGTACAGACTAATATTTAAACCTTTCTTCTAATGTCTTAGAATTTTCCAATTGTTTGACTGTTCTCTTCTGTACCAACTTCTAGTTTTTACACAAAAAAATACAAGAATGTCATGTTCTCAGACGACATAAACCATAGTATCTCAAGTGACATTAATGAACACATCAAATTTCAAGCTGAGATTTAGCCAGTAATCCTTACTTCGATATTGTAACTGTTAAAAGGGATCCAAGACTTTTACTTCCAGATCCTAGAATTCAGTTTTGCAAATACTGTAAATTTAAGCTCCTGTACTTTCAACCAATACAAAAAACCTACTGCTTATTAAACTCCTATGAGAATGCTTTGGTTGATGAGAAACTTAACATGAGCTGGCAGCGTGTGCTTGCAGTCCAGAAAGCCAACCGTATCCTGGGCTGCATCAAAAGGAGTGTGACGAGCAGGATGAAGGAGGTGATCCTGCCCCTTTACTCTGCTCTCCTGAGAGCTCACTTGAAGTACTGTGTGCAGTTCTGGTGTCCTCAACATAAAAAGGACATGGAACTGTTGGAACAAGTCCAGAGGAGGACCACGAGGATGATCAGGGGACTGGAGCGTCTCCCGTATGAAGACGGGCTGAGAAAGTTGGGGCTGTTCAGCCTGGAGAAGAGAAGCCTGCGTGGAGACCTCATAGCAGCCTTCCAGTATCTGAAGGGGGCTTATAAGGATGCTGGGGAGGGTCTCTTCATCAGGGACTGTAGTGATAGGACAAGGGGTAACAGGTTCAAACTTAAACAGGGGAAGTTTAGATTTGATATAAGGAAGAAGTTCTTTACTGTAATGGTGGTGAGGCATGGGAATGGGTTGCCCAAGGAAGTTGTGAATGCTCCTTCCCTGGCAGTGTTCAAGGCCAGGCTGGACAGAGCCTTGGGTGGTATGGTTTAGTGCGATGTGTCCCTGCCCATGGCAGGTGGGTTGGAACTAGATGACCTTAAGGTCCTTTCCAACCCTAACTGTTCTATAATTCTATGCTTCCATTTTGATATTAAGTACTTTATAATGAATCAGTTTAATTCTACCTCATGATGTGCACCGAGAGAAGCTACTGTGAGTAATTTTAGGCACTGGATAGTTTACTGCATCTTAGCTAATCTACCGTTAAAATGACACGCAGTTTACTCCAGTGCTGCTTCCAGAAAAAGGCTTTCAAGGCTTCCTTTTTTTTCCACCACCCCCACCCCGAACTCCTGATTTTTTGTTTGCATTAGTGAGATGTCCTTCTCACACCCCGCTACTTTCTGCCAGCCAACTGCTTGTGTGGCTGCACAGAGAAACAGAAACCAGCAATTGAAAAACAACCTCCCTTAACATTTTAGAAGCCGGATTGGCTCCCCAAAACAGTAGAGAAAAACAGAACCCTGGCCAGCAAGAGTAAGCCAAATCACCTTTGGAGCAAAGCTCACTGGTATTCACACTGTGCTAGGAGAGGTCACATCAAGAGTTCACAGGAAACAGCCTGCAAACTGCAAGTTTAAACAGTAGCTTTCTTAACAGTAATTAATTCCTGCGGGGAATAAAGGCCTTTAAAACTATTTTACAGCTACTCAAAATTAGTATTATCTGTTCCAGATTAACTGTTGAAGGAGGCAAGACTTCTCATCTTGTAACAGAAGCTTTTGTGAATAGGTCTTTTTATGAATGAATTCTTTTTAATTGGTATCAGTGAGTGAGGAGTCAGCACCTCAGATTACTCACCAGCTAACCTGATAGTGTTCTGGACTCCAGATGAATTTAAAGTCATCCAGCTTGTGCTCTGATTCTCATCCACAAGCTTTTCTTTGCAACTGCTTAGGCTACAGAGAATTAATGGCATATTTCCAAATCAAAACACAGCCACCAGAACAGCATCAGAAGACCTCCTGCTGCTGTCAAACTCAAACCAGATGCTTTGATAAGCTTTTCTTTATCTGCTGATGCTAGCATATGCAGTCTCCTTTCCCCAAACCCTTGTTTCCGCAACTGGGGCATCTCTCAGCATGTTGATATAACTGCTCATGCAGCTTTGCAGTGAACCTGATGAGGGAACTGCTCTGCCGAAAAACAATCCAAGTAAAAGAAACATTATTTTGTTTAATGACAGCAGTGCTAGCATACTATTCAGGGCATTAAGAAGACAAGGAAAACAGCAAAAAACTTTGAACAACACTGCTCCCTAAAGAAATGCTCAAGCTATAGCCTCAGCCACATCATTTCCAAGTGGTTACCTTTTGTTCTTCTCTTTCTGTAGCATTTTGACACTTCTCAATCTTCCACTGCCGCATGAAATCTCGCAGATACCCAAAAAGAGTGAGAACACCATAGCCTACGTAGGTCAGCACAGCAACCAGCATTGGTGTTTCTTCAAAAGCTTCATTGAAAGGCCTTTTGTATAATCCTCCATTGTGCACAGTATGATTCACCTATAGTAAAAATTTAAAGAGAGGCTGTTGTGAGATATCCATTCAGGAAATGACAGATAGATATTCAGAGTAGCCCCTAACCTTCCAAACAGCTACAAGTACTCAAAATACTCTCAGCTAGGGCTAGCTCTGACTGATAAACACTGCCAGTTTCCATAGGCAGCTAAGTTGTTGATATAACCAAAGTCACAGTTACCAACTTAGTGCCATTTAACATCTCATTAAAGTTCTTTAGCTTGCAAAGGTACACAGAGAGCACTGCTTATATCCAGGCCAACCAAAATAAAAAAACCCTGCCTTCCCCTTCATGAAGAACTAGGTAGGTATAACTAACAGAACAGCGAGGGTTCCCAGGCTCACTACAAGGAAAAAAACAAAACAGAAATGAATAATGTTATTAATCTAAACCATAATCCTTAAAATACATGAGAACTGAAAAAGTAACTGGAGAATAGCAAAATAGGCTCAACTTTGTAAGCCTGTATTACTCTAACAAAACAAGCATAAACTGTGTGTCTCTATAACTGTTCGCCTAAAGTTAGTGACGTAAACATTTGTCGTGGTTTAAACCCAGTCAGGTAACTTGTTCACTCACTCTCCCCCTTTCTTTCCCTCCCCCTACTCCCGGAGGGACAGAGAGGAGAATCGAAAAGAATGCAACTCCCACAGGTTGAGACAAGAACAGTTTAGTAACTAAGGTATAACACACATCACTACTGCTACTACCAATAATAATAATGATAAAGGAAACAAGGGAAGAGAATACAACAGCTCACCACCAGCCGACCGATAACTTGCCCCCCAAGCCCGACCAAGCTCTGACCCATACCTCCTCCAACCCTGCAGTCTTAGCCCTTCCGGGTAACTCCCAGTTACATCCTGGGCATGACATGCTGTGGTATGGAATACTTCTTTGGCTAGCTTGGGTCAGGTGTCCTGCCTCTGCTTCCTCCGGGCTTCCCCTCCTCCCTGGCAGAGCATGAGGCTCACAAAGTCCTTGGCCAAACCAAAACATAGCTATCAGCTCTGTTCCCAGGCCAAAAGTCAAAACACAGCACTGCACCAGCTACCAAGGAGAAAAATGACTGCTACTGCTGAACCCAGGACAACATTGTACTCATCCATGAGGAGGACATTACACCAGACAAAAAAAATCATTGTATAAACATTGCATGTAAGTCAGCACATAGAACAATGCAAAGCTTTCTGCATAAAATCCAGACTAAAAGTCATCTTGCAACTTGCATACCATCATTTGGTATGCAAAAAGAAGAGTTTGATTAGTTGTACAATACATGTGCATGGCCATCTCAAGTACAGTTACTGTAATACATAGTATTTGTGACTACTACAGAAAAACT
This sequence comes from Pezoporus wallicus, assembly GCF_028554395.1. Taxonomy (NCBI): domain Eukaryota; kingdom Metazoa; phylum Chordata; class Aves; order Psittaciformes; family Psittacidae; genus Pezoporus; species Pezoporus wallicus. The sequence goes on along the minus strand of NW_026642292.1, from coordinate 3,138,432 downwards.
TCACAGCTACAAGGCAAGGGTTCACTCAACATAACACTGGGGACAAAACATCATTGTTTTGTCGAAAAGAATAAAGTTAAAGATCAATGTATCAAAACATAGAAACCCAGCCATTAGATGCAAATGTTATTCTGTATTGTTGAAAGTTACAGAATAGCTACCCTCTGATAGAATAGCTAGCTGCATGTGAAAGAACAGTCTTTGATATAAACCCCTATCTGTAGCACCAAATAAATATAGATCCAAGAAATGTACTTTTAAAAACATACTAATCAAAGAAACATCAACACACAGGAAAGCATTTTAATCCCAAATACATCAAAAAAGGACAACAGCCCATAATTAATGAGGAGTGGGGGCCAGCAGACAGACAAACCCAGTTATTCACCTATGCCACTCATACTATCATGCGGGAAAAGAAGTCAACATTGTCCTAACCTTTGTAACAGCTGATGAATCAATAAAGGCACACATACTTTCTGGCCTCACCAAACACTGTGTTATCTGGAAAGTGACACCTGCTCATATGCTGGAGCAAGTCTGTATTTCAAGCCTAGCATTAATACCTTGAAAGTAATTTTTCAGAAGCAAGGGTCTTCTCTTAGGACACAAATATGCTATAGCTACATAGTCACTGAGTATGCACCAGCACATTCCTCTCTTGATACTTATTTCTACCTCCTCCCTTTGCCAATACAGACATTCAGATCAAGTTTTAACCAGAGCAAATCCTCAATTTGGTCCCTGGGGATTTGGTCAATTGGTCAGAATTGCTCCAAGTGTGGAAACTAAACAGCAAAGACACAGTAGGAGCTTCTCTTTCACTGGCAGCAGCATTGAGCCCAAATGCAGATAACTAACTTGCAGCATGTTGGGACCGGTTTTAATGCTGAAGCAGTTTTTAAAACGCACAGTGTAGAGTGGTGGCTTAAGTTAAAAAACTACCATGCTTCGGAACAGGTGTAGAACACTTGCTTACCACACTGCAGCTCCGCTGATGACAATCTAAAGCTTCAACACAGGCTACAGGTTCATACACTGTCTCCTTCAGGAACACTGCCAGTCAAAGGAACTGCCCTGCCATATTCCCACTCTGAGCCATCTGCATCACCCTCTGGCTTGCACAACTAAGGCTAACCAGATTTTCAGCACAGTGTCGCTCCAATGCTGAACTGATCTAGGTTGGAAACATAATGGTTTGCAGAAGGTTATTTATTAGACCCCCACAGTCTTTACAGCGATGTTCCGCAAACTTGTTCAATGGATCTCAGCAAACAAGAACCAGCAGCTGTTGGGCAGACATCCAGATCTAAGAAAGATCATGCACCAAAGGTCCTATTGCTACAATTTCAGCTTGATGAATTAAAAGTTGAATTTGGTCTCCTCACACTGACAGACCAGGCTTTGAATAGCAGCTATTCAGGAGCAGGCATGCACCGCACCTGCTACTTGTGGTGTCTAGTAGTAGCCGATTACTAGCAACAGAAAACTGGTAGTGACTACTTAACAAATTACCTAGCATCTAATAAATAGAGATCACATCAAAGGTTTTAATGTCTTTCTCATGTAACTGTCAGTTCGTCTCGAAGAGATGAAAGGCTACCTCCTGAAGGTGTATCTGAGGCTACCTAACACCAAAATATAGCTACTGGGAAAAAAACAAACAACAAACATCCACACCAAAACCCAACTAAACCCCAACCTATAAACAATTTTAATCAGAAGTATACCAAGTTTTTCCAGGTCTTTAGAGTTGCTTCTGCTTGTGACAAATGTTAAAACTAAACAAGTTACCCCACATGGTCAAAACCATTTCACTGAGAAAGGCCCTTTTGGGAATACTTGTATTGACTCAACACATACTCTAACCAATTTCACCTCTCAGTGTCGTTCTATGAATGCATTTATACATCCTTATACTCTCATGTCAGCTACCATGACAAAAGCTGAGAAACTTCTACACTATCCTATCTGAATTAAATGTTAACGAAATAATCTGAATGCAATTCCACAGACTTTTCATAAAGGATACAATGATTACAAATACTCTACAATTGATTATAATAGCCACATTTTATATACAAGCCAGTTGGGTTTTCCAAGAATGCCTCATGAATCTGCACACTAGCCTTCAAATGAAGGCTTACATGCTATGAGCTCCAAGGCTGCTGCCAAGGAGCAGCAACTTCAGTTCCAGCGATCAAGAAAGAAGGTGGCTACAGCTTCGTGATCCATTTCTTTTTCTGGAGGGTGGGGAAGAAGCATGCAAGATTAAGGCTTTTACAGTTTCAACAAGCTTCACAATAAAGTGAGCCATGACCTTTGGAGTAGAACATACTGCATATCTAAGTGGAGACTATAAAGAAAAGTCAAGAGTTCACCTAAGTGTGTGCTTCAAAAAAGCAGGAGGAAGTTCACCTACATCTCTCTCTCCTGTACTGCCTTGTCCACATGTACACAGAAGAGCATCATCACATTAATATACACAACTGCAGGAGAAAAAACAGAAAGCACCACCCAGCTGGTTAGAGAAGGCAGCAAAGAGATGGCATTCTGCATCAGCCATAGGTAACGCCTGTGTTGGGCCAATCTCTTGGGGAAGAAAAGTCACATCGAACAGTATTTTAACAGTTACTGAGCAGCAGCATCATACAGCTACAGGTAGAAAGGATTGCACTGGTTTAAGTAGAACACATTAGGGTGTCTGATTACAGTCAGCTCTCTAATTGGTAACAAACAGTTCCAGTTCAGAAGACAATACATTATAAAACTGGCTTCAGATTCAGTTCTGCAAATCAGAAGCATTTTAAGTAGCATGACAGTAATGTCTACAACAGGCAGAGGATGGGACTGTGGATGTACGCACATGTGGCACAAGCACAACCAACCTGATGTTCTTGCCCAACTACTGCACAAAGTTATGCTTTAAAGGCCACATCGGCCTCCAGTGCAGTGTCTGAAGGTCTGGTATTATCAGAACAAGGCTTAAGCTCCACAGACATAAAAGATCCCTGTCTATCCCAAGTTATTCAAATTCTTTAATGACATATATAGAATGTATCTCACGTAATACCCCTTTTGCAATTACCTTAGCATAGTTAAAGGTCATCCAAAATTAGGGACAGAATAGTGTAATCTAAACAAAAGTAGTTCTCATTTAAGCCACCCCACTGAGCACAAACTCACACCAGAATATATTCAATTGCATGCTTGATTACAACCTCCACTACCCTACAGTTATTGCAGTTCAGAAACAATGGTCAGCAGTAAATTTGCTTTTCCTAGTACCCTTCACCATTTTCCATTTACTAAATTTGGACAGTAGGATCTTCATAGCAGGACCACCATACCTCACCCTGTCATAAATTTACAAAGAAGGTAAAAGGAAATCAGCAAGCTGGTACAGATTTTAGTATTGCCTTCACGGCCAGCACACAAAACAGGTCACATATGAGACTGGCATTAATCGGAACCTCACTTTATTATCTTTAAAAATTTATTTCTCAAAACCAATAGGAAAAAGGGGTTTCAGTGTATTTGCTATACCTGTGTCAGCAGACAAGTTGTATAAGAACTCATCCTAAACAAAGTCAGCATGGTAGAAATCGGTAGATGCAAAGGAGCACACAAGAAGCCAAACACTCTCAGACTGAAGGGAACCAAGCTTAACTTCCAAATCATTAGAGAGGGTGAAGTTTCGTAAGAAGACAGAAGCCATGCTTGAACACAGGAACATTTGCAGATTCTGCTGCAGGCAACACACAGGATTTATCACAGGCATCTGGGTATATACCTTGCATGGCAGGCATATACTTTAAGGAGAGAAGATGCTACAAGTGCAACACGCACAGTGCACAGTAAGAACACTGTTTATGGTGCTCCCCCAGGAAAACCTGAACACTGTGTTTCATTTCATGCTGCCAGAAAGAACAAAGTAAGATGAACTGAGCAGACTTCAGGTAAACACCTTGAAAGGATTATTTATGCTGAAGTACAACCTTGCTAAATGCTTGTTAAAAATTTGTAGCTTCCCCTTGCCACACACCACACATACTGCAGAAATTCTACTAGCAGCCTTTTTTTTGGCCTTTTTTTTTTAAAAAAAAAAGGCAAAAAAAAAAAAAAGTAACATGCAAAACCACTTTCATGAGTTGCTTGTTTTCATTGAAGATTCCTGCCAACTATATGGAATAAAATGGAAAAACACAGAATACACCTCTGCTCTAGGATACGCCTCCACTCTCAAAACTGGTCACATTTACTCTAAAGGATGACAGGAATCAGCACTACAGAAACTACAGCAGTGAAAACTCCACACAGGCAACTGCTCTAAGCTGCTAGGTTATTCTGTAGTAATGTTACTGTCACCTACAGCCCTTTCCCTTGTACTGCTTTGCTCTGAGACTTCAGATCTCAGACTGCTGCATGGGTAAAAGGACCAAGTATTTAGTACCAAAATTGGAATGAAATGATTTGAATCACAGTTTACACTTTTTTTTTTCTTTCCCTAAAAAAGGGGAAAGTTGTTTTACAAACCAGACTTCAACACTGGAGTGTATTCCTATGTACACATTTGCTCTTGTTGACAGGCACTGTCAAATATTTTGATTTGCAACTAGTAGCTCCCAACAAATTATGTCTTCCTTTGTTAAGATGCACTTGCTACACCTACACAAAAAGTGGAAATCTTCATAATGTTTAAGTGTTGTTTGGGGTTTGTTGTTGTGGGTTTTTTGTACCTCTTTTTTTTTTGTTGGTTGGTTGGGTTTGGGAAGACCTTTAAGATCAAGTCCAACCTTTACCTCAGGACTGCAAAGTCCACCACTCAAACATGTCACTAAGGGCCTCATCTCCACATTCTTTGAACACCTCCACGGATAGTGATTTCACCACTTCCCTGGGAAGTTATTTTGGTTATTACGGTTATTTTTCTAGGAGTGCTTTCCTAATGAATTAAAAGAAACAAAAAAAACAAAAAAACAACTTTTTTTATTTTTTACCTCACTGAAGCTGGCCCAATGTTTTATGTTCCTCCAAGATAAACTGAAGTCAATAGATAATTAAGTTCCCCCCAGCCCCAACAAATTGAAAGCATGACATTTAGGAAAACAACATTTCTGCTGTATGATTAAGACAGGAAAACACAATATGACCTATAATTCAAGTAGTTATAATAACAAAAAGTGAACTTGCATACATTTGTAACAATTATAGCATTTAAGGCTTATCAGCAGTTAAATTTGAAATGGCAGTCCCAATATTAGTGAAAGATTTTCACACTTTATCCAAACTGACTTCTCAGTAGCACATAATCAAATCTAAGAGAAGTTAGTCATATCAGCAACTACCATGGGTGTTTGTTTGCATACTAGGATAGATACACAAACTCTCACTGGCACTACATCTACTAATTTAATACTGTGGTCTCAAATATTCACCTAGCCAAAAAAAAAAACCCAAAATGCTACACAGCTATTTTTCCCACAAAGGCTTATAGTCTTTTATAATTGAATTTAATATTAGAAAAGTATTTTCATGCACAGGTACACAGTTTCAGAAATAAGAGTTTTATAAATTAAAACATCTGACAGAGATCAGTCTTTCTGGGTCAGCCAATTTCCTGCTCACTTCAGTTTTACATTGACTGTATTTATTGTGTCAGTAATCAAAAAGCCAAGCAAGAGGCACAAAGTAATAATTTCTTTCCTCAGGTCTGATGCAAGCCTCAGAGTACACGCTACAAGCCTCAAGGCACACATTTTTATGTAGGTTTGGGAATTAAATGCTAATGTCTACACATGAGCAAACCCTCCTGCAATCCACAAGTTCATATCCGTAACCATGGAATAACCAGGGTTGGAAGGGGACTCCAGTGGTCAACACCTCCAACTCGCAGGTCAAAGCAAGTCTAATTACAGCAGGCTGCTGACAGACATATCTCATCTAGTCTTGACCTCCTCCAAGGATGGAAGTTGCACAACTTCTCTGTTACAGCTGAACCCAGGACACAACCTCTTCCACTATTTTACCACTCTCACAGGAGACTTATTTTCCCTGTAAGTAATTAAAATTTTCCATTCTTCCAAATTAGACCTGTTGCTTCTTATGCTATTGCTACACACTTCCAAAAATCTGGCTCCAGACAGCTAGCTGAGCCTTCTCTTCCTAAGGTTGAATAAACTCAGGTCCCCTCAGTCCCACCTTTTGCTTGGGATCCCTACTGGAGTCACAGATTCACATGTCTATGTCAGCATCTTTCTGGTGATCTCAAAACTGGGCATGATACACAAGATGCAGTCTCACAAATGCTGAGTAAGTGAGAGAGATCACTTCCTCATGGATAAATTCATGAAATTCAGTTCTTTGGGATAAATTGTTATTTCTTTTTACCAGAAATGTCTGCATTTTAATTTTGTATGCAGATGTGGGGAAAAAAAAAAAAAAAAACGCAAAACCAAAACAATTCTGTCCTCAACGTTATTTAACATCTTTATCTCATCCCAAACTTTACCTGAAACAAGGGCTTATTCACACCACTATCATTAATTCACTATAACAAGAAAAGCTTCCAATCCTTGTTGCCCTCATCATTATAATTATGCTTTCCCGAAGAAACTATAGTAACCTTAATTCCAGCAAAAGCATCTATAAAATCAAGATGAAGCTATCACGCCCATGCATCTTGATGTATCTCATCAGATGAGCCTACAAACAGTAGGATTGCGCTCTCTCTAAACACCCAAACACAAATCACAGGACCACACAAGCTGGTTTTAGTATGTACACACTAAAAAAAAAAAAACTGAAAAAATTTGAAAATCTATGCTGCCTGTTTTAAGCTGTAAGAATTGAAGATTTGTGACAGTTTTAAAGGAATGCAAATCCCACGGTCCTCCCACTCTCTTCAACCAAACTATTCGTTGTCTTCCTGAGGAAGTAGTATTAGACATTTACAAAAGGCAAAGACGCAATAAGCTATCTGGAGATTGCTACAGTATGGCATTTGTAGACTTCCTAGAAACACGAAGGAAACTAAAATTTGTTATCTGGCTGGGAAATACCACACACAACAGAAATTAAGAACTTGATATCTAAAACCTATATTCCAATTTAATTTTTTTTTCAGTTTGATATGATTTCTTCTTCAACTTCCAGAGGCATAACAAAACCATTCTAAGTTGAGAAGCTCAATTAAAAAGCCAAAAAAAATAATATTACTAAAAATATATTCACAATAATAGGTAGATTCCAATAAGTTATCATAGAAAATAAGGACACCTTGTCCCATTAAAGATGCCCCAATCTCCATAGTTTTAGCAAGAATTTTTTTTCAGATGCAATATTAGAAAACCATTAGCCATTTGCTTCAGAGCAAAGCACTGCAACAGTGAAATACATTCCAGTTTAAAATTGCATTGCAGAAAGAAAAAGCAATTTTCCTTGCACTCTTTATTATTCCCACAAGTGTCAAGATAGATCCTGAATACTGTTTTTCTACTGAACTCTCAAACTCTCTCTCAACACTCTCTCCAACAGACCAGAAAGGCATACAAAATAGAATCACGCAGAACCTGAAGAGGTAACTTCACTGTTCTTCTACGTAGACTTGCTTGCTTTCTCCTGGCTGTGCTTATTTCCCCATGACAATACCCTTTGAGATGTCATGCTTTCATCCTACATAGTGCACTATTACACAAAATATTAAATCAGTTTTGAACCCATACATTGATTACTGCTCATGCTGGAATAACAATGAAGAGCTCATGCTATGTTAAATACCAGTCCCTGTAGAAGGATTTGTAATGAAAGCCTGAAGTCTGTCATAAGAACAATTTAGGGTAAAAAAAAAAAAAAAAGAACAAATCAAAACACAAACCCAGCTACCCTTCCCCCCAAAACCACAAAACTTACTCAGCTAACCACAGCAGGGATATCCTAGGTAGGGGCAGACTCCTCTTTTCACACAGTTAAAAATTCCTCCACTACCAAGCCCTACCAGAGGGCACAGTGATGTAATACCCTGTCTCTAAGCTATCCTCTCACAAGCTCCAGGCTTTTCCAGATAAGTTGCCAGTGCAACACTTCTTTATACCAATGTTTTTTCTTTTCCCTCCTCTTCCCATCAATATATTTATTTTATCTAGATCTCTTCTTGCCTCCTACTTCCCTCAAGGACTTTCTTTTAAAAGCACCTTTTCCCCTCCTCACCTTTACTTTTCTCTTTTATTCTCCGAAGTAGGAAAAGCTCCCTCCTTTTTGGTACTTGATTACTTCACTTGCAGATTCTCAAGCACTGTATGTGGTACATACATACACAGACAAATATATTCAACACATGGTAAGCATTAACATTTTTTCCTTCTGTGCAAAGGAGCAACAACCAAAATTCTAAAGCCAAAAGGCCAATCCAAGTGGCCAAATCTGTGATACACCAGCAACTATATCTTTGCTAGCAAATACACCTAAACACTCTCTTCTTCCAGTCACGTTCTAATGTTTAGAACCTTATTTTGAAAGCTAGCAAGCTGGCCCACATAAAATTATAGTGAAACAAATGCAAGACTCCTAATTATAAACTTCTGCTTGACCACCAAGATACAGAAAGATACAAAAATAAAAAAATACAAAGCCAGAAAGATACAAAAATTTCTTACACTCTTCGTGCATCCTCTGCCAATGCTGCTACACTTTTGAGAAGTGGTTCTAAGAAATCTTAGCAAAAAGCCAATGAACCTTTTCCCACTTTAGAAATAGTTACCTCAAACACCTCAGGCTTTCAACACATATTTGGGCATAGTATTACTCACAAGCTACTGACTGACTAGAATGTCTCATAAAACATCAAGATTTTTAAGCTTCCTCAGTTTGACACAGATGGCTTTGCTATTCATGTGCTGCATCTCCCATGTTCTCCAGATACAGCTGAAAAATCCTTGAGGAAGAACTTCCCTACCCCAACTTCTCTGTTCTTCAGAAGCAGAAAAGCACAATGGTAATCAGACCTCCTTCTTTAAAAGCACTACGGGGGACAGGGAAGAAGCACCACTTGCAGAAGAATGCTCACCATCACCATGCCTGGTCTTAGTGCAAAGATTTACGCTTATGGTTTTATAGTCAGCAATGCTTGGTGTTTGCAAGGCCAGACTACCAGTGCTATAGCTCCACAAACCAGTACAAGGTGACACTGCTGCCAAAGTACTGCACCTTCTTCCTCCATCTGTTCACTCCCAACACTGTGCTATTACTTCCCAAATGCCAGGGCAAGACTATGAACATCCATCCAGTGAAAGAAATGAGGTAAGTGTCCTGGTGGGTCCAGGAGGAAGTTTAGTTTTACCCTGCATCAGTTCTCAATGTGGTTCACACAGTGACTGCAAAAACCTACACTGGAAAAACATGGAGCAACAGGACAGATGACATGGAGGAAGGCTCTTCTCAAGCAGCTTTAGGTGTCCAAGGAAACACAACTTATTCCATACAGTTAGGCTTGCCTCAATGACAGCCATTATGTTCCTTACACTGTAACAAAAAATTTTGGTGTTTTGCAGAGACACAAACATAAGTCTGAAAGCACAGATAGACACTCGCATCACAAGGTGACAATACAGCTAGATGGGAAGTGCTACATCAACCTTTAACTATGCTGTACAGGAAGCCCCTAACAAGGCTACTTGTACCCCTGTGCATCACACCTGTAACAATAAAGCAATAATGAAGGACTGCTAAAACCTTTTATTTGAAAGCACAGACCTATTATGTTGTAGTGAGCTTTAAGTTTAAAGCTCTGCTGCTAAACAACAAAACCGAAAGCCTTGTGGTAAACACACAAGAGTGACTCGAGGGCCAGCCTGGCGAACAAACACCCTCCGCGGCACGCTCGTGACCAAGGCGCTACCCGCCGCCCTCTCACCCCACCGCAGGGCCGCAGGGCACAAGCTCGATCCCACCGGCCAGCAAAGCTGTACCGAACATTCCAACAGCGGCGGCTCAGTGGCTTCCCGAAGCCCGCCTGCAGCCGCGGCGAGTGGGGGCAGCCGCAAGCTCCCGTAGCTCCCCGGCGCGCCGGGGGCACTGCCGGCTCCCACAGGCAGCAAGGGGGCAGCGCCTGGAAGAAAGCGCCGAGGACAGCCCGCGGCCGCACCGCAGCCGGCCCCACAAGTTCTTCCCGCCACCGGAGTCCCCGAGGAAACCACACACCCTCCCAGGTGCCGGCCCCACCCGTGAGGCGGAGGGCGCCCGTGCGCACGCATACCTGTGTGTCGGGCGCGGGAAGACCGCGCACGTAGCCGTTTGGGAGCGTGCCGTGGCCTGCGCCGCTGCAGCCGTTAGCGCGGGGCTGTGCACCCGCCACCACCGCAGCCCGCCCGCGCCGCTCCATCCCGCCGGCTCCGCTGCGCCCGCTCCGCCACCCCCGCCCTGCCGCGCCGCACCGCACCGGAAGCGCGAGCTGCCGCTTGCCCCAATCACCAGCAGGTACGTCACGCTCGGGGATGGGCTCTGTAACGACGCATCGGCGCGCGTGCGAGGCTGGCGGCGGACGCCGAGATAAGATAGCCAATCATGCCAATCAGAGCCAGGGGGTAAGGAGGGGCAAAGGAGCTGAACGTTGTCCAGCCGGGAACGTGGTTGAGCCAGGGGGGCAGGTTGCGTGGCTGAGGTAGCAGCCAATGGGAGGGGGCAACGGCCGGGCTGAGGGCTGTCTGGTTGTGGTGGCTCCGGCTGGGGCAGTGCCGGTGCGGGGCGCCGAGCGTGTGAGGGAGGGTCCTGGTGCGCCCGTAAGCGCTTTCTCTGGTGCGGCGTGGGCAGCGGCGCGGGCTGGTGCCGTTTCTGTGACTGGAGGCGGCCTTTTCTTTAGGACACCCCAGTCGCTGGAGCAAGGAGAGGACCAGGGTGGGGTGAGGTAGCAGGTGAGCCTCTCTGCTGCCCTCCCTGTGTAGAGTCGAGGGAGCTGATGACTGAAGTAGTTCTTTTCAAGGCTGTAGGGGTTGCTCCAGGACACACAGGCTTCGGGCTGTGTCATGATGGGCTGTGTGAACGCTGAAGTAACTAACCCACCGCAAGTTGGCAGGAGAACCTCTGAGTGAAACCCTGAATGGTGGGTTAGGAGGTCAGACCGAATTATTGCAAAGCCCTTTGTGCCTAGGATCGACATGGGAGAGGTGTGTCTTGGCTCAAGTACGCCTGGGTACTGAAGGACCTAATAGGAAATGCTCTAGACAAGCTCCAGGCAGAACTTGAGTCAATAGGATTTAAAGTCCTGCTTAAAGATTGGTGCATGCTTGGCTGCCTTGCTGAGCCACTATCCCTGACAACTGAAGCTGCCAGTCTGTTAACTCTGCCCATGGCTGTGTTTAAAAATCATATTTGGCCATGAATTTGAGTATGGTTTGGAAATACATACTTCATTCAAAGACTGGGTGAACTAAGCACTGTGTTTAGTTCAGGGGCAGATGTTACCAACATTAATAAAGTTTAAGTTTCCAGATGTCACACAGACAACATGAGAGGAAGGGTGCTCTGCAAACCACAAAGCATCTGGATGTGTGTGCTATTGTACAACTTGTATACATCTTGGTGAGGGAGTGGGAAAAGGAACACATCTAGAGGTTTTTGAGTTGCAGGAGTGTTAACTGGTAGAAGGAAACAGCCAAATGTGTTTAATCACATACTGAAGAGATGGAGGAGTATGACCTTTGTTTTCTCCAGTGCGATTGAGAGAGAAGGGCTGTGCTGTTTCTTAGAATGTAACTTGAAACAATAAAAACAAAGCTCATTTAACACAAGGGAAGTTAACAGGTCTAAGCAGGTGAATGTAAGAAAATGGTCTCTTCTGATTTGCTACTATTGATAATTATTTTTCTGTATTACAGTCACATTTTGGAGCTTCAGTCACAGATCTCATTGCAAATTTGATACGAACATGGAGTTCCTAACAAAAGTGGATTAGTTTCTGTGAAAGGCATTTTTATTCTCTCCAGAAGTCTTGGGAGAGCTTCATAGCCTGATTTTAGCGTATTTGTAGGCAGCAGTATGTGTCCAGTACGCTCCATATCTCTGGGTCACCTTTGGACAAGAGGGTTTTTGTAATGAGGGGTACAAACATTGGCTCAGGGGTAACAAGCACAGGCTGGGTGTGAGACTTTGTTCCTTTCTTGCTGTCTATGGCCGCTCCCTTTTCTTGACTGCCACTAAAGCAGGTGTGGACTTGCCTAAGAAGCATTCTTTCTTCACCTGGTTTCGGTACGCAGTGAGACAGAGCCATCAGCTAAGATGGGATGGGCTGCGTCCCCTCTCTCATGTTGCAGGATGGGGACTATGGAAGAGACGGGTGTTGCTAGGAAGGACCTAGTAGTCAAAGCTGCGAATACCCCTGTTTAGCATTTGGGTGCTTGTGCAAGTGGACTTGATTGAGTACAGTTAGGAGTGCTGGTGGAGAAGAGACAGGTGCTGTTGAGCTTTTTCTACATAAGGAGGGGAGGGCTTTTGCAGAATCTATGAGGAATGAACAAATGTTATCATGAAAAAAGGAAATGAGTGAGCAAATGAGTGAGAAATGTACTAGGGGACCACATACCGCAGTACCTTTTTTGTAGGATTTTTTTTAACCATAGTTGGCTGTTGGCATTTTCCTCCCATCTCCTCTCCATCTGAATGGACTGGATTGAATTATACAGACCAGTTTTGCCATGGTGTGCAGATGGTCCACCAGCCTACACTCACAGGGCATGTATGAGGCATCACCCTCCACTCCCTGCCCACCTGCATGCAGAGAAGTTTCCTCTGCTAATGCCTTCTAGAGAGGATAAGCTGCTTCACTTGCCAGGCAGTGGATCTCACTGCTGTGTTACCTGTTTAGAGTCCAAACCCTGCAGACTGGTTACTTCATCTGTCCTTAAACCCAACTAGCACAAACACTTACAGTGCAATGGTTTTAGTACTAGTTTAGTAAATGGGAAGAAAAAAACATTAAGGGACCCCCTGGTTAACTTGTGCAGGACCGGGCAGTCTCACACCATGGCTGCAGTGCTCCCCTACACATGGGACCTCATTGTGTTGCCAGGACCCACCCTGGCCTTAGTGTGGGACCTCGTGTTTGAGGGGCATCAGGCCCCTTCTAGTGCAGCACAGGGGCAGGGAAGGCCATACTCACCCTGGGGCTGCAGTAACAGAAGACTCTGGGATATCCATGGAGACAAGTCTGGCATGGAGGTGCCATCCCAGGACACAGCTGCTGCCACAGGCCACACCAAGCACACGTCACAGAGCTCCTGAAGTTGCACCCGCTGGCAGCTCTGATATGGATGGCTCTGTGTGACACACGAGACACCCATGTACACAGGAGGCTGCAGCTTCTGCCTCTGGACTATGCAGTTGCAAAACAAGAGCAAAACAAACTCAAAACAGCATCATTCCGGATTGAAGTTTCCTTCTAGGTTCCATGTATACTATTCCTGTGAGCTGGCAGAGCAAATTGCCTTACTCAGTCAACTGAGTTAAGCAAAGGACTGGGTAAGAAAATATATATAATGAGTCAAAAGGAAGAGTGGACCATAAGTAACAAGTCAAACAGGCAGGGATTGCTGCACAGCAGGCTCGTATCAACAGAGAGCTTACGTCATCGACATGAGTCAGTGGGTACTATTACCATTCATAGGTCTGGGGATCACAGAGTAGAGTTGTGAAGTTTGCAGACAGCAGAAGGGCAAATTCAGGAAGGGTTTATTGCATAACCACTGGGGCAGAGAAGTGTAGCAGAAAAAAATTCTGCTCCAGTATCCCAAACAGAGAGAACAAGGGCCTTCTTCACTGATAAAAGATAATCAGAACTCATCACTGAGATGTGGCCGAGGGGAAGAATTTCCTTCAAGAAAGGAGAGCGTAGGCAACTGAGACAAAATTGAGTATGTGAATGATGCCAGCTACCCAGAGATTCTTGATGGAAAGTCTCAAGATGGCTGTAGTCAGAAATAAACCCAAGCCTTTGACTTTTATATTTGCAATGCAGAGACAGAATAAGCAGTGGCCCCTCTGTTGCATTCAAGGCAGTTAATAGCAGGCATGCTGCTCTGAGAGGAGCAGTCTATGTTCTTCTGGTGCCTTTCTTCACCTTCAGTCTCCAGGTGCAGGCTGAAGTGCTGAAAGTGTAATTGAAAAAGCTACAGTTTGGACAGTCCAATGCAGTGCTGTCAGGTGAGCGTTGTTTCTGTTCCCTGTTTAACAGTTACAGCAACCTAGCACTGAAAGTGCAAGGAGTATGCTGGGAAATTACTCCAGGGGAGCAGTGAACCTTGGTTTATAGCTTAGGACTGAATGGCAGAATGCCTGCCTGAAGCATAGAAAAATTAGCAGGAGTGTGGAAAGCTCTTTGGAGACGTCGCAGCTGTTGAAGAAAGCAGCTAGCTAGCTGGGTGTCCCATGAGAATTTGTCAAGCTGCTAGCAAAACTTCATGGAAAGCTGGAGAGGCCTTGGCATGGCTCATGAGAGGGAGCAATGTTTGGAAGGTTGGTTAGTTTGGTGTAGAAATGCCCATCATTTGTCCTCAGCAGATCTTGATAAGTATGTAAGCCATGAATGCCTACAGCAGATTGCTTCCTTCTGGAAAAGGCAAGGGGAGGCAGGTACATATTTCTAAATAATGGAGTTGGTTGGCTTAAATTTAGCTAAACTTGAGAATTGTGTTTCTGCTCCAGGAGAGACCCTCCCTGTCCTTAACACTTCCCGCTGTGAATACTACAGTTCTAGGCTCACCACAGCTTCTTTTTCACTGGCTTGGAGAATAATATTGTTCTGGAAATAACTTAACCTCTAAAACTGTACAATGCTAATAAGACTGTTCAGACTATTTTCCCCTCTTTTTTTGCAATGAAGCCTTGACTGAACCTATTTCTGGGCACTGATTTGGACCAGAATCTGTAAATATGACAAACTTCGCTGTTCAGTGCGTTTGCCTGGAGAAACCAGCCAGGCTTGCATAACGTTTTTGTGGTGAAGCGTGAAAGAGGTCAGGACACAAAAGGCCTGAGAGGATATGCTATCGGCTGAAAGATGCATGTGAATAGGGGTCTGATGAGCCACAAGAAAACAGAGATGTAAGAGGGGCTGGGATGATACGTGTAGGATCAGGGGTTTGGCCAGCAGAACAGAGCATGGGAGGAAGTCCTGTGTGATGGACGGGATTAATGACAGATTGATTTAACCACCTGTGGCTGTTACTCATTTTGATACATACAGCTAGCCAAAAGTTTAATCCTTCAGTTAGGAAGGAAGGAAGTAACTGTATTTACTTTATTTATTTATTTATTTGTTTGTTTATTGAGTTACAAGATATGTATAAGATTATGTTTCCAATGGTGTGAGGGGATCAAGCAGCAAGATATTTCCTTGCTCGTGGCTCCAGCCTTCTTTCAGCCAGTACCAAAGAGCTATTTTTCTCCAGGTTTCAGTCAGGGCTGACTACCAGTATTGTCTTAGCTTTGTCTGGAGCCTTCTTCTCTATGCTTTATCTGATTTTCCTCACGTCCCTTGTCCCCAAGACTCCCATGCAAAACAGTACTCAGAGTCATGTCCATGTCTGTCCCTGTCCCCTCCCCCCAGTTCAAATTTCTGGGTGTTTGCCTCTCATTTGGGCAGTGACTGGAGCAGTGTTTTAGAATGGAGATCACTGTTTCTCTGCAATGGAGCTAGACTGTATCTTATAACCAACTTAAGGCCAGCATTAACAGCTAATCACTTCCGTTATATTTCACCCAGCCCATGACAGCACCTGCTTTTTTCTGGAGACTGAGTTTTGAATCTTTCTTTATGCCATTGCACTGGAACCGTATGATGAGGTAACTCAACAGGTCACTTACTGACACTGTGGGACAAAAAAAAAAGGCTGTAGCTCCAGGAACCCTTGTAGTTGCCACTGAGAGAAGCTGATATAGATTAAAACTTTTCTAGCAAAAATGTTGAGTTTGGTCCTGCCATGCATTTCACCTTGTATCTGTGTCAGATATGTGGTTTAGTAGAGCAGAAGAGGCAAGTTTAGAATCACAGAATCATAGAATAGTTAGGGTTGGAAAGGACCTTAAGATCATCTAGTTCCAACCCCCCTGCCATGGGCAGGGACACCTCACACTAAACCATCTCACCCAAGACTCTATCCAACCTGGCTTTGAACACTGCCACGGATGGAGCATTCACAGCTTCCCTGGGCAACCCATTCCAGTGCCTCACCACCATTACAGTAAAGAACTTCTTCCTTATATCTAACCTGAACTTCCCCTGTTTAACTGTAAAGCCATTACCCCTTGTCCTATTGCTACAGTCCTTGATGAAGAGTCCCTCTCTGGCATCCTTGTAGGCCCCCTTCAGATACTGGAAGGCTGCTATGAGGTCTCTACTCAGCCTTCTCTTCTCCAGGCTGAACAGCCCCAACTTTCTCAGCTTGTCTTCATACAGGAGGTGCTCCAGTCCCATGATCATCCTCGTGTCCCTTCTCTGGACTTGTTCCAACAGTTCCATGTGTTTTTTATGTTGAGGACACCAGAACTGCACACAATACTCCCAAGTGAGGTCTCACGAGAGCAGAGTAGAGGGGCAGGATCACCTCCTTCGACCTGCTGGTCACACTCCTTTTGATAAAGCCCAGGATACGGTTGGCTTTCTGGGCTGCAAGCGCACACTGCCGGCTCATGTTCATTTTCTCATTGACCAACACCCCCAAGTCCTTCTGCACAGGGCTGCTCTGAATCTCTTCTTTGCCCAACCTGTAGCTGTGCCTGGGATTGCTCTGACCCAGGTGTAGGACCTTGCACCTGGCATGGTTAAACTTCATGAGGTTGACATCAGCCCACCTCACAAGTGTGTCAAGGTCCCTCTGGATGTCATTCCTTCCCTCCAGCCTATCATCCGAACCACAAAGCTTGGTGTCATCGGCAAACTTGCTGAGGGTGCACTCAATCCCTCTGTCCATGTCAGCGACAAAGATGTTGAACAAGACCGATCCCAACACTGATCCCTGAGGGACACCACTTGTTACTGGTCTCCAGATGGAAGTTTAGGAATAAGTAGCTGAGATGGTATCAATTATTTTATCTTTCTTGGCTTATGTAGTCTTTTTTTCATTGAAGTATGGCCTGGCCAAGTCTGTGGTCAAGATACAGGAGTATTGGCAGAATGGAGGTACATTCAGTGCATATTTACTTGGGCAGCAGTGATTTGCAGCAAGGTAATCGCAGTAGCTTCTGATCTCATTTTTGGTTCCTGTGATATGTTATTAACCACCTGTATGGATTCAGCTTTCATGTTCATTCTCCGTGGACATTCATTGTCACTCCATGCCTATTGCTGCTTAGCTTGGCAACTGATGAAACAGGGTAGTAAGAACTTCCTTTAAGTTCAGTTCCTTTCTGGCAATGCTTTATGCATTTATACACACCTCAGTCCCCTAGGACTCCCTAGTGCATTCATTACTAGCCCCTCTGTCTCAAACACATCAGGGATTTGACCTTGTGTAGTTGACCTGATGAGGCTCCTATTTAGTGACTCTCATTTGTCTCCCTGTCTCTTAACAGTGAAGAAAGTCCTGTGGCTGTAACCTATGACCGATGTCTCTGTCATTTCTGCCAGCCATGTTGAGCGATATTGAGCCAATGAGCTCATTTTGTTTGTGACTTGCTTTCTTAGCTCATAAAATGAGAGTAGGGAGACCATTACCCTCCCCTCCCCAACAGGAGGAAGTGAAAGGCTGCATCTGTGCGGTATAAACAAAGCCCTCATTTACATGTAAATGCATGTGAAATCGCTGTAGCAGCACTGTTATACCAGTGAAGCCCTCCTTGTGTGCAGGCAGCTTATGTCAGCAGAATAGGGCTCTTTTTTTTGAGCAGAACTTTTCTAAGCACTATCAGCTGTATCAGCGAAAACATTGAATACCAATATAACTGCATCCTCATTAGGACACAGAGCCCCATGGTATTTTAATTCCTAACTTCTTTTTTTGTTGCTTAAATACTTTTGAGGATCTGGGGCTACAACTTTTGACACTATGGAAGTGACCCCAAACCCTCCTCCCATCAGTACCCTGGCAAACAGGTTCAGAGCAGATGTGGTCTCGCTTTATCAACGGCTGCAGAGCGCTTTGAGAAGCTCTGGGAAAGAGCACCGAGTCTGGCAGAGCACAACCAGGCTGCTGTGGCTAGCTTCAAGGAGGACCAGAGCTGTTGCTGCTTCTGACAACATTGTTGGTACTGCAGTAGACTGGGCAAGTCCTTTTAAAATGTGTCTTCCCTTTAAAATGTCTTTGTGGATAGTTTTGGTTTCATCCCTTACTGATGCTACTAACAAAGGTGGCACATGAGAAGACAGCAAACCATACAGAAGAAGAGAAATGGTGAGGATAATACTCTAGTACCTGAGCAGTGACCAAACCTTAGTTTGGAGAAGGAAGGAAGGAGCAGTTTGTTTCCTTTCAGGTACCAAGCACAGTTTTGCAGGTTCTCATTCTCCTGCCTCCCTCCTCTTTATAAGAACTGTATGAAGGAAGATGATGAAACACATGGCTAAAGGAGTTTGGTTTGTTTTCTCAGCCTTCTACCTGTAGAGTGAGTCAGTTCAACTCACTGAAAATTACCTTATAGAAAATTAACTAGTTTTCCCTCAGTTCAGTGAACTGAACTGACCTGACCTGGTGGCTAGGGGAAGGTGGCCATAGATCAGATGTAAGGGGAAACTACCCCTTCTGTGCAGTATAATAACCTGCATTATAAATTTTGTATTAGGGGTGATGGGAGCACAGAAAGAACTAGCTACCTGAAGCTCAGTCTAGAGAAAAAGGTCAGTACAGGAAAGCAGAAGGCTGCTGCCACTCCTCTTCGCAAAGTTATTATTTGAACAGAAGAGAGAGAGGCTTTGACATGTAGTGCAATGGGGTGAGAGAGAAACAGAATCTTCAACTACCCATAACTAGGTAGTTTAAAACTTTCCCTTTGAAATCAAAGTCAGTAAAAGCCATTATTAACTTGAGGAAAAGAAAGATGTTAGAGGCAGTGCCCTGCCATAGCGGAAATCTGCCCCAGGACCAGGAATGGGTACTTGGGCTTACATCAGACAGACAGTGTGATGCAGTTGGCAGGACACATACCAGGAGTTTGAGTTGTCTTTCCCGCTCACACAGCTCACATTGTGTGTGTGGTGATCAACATCAGCCAAACAGGGCGGCATGGCGGCGCAGCTGGCCTGACACCCAGGTGCACTGGAGAGATGTCTGTGCCCTACGAGTGTAAGAGGCAACTATGGGAAATGGCACTATTCACAGCAAAATCACATTTCCAGGGAAGATGCTGGAGCCCTGGGTAGCTGCTGTATCGGGCATGGCCATAAGAGGGAAGTGTGTGCTCAGGCATCAGGTATCTTTCTCAGACGGGAGCAACCCCAGCTGGGTTGGTGGTGGGCTCTACCAGCAGCATGGACTCTGCCTGGGTCCCACCTCCTGTGCAGGGCTAAAAGCAGGGCCTGTTCCTCCAGAGGCACCTGAGCTCAGCCACAGCCAAGCAGGCAGGTAGGTAGTGATGATGGGGATGGGAAGAGAGGGGAGCAGGGGCGGGAAGGTGCCTGTCACTTCCCTGAGATGGAGGAGGATGAGATGTGCAAGCGTGACTAGTCCTGCAATAACTGAGGCTGCCTTGTCCAGAGATGCAGGGCAGCAAGGTGAGCTTGAAACATTTACGAAGAGGAGAGTGGGTCCAAAAGGATATGGACAGGCATCCCTGCCAGCTCTCTAAAGGAGACCTTTCACCTGAAGCCCTTCTCAGCACATTCCATAGGCCACTTGCAGCAGTAATAAGTAGTACTCGATTGTTAGCAACCCGGTCAGACTCAGGTGACTGTAACCCTCATGTAGATCAGGGCCATCCCTGACTGACTGCCTTTGCTACATTTTTGTTAAAACTCACCACAGCAAGAGGCAGAAAAGTCATTTGCACCATGCAATGTGGGAACTTGAGGCTCCACCGGATCTATGCCTGCTAGCTCCCATGGGCCCTGTTAGTTGGAGATGTCATATATGTGTGGCTGAGGAGCTTCTACTTGCCACCTGGCCTGACTGCAGGCAGGTCTGTGCCCACCCTGGTAACACTACCCAAACGCTAATCACACCAGCGCCTTTTGGAATTGCTGAGGGAACCTGATGTGACATTGGTAGCTTGGGAGATTGTGTCTAGTGGCCTAAGTGGGAGCTGAGTTTCATCTTTTGATACAAGGTGATATCTGCTGTTGTGTAGCAGAGGAGTTAGGGACTCAGCTCAGGGCCCCTATCTGTTGTGCTTCTGCTATGCTATAAAATCAGTCACTGCAGTTCTGGATTTCTGTTTCCCTTCTATCAGCAGGGAGCTGAGCCCTCTGGCAAGAACCCACAGGGTGCTTTGAGGAGAAATGGAATTGAGATTGATTTCCTCTAGTTACCTACGAAGAAATGTGAGCAGCAGGGTCCAGTCAGAAGCACCCAATGACCTGACCACCAGCTTCCTGTGAGATGGCACTGTGGAGAGGCACAGTCACTTGTTACAGATCTGCCTCTCAGGGGTATTTTTTTCTTAGTGGCATAAACAGAGGAAAATGAATGAGGCAGAGCTGAATTTATTCCTTGTTCATGCCACAGCATGGAAACAAAATGCATCCAGGAATAAACTGTACAAGAGCTGTAGGCAGGTCTTGTGGCAAGGCTGGGGGAGACAGGGTGGGTGCGTCTTTTGGTGGCTGGCTGAGTATGCATTATCATGTGCTTCTAAAACATCTTATGCCTGCAGCAGAGGGACCTATAGTTGTGGGAGCAGGGACTGTAACCCTGGCTGGTTATCTAGAGGTATGTTTGATATGAATGGGAGAGAGCTGAGGGAATGTGCATTGCTCAACACATACATGTTGTGTATCACATATGGACAAGGGTGTTGCACAGCAGGGAATGTAAGAGTGTGTGTGCGTGGCTGTGGGCAGGGGCTTGCTCTTTATGTGGATACACAGGCAGTGCCCAGCCTGTGCTGTGTGTAGGGCAGATGTGCTGAGAATGGCTGCATGTAACAGGAGGTTACTTTGCAGTAAATGAGGCAAAGAATTACCATGGCGACCGCACTCTCTCTCCCTGACAGATGCCAGGCTCCCAGGCAATAATGTTTCTGTCTTAATCTAAAAGCCCCAAACTCACTCTCCCTCTTTTGGGAATGGGTAAGGACCACGCTGACCTCTCTCTAGAATGGGAAAGTGGTAGATGCTGGGATGTGGGGTGGGTTTTGCATACACCATCTTTCAGCAGAAGGGGGCCACTGTCTTGGTACCTCATATGCTCGTGGCTGCAAAGACAGAATGGATGTGGTTTGAATTACTATGATACATTTGGTTCTTGCTCCTGTGTCCACACAGTGTCTTCAGGAACAGTGAAGGCTGAGCCAGTTGCCAGTTCTTAGGCATGTGCAGAGAGCTGTCTGTTGGAAGAGCTCACACCCGCACTGCAAGAGAGGTGTTTTAGGAAGCATCACAGAGAACAACTTCAACCCTAGCATCACCAGAAGCTTGGAGCTCAACAGCAATAGGTACTGCAAGATTCCAAGGATAGACAGAAGGAAAATGTGCAAATTGTAACATAAAGCTTCCTTGCACCTAGTGTATTCACACTTGTTGTTAATGCCCACATGGAGTATGTTTTCTGTTCTTGCTCAGCTGGATCAGAGCATGTCCTGTGCTGTAGCACTTGGCAAAAAAAGTACAGCTGCATCTTTCAGGTACCACAGGAGCTAAGGTGTGTTCTCAGAGACCTTACTCCTTTCATCTTCAGAGACCTTACTCCTTTCATCTTCAGAGGACTTATTTCTTTCAACAGCTCCCTAGGTTTAGTGCTTAGGGGCCCCTGAGGCCATACAAATCATAGCTCTCCTGTGTTCTCAGTTAGAAGTTTAGGGAGATGATTGCTTTGTAGTCCATGGGGAAAACTTGAAGGAGAAAAGGCTTCGTGGCCTTACATATTTGGAAATGCTTGGCTTCGGGAGGAACACTGATGAATGCTGTACAAACACATATGCAAAAGCTGGAAAGAACAAACCAAGTAGATGGTCACGCTGGTCCCATAGGTTGAAGTGCCACAGGAGACCAGAGAGGTGCTGCAGGCCAGCAGGTGGGTCATCATGTCGCTTCTGCTTTACTGTAACTGCAGACATGCAGAACACAGCTCAAGGTAAAGGTCCGGTGCTTTTCCTCACCAAACTGGCCATTGCAGCATCTTCCCTTGAGTACTCATCTTTTCCCTTTAATGTTTTTTGTTTAAAGCACAGAAAAGCATGCTAGACACTGACAAGCAGGTATTGTCATCTTGCAGAGGGCTGGCAAAAGAACAAATAGGTGCACTTCAGTAGAGGTGAAGCAATCTCCATACAGCAGAGATTTGCTAATTTGCACAGTCATGGTAGTTAATTTTTTTCATAGTGAAGCCCAATAATAGATCAGTCTGTGTGCTATGAACTTCTCGTCACAAAAATACATCATGGGAGACTTCTACTATCTATTCTTGGCTGAGCACTGACCTTGCCTATTAGGTCTCAGTTAAGCAAGTAAGTGACTAATGTTTCTCTCTTTCCCACTTTTCTGTATAGAAAATATTATTCAGTGAATGAAACCCTGGGTACCTGCATACTTAACTCCCCTTATGGTACCCATGGTTTTTCAGGAGGCTCCATGTCACCTATAAATCCAGCATTTCTTGTGTAAATTCCAGGGAAAGGAAGTATTAAATATCTCTGGAGCCAGGGATTGCAGCCTTCAGCACTGAGCAGCCTCTGCCATTCCAGAACAGTGTGCGATGATGCTTGCAGTTATGGGCAGGAGTGGGTAGGCCACAGGCATCAGAAAGAGTGTTTTATATCTTCACTTCTTTATGCTTGCTCACCAGGGATCCTTCTTTAATTTATCTCTTATCATTTTGTCCTACAGGAAGGGAAGAAGTGCTAGTGGATTAGACAAGGATAGTAATAAGATTATACAGACTTGCCTTGTTGCCTAACACCCCTGCACAAGCCAGGAGATGTCTGCAAACTGGTCACATCTTCAGCCCAGGTAAGTGCTGAAGCGTCAAAACAGCGTGCCAGACTTGGATCTCTCTTGGAGTACAATCACAGCATTGGGCCAGGAAGGGCTTGGAGGAGATCATATCCCTATGCTCATGTTTGACATCCAGCAGCAGCTCTCAATGGCAGGAGCAGCCACAGAAACAGTTGTTGGAGAGGGGAGCTCCTGCTGTTGTCAAGTAAGGGTAGGGTGTTAGGAGACAATGTAGTGTTCTTTGCCAGCTAATTACACATGTTGCCCCCAGTCGGGATTCAGGCAGGGAACAGGCAACGTGGCAGCATCTGAGCTACAAAGACAAGAGGTGGTGGCAGGGAAAAGAGATTTTTGTTACACTTGTTCTAGGATTGCTTGGAGGCAAGAGAAAGTGAGGGTGAAAAAGGGACTGTGAACAAGGACATGCTACTGCCTACAAACTGCCAGTCCTACAGGGAGCAAAAGAGATGTCATTTTGTCATCAGCATTATGATGATAGAACAATGTCAGTGTGAAGAATAGAAGAAAGGTCTCCTACATGGTGGAACAAACCCTTTGCTTTGAAAGGATCTATGGCATGTTTTCAGCTCTCTGGGCTGAAAAGGAGCTTATTTGCACATAGCATTTGGCCAGGTTTAGAATGGCTTCAAATTATTTGTAGTAGTGCAGCTAAAAATCTTCCTAACCCCCTCTCATAGACATCTGACAATCAGCAATTTGCAAAGTTAGGTTTCGTCACAGCAATGAAAATAAGCTGACAAACAGTCATTACAAGATTGGTGGTGTTCTTTCCAGGGCTGGCTATATTTCACAAAAGGTCAGACTAACATCTGACTTTAATCTTAGAGGAATGCTGTCTGAAAAGCCAAGGGGGAAGATGCCTGTCTGTATGAAAGTGTGCTGACTAGAGTGGCAGAAAGCTCTACATCAGACACTCAGACAAGGCAAGATGATGCCAGATTAATTCTCTCTGCTCTAGAAAAGATGGGACCTGCTATGCAACAAATGGGAGTGAGAATGGTGTTACATCTTGGTGCTTTTCCCATATTCAGTGTATATTTGCTGCCTTTCCTCTGCCTGGCTTTCCTGTCAGCAAGGACACTTTTCTTTGTCCTTGGAAGAAACTATTCCCAAATGTTTGTTGTTGTTTTTTGGTTGTTTTTTTTTTTACCACTGCCTACTAAGAATTTCTCAATGCTCCACTCAGATTTCCTGTGTTCCGCCCTATCCCATGACTCCTAGCTCCACAATCTGAAGATCTGCTTAAGGAGCCATCCTCTTACGAACCTGTGAGTCTTCCCAAAATTTGAATTCTGTCTGAAAACAAAGCTAATGCCAGAGCTTCAACAACAACTGACACCTCTGCCTGGACTGATTGGTTTTAAGCAAGAACAGGGCTTTGAAAGATGAGTCTCCTTTCCAAGTTACGTGCTCTCCTTTGGCTCCTCCATCATTTCAAAATCGATAGCTGTCTCTGATTGTCCCCCTCCCCTCCAGATCCTCCTCTTTGCTACCTCATTTTGGTTTTAATTTGCTGCAGTCATTTTTCCCCTGTCCTAATTAAGAAACCTATCCATTAAGGGAAAAGAAAACAAAACCAAACCCTTCTTATCTAAGCCCTTAGTGCAGAACAGAGAAGAAATGACTGGTGATATGATCACCTCTAGAAAGCCAAGGCCTTTATTGACTTATCTGGCCTGCCTCAGTAAATACAGAATGAGTTTTAAATTCACCTAGAAGGAAGCTAAAAGCAAAGGTAAAGTACTGACTTCTCAACATCAGAGAAGAAAGAAGCAGTATGTCTTCTAGGCTGACTTTTTTTTATTCTCTATACAATGTTTCAACAAGAATATTTGGAGAATGTTTTGTTGTACATCATAGAATCATGAAATCATTTAGGTTGGAAAAGACCTATGAGATCACTGAGTCCAACCATAAACCTAACACAGCCAAGTCCACCACGAAACTGTAAGTGCCAAATCCACACCTAAGTATGAGTGCCACCTTACCTTCTACTTCAGTTTCGCCACACTTTGGTATAAATTGCCCTTGCTTCTGGCCTTATGGAGGCAATGGCCCTGACCTACCTTTTGGAAGAGCTTTGAGATCATGAAACAGGTGAGAAAAGCTGGATGGCAAGGGACCTCCTTCAGCCCAGCCAGCAGCACTGCATACTTCAAATAAGGAAATTAACATTGAGTGATGGTAAAGGAGGGCACAACCTCAGTGCTAAGATGTGTGAATACAGACACAAAAAGGGAAAGGCTACACAGGAAAGCTCAGGGGAGAGTTCACTACACATGGGGAAATGTCAGGGACAGAATAGTCCCTGCTGATTTGTGAAAATTGAGATGGAAAGTATCTCCAAAAGTTAAAACAGTTAAAACCTTCATTGCCTGGAAGAATAAGCTTCTCCTCTGTTCTGCAGAGAGGAAAAGCTACTGCAGAGTTTTCCAGACTTCATTCCCTCTCTCCTTGTCCCCCAGTGTAGTGGAAGTGGTAGATACCTTCTCTGATGCCTATCTAAATACAAGCCCTACCTGCAAATAAAAGTCGCATCTGGCTCCCTGCTGTACTCCAGACACTAATTTACTATCTTGGAGAGATAAGCATTTAGCTGATTAACCTGTTCAAAATCTCTGTGCATAGTCACTCCTCCTAAAAGGGGTAAGACACTTAAAATGCAGGAACTGGATGGGGATGATGCTCACTGGGTTAGAATTATTCTGATACCCTAGATTGTTCCTCTCTTGACTGGGACGCCAAGAGCAAAACCCCTTAGAGCAGGATGTGCTTCAAAAGTCCAGACAAGTCTGCATGAAGAACATAAAAGTAGGGTTTTGAGCCTTCCTAAGGGAATAAGGCTTATGTTCTCATGCTTTGTGCATGTGTTAACCTGTCCTCACATTCCAATCCAGTAACTTTGAAACCTGTTGGTCTATTTCAGTTAAATTTGGGAAATGGCATAAATTTCACAGCTACTTAAGTTCTTGCAGGTTCAGAATGTAGCCAGTTAGAGGACCCTGTAAATAACCTGATTTTGGAAAAGGGTACAGTGTGCATGTAGTAAACACCAGAGAGATCATGTGGGTAAAATCACAAATGCTCAGCTGGAAGAAAAGCTTCAATGAGAGCTCACAACGTTTCAGGAACATAAGTCCATAGGGAACCATGGAACATTCATTCTGCACCTCACAAAACTACTGCTTTTGTTTTATTGTGATGTAGAGGGGAGGAAAAATTATTTTATTTAGGAAACACTGTAAAAAACTCCACAGCCTAGTATCCAGTGGATTTAAGTGGATCTGATGGATCTAGTGTGTTTAGGAACTGTTATCCAGTAGTCCATTTGTTGTTGGCATCCTGTTTGTAAAAGAACTAGCAGAGAGAGTAGTGTGCCACCTGAAATAGGAAGAGGTGCTGAAGAGGGCTAGCAAGGAAAGTCAGGGGCTCAGGGCACGTGATCTACAGGGAAATGTTGTGGGTCCCGGGGTCCTTCCATGTGGCATAGAGGAGACTAAAGGGGAGTGGGTCTAACTGTAGACTTCAATTATTTGAAGGAGAGTTACAAAGACAGTGGAACCAAACCCTTGGTAGTAGCAGATGGTAAGAAAAAGGCAGCAGGAATGGTTAGAAGTTGTATTTTAGGAAACTTGGGCTGGACACAAGAAAAAAACATCTTTTTAAGGCAAATAGGGCAGCACTGGCACAGGTTATCAAAAGAAATGGTAGAGTGTCAGTCATGAAAAAATCATGTTTCATGATTGAGACTCTACATCTACTCTTACACCTAAGCCTCATGTGGGTAGCCCATTGGCAACATCACTGCTCCGAGGGGGGAGGATGAACTGGACACCTCCAGAGATCCCTTCAGACACCTTTTGTGGTCCTTCAACTACAGATATCAGATGATGCAAGGAAACAGCTTGTATGAACTAAGCTGTAACTTGCTCAGTGGCAACTTTTATCTCAACTTTATCAGAGCGTATGTGAATACAGGGTTCAATTCTTTGTATAGAAAAAAGGTTTTATTAAGGTATTTGAGATTATAATTTGCTAAGTATAAATAGCAAAACTTACTTTGTACTGTACTAAGTTTGCATCAGCCACATCTTGTGCCTCTTTTATTGGATCTATAGTGTTGTGCTACAGGTTGTTTTCAAACAGCTTTGGTGATTAGGATTTACAGAGGCATCAGTAGACTGTGGATGGCTGTCACTGGTTTTCTCTCAAAGTCTCTTCTTGTGTAGAGATTATCCAAAAAACCCAGGCCTTTTATATATGGGTCTTCTGAGGCCTCCAGCAACTTATTTTTCTGGATCATTAATGTCTGCAGTCCGTGTACTTCCTTTTACTTTTTGAGGTAATGATGTGTTCAGACCCAGGCAAGTTTTATGATTTCATAAGAACTAAAGTATGCTTAGAGCACACTGGATTATAGCTCAATTAATTTTGCATCCCAATTAAGTGGAAGACAGTCTTGTCACCAACAAGTCTCTTTTCCTTGTTAAATCTACCCTGCTTCAGGTGTGATGCAGAGAATGAGAATGACTTACATGGAACAGATGAAGACAGATCCAGGCTCTTCTCTGCACTCCTTAAGATGTGAACTGGATTCAACCTGGACCTGTAGCCATGGCAGTGAAATGTTGTGCTGTTGAGTATTCCCTATCTACTAGCTTCTCCCTACCTACTAGCTCAGCAGAGCATGTAGCAGGAGCTTAGGTGTACCTTACTACTATCTGTAGAAACATCTGATGCAAGTAAAAAGATGTCAACAGGTTCTTAAAAAAGGAAAAATACCAGTGATCAGAATCATTCTAGCAGTAGGCACAGGTCTAGGGACTGCTCTGCCCATAAGTTACTGCTTGGCTGGCATGCAAAGGGCATGCAGTACATCTGGCTTGGGCACTAGCCCACAGGCTGGTTTGTAACAATGAACTTCTCTAGCACAGTACTCTCAAGGGGACTGAAAATTTTAAGTTTGTACGGGCAGTTTCTTCTTCCAATTCCAGCATTCATCCCACTGTGCTTTGATTTAATTGGAGAATTCATTTTCCCTTTATCCTTGATTATAAAGAAACAGTAGTTGTTTAAACTCTGTTGGGACAGTTAGCTTTAGCTATAGATCACATAATGAAGAGTACATGTGGTAAACAACATGCTTCATTTCGAGGTGGCCTGGAATTAAATATATAATTATCTTCCTGTAATCAACTCATTACATTAATTTTCTTGCAAAATCGGTCTAGATGACTTCTTTCCTTTCTTGTCCTTTAGAGAAATTAAAAGCCACAGAGATTGTCTTATGAAGACAAGCATTTCTGGTACCTAGAGACAAAAGTCTGATGAGTGCTATGAAAAACCCTGTGGTGTCATCACAAACCTAACCAAATGAGGTGCAGTGTCACAGCCTGAGAGCTGTTTAAGGTAGGTTTATGGTTCCCAATCCTTCTGTCATAGAAGGAAAATAAGCAGAGTGTATTACTGGATGCAGTTATATTCCCTGCCTTCTTCCCAGGGCTGTTGCTGCCTCTTCAAAATTGGGTTCTGGAAGCCCAGTATGGAGAGCCCAGAGAAGTTCTGTGGTTTGCTCATTTGTTCTCTGCTCTTCTGTGGTCACAAAACCAATGCTTCTGCTCGGCTGGCAGCTCAGGAAATCCTCCCTTCTGCAGGGCTGTTTCTCTTTGTACACAGATGATGACGTTTTTATTTCTGGATCATTTCCCATTTGCCCATTTCTGGGTAAAGGACTTTTCATTTTCTAGGTGTCTGATACAGAATTAGATCAGGACTGTCTCTCACTGTCCTGGGTTCAGCAGTAGCAGTCATGTGTTTTTTTTTTTTTTTTCCTTTGTGCTAGCTGGTGCAGTGCTGTGTTTTGACTTCCAGCCTGAGAACAGTGTTGGTGAAGTCGATGTTTTCAGTTGTTGCTAAGTGATGTTTACCCTGACCAAGGACTTTGTGAGGCTCATGCTCTGCCAGGGAGGAGGGGGGGCCGGGAGGAAGCAGAGATGGGGCGCCTGACTCGGGCTAGCCAGGGAGGTATTCCATACCACAGCACGTCATGGCCGGGGTGGGGGGTGACTGGGAGTTACCCGGAAGGACACGGGGCTTCCGGGTGGAACTAGTCTTCTTGGCCGGTGGTATCGTTATTCTCTTCCCTTGTTATTTTCCCTTATCATTGTTGTCGTTGGCGGTAGCGGTGGTGATTTGTTGCTGGACTGTTCTTGTCTCAACCCGTAGGAGTTGCAGTCTTTCGATCCTCCTCCCCGTTCCTCCGGGAGTGGGGGAGAACCCCGGTGGGGGGGGACACGGACCTCGATTGTTGTCAGCTCGGCACCACTCACTGGGAGTGAGTGAACAAGTTACCTGACTGGGTTTAAACCACGACACTCACTCACAATGGCATTAAATAATCTTGACTGCAAGTCAGCAAATTCTCAACTCAGTCACATCTAAACATAAGGCTTCAATGGGTTCGTTACTTCCCATGACCAGTTACTAAACGTTTGCAGCATTTACTACAATTTCAAAGTGGAGAGGATAAACAGTATGGTTTCTTGACCTTGAATCACAGGAACAATTGAATCCTGGAATAAATGGTTGCTTGTTTATTATATATTTGCAAGAAACTGAAGATAAATGAGAACCATGAACTTAAGCCTCACCCTGTGACATGAAGAAAGCAGCTCCAGTTCACATCTAGTTCCATGACTGTCTTCTATGAGCTGGAAGATTTTGCTTCCCTCTCAAGAGGGAGGAGCAGCCAGCCTGCCTTCTCACTGTCAGGAAAACAGACATTCCTCTTCCCTTCTCCACCTTCAGGTGTCACTAAAGGAGCTTTGCTGTTTTCTGAGACTTGGTCAACTTTCCTTTCTGTTCATGTAACCTCTCTGCATAACAGTATTCACTCTCCCAGGGCTCAGCTGTAAATGCACCAGGCCTAGAACACAGGACACATTTCTGGCATAGAACAAGATACTAAAACTTATATCTGATTACCTTAGACATTAAATTACTGAAGCTCTTTGCAGTGTTGCATAAGGAATTAATTGCACATACACGCATTCACTTGCTATGAAATAAACAGACCAGACATTTTACCCATGAGGAAAAGCTGTCACATCCATATTGAATAGGACTTGGATACTGCAGGCAACACCTCTCTGAACCTGCCCAAACCCTGAACTGCCCTTTAGCTAGGTAGCCCTGCAGACACACACAGGGATCCTTTACCAGAGCTGGCAGATGGCAGAGGCCATATCCAAAAGAAGCCTGGAGGGAACAGCACAAAGGATGTGGCAGCATTAACAATACACTGAATAACCAACAGGGAGAGAAAGAAAAGAAGAAAAAAGCCATTCCCAAACTGATATAGATCTTTAATTTAAAACTGAGTAAGTTTATTCATTGGGAAAGTGCAACAAAATACCCCAAGGATAGTGCATTCCACTCCAACAATTAAAATCACGTAAAAAACGAGATAGGAAGGTCTGAGCCTTAAAGAGAACTGGCACAAAAGCTGGTGCTTTTCTTTGTTTCTATATATTTATCTTTGGGTGGCAGAGATAGTCACTGATTAATTTTTTCGGTACTTTTCAACTTCATTTCTTCTAATGCAAGTCATTCTGTTCCTTAACAGATGCTGTCTTGGGACTGGAGGACCATAATCTGCAGGTACTTAAGAGGGGACAGTTTTTAAAGAATGGGGATATAGGGTTCAGTCACATACTCCCATCTAGGAGCTACTAGCCATTCTAAGTAGATATTGCCCCCAGCTGTTTCCCTCTAAAATATTAGGTATGCAAAAAGAGTCATTCTACTCATAAGAGCAGTTTCTGACACAGCTGAGGAGGTATAAGCAGGCAAGAGGAGAGCACAGGACTATAGCAAGCTTATAGTAGGTGCTGCTTGAGGGAGCTGCTAGTTTCCAATCACTGAACCAATTTTTGTGGTAGAGGTTAGCTTAGCCCTCTTGGAAATGCTGCAGGTAGGTCTCACACCCGTAGTGGCCTATTCTCACTCACACCTGCTACTGCACTTCAGCTGAGCAGGACAAGCCCAGTAGGATTCTTTAATCCTTCGCAATTACGTATCTTTTGCTAGCACTTTCTGCCCAATGATTTCAAAATACTTTATAAGCATCACTGTACCAAGCTTAAAATTCTTTGACACACAGGTATTTTAAATGGAACAGAGTACAACAAATGTCTGCAACAAAACAACAGAAGAGCTGCTCTCCTGGGTCCCAGTCCTGAACTCATCCTTCTTTTACTTTTAAATTCTTTTTCTCCTTTAACCTATTTTTTACAGCACAAATGACTTGATTTAGTCTGCAGAAGTTTATTAATCCCAATACTGACAAGTGACACCTAGTATGAATACATTAGTTCCCAATTCCACATGAAGATTGCCTGTCCAGTCCATGTCACCATGACCTCCTGGTCTCAGCTGTCTGTGTTTGTGTTTGGTTTATGTCTCTTGGTTCTGCTGTTCTCCTGATGGTGACCATCTTCAGAGGGTGCTTGGCCCTTTCCCTTTGTCCCAGATTCCTCTGGGAATTTCTGACCCTCAGCCAACACCTGCCGAATAGTCATATTGATGCGGGAAGACTGCAAGTACTTGGCACACACCTGCCAGTCCTCATCAGAGCTGTGCTCAATGACTGAGCCAACAGGAAGGTCTGAAGAAAGTCCTTGGTCCAGGCATGAAGGCAAAGCTGCTCCTTCAGGGTTGGGGAGGACCCGTGGCACAGCATGGTACAGGAGGCGACTGAAGCCAGACATCACCATGATATCTCCACTGTGCATGAACATTGCTGTTGGGGCCTCCTCCCGCTTCAGGCCCCCAAGCAAAAATATTGAGGACTGCCCAAAACTAGAGACAGTATGAGGATAGAGAAAGAAGACAAAACTAATTCAGGTAGAGAACAGTTATATGTACAGTTAAGAAAAGATTAGCAGCTAAATGCTTGTACAAAACCAAAACCAAACAAAAACAAAACCCAAACAAGCAAACCAGACAGGTCTCCTAGTAACAACTTTTAACAACTTTACAATGTGAGCATGGAAAACAGACTAAGAGGCCTGGTTCAAGGCAGTGTGAGCAGTTGCCTTGCCAGGTTTGAAGCTCTTCTGAGTTATTTCATTGTTGCCTGCTAGTACCAAACTGACACCGTACTAGAACAGAACTGTGCTCCGTGCAAAGAGCTCTTCCACCACAGGTGCCACATCCATGCTATTCAAGCAGTCTTCAGAGAAAAAATTATGACCTTGAGATACAGCTTTCTACTGTTCAAATCTTCAGAGGGTGAATATTATATATCCAATTAGCAAACTACATCATACTGACTTCCTAGAGCCATATACAACTATATAAAAAAGGAGACCAGTCCTTCCACAGCACTTGAGCATTTTCCTTGACTCACCTGAATGATAAAAGGGGACGAGAATGGTCTAGTTCAGACTCATCCACATGAATTCCCAGGGAGGAGTCAAAGTGATAGTAGTTCAAGATCCCTGCTTGGGCTTGGAAACCCCGGAACCCACAGGCTGCGGCCACTTGTTCTGACAGGAACGCAAGGTCTGAGGGGAAAGGAGTGTGGTGATTTGCTGAGTACTTCTGGAGGAAGGAGAGTGGGAAAAAAGTAAACACAAACCACATCCAGAACATCAGAGCAGAACATACAATTGAAAAACAAACACTGAATGAGAAGTCAGAAGTTTGGCTAACAGTCACAGAGTACATCATATTTATGACTACAACACAGGCAGAACTACAGCAAGTTTACCTCTTCATGTAATTCTGGGCCCATGCTAAGACTGCTAAGATAGAATTAATAGTGGAGTTACCATTATATCTTGATGGCAAACTTGAAGTCAGTAAGATTAGTACTTAAGGCTTGTACCAACATCCTGAGGATCTACTTGGTTACTACCTAAAGCTGCTAACTGAAAGACACAACTGTATCTCATTAACAGAACTTTGAAGAACAAGGAACAGAAATCAACTGCAAACCTACTTTTTCTCTCTCCCATGACTGACTCTCAGATGACTGGAAGGGAATAACTAAGTTTTTATTAAGGCACCCAATAATAGGCTGACATAGTAAATATAAGGCTGCAAGCAGATTTGGTTAAGTATCTGCAATAAGCTGATAAGACTGCATATTCACTCCACCATCCTTTTTCAGCCTCCATCTAACTCAGTTTTATGAAAAAGTTTATTTTGGTCAAGGGCCCCAAAATAGCTGTTACTTGGTGAGGCTGTATTATACTGGTTCAAAGTCACATCAGCAGCAGATTCTTCCTGCTGTCGCTCACCCCTGTGAAGAGAAGTAGTTTCTCAGAAGTAGCTGTCTTAAAGCACTCAAGGTCATTCTCACCTTAAGTAAAATCATAGAATAGTTAGGGTTGGAAAGGACCTTAAGATCATCAAGTTCCAACCCCCCTGCCATGGGCAGGGACACCTCACACTAAAATACCTCACCCAAGGCTCTGTCCAACCTGGCCTTGAACACCGCCAGGGATGGAGCATTCACAACTTCCCTCACTTCCCTCGACAACCCATTCCAGTGCCTCACCACCCTTACAGTAAAGAACTCCCTCCTTATATCCAATCTAAACTTCTCCTGTTTAAGTTTGAAACCATTACCCATTGTCCTATCACTATAGTCCCTGAGTCCATCCCCAGCATCCCTATAGCCCCCTTCAGATACTGGAAGGCTGCTATGAGGTCTCCACGCAGCCTTCTCTTCTCCAGGCTGCACAGCCCCAACTTTCTCAGCCTATCTTCATGCGGGAGGTGCTCCAGTCCCCTGATCATCCTCATGGCCCTTCTCTGGACTTGTGAGACCTCACTTGGAGTACTGTGTACAGTTCTGGTGTCCTCAAGATAAAAAAGACATGGAACTGTTGGAACAAGAGCAGAGTAGAGGGGCAGGATCACCTCCCTTGACCTGCTGATCACACTCCTTTTGATGCAGCCCAGGATAACTGGCTTTCTGGGCTGCGAGCGCACACTAAAGCCGGTTCATGTTAAGTTTCTCATCGACCAACACCGCCAAGTCTTTCTCCATAGGGCTGCTCTGAAGTAGTTTAAACCACGACAAATGCTTTTGTGACCATCCCTTTAGGTAGGGTAAAAATGAAATAGAGTCACA
This sequence comes from Pezoporus wallicus, assembly GCF_028554395.1. NCBI lineage: Eukaryota > Metazoa > Chordata > Aves > Psittaciformes > Psittacidae > Pezoporus > Pezoporus wallicus. The sequence continues at coordinate 3,104,200 of NW_026642292.1, read as the reverse complement.
GGTCTAGGGCTGTATCTAATGCTACCAGTTACCTTACAATGGAAAGAGTGCAGCAATGGACTTTGCTGTTAAATCCTTCACAGTAAGCTAACAGAGACTGAAATTTTCTTTCAAGCATCGTTTGTTACAGCATTCCTTTAAGGCTGTCTTGTAGGATCATAAGCATTTTATTCCATGATATCGTCCTCTGTCTGCCATTCTGAGTGCTTACAGCAGGGAAAAATAAAGAACTTAGCTTCAATACCTTAGTATCCCAGTTATAATGGTAACCAAGTGTCACCCAGCGCAGCTTCTCCAATAAGCTTCTGGGCTCCCATTTACTGGAGCCCTTCTTTCTGCAAAGACAAAATGAATAGAATATGCATTAACTTCTGAGGGGTTTTCTGGTAGTGCAACAAACAGTAATAAGATTCATGCATCCATGTGACAGCCTATTAAAACAATCAATGCTGAACTTTTTTCAGTGCCATTATTTTTTTCCTCTAAAGACCCTGAAAAATCAGTTCATGCAACTTCTGCAAGCTATAGGACCTCCTGCCAACTGCTGCCAGTTTGAAAGCCTGTATTTTCAACATGGTACATAATTGATTATCAGATGGAGACAACACAGTGAACTGGTACAGATTTAGAAGTCAGAATTAAGCATGTACTGTTTGAGCAGCTGAATGTCAAAGTACAGAATCTGTGAAGATCTAAAAGCTGCAAACAAAAGGAAAAATATTCGAGGCACTTAATGGAAAATGACAAGAAAGGAGAATGCTTTGCCTCACAGTAAAATATATCAAGCTGCATGATGTTCCAAAGGACCATTAGTTCTACTACTTGGTACTTTTACAAGATGTCCTGAGGACAGACCAACGCAATGTCCAGTAAAAAGCAAGACTGCTCTAGCTATGACCGTACACTTCTTGTAATGTCAAGAAGTCTATATTGCAGGTGTCTCCTATCCAGACTGCTATGAAGGACAAAAACCTGCTCTTCTCAACTGTCAACCCTAATGCAGAGAGACTCAGGGGTCTGAAGCCACATGCCAATTTACCACTCTTACTTAATGATGGTGAAGGCACGAAGAGACCTCAGGGTGGGGCTTTTACTATGGCCTATGAAAAAATCCCTATGAAGTTATAAGAAGGGTAACTATAGTAAATCTGATAGAAACATGCTGGTAACAAATAAAAAAGGAAGCTACACATCTATCTGCTAGTCCAATTATTCCAGCAATTTCAGCTTCGTTTCTCAAGCTAAGTCATGTGTTACAGTAAGGAAAGAAAGGGAAATATACTCAGAATATCATCAGCTGCACCCGATGGTTGGCTCTCACAGCCTCATTAGTTCAGTAAAACATGCTGTCTTTTACAAAACAGATTCATATTTGTTCTGCCATGGTGAAGCCTCAACCAAGCACCTGGATTTAATGCACATTTCTACCTGCATACACATGTTGTTTCTGCCCTTCACCTATACCATACTAAGCTAAACCAGGAATAGCAGTAAAAGGCCAGTTTCTTTACCATTAGCAATTTTTTATAGCTCACTGATTATTGAAAAGTCATCTTTCCAGTATCCACCTCTGTCACAGGGCAGAGCCAACTGCAATTACTTTCACTACAGTGCTAGAGTGTTTGCACAACATCAGGAACACTAATACGCTCAGCAGGTCCTTATTTTTGCATGTGATTTCACACGATTGCTAAGGAGAGGAAAGTCCTGAGTGTTATGTATCTGGAAACAGCATGTTCCTACAACTGTAGGAGCAGGTGCTTCTACAAGAAAGCACAGAGAAATTCAGGTATAACTGCGTTCAAAAAGAGAACAAGACTGAACAGCTGGGGCTTTAGTCTGAAGCTGGTAAACAACTGCATCTATAAAATCCCCCCCAGCTTTTTCCTTGTACACAGGTTACACATATCCCTTGTAGGGATGCTCTAGCCTCTTTTATGCTTTTACTTGTCACCAGCACTTAAGAAAATACACAAACTCCACTCTTCAAAGAGGCACAGAATATCTTTCTAGGCACTGTGTAGACTCTCCCTACCTCATTATTCCTGTATCCTGAAAACAGCAGATAAGCCATGACCTGAGCACATTTATGCATCTTTCCAATGGCTTCAAAAAGCATTAAAATTGTTCCCAGACTTGGAAGTAGACAACTATTTAGTTAAGCACTCTATTTCTCCCCTCCCTGAATGCCTCTCAACTCTACACACAAGTTGGCTAGTTTCATCTGCTGTTCTCCAGGTAAAAAGAACTATACAGCACTTTGCTCACTTGAAGACTCAGGGAAGCGCTTAATAAAACCGCCAGCCATGACTTTTCCGAATGCTGTTTTTAACTGAACTGGATTCAGCTGCAAATTAACTTCTGTTCTGATCATTCTCTGTGCACACAGGAAGTGTTGCTGGGAAAAGCCTGCTGAGCTGGAACAGTACCTCACTTTTTCACCTGTAGGGCACAATGCACAATACTTTAAAGGAATCATTTTTCATCCTTGATGGAACACAGAAGAAAAGTGTCTAAATTTCTGTAACTAGTTCTGACTTAGCTTGGAAAACAGAAGTGGAGCCATAACTTCTCTCTTAGGTGCAAACATTTCAAAGTCCAAACCTTGCTTTTGCCATTACACATCTTGTAGATGTTAAACATATTTTTAGAGAAAAATCTCAGCATGTCAATTTTACTAAGAGACTCAGGGAGATGAGAGCTCTAGAGAACTCATTATCAAAAATGAGCCGTGAAATAAACAAGGTAATGATAAATACCCAGGTAACTAAAAGACTGTATACTGTGAATAGCATCTCTCTGATGTATTTTTTACAGGTGACTAACTAAAAAGGTTTTTAAAACCTTTGGACTCCATTATTTTTGACCACCAAACGTTTCTGTGGACTTACCTTAGCTGCTCCTTGCTCTGTCCCCACAGGTCAATGGTCTTCTCAGGAGCCATATGAAGGTCTAAATTGCAGACATTGGGTTTCTGGGGATATAGCTTGAGACACTGCTTCACCCAGTGACGCTGGCATCCCGGAAGGAAAGGATTCAGTATGAAAATAAACCCTGACAACAAGAGAGAAAAAAAAAAGGAGAAGGTAGAGAGAGAGTATAATTAGGCATTTCCCTTGTTTCTTCTAAAACTAGAGCCAAGGACAAGGGTACTGAAAGAAACAACTTAGACATACAACCACTGATTCTGCATGTAAGTTCATGAAATTTATTAACAGGTCTGAATAAGTAAGTTAAAACCTATTGCTTTTTCAGTACAAACAAACGGTGAACATAAGGTAGAAGGCAAGGAGGGCAGCCAACAACGGTCCAAGCAAAAAAATAACAATAAAGGACTTAATCTGTGTAAGGCATACTGATCATTGATCACAGCAGATAAAGGAGTAAGAACCATAAAGCAAATTGCTTTGGAGTAAATTTGATTTTCAAATGATTCAGCAAGATTCTTCTCTTGAACCCTGCAAAGTTAAAATAATTCTAGCCTAGTTCTTCTAGACTTCAAACTGTCCTTGTTGCTGCCTCTGAATTCACACTGTCTTCTTATTGCTGCTTCAGTGTCATGAACTGCAGAGAGCAGTACAGGAGCTGAGCAAGTCTCTAGTAATATAAACTGTCCTCTCCTCTGCTTCATGCTCATTTCCAGGTAAGTCTGATTGTATCCATCTTTGTATTTTGATATGGTAATATTCATCAAGTGGGCATGAAAGTCAAATTATGTCCCAAACTGCCTGCTGCTGCTGCAAATACTTTGCAGTCATTGTTAATTAACAACAAAAATAAACATGTAGATAGTCTGCACATTCGTTTAGCCAGGCACCTCTGGCACAGTTCAAGCAGCAGCCCAAATAAGAGGATTAGCAGAGATGTAATGGATTGATTTGGTCTATATCTTAGCAGACAAGAGTCCTTGACATGAGATCTGCCATCACTAGGAGTGCTAACAGGATTCTTCATTGGAGTTTTCTCCCCAGAACCCAAGGCAAGTTTCCTTCCAGGCCAGGGTCGACAGCATTGATGAGTGTCTGAAGGGAAGATGCTATTAATCTTTATTATACCTATGCTGAGAATCAAGGCATTCTCTCAAAGACTGTCAGTTCAGTAAAACTCGCCAACACAAAATTCACATACAAAGTTAGGTAAGGGTATAGGAGATAAAAAAGGAACAGGAGGTTTCGAGGTTTTGCCCTACTGTGACGTTTTGAACTTCTTGGTCATACCAAGTTAAACAGAGACAAAAAAACAGATGAAAAAGGAAGAAGCAAGGCTAGGAGTCTCAGCAGGATACAAACTTGCCTTGTGGCCTTATGACAGTGGTAATAAAGCACAGAAGAAGCTTCCCGCCAGCACATCTCACTGACCTCATAAGATAAAATTAACTAGTTAGAGCCTTCCGTGTATTAATAATGTACTGTCATTCATTTCACTCCACTCCCTGTACCATCAGACTATGGCAGCCTTCTGAAAGGTCTGGTTACAAGAAGTTTATTTGCCAGAACATTAAATTTACTTTCTGTTGGCCTCTGCATAGAACAGAACAATATTAGTGCCCTTCCCTTCAGCAGCTTTTGATGTGGGGCTCTCAAAGCGCCTTACTATATTAATGAAATTATGCTCTACTGTGTGTGTATTGTCTCCAGGTATTACTGAAGGAACTGAAGCCTGCAAGGCCTAGTTACACACTGAGCTGAGAACAAGAATCCAAATTTTATGACTCTTGTATCAGAAGCTTAGCACATGCTCCTGTCTCTCAAAACCTTTCCTTGCTTACTCCTAAGAAACCAGATTAGCCTAGATTTACAAAATCAAGAACTAAAAAGTGGTTTATTGCTAGGCTTCTGATGTTAAGAAAAGGAAAAAAAACCATGAATTTCTAATAGCTGGGGAGTTTTAGTATAAAATTCTATACTGACATTCAAGACTAACAGTTCCTGGGAAGGCAAACAGAGCTAGAAATCAGTGGCTTACCACACATGGGAGGAAAAAGAGCAAGAGATATATTTCTGTAGCAATCATTCTGAGCTGACTCAAGAACATCACAGACAAGCTTTGAAAGCAACACAGTTGAACCTCTTGGCCTTGAAAGAGTTGGTCTGAGTGGAATGGGCAAAAGATGACTACTTTGGGGATATGTATACCACAGGAATCTGCCTTGAGGAAGTAAGTGCAGTTCTCTTACTGCAGCAAAATCTTATGGCACACTAGGAATTAATTTACACTTAGTCTCCAGCCTCAGTCAGAGGAAGGGTAAGACATGCAGATGTCTAGCAACAAGAACAACCTCTCATCAAACCAACTTGTGTCAGTTACAAAGATCCAAAGGCAGCACTGCCCACATCTCACAGAACTCAAGACAGAACTCAACAGAAATTCATCCAGATTCCTTAGTTTTATATTTCATTGCTCACTGTGGGAACAAAACCAAATGAGTTTTTTTCCATTTGGCCAGAGTCAAGCTAAAGAAATTCTAACTTATTTTAGTGGGCTATTGGGGCAGTTGGTTAAGTATCTTATAGTGCTTTAGGATGTCTGGATAAAGGTAGCTGGAAAAGGATAAAATACTATTCTTGTCTGCACAAGACTTGATTCTAAACACAAGTGAGAATTTGTTAATGTATTTGCATTTCATTTTAATGAAATGTTTTCTTTGTCAAAAGTGGAAGAAAAATGCACTTAAGTAGAACACTTGTGATTTACCCCCCCTCCATACAATTGTTAGGAAAGACAGACAGATGTAAAATGACAAGCGAGATCAAACGAGGGCAGCTATAATGTGACAGGTAAGTGGAACAAAAAAATTTATAGTGGCAATAAGAGGTGGAAGTCTTTCTCCTGAATTTATTAAATTCCCTGTGTATTACCATGCCAGATGACTAGTGTGGCTGCCACAGTTTCAGAAATGGTAGGTTGGCTTCATAGCAACTCACACAGACACTGACTGCAGTACAGATGAACCAGAAGAATGGTTCTTTTCTAATGTTCATGATATATGTTGAGGAAAAATAGATGCTATAGAAATATAAACATCTCTATCAAGGGCAACAGGAATCCATCCTCATGAGGGATGCTCTGGTTGATCAGAGACTGTGAAACAAAAGGCCCTTCTGTTCTCACTTTCATATATATTGCTGTATCCCACCCTTCAGTTGACTTGTTTGTCCTCCCGCACTTAAAATAACATTAAATTACACTTTAGCAAACCAAAGTAGCTTTTTCAGGCAGGGCAGAGGGGGCAAGATGGAAGACGCCTGAATCCAAAGGAACAAGGTTGTGTTTAATTATTCTTGAAATCAAGAAATACATACCTGGATAACCTTTAAGGCCATAGGCTTTCCACTGGCTAACTGGCTGTAATCCTGCTCTGTAGGCATCTTGATCACTGACTGATGAAATACTGAGCTGTGATCTGACCACCTGGCAAAAGAAAACAGATTAGTTATAAAAAGGAAGAAAAATAAAACTCATCCAAACCCAGCACCTATGAGAAAGAGTGCTATCATATTCCACACTAAGTCTTGTGAAAATGCCAACTGTACCACAAAACGAAGCAACTGTGACCATAACAGGGCATGCTGCTAACAGAGCTAGTATGTACTCCGTGCAGGAGTTAAACTGTACTACAGTTTTCACAATACCTAAGGATCAGGAGAGATGTCCTCCATTCATTAAAAAAAGCCCTGAACAATTCATACCAATGAGAAAAAAATGGCACTATTTGTCCATTTCCATAGTACAGCCACATCTTTATAAAACATTCTAGTAATTATCAATCTTCATTAGAGAGCAATATACCCATAACACTTCATACCTTCAAAGAACATTCCAAATACAAGTTGCTAGTGATACCATAGGGTAGCTGACTATTCTGTTATTCATAGAACAAGCAGTAATACAGTGATCAAGTAGCCAAAGTTGTCTGATGTGAAGTACTGCAGAAATCCAGTAAATCCCTAATACCACATTGACAGTTCTGTTTTCAACAGCAGGGCCAACAGCTCAAGGCTTAGCAAGATACATTTTCTTGACATACTCTCTTGGGTAGCAATAACACATGTATTTAAGATGCAGTAAACCAACACTTGCTGTCAAAACCAAACTCATCCACTGTGTTCCCACCCCCTCCCTTAGGGCTGAGAATCATCTTGCGGTTCATGGCAGAGAGGCCGGTTAGTTTTGTCCTGGCTTAGTTCCCCAGGCCAGCTCTCCATGTAGCTCATGTAGCTATACAGAAGTACAGCTCATTGTCGTGGTTTAAACCCAGTCAGGTAACTTGTTCACTCACTCCCAGTGAGTAGTGCCGAGCTGACAACAATCGAGGTCCGTGTCCGCCCCCCCCCCCCCCCCCCCCCCCGCCCCGCCCCGGGGCTCTCCCCTTCCCCGCTCCCGGAGGAACGGGGAGGAGGACTGAGAGAGTGCAACTCCTACGGGTTGAGACAAGAACAGTCCAGCAACAAATCACCACCGCTACTGTCAGCTAAAACAATGATAAGGGAAAATAACAAGGGAAGAGAATACGATACCACCGGCCAAGAAAGCGAGTTCCACCCGGAAGTCCCTGTCCTTCCGGGTAACTCCCAGTTACCCCCCACCCCGGGCATGACGTGCTGTGGTATGGAATACCTCCCCGGCTAGCCCGGGTCAGGCGCCCCGTCTCTGCTTCCTCACAGCTTCCCCTCCTCCCTGGCAGAGCATGAGCCTCACAGAGTCCTTGGTCAGGGTAAACATCACTTAGCAACAACCAAAAACATCGGCTTCACCAACACTGTTCTCAAGCTAGAAGTCAAAACACAGCACTGCACCAGTTAACACAAAGGAAAAACATGACTGCTACTGCTGAACCCAGGACATTATCCACCCCTTATTCCATACCATTCACGTCATGCTCAGATCCCACATTTTCAATACACCATTGCTCTCCCACATATATACATCCATATACATACAGACCAAGAGGAAAAAATCATTTTCTTAGTGCATGGACCAATCCCTATAATGCTGCCGAGTCCATTCGGTCCATGATGTTCCAAGTTCATTCTCTGTTGGGATGATGGCTGGAGGGAAGTCAGGGCCAGTCGCTGGTGACCTGGAGACATCTAGTTGATGGGCTATAAAAGCATTACACAGCAGGCAACAGCATACAATTGAGTTCACTGGCTGTTTTCCCCTAAAATCAAATCCCCTTGAGGTATACATAGGACTTCCCCATCTTCCCGCATTACCCACCAAGTATATCCAGGTCCCTGAGCAAAAGCAATCCCACGAGTGGGTTTGCCTTTACCTGAAGCAGGAATAACCCAGACTGTCTTCCCCAGCAAATTCTTCATATGCACCACGGGAACTTTGTCCCCCTCTACAATATGTAAAAGTTCTGACTGGGCTGGGCCGGCCCTGTTGGCAGATCCTCTGGTGTTGACCAACCAGGTGGCCTTTGGTAAATGTGTATCCCAATGCTTGAAAGTTCTCCCACCCATCGCTCTCAGTGTAGTTTTTAACAGCCCATTGTACCGTTCAATTTTCCCAGAGGCTGGTGCATGGTAGGGGATGTGATATACCCACTCAATGCCATGCTCTTTGGCCCAAATATCTATAAGGTTATTCCGGAAATGAGTGCCATTGTCTGACTCAATTCTCTCTGGGGTGCCGTGTCACCACAAAATCTGTTTCTCAAGGCCCAGGATAGTGTTCCAGGCAGTGGCATGGGGCACAGCGTATGTTTCCAGCCACCCGGTGGTTGCTTCCACCATGGTAAGCACATGGCGCTTGCCTTGGCGGGTTGGTGGCAGTGTGATATAGTCAATCTGCCAGGCCTCCCCATATTTATACTTCAACCATCGTCCTCCATACCAAAGAGGCTTTAACCGCTTGGCTTGTTTAATTGCAGCACATGTTTCACACTCATGAATAACCTGGGCAATAGTGTCCATTGTTAAGTCCACCCCTCGATCACGGGCCCATCTATATGTTGCATCTCTGCCCTGATGGCCTGAAGTGTCATGGGCCCACCGGGCCAAAAATAATTCACCTTTATGTTGCCAATCTATGTCCATCTGAGCCACTTCAATCTTAGCCGCTTTATCCACTTGTTGGTTGTTCTGGTGTTCCTCAGTGGCCCGACTCTTGGGTACATGGGCATCTACATGACGTACCTTCACCACCAGGTTCTGCACCCGGGCAGCAATATCTTTCCACAGTGCAGCAGCCCAGATGGGTTTACCTCTGCGTTTCCAGTTGCTCTGCTTCCATTGCTTCAACCACCCCCACAGGGCATTTGCCACCATCCATGAGTCAGTATAGAGATAAAGTACTGGCCACTTTTCTCGTTCAGCAATGTCCAGGGCCAGCTGGATGGCTTTCACCTCGGCAAACTGACTCGATTCACCCTCTCCTTCAGCAGTTTCTGCAACTTGTCGTCCAGGACTCCATACAGCTGCCTTCCATCTCCGATGCTTTCCCACAATACGGCAAGAGCCATCAGTAAACAAGGCATACTGCTTTTCACTTTCTGACAGTTTATTATATGGTGGGGCCTCTTCAGCGCGCACCACCTCCTCCTCTGGTGACATTCCGAAATCTTTGCCCTCTGGCCAGTCCATGATGACTTCTAGAATGCCTGGACGACTGGGATTTTCTGTTCAAGCTCATTATGTAATTAGTGCAGCCCATTTACTCCATGTAGCATCAGTTGCATGATGTGTAGAGGAGACCCTGCCTTTGAACATCCAGCCCAGCACGGGCAGCCGGGGTGCCAGGAGGAGCTGTGCTTCAGTGCCAATCACTTCCGAAGCAGCTCGAACCCCTTCATAGGCTGCCAGTATCTCTTTCTCAGTTGGGGTATAGCTGGCCTCAGATCCTTTGTATCCCCGACTCCAAAAGCCGAGGGGTCGACCTCGAGTCTCCCCTGGAGCTTTCTGCCAGAGGCTCCAGGTAGGACCGTTCTCCCCAGTGTACAGCTGCAGTGTACAGCACATTTTTTACATCTGGCCCGGTCCGGACTGGTCCAAGGGCTACTGCGTGAACTATCTCGCGTTTAATTTGCTCAAAGGCTTGTTGCTGCTCAGGGCCCCATTTAAAATCATTCTTCTTCCGGGTCACATGATAGAGAGGGCTTACAATCGAACTGTAATTTGGGATGTGCATTCTCCAGAACCCCACTGCACCCAAGAAAGCTTGCGTTTCTTTCTTATTAGTTGGTGGAGACATTGCTGTTATCTTGTTGATCACATCTGTGGGGATCTGTCTATGTCCATCTTGCCATTTTATTCCCAAAAACTGAATCTCCTGTGCAGGTCCCTTGACCTTACTCCGTTTTATGGCAAAACCGGCTTTCAGCAGGATTTGGACTATTTTCCTCCCTTTCTCAAAGACTTCTTCCGCTGTATCGCCCCACACAATAATGTCATCAATGTATTGCAGGTGTTCTGGAGCTTGCCCCTGTTCCAGTGCAGTCTGGATCAGTCCATGGCAAATGGTAGGGCTGTGTTTCCACCCCTGGGGCAGTCGGTTCCAAGTGAACTGGACACCCCTCCAAGTAAAAGCAAACTGTGGCCTGCACTCTGCTGCCAAAGGAATTGAGAAAAATGCATTGGCAATATCAATCGTGGCATACCACTTGGCTGCCTTTGACTCTAGTTCATACTGAAGTTCTAGCATGTCCGGTACGGCAGCACTCAATGGTGGTGTGACTTCATTCAGGCCACGATAGTCTACTGTTAGTCTCCATTCTCCATTAGACTTTCGCACTGGCCATATGGGGCTATTGAAGGGTGAGCGGGTCCTGCTGATCACCCCCTGACTCTCCAGTCTACGGATCAACTGATGGATGGGAATCAGGGAGTCTCGGTTGGTGCGATATTGCCGCCGGTGCACTGTTGTGGTTGCGATTGGCACTGGTTGTTCTTCGACTTTCAGCAACCCCACAGCAGAGGGATCTTCTGAGAGACCAGGCAAGGTGGACAGCTGCTCAATTTCCTCAGTCTCCAAAGCAGCAATACCAAAAGCCCACCGGTACCCTTTTGGGTCTTTGAAGTACCCTCTCTTGAGGTAGTCTATGCTGAGAATGCATGGAGCCTCTGGACCAGTCACAATAGGGTGCTTTTGCCATTCCCTCCCAGTCAGGCTGATTTCAGCCTCCAGCACAGTCAACTCTTGGGATCCTCCTGTTACTCCAGAAATATAGATGGGTTCCACCCCTTGACAGCTTGATGGCATCAGGGTACACTGTGCACCAGTATCTACTAGAGCCTTATACTTCTGTGGGACTGATGTGCCAGGCCATCTGATCCACACAGTCCAGTAAATCCGATTGTCCCCTACCTCCACCTGGCTGGAGGCAGGGCACCTCTAATGGTCGTCACAGCATTGGACACTTAAGTCGTGTTGAAAGGGATTATTCTTCATTATCACAGGAGCTGGAGTAAAATCAGCTCTTCCACTCCATCTGGGAAACTGCTCACCAGAGACTGAAGCCGTAGCTCTCATGGGATGATCAGTCTTGGCCCTTGCTCCCCTCTTCAGTTCACTCACCCGTTCCTCCAAAGCTGAAGTAGGTTTTCCATCCCACTTTGTCATGTCTTCTCCGTGATCCAGCAGGTAAAACCATAGGGTACCCCGTGGCGTATACCTTCTGTATCTCCTCTCTTGAACAACAGGACGCCTTTTGTTAATAGCTGAGACGTGTGTTGGTACACGTGAGGAGCTGGATAAATCAGATACATCGTCCCTCAATTTTTCGAGGTCCTGGGACAGTTTTTCACAGCTGAGATGATGGAAGGGGTGAGATTGTCTTCGAACTCTCGGAGTTTATGAACCATTTCATCCACTGTTAGTGGTACTATGTCATTCCAGGTCACTGTTGCCAATGAATGGGCATATGATGACGGTGCATTCCGTGTAAGTTTTCGCCACATGGGTCGTGTACATTCAACTTCATCTGGATCTATAGGTGTATCCCCGTTATTCGGCTTGATGTGATAGATCATCTCTACGATGGCCGATTCCCTCAGAGACTGGATGCCTTTGTCTATAGTAGTCCACTTGGCCGAACGACTCGTAACATCGTCCTTGTACGGAAACCTTTCTTTCACAGCTGCCAAGAGCCTCCTCCAAAGACTGAGGGACTTTTTCTCTCTTGCAATTGCTTTGTCAATTCCCCCTTCTCTAGCAAGTGATCCCAGCTGCTTGGCTTCTGTACCTTCTAGTTCGTGACCATCGGCCCCATTGTCCCAGCATCGGAGTAACCAGGTGATGATGTGCTCCCCTGGTTGACGGGTAAAATCTTTTCGCATATTCCGCAGCTCGGTTGAGGTCCGAGGTCGAGAAGTTACCTCTTCTTCTTCTTCTTCGTCATGTGAGGATGACTCCTGATCAGATTCTGGGCCGGGTGGTGAATTCATTGGTTCTTCATCTCGCTTCACCCTTTTTGCCTCCTTTTTGCTTGTTCTCTTGTGTACAGGGGCAACTGATATTGGTACGAATTGGTCCTCTGGTTTGGCTGCAGTGATTATCACTGTGGTTTGAGTAGCGACTGTACTTGTTGCTGGGGGTGGTGTAGCTGCTGTACTTGGAGCTGGGGTAACCGCGCTGTCTGTGGCAGTTGAAGTTTGAGCAGCTGCTGTACTTGCTGCTGGGGTAGCTGCGCAGTTCATTGCAGCCAAAGTTTGAGTAGCGACTGTCACTTTGCCCTCAAATCCGCCGACATTCTTTTCCTTTTGAAGGTGCTGGATAGTGTTGAACAAGGCCCTGTAAGCATAGGCCAAGCCCCAGCACGTTGCCGTGATTTGTCCATCTCTGGTATGGCCAGAATGACCACACACCTCATTTAAGTGTTTTACTAATTCTTCTGGATTTTGCAGTTGTTCGGTAGTGAAATTCCAAAGTACTGGAGGGGCCCACTGACCTAGATACTTGCCCATACTATCCCACACACCCTGCCACTCATGGCTGTCCAGCCTCTGGGAAAATCTCTCGGTCCTCCTACATCGTCGTTTGACCCCAGACAAGACCCAAACCTGAATCTGCTTAACTCTTGAAATCAGTAGTGGGCAAAACACACTCTGTATGCGTGTTAGCATGGTGATTCCCATCACCATCAGCAAACAAGTCTCAACAGCATTAAAAGGCCATTCAAAAAATTCAAAACTCTCAAATGTAAATGGTCTGGGGGGACGACTAGGAGGGTAAAAGAATGTCTCCTTCACAGGTTGAGCACCTGAGGAGGAGAAAAAAGATGTGTAATTGCTAAGCACCTCCATCATATACCTCCCAAAGTATAAAGGTGGTGACCACACTGGGAACACAAGCCAGATCAGTTTCATGATCAATGATTCTATTGTATTACAAGTCATTACCATAAAGTACAATGGGATAAAAACCTTAGCCCAAGCCCCACACTTGAAAAACACTAATACAGCCAATACCGGATGGACGTAAGATATGATATACTGAAACTGTGAGATCAAGAGGAAAAACCTTGAGAGCCAATAAATCAGCATTGTGGCGAGTGACTATCAATCCAGTTAGATCTGTCGTTATCTCAACCCTTTGTGCCCCACGTTGGGCGCCAAAAAGAACTGCCGTGGTTTAAACCCAGTCAGGTAACTTGTTCACTCACTCCCAGTGAGTGGTGCCGAGCTGACAACAATCAAGGTCCGTGTCCGTCTCCCCCCCCCCCCCCCCGCACCGGGGCTCTCCCCTTCCCTGCTCCCGGAGGAACGGGGAGGAGGATCGAGAGAGTGCAACTCCTACGGGTTGAGACAAGAACAGTCCAGCAACAAATCACCACCGCTACTATCAGCTAAAACAATGATAAGGGAAAATAACAAGGGAAGAGAATACGATACCACCGGCCAAGAAAGCGAGTTCCACCCGGAAGCCCCTGTCCTTCCGAGTAACTCCCAGTTACCCCCCACCCCGGGCATGACGTGCTGTGGTATGGAATACCTCCCCGGCTAGCCCGGGTCAGGCGCCCCGTCTCTGCTTCCTCACAGCTTCCCCTCCTCCCTGGCAGAGCATGAGCCTCACAGAGTCCCTGGTCAGGGTAAACATCACTTAGCAACAACTGAAAACATCGGCTTCACCAACACTGTTCTCAAGCTAGAAGTCAAAACACAGCACTGCACCAGTTAACACAAAGGAAAAACATGACTGCTACTGCTGAACCCAGGACACTCATGTAAGGAAAGACCTGGCCAGGCATAGTGGGAATAAGATGGCAGACACAAGCAAGACTTTGTTTATGATAACTTAAAGCGTATATGAAAGTAAGGCCTTTGCACACAAACTCTGCAGCGCTGAATATGTAAATCAGTCTGCAGGCTGACAGCTCTGGTTAACATCTTCTGGGTAAATTACCTACATAGAATTTGTAAGAAAATTTTAGACCAGTGCTGGGCAGCAGCCTCTGGCAACGTGGTTTTCGATCAACAAATTTTTTAGCTCTTTGTCAAAAGCAGCTTTGCAACTGCCAGCCTTGAAGAGCTTAGTTCAGAGTCCTGCCTGCAGGGCATCCCCAGAAAGCCTCTTCCTTCAACTAAGACTGTCACCTCTCTGCCTTCTCAAACTGCTTACACATCAGCTGCTGTCAGGACTTCTGGAGAGCAGGAGCTGTTCTATGCTGAAGAACTACATGTGCTGAATCAGTTAAATAAGCCTGGTATTGGGGCAGCTGGTATGTCACACTTCACTGAAGAGCTCAATCACTTGAAGCAGTTTTCTGACAGAAAAGGAACAAGAGTATCTGGGCCAATCTGCCTGGCCTGTAGCTCTTCTTAAAGAGAAAAGGCAGATGTTCTTAACCTGCAGGAAAGAGGAATAAAAGGTGCTTTCTCTAGTAAGCTATCAACTTATCTTAGAAGGTAACAGGTGCAAAAAGAATGGTATGAAGAGGGAACAGATGCTTGTGATGCTTTCAAGTACTTTGGATTTCCCAGAAGGGCTGTAACGCTGGAATCCTTTATTTGATAAAGGATTGCTGCAAGCTCAAGACAGGCTGAAATGTTAACACATCCCTTGTTTAATGCTAATGCCTTGAACAATTTCATACGGGTCAAGTTTTATGCCCCATTACAATATCAAAATTTTACTCTGAAAAGACAGTAAAATATATATTGTAATAGAACAGTAAAAAGCAAAGGCTAAGCATTTGAACTACAAAAAATTAGGGAAGATTTAATTTTAACTATATTCCCTACTCCCTTTTTTTCATACAGGCTCATGTACAGAAAATCCCAGGTTAACAACACTTCAGCAGACATCCACTATCCTTTTGTGAGGTGATAAAACAGAAAATGAGTGTAAAGGATCACTTGTCACTGAGGACATAGCAAACCATGACAGTGACTACTTTGAGATGCACTCCTGCCTGTGTGCCCTGAGGGCTATGACGAATTCTTGCTATACAGGAGTAAGACAGGAGAACACGCTTTACCAAGGAAAGACAGCACGAATCCTGGGTGTGCACTGTGCTGATCTCGGCTCCCTCTTCGGCTCACCGAGGTATTCTCGGGCCAAGACAAGGATAATCAGGTCCAGGAAAGAGTGTCAGCTCCAACAGTGAGACTTGCTTTTTTCTGCCCGTATGTTCCTTTGCTTCCCTTAAGTATCATGTGGTCCTACAACATGCTTCAAAAGCCCCTTACTGCAGCATAGAGAGCTAATTAAACATTATGGGAATAAACAAACATAAGCAGAAGCAGTCAATCTGTGAGTAGACTGTGCGATGGCCAGGGCAGCCAGGACAGCAGTTTGTGACCCTGCACCCCATGGGCAGCTAGCCCAAAGAGGCCCTGGATCCACGGGCAGAGGGACCCTCAGAGCTTCTCAATCTCTTCGTCAGCGGCTCATCTCTAACCACGCAACCAGCGTTTAAACGTTATAGCGACCCGTAAGAGGATCAGCGCTGTCGGGCACCGTAACGAGATGGCGTTAGAGACTTCGCTTCGAGCGCGAAGAGCAACAGCAAATGCAAAAAGCAGGCTGCAGCACCGCGCTGAAACACCGCGACACCGCATGGAGAGCGGGGCGGGACGGAACGGACGAGCTCGCAGTGCGCCGCACCAGCCGGCCCCTCACCGCGGGGCGAGGGTAGGAGGAGCCCGGCGTTACCTGGCCCCCCGGCACGGAGAAGTCCACCACGCCCCGCAAGTCCGACGCGTCGCGCTGCCGGTAGAAACGAAAAAGCCGGCGGAAGGCATCCTCCCCGCCCTCCCGGCTCAGGGCCGCCGCCGCCGCCATTTTGGCCATGCCGCGGCGGGCGGTGCAGCGCACTGCCGGGGCGGGGCCTGCCGCCCCCTTTCCGTCGCAGGTCCCAAGATGGCGATGGCCAGCGCGGTGCGTGCGGTGGGGCGTCGCTCCAGGAGGCTCTTTGACATCTTCGTGGCTGAGGTTCCGTGGACGGTGTCGAGCAGTGAGTCCGCGCCACCTCCTTCAGCATGCGCCGGTGCTTGGGCTGCCGCGGGACGGGCCGCGCGGGAGACGGAGTCCGCAACGCGTGTGCGGCACTAGGCCCCGGGGGCCGGACGGGGCCGGGGTGGTTACGGCTGGGCAGCGGGGTCTGTCCCGTGTAACCGGGTGTGTATTCCCCCCACAGAAGAGCTTAAGGAGTACTTTTCCCAGTTCGGGTCGGTGCAGAGGTGCCAGCTGCCGTTTGTGAGTACCGTTCTCCTTCCAGGCCACTCTTCGTGTCGCTCGGTTAAATGGGGCAGAGCCGCCGTCTGGTGCTTGCCGGGCTCCGGGAGGACGGTCCCGCTGCAGGGCCCTGCTCCCTCGGAGCTGCTTCCCGGAAGCCTCTTCTGTACACTGGTCAGATTTTGGGTGCTGCCCATCCTTAGGTCCTTCTCCCCGTGGCGGGCTGTAGGCCTCAGTGAAGCTTCGTGGTTTACACTGGCTTTGGAAAGGTTTTTGAAAGCATGTGCCCCAGATCTTGTTAATGTGGCCATTTCTGAATAATTAACCTGGAAGTGCCTTCAGCTTCTCTACCATCGTTGTTACCTTTCTTCTGACAAAGTGTTCACGTGCCTGGTCTCACTGGCCTAAAAATCCGGAAGGTGTGGGTATGAGCCTACAGTCTTTCCCTGCTCTGGGTTCATACCCCATCAGAGAGCAGAGCTAACACAAAACTGCAGCCTCTTCAGGATGCCTCTGCTGTTCTTCTGAGTGTACAGCTCAGGGATAATAGTACCGGCTGCAGCTTATTGGAGATCAGCAGTCAAAAAAGCGTTCCTTTCCCACTGTTATGGATAAATTGAAGGTCATTGCTGAAGGAGCAGAGCTTCTCCTGCCTGCTTGTGTTCTCCACGTGAAGCACTGGTCAGTTAAATTAAGCTGATTGGTTCACCACCAGTTCAGGATAGTTTGAAAATGGAAAGAGATAGTTTTGAACAGTCCTGTTACTTATGAACACTGAAGCTGAGGTGTCTGCCTGCTACACAATTCCAAAGGCCCAGGACAGATCTGTCCCTTCATTAAGGGTGGCAGTTTACTATAAACCTGCCTCCACCGCTGATTCAGGCTGAACTGATGCACGTGTGTTTTTATTCAGCAGTTACTTTAGGAGTGTTAAAACTACCACAGATACAAAAATCTGCTGCCAGTGTAAGAGACACTAATTAAGACATCCCTGGGATACTGCAATTGGGCAGTGTGACTACGGGGTGGAAACTGCACGCGTGTTTGTAAGTGCCTGATGATCAGAGCAGCAGAGCTGGTGTGACCTCTGATGGGAATCAGTTGGGATAAAAGGCATTTTGTAGACCTGGCCTTTCTCCAGCATCTCCTCAGTATTGACAACTGTCTTTTACAACTGGCAAGTGATCCTTAAAAATAACTTTAGTCTTTTCAGTGCAGTTAGTGCTTGTCATCTCAGATTGCAGCCTTCTTTCCTGGGATCTTAAGAAGCTGCTTTGTCTTGCTGAATGCTTTTCAAGTACTGTGGCAGGCTTATTTTAAAATCATACAGCCATTTAAATGTCAGTTCTGTTGTGACTGGCTTAATAGTAGGTAACAACTGCAGTTTGAAACAACCGGCTATGTGTTAGTCAAGTCTTCAGCTATAACTTAAATTTATCATTGCTGGACTCAAAAATTGACAAGAGAGGGATGCAGAACAGCCTCTCCTTGCCAGGCCTCTGCATGCTGTCAATGACAGTAAATGTCTTATCACGTGAAAAAGGCTTGTGAAACAGCAAGTGTGCTGATTTCTGGGATAATTTCTGAATCCTTACATTGAATATTGTAGAAAGTTGTTAACAGCCTGCATGAATATTTGCTGTAGTAATTGGAATTTTTTTAACTGGTAACTAGGACAGAGATACAGGCTTCCACAAACGTTACTGCTGGATTAAATTCTCGACCCCAAAAGAAGCTCAGAATGTGTTTCAGAAGGACTGCCACATACTTGAAGGTGCCAAGGTAACCTGCTAATTCCTTGAATGAAGTAGTGAATTGAGCTCTTAAAGTCCGCCTTTTGTTGGACACAGTAGCATCAAAATACTGCTGTGTTTAAGTGTGATGAAGCATTTTGCCACTTAGTGTGCTTTTAGTGTTTTTTCAAACCATTAACACTTTTGTTCATTCTCCCCTCAATTTAACTGAGAGCCTGAGCTCATCTAGGTATCAGAGATTACATACCAGAGATCAAGACTCCCTGCTATGCTGAGTTAAAGGAATATGAATGCAGTAGAACTGTGCAGGAACTGCCACACAGCTAGTTAGTGTTTGTAGACAGGTTTCTGCAGGTGGATTCCAACATTCAGTGTGGATGTTGGGTGGCAGGGGGAAGATGACAAAAAACAAAGCTTTGAACTTCTGTGGTTTTAATTCTTCTTCAGCTGTCATTTCATAGAGGAAAAGTCATGTACCTGCTTTCATATGTTGAAGATAAATACATGACACTTTGGCAATCTCAGTGCATTAGTGTATGGCATTAAGAGACAGCGTACAGCATCCGTTAAAAGCCTTTGGTCTAGTACCCATGCAAAGGTGTCTTGTCATTGACTGGTCAGTTAGAGCCAGACAACAGCAATGGCTGTTGCACTGCTTTCCAAACACACAGCGTGCAGTGGTGCTGACAGGTGAGGATGAGAGGAAAGTTCATGTCTTTGAACAATTAGTAAGAATTCTTAAATATCCTTCTGACAACTCACATCTCCTTTGGAAGCTTTCAATGTTAGGGGAGGTTAAGAGTAAAATGAATTGGCAAGAGTGATGCACTGTGTTGATTCTGATAAAGTATTTTGCTTGACATTGTTCATACTAGTGCAGGAGTCTTCACTGATTGCAGTTACTTCAGTACCTGTTACTAAGAGCTGACCTGAGAGTTACAACTGTGGTGCAAAAATGGAAGCAGAAATTAGGGAGGGGTTTTCCAACTTCAGTCTTGAACTGCACCAAGCCAGGCACTAGTAATGAGGATGTGATCTGTATGCGGTTATCACAGTAAGCATTATGGATAGGTTAGATGAGTATCTAATGTCAGTTTATTGGAAATCACTTTGCTGGGTTTTACTCTTGAAGCTGTAAGATGCCACATTCACTTAACTACCTAAACATTGAGGTGTATACTCTCACAAGAGGTACAACAGCTAAGAGGCTTCTTTCTAGCAAAATAAAAATCAGAAGGCAAGCAGTAGTTAGCCTTCTTCACGTCCTCAAAATACGGGCTTCTCTAGAAGAAAATAAATGAGCACTTCTCCCACTTTGTTCTAAGCTAGGTTTAGACAGTTACCTTCTATTAGTTCCACTTGAAAGCACAAGCTTTTAAGAAGCTTTTGCTGATACAACTAGCAATTGCTGTGCAAATTACATTCAGCTTTTGTGTCAGGAGCTTAGTATTTGTGGTTCTGGCTGATGAAACTGAACCAGTTATAAACCCATCTTCTGCTTTCCATATGAATGTTTTAGAAGATCAGAAATGAAAAATACTAAGCCTTCTTGCCAAGCTAATTCGTATACTTGCTATTGTTTTTCAGCTCACTCTCAGACCGCAGTCCCGTAGAAGACACAGTCAAAGAAAGAGTCAGGATGACTGAACGGTGGAAGGAGGCTTTATTTCACTAAATGTAAGGAAACTAAAATAAAGATTAGTGAGAAACTATGAATATTTGTTTTAAAACAGAATCCAGCTGTTTCCCCTCCTTGTTCAAATAAATTGTGTATCGCCACGCTAGAGAAACACTAAATCATAAACTGCCTACCATCCATTACAGCATAAGACAGTAATTATATACAGATGAAGTAAAAGCTTTAGCTACCTATAAAAACTAAAGCTGTAGGAAGGGGCTACATTCTTACCCTGAGATGCTGGGCAACAGGGAATCAGTGAAGTCAGAATGCTTCCTAAAGCATAATTCCCCTGTGAAATGTTTCAAAGTGGTCTCCATGCCTCCATTCCCAAGGGGTAGCTGTCCTATGTAGAGAAGAATTTGTGTGTGTATATACATCCGCACAGCAAGGGTTGTGAACTGGGGGTTGCAACACCATTCCCCTATAAACCTCTGATTAAAAATGCCTTTTGGGTGAAGTCCAAGTTTGTACGTAGTCCATTTCTCTACCTCTCAAGGAACAACGGCATTCAGTCCTTCCTCCTCTTTTTGCTCTCATGCTCATGTTCTTTAGGGCGGCTGCTATCTGATGGCCGTTTAGATCCACCATGTTGCTTAGCTTCTTCCAAAAACTTGTCCAAACCAAAGGGATCCTCCTCAAATTGAACTGGCCCATCTCTGCCCCTTCCTCTGGCATTACGATCAGAGTTAGAAAACTCCTTGTCAGGAACAAACCTGCAGGAGAAGTGGTGAAAGTCGGTTGACTGACTTCAGAGTACTAATCAAGAGTATTCCTTAACTTTATTTTCTTACCTGTTGGTTTTTATTCGAGCCTCTAGATCATCACCGTATATGTCCTTATCCACATTTTTACTGGGCCTGTAGATGTTTTGGGCCATATCCTTGCCACTTCTCCAAGGCTGGTCATAAACATTATAAATTTCATCCTCTCCACCAGCAAAGCCACTGTCCATACCCTGCGAAGAAAGAACAGCAGTATGACACAAATGGGTCTGAAAAACTTAGCTACTTTAACATCAAGATACACTGGTGGGGTCTTACAGATACACAAAGATGGTATTGTGTGATTTACCATCCATTCAAATGAGTTCAAGCACTTCATCAGGGTATAAGTGATTTTGGGCCTGGGATTAAGTCCAAAGAACATGATACAATCATTCCAAGCCTGTCAGGGCCAATTCTACTCTTGCAGAAAGCAACAGGGAGCATTACAGGCCATTTGTATTTCAGATTAATGGATCATTTAAGTCTGCCCTGCAAGTACAGCTGCCTATAAGAGCCAAGTGCAACCATACAGAAATGTGTAGTATTCAGAATTTCTGGAAAACATGATTTAAGCTGATTGATCCAAATCACAGAGAGGCTTGTGTGAACTGTGAAAGCAGAAGTGCCTGCTTGTTCACTTTTGATTCATCAGCTTTCCCTTCTGCCTGCAAGTCTTTCACTGGAGACATGAAAGAGAATGATTGACAAACTGCAGGTCTATTCAGGGACTTTCTGAAGCCTAATCTGCTTTTTCATCTCTGAATAGTACAAGGTTCAGGGAAAATAAACGTTGCTGTTAACTATTTATATCTTCAGAAGGATTTTTAACATAAGTATTAATGGGAACAGAATGCATTTACTTGCTTCTCTCTGACAGCAGATTTCCCTCAGTCAGTACATTTGTACAAAAGAAAATGAGGTCACTGCAGCTTGAAGGCAAAATACTTCCTTTCTCCCCACTCCCCGGTGGGAAAAACCACAACAAAAAACTTTAATTCAGTCATACATTCAGAATACTCCATTTCTGTTGCATCAGCCATGGATAAAGGAGAGCAACAGATTCCTAACCAGTTATATAGAGACTTCTTTCAGAGCATATCCACACCAACCATGAGCACAGAGTCTCTTCAGTATTCTAGCCCTGCTCACTAAGGAAGGCTGAGCATGTTCTCACATGAAACCACACAGCTGTGAAAAGGTGTTTTTACCTTGCTCTGGTTGAACAGCCTCTGGTCGTACTGGATTTCATTGGAGGGCCTGGGGTTGGGTATCCCCAGGGCAATAACTTCACTGATATCTCTGTTCTCATTTCTCTGCAGTTTTGACCTGAATTAAAAAATTTAGGTTTCATTAGGTCAGTAAACTGTCTGTTGACACACTCAACTGCAGCCTGATCCTGTGGTACTTGCTAACAGTTTGCCTCAGAAGCCAGGTTTTGACTGTTGCCCCTCCTCACTAGGTAACATTTAAAATCTGTCTCCTGGAAAAGGAAACATTTAGGGAAGTTATGTTCAGCTGGGCATGACATTTAAATTTGCTTTCCACTATCTACAATTTACATCAAGCTGACTTGGTCTAAAATGTCATATTTAGTTTTTGCAAGAACCAGTGTAATTATGTTCTGGGAAGGCTGAGCAATCTCAACTGTAAGATACTGGAGACTGTAAGCCTCCAGAAACCATTTGTGCTTGGAAATCTTACTGGCCTGGGCAAACAAGATAGGTCAGCTTAAACTCATAAATCCAAGCTCGCTTCAAGTGAAGAGCTTCCAGAAACAAAGCCGCTAATGAGACCCTGGTCTCACTGAAGTTATAGGATCAAGGTTTCAACCTTTGCTGTCAAGGTTAATTAAACTTGAATATACTGAAGTTCTGCTAAAGGAAAAAAAAACACCTCTCCCTCCCCACATGTGGAAAACTAAATTTAGAAGCAAGTACTGCAGCACACTAACACAGTGATGCAGTTCATACAGGGGCCAAACAGCCCTTCATACCAGTGAGTAACTCCACAAGGTAAAATTCAGGCATTCACACCAAGCAAAAGGACAGCCAGTGCAGTGGCTTCCCTAGAGGGGAAGCCAGAGCCAGAACAGAATAAAGCAGCTTTCTTCTGTTACTCACCTTTTGTCAGGGGCTGCCCTGGAAAGATTTCTGTCATGCTGTCTCTCTTTGCGCCGGTCATGTCTGATTTCATCTCTTTCTCTAGCTTCTCCATCCTCTGAACAAACACAAGATTGCTCGTTATACACAAATATTTGAAGTTTGAATTAACTCTGCCACAGACACTGGCACAGTGGGTCAGTTCAGTACTCTTCTACAAAATGTAAGTGACCTTTAGCACTGTCTAAAATGTTACTTTTTCACTGGACTGAACACATGCAAAATCGCAGCCGTCTTGTGCCACAAGCAATTAGCTGTCCTTGACAAAAGAGTTAAAGCAGACATATCCAACAGCTATGTTTTGGCAACTATCAAGAGCTGAGAATACTTGGCCATCCTACAGATCATCATATCGTACTTTAATCTTTTAAGTGTAAAAATACAGCTCAAGCACACAGGCATCTAAGTGCTTTGTGGAACACTGTGACTCAGTATTAGAGAATCACTTGGGTCGGAAAGGAGTCTCTAGTTCAACCTCCTGCTCAAAGCAGGATCAGTGCTGGATTCAAACCAAGCTGCTCATGTCTTTTCCCACTCAGGTGGGTAAAAGCTCCAAGGATACAGAGTGACAGCCTCCCTTGGCAACCTGTTCCACTGCTGCTTGTCCTCATGGTGAAAGTTTTCTTCTCACATGCAGCTGGACCCTCCTGCTTCAACTTTTGACTACTGTCTCATTCTTAGTGAAGAGCCCTGATGATCTCCTTGTAGACAGGGGAAAGCTCCAATTTGGTGCTCCCAAACCCACACCTTCTGGCAGAACAAGCTTTATTCTCTCCACGTCTCCTGACTAGGGAGATACTCTTGCCCCCTGGCCATTCTGATGGCCCTCCACTGAACTCCAGCTTATCAAACCGCAGTTTGTACCTGGGACCTGTAACTGCACACACTATTCCAGAGACAATCTAACAGGTCACCAGTAAATTATTACTTCCCTTGACCTGGCACACTGCTCTTCTTCTGCAACAAGCTTTTTCTAAATAAAAAACGATACTTTAGACTAGCTATGAAAGCCAGTACTTGCACTGATCCATTAACAACTGAAATTCTCAACAATGTCCAAACCTGCATACACCAACATGCTGCTGCGAGGTTCAAATCCAGATTCCATCAAACCAGCCAGTGAATTAACCAAATTCTCTAGCTGATCAAGTAAAGACATTAAGAACAAATGTCATGCTTTCAAATTACAGTTGATACTTAGGTATTATAAGTTCTCAGGTTATTTCTCCAAACCCACACTCCACAGCATCTTAATAATAAAGAAACGTACCTTTTTCAACATGGGTTTTGATCCCTGCTCTTCTCTCCCTGGCTTTCTGAGCCATTTCTCGGAGCTTTTCCTCATGTTTCTCCTTTTCTTTCTGAGCCATCTTCCTCTCCACCTGGGCACGCATCTCTACTGCCTCACGAGCCTGCACAAACACGACAAAGTTATAAAGGCAGGAAGCTAGCACCTGGGATGCAAGCAGATCTTGTGTCATGGATTTAGCCAGCAAAGAGGGCAGGAATCAAGCCACAAAGAGGAAATTCAAACCCAGACAGCCACAACAGACAGAGCCGAGAAACAAGACCCGTGATCTCCAACAATTTCCCCCACACTGAGCCGAAGATAATGGGGATAACACTTTTATGTCTTAAGTTAGCCAAGAAGCAGGACAAATCAAAAAGCTTATTCACAATTGATTTTCCCAAGGAAATAAAACATAAAAAGAAGGTAAAACCACATGGAACAAAACATTTAAACAACAAACTGACCTTTCTGTCAGCTATATAGAGAGCCTCAGCAAGCTTGGCAAAGTTTTCATTAATATGAACAGTCTGCAATCCTCTGCCATCTGCAGCCAGACGTTTATCTAGTGGAATGGTGTAACCCTATAGTGGAAACAGAGACAGGGAATAACAGAAACTAACATTATTTGCAATAACAGACATTATCACATTTATTGTGTAAGAAAACAAAACCACACATCAAACAGCTCACCATTAATATGCCTCAATGGACCTCCTTCATATTTACTTCATACCACATAATTAATAAAAGTCATTCCAGAGGCTTTGCTCCAATTCCACATTTCCCCCAAATCTGAATCACAGTTTCCCTACAAGTCACATGTTAGTACAAATGACAGTTTTCAATCAGTATGTCCACTCTTTGCTTTGTGTTAACAACTACAAACAATACCTTTCCCAGTCTCTAAGCTATTTTATCATTTGTGATTGAAAACTCTACTCCCTAAACTGTTTTCATACCTGTTATGGGGTTAGCCTGATTCAAAATGAGAAATTATGGGGCAAGATTGCCAGTAGAAGAGGCACTACATGCCAACTTGCTTTCAAAAGCTGAACCCAAATTTATTTATAGATGTTAAGATTCTTTGGTGAGCTCTACAAAATTTTTTGCTTTGTTTTTAGCATCTGTAACCTAAAATTTCATCTACTAATTAGCATCAGCCCCAGTTGTACAGCTGTGTTGGGGTAGGAAAAAAAAGTAACATCCAAACATACAGCTTTTCCTTTCTCCATTTGAAGAGGATGCCTCATGACACCAGCTTGGTAAGTTTGAGAGCTGTTAGACCGGTTATGGCAGCAACTTAAAAGTTATCCCTTCTCTCTGAAAATAAACTTACCGTCTGACAAAAATTGAAGGGACAGAACATACCTTCTCAAACAAGGAATAAAAATAGTTAAGCTAAGCAATGGAAATTAATTAGTGAAAGAATACAACACAGAGAACTCCTCAGAAATTTGGACTGCAGTATTAAGAAGAAACATGTTTGCTTCTCTATGGATTACCCTTTTTCAGTTTAAGTGGCTTTATTTTGTAAGCTCCAGAGATTTCCATTTCAGACTCCACACACTTGTACTATGATGAGGATCATTAACTAATGCCATTTTTCTCCCTCTCAAAATACATAATCTCTCCCACGAAGTAATGTACTCTCAGGTCTATACTCCTGTACTATACTCTGCACTCAATCTGACAACCTGTATATGACAAAGAGAAAAAAACCTGAGCTGTGAACGATGTGTTCTCCATGATGCATGCAGCCAGTTTACCTAACTCTACAGGTTTAAAACCAGTAATGTTCAAGCTTAGATCACCACAGAAGTCTCCCAGCATGATGCAACATTAGAAAGATAAACTTATGACAGCTTAATTACCTTTGCGTTTTTCCAGTTTGAAATGCACGGAGGAATTTTCCACTCTTGCTGCTCTTTCACAGTCATCTGATTAAGAGAAGAAGCAAAGTCATCTTTAGATTTACAGCAAAAGGAAATACTGTTCTCTTTCGCAAAGGCAGCTAATGAAACTATTGAAATAAGTTAGAGTACAAAGTTGAGGACACTGCTACAAACCCCCCAGCTCTTCTTAATAGCAATAAGATGTTCATTTCTGCTCTGTAACTTTGCTAACATCGCATAAAATCATGACAGCTTTCCAGCTATCCTCTTAAGACTTCCGTCACACAGGCCATAACTCCCAGTCAGCTTGTTAACTGATGAACCAACACTACACTCATCTCTCAGAAGGAGCTAATCTTCAGTAATGCAAGTTAGTGTTATTGAGGATCAGCTTGATAGCATTGTATAAAAGCAGCATCAGTGTACCAAGGCTGAAACCTCAGTCAACTCATCCCTGCCATGAAAACATCCAGCAACGTATCCCTACATAAAATATATGAGAAATCTACTCAACCTTTGACAGGTACCTAAGAACAGAGCTACTTGCACAATTGCCCCCACCAAAAAAAAAACCATCAAACCTCAAAACCAAACCCACAACCAGAAACTCCACAAACTAACCAACACTCCACAAACACATCCACAAACAACAGTCTGCACCAGGCACTAAGTTTATCACTTAACGTCACACAAAACAGTAAGGAGAAGGTGCACAGAAATGAACTAGATCAAAGTAAAATTTGTGAACCCATCTAGAATTCAAAACTGAGAACAGCTATGGCATTTCATACCTTTCTACTAGGAGAGTGCATTACAGGTGCTGGAGGAGAAGGTGGTCCACGTGGAATCTTCTTGTTAATTCTGAACAATTAAGAAAACATTTACAATCACCACGTTGTAACGAAATACACTTCAGAATCTTCTATTTGCAGTGAACACATTTTGAATAGTTACTTGAATCTTGGAGGCTCCATAGGGTCCTTCTGCATTTCCACCATCCGAATAACTCTCTGTTTTGCTCCAGAGTTGAATGCAACGCCTTGCTGGGATGGTGTGTACCTGAACAAAACCATCAAAGTGCTCAGTTCTCTGCATACAACTAGATATTCCTTGCCCACCTCTATTTTTACTCAGGTCATTGCTCTAGCTGCATTTTCATCTTATCCACACCAGTTTTAAGACTTTCCACTACGAACGGGAGCAGGTAATTGTACAGAAATTACTAGGAGCAGGTAATTGTACAGAAGCTACTGGACTGAATGTAGAATGTATCTCCCCATATTCTTCTGTTTCAACCTGAATTCCAAAGAAGAACAAACTAACAGAGTACACACAGCATGTTACTGTACTCTTTACCTATGTCTGTGAATCCCTGGTGATTACTTACAAGTTATTAACAACCTCTTCAATTACTTTTTTTCAGAATTCACCTCAGGCCAAATCTAACCCTGCCATGGAATTTTTCTGTGTTTGTAAGCAGAAAATCATCATAAATGAGTATCAGTCTCCTAGTAATTCCAATTCTTTCCAATTGCTCATTTTATATGAGGCAAGAACTTTGTTACATGCCTTATCTCAGCTTGAGACTCCCAGTAACACCATTGTTTCCAGGGCTGCATCATTAATAGTGCTCCCTGACAAATCTCTTTTGTTGCTAAACCAACCCCTCCATAAAGTGACACATTTTAATACACTTCAAACTACATTATCGTTAGTGGGTTAATTTGAAATATGTAAGTCAGTTTCATATTACTTCCAGAAAACCAATTCAAAATGAACTTCTGTTCTCAGAAATACAAAGAACATCCCAGTTTCAACCAATTTTATATGCAACGACATCTTGCACACACCCCACCACTACATACCGAATGTACTGTGCAGGAGCTAGTTTGTCAGCTGCTCGAACTGGCATGGCTGCTGCAACTTTTTGGGAGACAGATTTCTCTAAGGCTGCTCTGGTTTTCTCTGTTATCTGAAGACAAAAACACCACAGTAGGTACTTCATCACATGTTCAAGACATACAATAGACCACCGAGGACTAGGCCCATCAGTGCATATAATACCTCTCTAATTGCCTCCTCATCCGGTCTTTGGAGCTCAGGATCATCCACATTCATGACCTCTTTTGGCACAAGATCTGTGTATTTGCTGTAAATAACCTGGAAGACATTATATTTTATTAGTGCTGTCGAATAGGAATAAATGTATGTATATTAAAGGAAACGTTTCAGACCTAGATTATACTTTAGATACTAATTAAAACTCGTATACAATTTTAAATGTATTATAATTACATATTCTTCAATGACTCCCATAAACCAACAATATACTCTGAACCCCATTTTACTGATGTAATAACTGAAGAAAAGAAGCAATCTGATTAACTATAAATCACTGTCAGAGCTGGGATTAGACACCAGTTTCCTGCTTCCCTTTCTTACTCTTTTCCTTTTTCAAGGTCCCCAAGATAGATACAAACAAAAAAATACCACATTTGTACTTCTGTTTTCAAGGATTAAGAATACAATACAAGTCTTCAGCACCTAGCTTTTCCATTGTATGTTCTTAAAACAAAACAAAACAAAACAAAACCAAACAACCCCACTTGAGAAATCTATCTTTGACACTTTCCCTTATATAGGGACTTCAGTCTTCGTACAACAGGCAGCTAGCTGGTCAGTAGCTTTAAGCCTCAATTTTAAGTTCAGGGAAAGGACACTATTAGATGACTACAGGAAAAGAAAAATAATCTTATTAATGCTTCACATTTCTTCAACAAAATAACATCAAGAAGTCTTAGTTCAAATGGTTAAAAGTCATTACAACTATTATTTCAAGTTCATTACAGAGTGCATTTCCAACTATAAAACTGACATTTAGCCTCAGCATTAACTTGTCATACAAAAGCCACTGACTGCTTCTCAACCTTCACTCCTACAATTTTAATCCTTTGAATTAGTATCAATAGTAACCCAGCTTCTCAGATCCTCAATGAAGGACATCTGAAGAGCAGCGTTCCTCTAAGGTAATTAACTCTAAGTCCAAGTCTTGCTGCATGAAGAACAAAGTACACTGAAAGAGCTCAGAGCATCCCAGAAGAAAAAGGAAAATAAGATTAAGTCTAAGAGGTGCTCTAAAAACTACAATACACTGAGGTACAAATGAACTACATGAACTATTTAAACCCTGAAGTATTGCATGCAAATGGCAAGCTGCATAACATAGATTAAACTAGCCTGAAAATATAAATTTGTTTCCATCAAAAACTTGATGCATTTGCATGTTTTGAGTCCTTTTTTGAGGTGATATAGGCAGGCAGATAAAGATGTTGCACTTGCTGTTTTTCTAGATATTTACCTTAACAGTAATGCTGAAACATTTCATTAATCTAAGATAAAGGGGAGACTGTTTGATACTGTAGTATGCCCATCCACTACCATTTATCACCTACCGAATTTAAAAGGAAGCTGTTTCCAGTATTTCATTTTCATTGCTACTGAAAAGCAGAATCTTCTCCTATGCAGAAATTAAATGCTCAATTTTTGGTGCAGCTAAATGATTCCACCTCTGGTTGGGGCAGCCTTATCAGAAGCCATTAGAAATCTGCAAGGCACTGCCATCAGAAAGAGAACAACCTTACCTAACTGGTTGTCTAAGAAAATGTATCTCATGGTAGCATTTAGATATCAATCACATTCAGGGTTTCACAAGACACCCGCATGCATATGACTTGACAGAAATTTCTTAATTTGTAACATACAAATTCCTCCCTTCAATATTTTATTCCGTATAACCACTGCAGTCCTGTACCATGCTCATCAATCTTATGTGTAAATCAAGAAGTTACTGCTAAGCATTGCAGAATTAATTCCTTTCTTGTCAAAGAACAGTTTCTCCATAGGAAGCATATAACATTTCAGTAGTCACCACAATTACCTGCCTCTAAGTCTGGCACACACACCAGGGGAAAAAAATTGATGATGAGCTCTCAAACCAAGCCCTGCTACAAAGGCAAACCCATTATAAAAATTTTATAAAACACTTTTGATCAGTTATATTCATGTTCTCTTGACCTGCTCCACTGCTGTGACATGAGCTCCTTCAACAATTGAACTACTCTCTTGTAAATATTTCAACTGAGTTTACAATCTGGATTAAAAACTATAGGTAAGATTCATTTATTTATTTTTTTTTTTTCCTCCTTTAACATCTAAGCCAAAGCCTTGGGCCACAAAAAAGAAATCCAACTTCTGCACAGAAAAATCATCCTTTCTGTAAAAAAGAATTACTGGAGCTAACAGTTCCATTCTTTGATTTCACTCTCTTCTGTCTTAATAAAAAACACAGGAAGCAATCGTGTGTCCTTATTTTCCTAATAGAGGGACAGGGCATCAATCTTGCCAAAAATATATCAATATTGATGCATTATTTTAGCCTGGCTTTTAGTAATGTGAATAGAGAAAGTATTGGAGGAATCTATAGCAACACAAGAGCTAACCACATAGCTGTGCTGGAAATCCTTCATCTGGACAACCAGATGGAACTCCATCTTTGGATCCATACGGTCATGCATTCAGATTTGTCAATGTTATCCAGCATTTTATGTTTAGCAGACTTTCTGCCAGCCCCAAACACGAGGCTTGTCACACTATCTCACTCCTGTCAGCATTTTTCAAGTTAAATTCTCTGAAGCAACTATTTTTTAAATATGTAAGGGACCAGATGCAACAGAGATGAACCACTGCAATAGTACAAACTGCTGACAAGCCATCTAGATAGAGGGACCAGGTGATGGAACTGCTGCCTCTACAAGAAGGAAGAATACTAAATTCAACTTTGAAAATCATTAAGCTGTAGCAAAACCAAAAATTTGCTTCTTAACTCAGACCAAACCAGTAGCTCATACAATAGGATCATAAACCCCATCTCGTTTCTGGCAGGCTGCTAAGTATCTGTTTCTCTTAGCTCTAGGTATTAAGATTGAAGAAATATCTGAATTACGACTGCAGCTCTCAGGATGGTAAAACTTCTCTATGTAATCCTACTGTCACTCTACTATTAGAGGTTCTCTCTTACAAGAAATATCACACATTATTCAAGTCAACACAGATCTCTGAAGAACTACTCTCTATGACACATCTGCCAATATCTTCTCCTGCAAAACAGATCAAGCAATAGAAGTTCTGCTTCTTCCAGTGAAATTGTTTCAAAAATCTAAATTTCCCCGTTTTACCTCCCCTTGAATCACAATACTTAATGTCTCTGCATTTTCATCCAGCTGCATGCAACCAGAACCAAGTTGACCAAGCTCAGATTTATGAAACCCTAATTCCAGTTCTACAGAGCCCAGTTTTGGAAAAGCCACACATCTCTTCCATACAGAAGAAGTATGGCTACCAAATAAGAATACTACTGCTTCTTTATAGATGCCATATGGGAAGTTAATGAATGCTGGTACACATCCTCATGAATCAAAAAATGTTAATATCTTAAATTTAACTCCACTTATTCTAACTATTTTCCTAACTCGGAACTAAATAAGGCACAGAAAAAGACTAGTCATTTTTGCCTGAAGTCTATTATAATTTCTAGCTCCTTTTCAAATATAATTAGATCCCAATCTGAACAGTTCTATTATTTGCAAATTAAATCTGAGCCTACAAGTAAAGATGCATTTGACAAGCTGTAAAAATAAGGGTTTAACGACAGTATTTTTTTTTTTTCTTCTGATTTGCCCTACAGCTTCCCCAAAAATCAGTCTCATTATTACTTCTTGTCTACTTATCTGCTCCAAATTAGTTTTTATGCTTTGGGAAAAGTCATATTTCTATTTAGTTATCAAGTGTCAAACACTCAGTCACAAAATTATTTAAATGTAATTAATTTTTCAGCACCTTCCTCTTGACAAATTCAAGACACTATGTAAAGTGTGACTGAACCCCAGTGAAAGTCCCATCAATAAAAGCATTGCCACTACTGTTGTTTCTGTTCAGTCTGGCTACATTCTACCACATTACAGCATGGAGACTGATGTGAATTCATTTTTTTCAAAGTAACTTATGATGCACAGGATAGGGATATACAAGATGCGACACTTAGAATCATAGAAAGATTAACTAGTTCCAACCCCCCTGCCATGGGCAGGGACACCTCACACTAAGCCATGTCACTCAAGGCTCTGTCCAGCCTGGCCTTGAACAGCGACAGGGATGGAGCATTCACAACTTTTCTGGGCAACCCATTCCAGTGCCTCACCACCCTTACAGTAAAGAATTTCTTCCTTATATCCAATCTAAACTTCCCCTGTTTAAGGTTTGAACCCATTACCCCTTGTCCTGTCAATGTCCAGCTGGAGACCAGTAACGAGCGGTGTCCCTCAGGGATCAGTGTTGGGACCGGTATTGTTCAACACCTTTGTCGCCGACATGGACAGTGGGATTGAGTGCACCCTCAGCAAGTTTGCCGATGGCACCAAGCTGTGTGGTTCAGTTGATACGCTGGAGGGAAGGAATGCCATCCAGAGGGACCTTGACACGCTTGTGAGGTGGGCTGATGCCAACCTCATGAAGTTTAACCATGCCAAGTGCAAGGTCCTACACCTGGGTTGGAGCAATCCCAGGCACAGCTACAGGTTGGGCAGAGAAGAGATTCAGAGCAGTCCTGCAGAGAAGGACTTGGGGTGTTGGTTGACGAGAACATGAACATGGAGCAGGCAGTGTGCACTCGCAGCCCAGAAAGACAACCGTATCCTGGGCTGCATCAAAAGGAGCGTGACCAGCAGGTCGAAGGAGGTGATCCTGCCCTCTGCTCTCCTGAGACCTCACTTGGAGTACTGTGTGCAGTTCTGGTGTCCTCAACATAAAAAGGACATGGAACTGTTGGAACAAGTCCAGAGAAGGGCCACGAGGATGATCATGGGACTGGAGCACCTCCCGTATGAAGATAGGCTGAGAAAGTTGGAGCTGTTCAGCCTGGAGAAGAGAAGACTGTGTGGAGACCTCATAGCAGCCTTCCAGTATCTGAAGGGGGCCTATAGGGATGCTGGAGAGGGACTCTTCGTTAGGGACTGTAGTGATAGGACAAGGGGTAACAGGTTCAAACTTAAACAGGGGAAGTTTAGACTGGATATAAGGAGGAAATTCTTTCCTGTTAGGGTGGTGAGGCACTGGAATGGGTTGCCCAGGGACGTTGTGAATGCTCCATCCCTGGCGGTGTTCAAGGCCAGGTTTGATGAGGCCTTGGGTTATATGGTTTAGTGTGAGGTGTCCCTGCCCATGGCAGGGGGGTTGGAACTAGATGATCTTGAGGTCCTTTCCAACCCTAACTATTCTATGATTCTATGATTCTACAGTCCCTAATGAATAGTCCATTCCCAGCATCCCTATAAGCCCCCTTCAGATACTGGAAGGCTGCTATGAGGTCTCCATGCAGCCTTCTCTTCTCCAGGCTGAACAACCCCAAATTCCTCAGCCTGTCTTCATACGGGAGGTGCTCCAGTCCTCTGATCATCCTCATGGCCCTTCTCTGGACTTGTTCCAACAGTTCCATGTCCTTTTTATGTTGAGGACACCAGAACTGCACACAATACTCCCAAGTGAGATCTCACGAGAGCAGAGTAGAGGTGCAGGATCACCTCCTTTGACCTGCTGGTCATGCTCCTTTTGATGCAGCCCAGGATACGGTTGGCTTTCTGGGCTGTGAGCAGACACTGCTGGCTCATGTTAAGTTTTTCATCTACCAATACCCCCAAGTCCTTCTCCACAGGGCAGAGACTTAACTACAAAATTCTACTGGCATTGTCTTTTTGCAACTTTGGCATCTGTAGGATCAATTTAAAACAATAAAAAAAAATTAATTTGTTAAACCAGAAAGATTTCCCCTGATATTCTTAGACTGCTCACCCTATTTTTTTTTAGTGTTTTGCTTTGTTTTGTTTGAGAGGTAAAGTTCACCCTTTGCTTTTGTTTCATAGTTTTCCCCTTTGTTCATCTGCCGTAAGACTTGGGGCATACTACATACCGATAAGCTTTTCAAGGCACCCTAAATTACAGCAGGAGTCAAACTATGTTTAAAACAACTATTCATACCTATTAACTAAACCACCCTTTATAGTCAGCCCTCTTTTTAGATTTGAGTTACCCTGTTTTTTTTACAGGAGATGCTTGCTGTAACAAGCAGCTGGTCATACAACTGGTTGAACCTCAGCAGTTTTCCAGCCTGCAACACGGGCTTAAAGGAATTAAATATTTACTGTAGTGTGCTTTGTTACATTTGAAAAGGCAGACACAAATACTCCCCTCAAAGTGGGCTTAGGAGACGCAAGTATCTGGTCTCCTACAATACTAGCTAGGACTTCAAAGTAAAGTGTCATTGCAAAGAGATGACAAAAGAAAGATTAAAGGTGGTTCCCAATAAACTTGATGAGAATCTTGCCATCACTGAACTTACCAGAAAAGTTTTGGAGTATATCCCCTGGAAATACTTTCTTCTGCAATTAAAAAAAAAAAAAACCCAACCAAAAAACAAAACCCCAAGAGTGTACAAAAAACAAAGCACCTAACAATACTGAAAACAGCCACAAACATCAAATGTTAAATTAGTAAGACACAAGGCGTAGTACTCTGAAAGCTGAACTGTGTTTTCTGTCTTCTTTTTTACTCCCTCTCTACATACCGAAACGAGGCTGCCTGTCGTAAGGCCTGTTTTCAGTTTCTTGCCTTCACTGGAAAGCTCTCTAACAAAACCTGCTAAGCTATCAAGTCAGTTTTGTGTAGAGGCTCTTGCCATTTTTGCCTTGCCTTTTAATTACTTCTAATTATGTAACAGAGAAGATGACACAGTGATCCCAGTCAAAATCTCATGCCCATTAGAAACTATTCCAGTTATTCCATAACATGACACAATCCATTTGGCTAATGGCAGACCAATGAACTGAAGTGCATGCAATGTGCACATACAAGTTTTCCAGGTATACTGCCAGCCTGTGTATTTGAAGAAATATTACCTTGTCCTTTGATTGTCCTTGTCGGGCAATTGCATCGTACTTAATTTTTCCTTCTGCATCCACCTGAATAGCCAAAGCATTGGACATTTTCTTCTTTCGGCCCATATCCAATGGATATTGTGCCACGTGAATTTCTGGGAAAGCACCCCCATCTCCAAAATCCTACACACAAGAAAAAGTAGTGAGTGACTGAAAAACAAAACCATGGCATAACATCTGCAGGGGTGGGAAATTCAACAAAAGAGTGGACTGATTTTAACTTACACGTGGTAAAAGACATCAAAGTGCACAGACATCTTGCAGTAATTATTCCTTGCACAGAGCAAAAGCCTGTATCATTGACTAGAATGTGCAGGCACTGCTACACTACAGACAATACATGATTAAGTATGTAATTTACATGCAAGTTATTAATCAGAACTTCAAATATGTGCTTTCTACAATAAAGAAATCGTGGAAATACTAAAATTACAAAAGCAGCTTTTCTGAGGAAAATTTCTACTGGTTATTTGCTGTTTTTCACACCATAATGAAGATGTTAAAAAAAGCTTTCCACTGTTTTCAAAGCCCGTAACTCATAGTTTTACAATGGTACGAATGCCAAGCTATCCCGTTTCCTTATTGTGGCATGTGAATACACTGAAAACTGGCCCAGCACCCAACATCCTAATATTCTTAAAGTTTACTTCCTCTCTTGTTCAAAATGTTGCTGTAAAAGCATTTAATGAACAGGTAACCAAGGACCTCTTAAAGCAGACCATCCTGACTCACTAACACTGAAGATGCACACAGAACTGATACTATTCATAAACAATTACAGGCTACAGTCTCAAATGCAGTTCTTCAGAGGATGCATTTGCTTAAACCAACATGAACATTTCCCCCTCCCTCTGTTGGAATGGCACTGCTTATGTGGAGTCTCGTAACGAACCAGATCAAAGAAGAATGGGTATAATGGGTAGACTGATCTTCTCCCATGCTCACCACATGAGCAAACAGTTAACACTACTGCAACTGACAGTGTTCACTGAGGCTGGAATGAACTAGCAGAATGCTTCCTTCCAATGAAGAACATGCTTGTGCCATCTTTTAGTGTTCACTGCAACACAGCTTCAGTTATTTAAAGTCTTCCACTGGGTGTCCCACCTTCAACAACTAGTTACAGAATCAACACTGAAGTTATCAGCCAGAACAGAAGTCAGTCATTCCTAACATTTTTTTTGCATAACTCTTGATCTATGAAAAACAGATTTTGTTTTTTTCCAACAATGACATTTCAGGATCACTGGACAAAAGTTATGCTTTGGAAACATCTACCACTCTGCATTTGGTTATGAGGCAGAAAGAAGTCCTTAACAGTCTTCCCAAGATGTGTATCACCTTGTGGCCCAGTAATGCTGGAAACTTTCTGAAAACCTTCACCACCTGACTGCTTAAGAAGTTCTTTTGCTAACATTTAGAAAGAAGTAGCACTAAAATATTACCTTTAGTAACCAACAGTGTAAGAAGGGGACCCTACATTGGGCATAATGAAGGCATAATTTTTAACATCATATACTTTATTAAATGCTACCCATATAAAATTGTTTTCTTTTAGGAAACCACTGTTTGAAGCTACCTTATCTATCCCTACCTATACCTTATCCCTGGCTCACAGGGGAAAAATGGAATGAAAATAGTTTTCTAATCAGAGCTATAGATCATTTTCCTTTCTATCTTTTAACACTTCCAGTTTAAGTTACGTTAAACTGGCAAGGATTACAGCTAAATACATCATCCAAAACCCTTTTGCCAGTGACATACTTAACAGTGAGTATCTGACAAATTTTTAAGTTCCCTTCCAACTCTTAATAATTTTCTCCCCCAATAGCAGTTTTTGTTACACTAAGAACAGAATACACAAGTGTTCTCTCCTCTGATGTAAACATGTTCAGTTATTCCAGATATTAACTGGAACATGTTTTTAACAAATAGAGGGACAATACAGATGCCTTTCTCAACAGGATCCTTGCATTCATAGACTGTACACTGAAAGGACTGTGGATCTATTTCCATATTACAACACAACAATCTCTGAAGGGAAGAATCCTTGTAACATCCTGTGTACCATCAAATATGTTTCAAGCAATCTGGTGAATTGGAACAACTTCCCTCAACCCAAGAAAATATATTGAGCTGTCTGGATGGAAATGCTGCACATGGCAAGGCTTTACACAACTCTGAGCTACACTCAAGATGCTCAGAATTTACTTCTACTGCAGAAAATACTCTTTTTTTTCCCCCCCATGGAGACACACTACTATAAGATGAATTTAAATAGCTACCTCTAGCACCCGTGGTATCCATCCCTTCCGGTAACCATATGGGGGAGGTTCTCTTCGCGATGAGACTAGAGCAGTTTGCCTGGATCTTTGAGCCCTTGCTCGTTCTTCTAGTTCTAGCTGATCTTGAGATAGCTGGGTTGGAGCTGGCAAAAAACTGTGTATTTGCAGACAGACACCAAAGAAAAGACAAACATAAAAAGTTAATTCATAATTTCACTCAGCAACACTCAGCTATGCTTCAACTTACTACTAAATTACTACTTTCTCTGCAATCATGCCATGAAAATTATGAAACA
Organism: Pezoporus wallicus; assembly: GCF_028554395.1. Lineage (NCBI taxonomy): Eukaryota > Metazoa > Chordata > Aves > Psittaciformes > Psittacidae > Pezoporus > Pezoporus wallicus. The sequence continues at coordinate 3,066,414 of NW_026642292.1, read as the reverse complement.
ATTTACGAAACTTGAGAATTCCACTCATAAACCTGAGGGCAGTAACTTCTGAGATTACAGAGGCAAAAGCAATGCATGCTCTCTCAGCATTCCATAAGGTTCCTATAAAAACTAATGCTGAACAGAATCATAGAATAGTTAGGGTTGGAAAGGACCTTAAGATCATCTACTTCCAACCCCCGTAACGGGCAGGGACAAATCCATCCATGTTCACATGATACTCAAACAGGAGTATGACAGTACCCATTCTCCAACAAGAATGCCACATGCAACTATGTACTGTTCCCATCACTACTGAGCACAAAAAGAACTCACGCCCCTAGTCCCAACGACTCCCCCTTCCTTCCTCTCAAGGCAAACACCAACAAAGAGATCTGTCAACAACACCCCCACTTAACTCCAGATAGCTCCTGGCCAAAGCCAAGAAGTCGAACCCCAGTTTCTTGACTTCCCATTTTCAGCTCACCTAGACCACGGAGCCCTTTTACATGTTGATTAAGTAAGTGTCCACCTCGGAGAATGCCTACATTCCAGGGCAACCTCTAAGGCTGCACTCCTCAGCCTTGCGAGAGACGCAGCAGCTTGTAACAAAGACCTCTCGCCCTCACTCACGGTACGGACGCCTCCTAAAACCCCCACGGATGCCACCACTCCCACGCGGGGCGGAGGAGCTCCCTCTTCCCGCAGAGAACACGCGGAAGAGGCAGAACCCTGAACCATCAACGGCAGCGCCGAACACCCCCTCCCAGAGCAGACCAGAGCTGGCCAAAAAAGGGCAGGGAAGCTCCCCCCAGCCCCTGCCCCGGCCCGGCCCTCGTCGCTCTCCCCACCAGCCCCGGCCTGGCCTCCTCTCCGGCCAGCGGATCCACTACTCAGAAGAGACAGCTTCCCTGCAGCGAACATCCCGAGCGCGGCCTCTCCCGTGGGCCAGGGCCTCGCACAGCGGCAGAAAGCCGCAGACAAGCGAAGAAGAACAGCCGGCCAGGCCTGCCGGGCCTACAAACGTACCTGGTGAGCGCCATCTTACCGCCTCTGTCGTCTTCTCGGGAGCCAGGCCGCGGGGAAGGGTCGGTAACAGCAGCTGCGCATGCGCCGCGCCCCTCAGCGCGTAATTGGCAGCTGTCTGCGTGATGGTGGCACTCGTGCGGCGGGCCGCAAGGCCTTCTGGGAGATGTGGTTTCTCCGCGGCAGCATCGCAGATTGGCGTCGGTGCGCAGGTACCGGCTGTGCGCGGGGGACCTGCGGCCCGGCCCGAGAGCAGCTCAGCGGGGCATTTGCCGCCTTCAGGGCGCAGAGTATCGTAGAGGATAGCACTGCCCGGACGGGTGAGCCTCGGGGATGCTGCGAGGTGTACCGCAGCCCATCACGGACTGGATACCGGGCCCGCATCTGCCGCCGGACAGCCACGGTCTGATGAACAACCCCCCAGTCGCATGCGGGGTGTCTCTCGTACTGCGTGTCTGTTCCACTTGGATACCTCCCCAGGCACTGCTGGCCTCGGCAAACTAGGGCGGAGGAGATGTACCCGGTGGGAATGGTGCAATCCCAACAACCCTGTGCCAGAAAAATGAGCAGTATAGATCCCTGAGGTACAGCTGGCAGAAAAAAAAAATGAGAAAAGGGGGGTTTCTCAGTACAGTATCTTTTTTTTGTTTATTTCCAGACATCCTGTCTATTCAGATAGTTACCACCAAGTTCAGTAACTTTACAGTTCATCCATCTGAACATGTCCAAGGAAAAAGCAGAAAATACAGAGCAAATGGACTGGAATATTAATTTCTTTATTCTGCTATCTGCTACTTAGATATCAGGACATGAGAGAGAAGGGAAGAAGGGAGATGGAAAAGGGGTGTAAAAATGTATTGATTTAAAATACTTATGTGTTAAATGCCAGTTTATGTATAATGGGCATCCATATGTTACACAAAAGTTTTTTTTTTTTAAATTAAGCCAAGGGATGCACTCTATAGTTAAAATGCAGAACAGGAAAAAAACCTTCTCAGGGAATTACAGTAGATGATGGGAACTAGTAGTAGATGGAGCTTTACATGGGTAAGTTCCTATTTGTGTTGAAGTAGTACTATATAAAATCAAAGGAATTCAATTAGTAATTAGTAACTGCGCTCTAGTGAATCAAAGAGCAAAGAGTCCCATTGTGCTAAGTATGGTTCATCTAGAAGAGAAACAGCTGGCCAGAGAAGAGAAGGGTAGAATGGTTAAGAAACAAACAGAGTCTATTAGAAACAAAAAAAATCATACCATAAGAGGCAGGAAGACTAGAAGGCAGACTAAATGTCTATCTGGCCATTTTGCCTGACTGCCCGTTGTAAAATCTGCAGGGCAGACTACTTCATCTGCTACAATTTCTAGGATGTGGGAGATTTGGAGTAAGTTAGGGACAGCCCTGTTGCAGTCTTTCTATGCCAAAACTCTTGTCATCTCCAGTAAGAATCAGACTTCGGCTTTGCACTGTGATGACAGCAGCTCTGTCATCATTTCTGTGAATGACACATACTTCCCTGTTTCTGCAAGACAGCTGGCCTCTTACGAGCACTTCAGACAAAGCTAAAGATACAGGACTTTGGCATATATCGTTTATCAATATTTTTTTCTGAGCAAAACTCATCTGTCATCTCTCCTACCCGTTTCTGTCAGCCATTTAGCAACAGAATTGCTTTCGTCACATCTGGCAATATTGCCTCGTGATTCGGGAGCCTCCTGTCACCACTGGAAGTTGCCAGGGTCTCTCTCCAGCAGTTAGACTACTCTCAACTAAAAAAAAAAATCTTTTTTTCCTCCTACTTTGACATTTCTCCTTCTTCCTTTGCTGTGATGCATTATTTAGTGGTATATGTCAAATAGACATCTTTTGGAACTATTTTGCAACAGTTTATGACAACCACAATACACAATTGTTGTTTAGAAGGTAACATTGTAGATGAGCAGTCTGCTTCAGCTCCTGCACTAGGGAGATGCTCCTTTGGTTTCCTCAGTTTCCCAGCCCATTTTGAGAAGTGTGCAGTCACCTTCTTTTTAGGGGTACTGAGCTGTTTGTGCTTGCAGGTATTTATAGCTGGCTGGCTATAAGCAACACTGGTTCTTTTTAATACTTTATTTTCTTTCCCTTGAACCATTTTCTGTGGTTTAATTTTGGTGTCAGAGTTGGCTAATTTCAAGTTTGTGAATACATAAGGCTCTTAGCACTGGACAGAGTGGACCATATGGTAAGAAGGGGCTATACAAGCTTATTCAACCATATGGCTCTGTGAGCATATTAGTCGTTATTTTATGCACGTGCTTCTAATCCAGCTGTGAATAACTTCTTGCCCCTGCTCTGCATTGCCTGTCACATATCAAACCTAGAAAATGCTTATATATAAGGTTTGACTGACCAAAAATGTTTTGTGTGTGTTTTTTGGTTTTTTGGTTTTTGTTTGTTTGTTGTTGTTGTTTGGTTTGGTTTTATTTGGGGGGTGGTTTTGGTTTGGTTTTGGGTTTTTGTTCGTTTTTTGTTTGGTTTTGGGTTGGGTTGTTTTTTTTATATTTTATTTATTATTTTATATTATTTTATATTATTTTATGTTATATTTATTATATTTATATTTTATTCTTGAAATGAGAAAACTCTTTATTTTTTGTATTAGTTTAGCCACCAGAGCAAAGAAATAAATAATTTACATAGTTATCATTGAACCTGACCTGAGAGAGAAGCAGCTTAGCATGCATTTCTGGTTCTGTGAAGTCACAAAAAGCCTTGTGCTTGGATGTAGAAGCAGGAACATGGTGAACTCTAGAGGGACTCTATGTTGTTGTGGCATTGAAATTTCTAAAACAATGCTGGAAGACAGAAGAGGGTTAGAAGACTACAAACACAATATAAGGCTAGTGTTAATTGGAAGTGTAGGGGAAATACAGTAAGTAAGCTTGTTTTGTGGTGAAGTTTGAATAGGTAAATGTTAAATTGCCAGGTTAAAATAAGGTGAACTCCATTATTTTGTCCGTACTGTCAATCACAAGGAGAAATTATCCAAGTGAGCAAATGAAAACATCTTGTATGGTTTGCTCATTGCACAAAGATTAAGAAGTGATCTGACTATCTGGTATGTGTACCTATAGAAGTTAGAAATACAAGACTTGAATGTGCTCTTTCATCTCAGAGAGGAAGGCAAAACAAGAACCAGTGACTGGAAGTGGAAATTAGGGAAATTCCAACAAGAAATTAGGCAGAAATACTTAACACTGAAAGTGATTAACCTTTGGGAAACTGTGGGAGGTGCTCACTTTTCAATCTCTTGTTATCTTCTAATCAAAGCTGAAGTTTCTTGGGAAGAGATACTTCCACTATTACAAGATCTGCTTTGGGCAAGTGTGAGCAACCATACAGGCCCATACAGGAACACAGAGGTGAAACAATGTCCCACAATATATACAGCATCAGACAAAACTTAGTATTCTCTTCTGACCTGATCATCTGTGTGCATCTTCATGTATCTCCTCATTCTGTACTTTATCTGAAGCAGACCTGGTAATGGTTCAGAGATGCCCGCTCTGGTAGAGCTTTGATAAAAAGAAACATTAGGCAAGGAATGGTTCTGAGATCATTGAACACATTCCTCTAGATATAAATCTGTCTCTAAGAAAGGATTAATTCCTTTTTTTTTTTTTACTACGGTATTTTTTGCTTAACATTTCTGAACATTAAGGCTAGCAGGTTTCCACATACATCCTTTTTCCACAAAATGATCATGCCAAATTGATCCTCTGTATGGTGAGTAAGGAGTTCAGGCTCTGCAGAGGACTTAATCCTTGGCATGGCTGGCAGCAGGGATGTTTTTAGTTTGATGAGAATACCACAGCTGGTTTTGAGAACATATTTCTGATGCATTCCAAGGAGTCTTTTGGGGTAGATTTAGGCTGTTAAATCCTCTGCACCATTTTCATCTACTTCAGCACTTTTCACATTTGCAAATACAGAATTAAATGGTTCATGAAATATCTTGTAACAAATGAAGATGACAATACAAAGTAATAGAATATCAGATATCTGTAGGCCTAACAGACACTGCACATTGTGAGATAGAAATGATCAAAATAAATGACACTTCTTAACTCAAGGGATAAATTATGCCACAGGTAAGATGCTAAACAATGAAAAAGAAGAGATTTACCTAGATGGAAAAGTTCAGCCACATCAGCAACCCCTGCACTTCACACTCCCTTAGGGGTTACAGACAGCATTCAGAAGGAATAATTATAGCTGGGGGAAGAAGATCAGAAGGTCTGTTAGTGCTTTTGTAAAAATCTTTAACTTCTCTGAGCTCTATCTGTATTCTCTGGAATGACTGAAAGGGAGGCTGGTTTAATTTCTATTACTTGTTGTTCTTTGTAGAAAATTAAACTTTCTCAGATAGGGAGAAATTATTTCTTGTACTTCTGTAATACCTTCCAGACCCCTGGGTGTTTTGCAAATGTTTTGGAAGCATTCCACTTCTGGTTGATAAACATCATCTTTTCACACAGGACATGGTAGGCCACTGACACTTCCCAACAACCTGCAAGAAAAAGTGGAATATCCTTTAGCCACCAATAACTTTAGCAAACAAAATAAAGAGTATTTTTTTTTGCCAGCAGAAATTGTAAGAGAGATGTATGGAGGTGGTGTGCAATTGTCTGTATGGATATTGGGCAACAAAGTTGAGCAAAGGCTTTTCAAAATACTAGTAGAACCAGATTTTGCAGGTCACCTAAAGCACAGCTATGGAAAGTAGAACATCACTTTCTGTTGTCACACTCAGACTTTAGTCACTACTGCCTTGAAGGGATTGAATGACTTGGGGCAATGAGCATGTTTCTGTCAAGAAACATTTTGTCTTACCAAAATGTTGTCTCTTTACAGTATGATCTGTAGGAAGAGCCTATTCTAAAATTTGATGGCTTCCAGAGTCAGCTCTGAGCTTTCCATTGCTGATGTAAAGGCAAAACCTGCCAGTCTCCATTTAAAGTTGGACCGAGAACATGGGTGGGTTAGGCTTAGCAGGAGACCTGTGGGACTATGTTAAGCTATCTTCTGGAATTATCTCCAGGCAGGTTGTTTTGCTTCCTGTCTTCCATGTTGATTTGCACATCGGTCAACCCTTATACAGAGGTATTTGTAATATTTCTTCTGATGGCCTGAGCTAACCAGAAAATAATCAAAATATTTCAGAAGTACAGATCTGTAGCAGCAGAGATCCCACCAGCCAGATCTCCAACTTGTATGAATTAGCATTGTTACAGTCACTTTAAGAGCTGAACTTGCTTATAGCTGCAGAAGATGGATCTGCCTCAACATTTGTGTTGCTGACCATCCACGAAGTGGCAGGACAGATCAGAAGAATAAAGAAGGACCTGATGGGTCAAGCTGTTCTTCCTTCCCACTGCACTGGTAGCAATTTCTCCCTATACCTTTTCATGTTTCCTTGTTAAGCTGGTTCTCTTAGTCCACAGAGTTGTAGGATCACCTTTCTGGGACTGTTTCGATCTCTTTTCCTGTGTCTTCTCCTGTATGTGAGGAATGTCTGGTATAAATGAGACCTTCCAGATATCTTGTCATATTCTTCATCAGACCAAATCCAAAAAAGAGGTTGATTCTCAGTAAAGAAGGCTGATGCTGACCTTCTGTCCTTTCTTCAGGCAGTCTGGCTGCTCCTCCTGCTCTGGTGCTTGGGACAGAGAGGCCTGAGTCTTTGGTTTTTTTTCTGCATTTCATGAGATTCACACCTGGGATGCAAATGTCTTCAACAAGAATGAAAAGGAAGTGCTTTTTGTTTTTAGTCTTTCACAGCAATTTGGGGTAATCTGAGATTTAATTTATTCATCAGTTGAAAGGGAAAGGGAAATCAAGCCAGCATCTTTTTTTCTAGCCAAGCTCTTTCTTTTTGTACCCCGTGCAGGCTCACACAAAAGAGCCCTGATCACTCTAACTAGGTGCTTGTCCTAATTATAGAAAGATTTAGCATTGGTTACATAATTGCCCACTGCACATCGGCACACGGCATTGTTATACTACAAAAGCTTCTTTCCCCCTGCCTCTGCGCAGCCGACCCAGCATCAGCCTGTTTAACTAAGAGCTGCAAGGCACAGAATTAATCTGAAGCAACCTCCCATAGCTTTTCCAGGAGAGGCCAGCAAAAATCAGATCCTGACCTGCTCCCTTTGCTGGGAGCTTTGCCAGCATGTGTGATCTAGCGGTTAAAGCAGGGGATTGATAGCCTGGGCCGCAATCTTAAGCATCCTGGGTAGAAGCAGCGAACTGTGAGCAGAAATCAGTGGTTGTGCTGAGGTTACAGTCTCTATTTTGGAATTTTATATGCAGTAGTACAGTAGCTTTGAATGGATGTCCTGCTTTTATGCCCAGTATCAGCCTGAGTCATGGGGGTTGTGAATGTGCAGATGCAAAGATCTGTAGCAAAACTTCCCCAGGGTGTAGTAGATACAGGAGTGATTGATCTTTTGCCCATATTTCTACACTTATTTTATTCTGTGATTCACAGTGGTTACTTCGTGTTCATCCTGTACTCATTACTTTCATTTTCTCAGTAGTACATCACGTGCCTGTCTCCCTGACTCTGTTTTCTTCTTCATTTAACATCACTCTCTAAACTCTAAAGCTTCCTTCCAACAAATAGTCTTTCCTACACAATTTGTAATGTTCCAAGACTAAGCTGGGATTCACTGGCCCCCAAGCAGTTCAAAAGCTCCCATCTGTCCAAGAAAGGAAGGAAACTTAAGGGGTTGTAGACAGTCTTGCTATAATATGGCTGATGCAGCAACTGGCTGTTTGGGCCCTGTATCTTCAACATGCTGGCAGGTTAATTACCCTTAACGCTGCCCTTCATAATTTGTAGCTGCTTTGTTCCTTAGATAATATTCAGCAAGAAGCCCACATTGTGCAGGCATTTATGCTCATGTCTGCTGCAGGAGACAATTAGGGAAAACAAAAGTGAAGTGAAGCCAGATGGAAACAAAAACGGAACCCAGCAAAAATTCCCAATATTATGTTGATCATTTAGGAAAATCTTTAATATACCATTGTCCCATATCAGGGGAGAAGCTGGACAGGTTACCTTTACAGCACTTTGCAGTGGCTTGCATGAAAAACCTTTTCATCCCTGATGGTCATCAGGACCTTGCCCTGAGCACAACATCCTGGTTTATTACTTCTAGAAGCTGAGACCTTTTCCTTCAAATGTTTTTCAATCCTTTTCCCCCATCTCTACCTTTTTGGGTGCAGCTGTATCCCTACAAATACTAATAGAAATGCAGTGTGTTGATGCTTTCCTAGATTTTTCAGTGTTTCCAGAGTCCTGCTGGAAACAGTAATTCTCAAAGAATTATTAAGATCCTTTTGGTCTCATTCTGGGTTTGGTTTTTGGCATCCCTTTAAAGTATTAAGGTGGTAATGGTGTCCTAAACTCTGTCCCATATACATCCGATTTCCTACTATGGGCTCACAGGTTACTGAATTGCAGGTTCTCCTTATCAGGAAGATACCGAAAGACTGGAAATAACATTGAGTTTCCTTCTTTTCACAATGGGAGAAAAGCTCAATCAGAAATGCTAAGTTTCAAGGGGGTGACTATCAAGCTAGGTACTTGCTCCAGGGAATATGAATCTCTTACAATATTTATGATGATCCAGCAACATTTTTTTCATTCTCTGCTTTATTCTTTCTCTTTTAATGTAATAAAAGAGTAGACTTTGGGGAGAAGATTGGGTTTGCACTGAACCTTGAATATGATAACATTTATTATCATTTTCACTGCTTATTGTAAGGAGCTAGAGGTTAGCTGCAGAGAGAGCTTTCTTCCATTCTGCAATTACTTTTCCTTGTTACCAGAAGCTCTTTTATTCTTGATGAACACAGCTGTTTTACTGGATCATTCTCTTGGATGGAGAACACCAGTTCTTGGAATTATTCCCTTAAACATAAGCTGATACTAAGGAGCCATGTGTGCATTTCACCAAATGATAAAAGCTAAGTATAGCTGCATAATTTACGCTATCAGTTTACGCTGCTTGAGGATCTGACCACATGATGGACAACATTGTTCCATGTTCAGCCGGAGCAGGGCAGGTGTTCAGCTCTACTGCAAGAAGCCCAGTAGTCAGAGCACTCCATTAGCACAGGGTGCAGACTTGGCATTGCCAGCCCATGTGCTACGGTGGCATAGGTGATGGCGCTCACACGGAATCCTCATGTGCTGCAGTAGCCAGGCTCACCAAGTGTTCATAGTGCCTTGGTCAAATCCACACCTTTCACTAAAGAGCAGTTCTGACTTCTAGTCGGTAAAGCACCAGTGCCCCTCTGGCACCTCTCATAGGTCTAGAAAGAGTGCTCTGATGTCCGAGTTTGGCATTTCTGCTTTCCCTCATGATTTCTGATAGATATACACATGTACGCATGCATATATATATTCTCTCTGCTACAGGGCTTTCATTGAGAAAACGCTGAAAACCAATTGAAGTATCATAAAGCCTGGGACTGTTTTGCGAAGAGCGAGGATGTGTCTTCGGCAGCCGTGCATGGCTGGGAGTCCCGCTGACAGAGCAGATGCCATGTTACCTTGCTTCACTCCGAACTGGGAGTGCTGCCCCTGCACCTCCTTCCGTCCCGTTAGGAGCTGGGGCCCGCGCAGCCCTTTAAGGGGCTGCCGGTGCTCAGCGTCGCCTGGCTGTGGCTCACCTAGGGGACGCCCCTTGCAGTTCCACCGCGGCCCCGCCGTCCCAGCGGCCGCGGCCGGAGACCACATTTCCCAGCATGCCGCGCGGGAGAGGGTGTACCATGTGCGAGGCGGAGGGGGCAACAGACGGCTGGGCGCGCGGGAGTTGAAGTGCCGGCTCGGCGGTAAGTGCCGGCTGCGGAAGCCGGCGGAGGGGTCGACGCGGTGGCGGAGGCTGCGGATGGTCGGGCGGGGCCGGACGGGGGCCCTCGCTGCCCTCCCACCGCTTGCGGCCTCGGGAACTTCGGCTCGGTTCGGCCCCTGTGTACCCCTGCTGGTGCCGGCGGACGGGGGGCTCCGGGCCCAGGGGCGGTCGCCCACCGCAGTCGCAGGACCCGGGGACAGCGGCCTTGTCGCCGCGGGGCTCGGCGGGGTCGGGGCTGTTCCTGAAGGAGGGAGCGGCGGGGGGCGCGGGCGTGCTCCGCGAGGCGCGGCGGGGCACGTCTGAAGGAGTATTAAAAGCGGCCGGAGCCGGCCTCTCGCGTCCTTCACGGGTAGACCTTGGGCCGCGCTGCTGCGGCAGTGGCCGCAGAGGGCGGATCGACCTCGCCGAGGCTTTGCGGCGACCCTGGGTGCGTGGTGCCCGCAGATCTCGGGGGTGGTCAGCGCTCCCAGGTGCTCCCGGGCATCGGGAGAGCGCGGTGCTCCGGGCACGGGCCCGGTCACAGGCCTGGGATGGTGGCGGAGGCGGGCCTCCAGGGGGTCACCTCCGGGAGAACACCGGTGACCTCCCGTCCTGCGACCCGTAAAGTCCGTCCCGGCCGCCCCGAGTCGGAACAGGGGAAGCACGGCTCCCGGCTGTGAAGAAGGGGGAGGGTGTGCAGTTGTGTGGAAGCCGCAGGAGCTAGCTCACCTAGGTGAAAGAACAGCTGGAGGTGACTGATCTGCGCAGGCCTGGCTAGCGAGAGGCAGTGACATCTGGGGCGTATTTTGCAGCTGACAGCGTCTTTAGGACGCATACCCCTAGGGATGCCGCAGTGGCTCATTTACATGGAAAAGAGTCCTCGACACCTTATGCAAAACTTTAAAATACAATTGATTTCTGACAGTTCCATTTCTGTACCTTATATTGGAGGGATTTAAATTCTTCCCGTTTTGTTGGTACAACACATTAAGCATGAAAGCAGGAACTTTGTTGCTGAAGAGCTCTGCTGCTCTGCCTGTTTATTTGCTACCTAAAGTTCCCATCTTCTGTTCATGATGTACAGCTGGCAGGTATGGCAATAGATGTGATGTCACGAACTGCAGATTATAGCTTCAGGTAGGAATAAGTTGAAAGAACAGATGGACTTGCATTCTACTTTCAGGTAAATGTTCTTTTAGTATGTGAAGGAAAGTTCTTTTAGAATGTGAAGTAATAAAGTGAAGGAAAAAATAATGAAAGAGTGAGCTGTATTTTCTGTGTTAAAAAATGTCCCTGTTTGCATCTTTCACTTTCCAATAAATGAAATTTTACAAAAGCATACCAGGAGCAGAAATTTAATTAAAACACCTTGCAGAAAATGCCTTTTGAAGGTGACAGAGGATACAATAGAGATTTCCTTTCTGGTCAAAGGACATCAGGCCTATGAGAAAAGCCCTAGCATTTCTAGAATTTTAGTGTGGGGGGGGTGGGGGATAGAGGGCAGGTTTTTTTTGGGGGGGGGGGGGGAGGAGGGGAGGAAGTGTGTGTTCATTGTTCTGCAGCCAAGGGGCCAGGTATATTTTCTCTTGAGTTTGATTGTAGCTTCAGAGGAGTCCTGATCAGACAACTGCCCCTTCCAATAGGAGAAAGCACTGTGGTGCTCTAGGCAGCTCTGGTGGGTGCTGACAGATACATCTCAGCTTTTCTGCCTCAAAATTACCTAGGGCTTGTAAGGAAATAAAAGGAAATAATAAAATTTATCTTGAGGTTCACATACAGAGGTCTCCTGTGTTCTGTTAGCCTATTTTGCTGATTGTGTTCTTGTAAACTGTTTTTGAAAGGTTTGGCTCATGTCGCTGCACGTGTTTTGTTGTTACAAGGCTTTTGAGAGAAAAAGCATGAGCGAGACTGACCCTGCTAAAAGTTCACAGTGAGAAGTCAGAGTTTCTCAATCAAGTCTAAAAGTGTAAGGGTTAGTGGACTCCATCTTGATGGGGTAAAACCCCACACTCTGTCAAAGGTGCTTGTGGAGTAGGTGAAGTCTTGATTTGTGGTGTAAGCATAAAGAATGGTCAGTCATGTTTTCTATCCAGTACCAGCCAAAGGGAAAGAAAAGAAAGATATACCTAACTTGTAAATTTTTTTTCAGATCTGAATCCTCTGAAGTGACATAAAGCATCATGACATATGTATCAGATGTAATGAATTACATGTTTACTTTATATACTGTAAGCAATGAATGCAGTGCTCCAAAGTGTTTACTGTGGGAAATGTGTTTGTTTCCCACCCTTGCCTCCCAATGAATAAGTGAGAGAAGGCAGAAGTGTCTCACCCCAGGCCTGTGCTGGACCTGTGACAGAGCCAGGATCAGGCTGTTGATCCCTGCAGATGTCCCTTCTGCTAGTATAGTCCCTGCCTGGCACTTAAGTGGGGTGGTGATGATGAGAGAACAAGTCTTGCTTGGTCCCTCTGATCAGGTCCCCCATCTGCTTGCATTGTATGCAGCTGTCTGCTGGAGTTACACACAACCTCCAGGGATGCATTGCCTCCTCCCCCACCACTCATCAGTAGTGCAGCTCTTTCACAAGTAGTCTGGCAGACTTTCCAACCCATTCTTGGCGCTCTTGATGTTACAAGATGAGCTCTTTTTAAACCCTGCTTTTTTATATCTTCTATTATCTCCTTGCAGTCTGTGTACACTGACATGGTCCAAACATTTGCATTTGCCTATTGACTTTTGGTGAGCTCATTTTGCTCCCTTCTTTCTGTCTACCGGTTTCTACTTGTAAAGGCTTTGAGAGCATGAACAAATGTTTTGTTGTGGGTATGCAAGGTGCAGAGAGTTACTTCTGAGTTTGTGGATTGTAGACACTGTTAAGAATAGCAATGGTGCCAGAGCAGCTTGTATTTGCTTGTTGCATGATTGAGCTCTTGACTGGGGGCAGTGCTAGCAATGCATCATTAGCAAAGGAACAATTAAAACTTGATTCGTCAGGTCCCTTGGGGCTATAGGCATCAGATCACTACCTCTTTCTTAGATGTTACAGTTGCTATTTTGTGTCTCTTCAGGGTTCATTGGTGATGGCACGGAGGGCCTTGAAACTTGCCTCATTGACAGCAGCTGCTTCTGGCATCTATCTGTTTGGAAACAAGTTCCTGGATCCCAGTGATTTTGGAGTTGTTCGTGTGGGCCGAACCATTGCCACAGTAAGTTTCACCCTAGTTATGTGCAGGAAGATTCCTAGGTGGTAAGGGAATTGGAGTTCACAATAACTTGTGATTTCCTGCGTTCCCTCTCTGCATTTGCACTTGGCAGCTGGCTCCTGGAATCAGAAGGTCAATAGGGAGCTCTTCAAGTTGTTGACACAGTGGAGAGAAAAGAGGTGAAAACATGTAAGGAATAGTGCTGTTGTTTGCATGTTTTGGAAAGAAACAGAGATGCTAGGCTGCAGAGAACTGTCTCTGCTTCCCTGGACAGGGTGGGACCTTCAGAGCAAAGGCTCACTTTGTCCCCCACATCTTTGTCAGCCACCCTTCAAAGTCAGTCACCCAGGTGCGGTGTCCTGCTGCCTTCAACAATGACCTACTTCAAACTCTCATCTCCATGTGCCATTTTTTACATTGCAACATTCTGTTTTAAGGATCATGGTTGTTGCACTGATATGCCACAGGTGTTTTGAGGATTGTTTTCAAAGCAAAGGTAAAGCTAGGAGGTGTGATGATGTACTTCTGAGATTTGATTGGTTTCAAGTTTTGTTAAAATAAAGGCTACATCTACCTGTCACACTGTTATTTCACTCTTGTGTTGATCACTGCTCTAGAAAACCTGTGGTGGAGATTGACAGCCAAACAGGTTACTGCTGCCTTCTTGAGGATATTCACTGATGAATCCATTAGCAGCCAGGAACAAGGAGAGCAGAGACTCTGGCGGGGCTGTCAGTCTCCCTGTACCTCACTTGCATTATACATCTGTCACTTCAGGCCATGATCTCTATCATTTACAGACCCTCAGTGGTAAGCAGCTGTCAGTCTGCATGTTCTATGACTTTTAAGCACTTTATTAATGAGTTTTACAGGGAGTCAGCTCCCAACCACAGATACAATACGAAACAAACCCTGTGGGTTGGCTCAGGTGCTGTGCTGCTTATATGTGCAAGCTGCACCATGAACTGTTGCGAAAAATGATTATTTATTTTGAAAGGGTGAGGGCATAAATACAAACTGTAATCTTTCCTTCTTACCTAACAGGTGCTAAACTTCATGCTCTGTCCCTAACCATAAGGCAATGCTGCCTGGTGGCTTGAAGCAGCTGTCTCGTTTTTACTGCACAAGAAATTGAGACACAGGGAGGGACGGCAGCTTATTGTGACTGGAGGGGGATCTCCTATTCAGGCTGTTTGAGTTTTCCAATCTGCCCTTGAGTTCTGTCAGCTTGACCAGTATTTCTGAGCCTTTCTTGGAGCCACTGTTTTGTGGCTGTATTGTATTTAAGACAAAAATAAGTGAGAAGTGTGCAATGATGAAGCTGTGTAGTTGGTCTGTGTTTTGAGGGACCGTGAAACATTACTTTCCTGATAAAAAGGAAGTAGGGGAAAGGAGATTTTATTTGCTTTAAGTGCTAGACATCTTTGACTTTCACATCCTCTGCCTTCAAGGAACACAAGTCATGGGCTGTAAAGCACTTCATTGGCCTTGCTCTTAAATTCATTAGAGGGTTCTGCATCCATAGGTACAAGCAGTGGTCCCCAAAACCAAGTTACGAGTGCTGAGTCTTCTGTGGCTGATGGCAGCATGTGTTTGGATCTGTGTGTCTGTATACTTTTCAAACAAGAATTTTCTGTCTCATTTTGAATTCTGTGTTCCTTCTCATATATAGAACTCTGTATGGTTAGGTCGCTTCTGAGAGATTATTCAGTCCTGCTGCACCAGTGATCTCTGCCTTCCCAGACTGGGGTCTACTCCTTGTTGGAATGTCAGGTTAGCTTTCATCTGGGCACTGGCAGCCCGAACTGCTCTCCCTTCTTAGCCATGGACTGGATGAAGCCAATAGAGCAATCAGACATGTTGATTTGTAAGAAGCTCAGCTTCTTATAGAATCAAAGAATGGATTGGGTTAGAAGGGACTTAAAGATGATCTAGTTCCAACCCCCTGTCATGGGCAGGGACGCTTTCCACCAGACCATGTTCTCAAAGCCTGGTCCAACCTGGTCTTGAACACTTCCAGGGATGGGGCATCCACAACTTCATTGGGCAAATTTTCAAGCTTTCTCTTTTTCTAAGTGAAAGCTGAGACTCTAGCAAACAAGTGACTTTGGATATTGGTGTCATGTCCATGGAACTGAAGTGTTTGTCCTTCAGTCTAGCCCTGTCCAGGCTTCTTACCTGGATGCTTGATTCAATCATTGGACCATAGCCAGGCAAAAGCAGGCTGTTATTTTACAGTTAAGAGCTGTAATTTTTAAGAGCTAAATTCAGCAGCAGCAGACACAAAAATTTAAGTTAAGTTATGGTGTGGTAAAGGAAAGAAAAGCCTGGGGAAAAGAACACATGGAGGTCAAGAAACCTGACATAGGACTACAAGACTCCAGTCAGATTCGATCTGAGTTTGATTAGAAAGATTTGAGCCTGCTTACATTTTAAGCATGCTGCTTCAGTAGTCCTTCACAAACTTGCTTGAGAAGCTTGATGAAGTGCACTAGCAGAAAATGCCTTCTTGAGCCTCAATTTGGGGAACTGGCTCTTGCTTATGTGTGGGTAGGCAACTATTCAAAGAGTCTTTTTATGTCTCCGAGATTCAGTCTTGTACTGTAACATAAATGACAAGCACTAGTCTTGGATGAGAATGAAGTTAGTGGCATCAACAGCATCATGTTTCAGGTAGTTTCTGTGTTCTGGGAAAACCAGAAACCTGGTAGAGCAGTTGTGCGTTTGCCGTATATCTTTGAGGGTATCCCAGCTGTTTGGGGTATGTGGGAGGAACATTCTGTGCAGTAGCTGGAATACATCTCAGACAGTAGCAGGGATTTGGCAATGTCAGAGTTGCCTATCAGGATCATCATAATACTAATTTAGTGTTTAAGATTGTGATGTAATTAGCAACTGCTTAATTAATTCCCTCTTCCTCTGTAATACAGGCCAATCTGTTAGCTGCTTCTTTTTAAGTTGGAGGTGATAATTACCCTTGTGGACGAGAGATAAAATAAGAACCAACTCAAGCCTTCATGCAAGGCTGATTTGAACCTCCCTGCACTTCAAAGTTGTTTTTTGAGGTTGTGATGATGCTTTGAAAAGCTTTTCTTCTGAAAGCTGTGCAGCTCCTGAGCTGACCAGGGGCAAGAGACCCTCAAAAGCCAGAAAAAAATTTGCTGTGCTCAGTTTCCAATTCAGAAAACTGGAAACGTGAGAAACCCAACCTGCACAGGGAGGGAGTGTGTCTGCTGTAACTGATTCCCAGCTTCTTACCCTCTTATATGTATCTCTGAGCTTTTAAATGTTTCCCTGTTGTCAGTTCCAGTGACTTTGTTTCAAACCAAATTTGATCCCATTACTCCCTGGCTTTCACTATACATCAACTGTACTTTATTCCCTTCCTAGGCATGTTTGTGATGAAAGGTGGGGCTAGTAACCTGTCTCAGAATGGGATGCTACCCCTTCAGTAGGGAGACTGTAAGAAATCTGACTTTATGGCAAGGATCTTGATGTTCACATCAGGTTAGGGGACAGGCTTATCTAGATGTACATTCCCCTCTCTACCTCCAACTAAGCTCAGTAAACATGACCTGTGTTTCTGTTCTGTTTGCTGGCATTCAGACTCTGGAAAGAGAGAAACTGTAATCATGGGGCAGAATTGTGAAATAACTGATCCATTTTCAGAAATCATTAAGGCACTTAGGAATCTGATTCCAGTGTCTGTGGCTGCATCTAGCTAACATGTTTAGCTGGATCCCCATGTTGGTACTTTGTAATTAGGTAACTGAACCTTTGGCCCTCTAGTCCTTTGTGCAGTTGAGTATTCCAAAAGTACTGCTGCTGTGCTAATGGGTGAGCTTGTATCCAGGCACTCTGCTCCCTGCTGAGCCATCTACCCAGACCAAGCTCAGTGTGCACCAGTGTGCTTAGGCAGGTTGGAGGTGCAAAGATGAGGTGTAGGATAGCTCATGGGGCACAAACAACGTCTGCGTGACCTCTGTTACTAGCAGCAGACCTTATTGTGAAAGCCCTAGATGGCTGACTGAGAATGAGAGTATGCTGTGTAAGGTGCTGTTCAGAGATTATGAAAATGCTTTGAGCTTCTCAAATAGGAGATAGTGTAGGAATGCCAAGTGTTGCTTTTTTTTAATAGCTACATGTCAATGAGGTCCCTGCCCTGCCTTCTATAAATGTTCATTGAAGTATTTTAATTTAATTTCTTATAAGTCTGTTACCATAAGCTTCACTTATGGAGTGGGGCCTAAATTTGGGAGCCTAAGCTGCATATCTTCTCCTTAACAGACGTTTTGTTATTCTGATAACTCCAGAACTTGCTCAACATTTCTGGTTTCATTTGCAGACGGCACTTATCACCTATGACTACCTCACCTCTCTTCGGAGTGTCCCGTATGGATCAGAGGAGTATAACTTCCTCAAATCACAGGTAGGTGATAGCACTGGATTGTGTTCCTTGGAAACTCTGCAAGGCACACGTGTGTTGCCAAAGCCATTGCTGTAAAGCAGACCATCAGGTTATCAGGTTAATAATTCAATATGCCTTCTACCACATTGTTGACAGCAAACTGTGCTGCATATTAGATAAGATTCTTGCAGGACTTGCATTGCCTATTGGAGAAGGTCCCTTGTCAAGAGTAGCCACTTACATCCATTGGAGATTAAAGTGCTTGGTGTATGGAGTAAGATGCACTTGGGCTTTGCTGCCTGGACTGGTTGTGTGGAGGTCAGCTGCTGAGAGGGGCCTGGAAGAAGG
Organism: Pezoporus wallicus; assembly: GCF_028554395.1. Classification (NCBI taxonomy): domain Eukaryota; kingdom Metazoa; phylum Chordata; class Aves; order Psittaciformes; family Psittacidae; genus Pezoporus; species Pezoporus wallicus. The sequence continues at coordinate 3,048,569 of NW_026642292.1, read as the reverse complement.
TTTCTTTTCCTGCGCTTTTTGTTTGGTAATGGCCATAACATGAAGGTTGAGGGATTTAAGTGTGTGTGTTGGAGGGGAAATAATAGGCATGAATAAGGTTTGCAGATCTCTTAAGCAATAACAATTGGGCAAAGAATTGTACATCTCTGCAAAACACGTTGTTTTTGATATCAGTAATTTACATTAGTGGAAAAAGCATTTCTAGTAAGAAGGAAGATGGGCGCTGCTATTGCTCTTCTCAGTCTTGTGGTGCGCTTTTCATTCCTGCCTACAGCCTTACAAAACCTTGAGCTGAGTGACACCGGGCTTTAGTTGAGTGCATGTGGTGTATGTAGCCAGGGTCTCTCTGCTATTCTGGCTCAAGGCCTCTTTGGAGTGGGAAATATGGCTTGTGCCAAATTAGGTCAGTCTGCCTAGTATGTTTGAAGTAAGGTCTTTAACCCCATTTTTCTTCTTGGAGCTTGTAGGATTTAGGCCACTGGTGATGTTGAAATACATGGGGTGGTGCTCTCCAGGGACACTCAGACTGGAGGAACTCCAGAGCTGAAAACAGTGGTGGGCTGTGTAGAAATTGGTGACATTGGGCTCTAGCATGCTTTAGTATTCCTGTGGCAGAAAATCCACATTATCAGTATGGTCTCAAGAGTATTTGGGATAGTTTGCAGAGTGGTTTCGGAGAATCATAGAGTAGTTTGTGTTGGAAGGGGCCTTGAAGATTATCCAACCCCTGTCACAGTTTCCTTTGAACTGTTCTTATCCTCTGCTGTCGAAAGATGCTAAGCTGTTCTGTTGTAGCTCCCTATGTCAGGTGAGAGCACTGATGCCCTGGCATAAACTACAGATAGATGTATAGATAGATGTGATAGAGTCTGGAGTTTCACTTTCCATCTGCCCATGTCTCTGCCATGTGCCTTTGAAACATGGTTTGCAGAAGGGCTGCTTGTAGCTTTCTTGAGCAACATCCAAGTTATGGAGTTACTAGTGCCGTGGAGAGCTCGTCATTTGGCAGCAGTTTGCAGTAGCCATTGCAAATTCCTGACCTTTTGCCGTGTCTCTCCATGGCTTCATTAACCTCTGTCATTCAGGTTGTGATGGTTTGTCAATTCATGCCCTGGCCAGCCAGAAGGGGCCCTGTTTGCTGGCACTGCACAGAGCTGTGCTCTCTCTGCTTGGCAGCCAAAGACTAGCTGAGTCAGCCTCTGCGCGTGACTGAGCCAGTGGCAAGCTCAGCATGACATGAGGACTCTATGGCATGGCCAGCACTAGCCTTTGGCTGCAGGAAAGGGAATGAGCTGGGAAATAGGAGGAAGTAGGTGCAGGCATAGCATGAGTTAGTAAAACTTTTTGGCCTGTGGAGGCCTGTCCTGCTGGTGGCAGATGTTAATGAAGGGCCGCCATTGAGCCTGATAGTGAAAGCACTTGTGGGTTTCTCAGCAACATCCCTGCAGAGCTTGTGCTAGCAAAGCATCAGTTTGGCATGGGAAATTTTTTTGTATTTGGGCAATTGCATGCCAAACCCTTTATCTCAGTGCAGCTCTAAGTGAATGGCAATCAGGTCTTCACCATCTTGCAGCAATTTTAACACTGGGGGAGCTGATTTTGTTGGTCTCAGACTAGTCCAGGATGACTTGTAAGAAGTTGTCCCATTGGAGTTGGTACTAAAGATTAGTCACTGGATAGAGCCAAGAGGATGGGAATGCCCCTCCAAGTAAGTGTTGTGTGTGAAGGATACTTATAGAGATGTTGCTTCTACTAGCCTTTGTCCTGGATAGATCTCTGGTGTTCTCAGCCATTCGTTGTACTCTCTTTGCTTTCTGTCCTTCCAGTGAGGCCAGCTTAAACTCCTCTTCATATGCTGAGAGTTTGGGGTTTTGATTGTGTGTATGAATTGGTTACTGATACCCAGCTTCACTTTTGGTGCTGTGCCTGGAGGAGAGATTCTATGAAGCATGGGTTTGGTGCCCCTGGGAGTGTGGATAGTGCCAGCAGGTCTGGGTGCAGCTGCTGTGCCTCTGATCCGCTGAGCAGCTGCATGTGTGTCTGGGTCAGGCTTGCAGCTGGGAGTGGAAAAACACTTCTGTGCATCTCTTCCTTGTAGTCAGCATACTGGGGGGTGCTACTCCAGTGCAAATAATGCTTAACTTGCTCTCCATGAATTAGCCATTAAACTGGAGACTCTAAATTACCCATATCCTCAGAGGAGAGATGGGAAGCCTTAGTGGTAGCACCAGTCCCTGAGCCTGTCAGGGCCAAACAGGGACATAGTTATAGGAAACAATTACATGCAAAGCAGATTAAGAAGGAAATGGGTTCCCCATGGGCTTTTAGCCAGGTTCCTCCTTAGCTCTAAGGGATTATCTTCAATATTACTCAATTTTTCTGTCCCCCACGGACCACTTTTGATGCTAATGCTCTCAGCCCCTCTGTTCTCAGCACCTTTTTATGGCCAGCAGATTGGGTGTGATTTGTTACTCACTATGAGGCAGGAAGCAGTAGCTGGGAATTCACTGTGTGTCCTTGGGATTGGTTTGCCTTTCTCTGGTTCTCCTGTTAGCCAGGAGATGTGAGAATTCACCTTCCTGATGGCATTCACAACCCTTCCTCAGCAACAGCCAAGAGGAAAGATTGTATTATCTTTCCCATTCCTGACCCTACCTGTAGAAGGAATAAACCTGCTTAAGTGGTCAGACTTTATCTCTGTCCCAGCAGTTGCTTCATCTCACCACTGGAGGCTGGACCGCATAGGTAACTTGATCTTTCTCCTAAGTTAAGGATTCTTTTTTAGTGTCTGCCCTTCTGCTGCATATGATGATAGTGCCGGTGTACTTTTGTCAAGGCAGTGGTAGCCATAGTTAGCCCCAGGTCATCAGATGTCTGTAGGTCTGTAGGTGTCAGGAGCATTAGAGGAGATAGTAACTTTCTTTACTTTTGCTTCATTAAATGATTCTGGCTGTCTTTTTGCATGTAAGCTTGGACATTTATTTGCCTTTCTGCCCCTTTTTGTACTGGGTCAGAGGAGGAAGGAGAGCAGCATGCTCAGTGGCATTTTCTTTCCTATTGCTTTCTCAGCAAACCATTTTATTCTGTAGAGGGCTGTATTCCTCCGACATACTTGTGCCTCCTTGGGTTTTTATCTCCTCAGCCTCAAGTCAGCCTACCCTGTGACATTTCCAGGGTTTCTTTTGTTGTACCACCTTGGCTGACACTTCCTATACTGCTGGCATCAATTTCTTTTGATCCTGCAGTCAGTCAGGAGGTATCTCACAATGCGCAGTTTAAGGGCTGGCATCAATGGGATTCAGAGCCATTGTCTTTAATTTAGTAAGAGGATTGCAGTGGGTCGGCCATCTTGCAGGTTTTAGCATAAGTGGCCACAGCTGAAAATCTTGAGCAGGGCATTTTTTTGTTGTTTTCCTCTGTAAGACAAAAGGTTACTGCTGTGAATGTGGGTACAAGTATTTTTTTTATGGAGGGGAGACAGCAAGAAAAGAAAGAATCCATGGTCAGGGTGTCTTGGGCGACAGTGGGAATCCATTCTTGAATTAACTTTGTTGGCTACAGAATTGCTTTGTCAGGGAAAAGACATTTGGGGAGGTTAATTAACTTTCTTCCTTTTGAGAACCAAATGAAGATGTTCTCATTCAAACCCATGGTTATTGGGCTGTCAGTATCTGGCCAAATATTTGAAAGGTGTAACTCTGTGCCATCGTTATACAGAATACGATTTCTTGCTCCTTGGAGGGTATTCCTGATGTTGTGTTTGCTTCTCATGGTTGGGTGGGTGTTTCCAAATGAGCTTCTCCCAGTGAAGCTGGGGGATCCTGGAATGATAAGGAGTAGGTATATGTGTGCATATGCTTTTCAGAAATAACCTACAGTTTCTGGGTAGTTTAGACCAAAGGAATAGCTTGTGTGTTTGGAGTTCCCTCGTGGTTCCATAGCACTGTGTGCCATAAATAATAGGAAGTGATGTCCTAAAATAGTTTCTTCATGATGGAGGTGGACTGCATCTGCACAGGGAAATCCCCAAGAGCTCTCCATGGTATTCCTTCAAAAAGGCAACTGTAAATGGAGTCTGTGGGCTGTTCTACACCCACATGTGGCTGTTTTAGTGCTTCTGCCTGTGATGACATGGGGAGAAAAGAAGCAAATGAACTTCCCAATGAGACACAGAATAGTCGTTACATGGCAGTGACTTTCTGTCACCAAGCTAAATGGGAAACAGTAAAAGAGGGGTGAAGACCTTTGCAGCCCATCCCCAGTCCCCAAGCTGATCATGTTTGGTTGCCCTATTATGTGCTCCCCAGGATGTCTCTTCATCTAAAAGGTATGGTTGACACTAATGTCTAAAAAAGCTACTAGCAGGGCCAGCTGGTGGCTTGATGACTCTACATTTGGGCACTGCTGTCTAGCAAACTTCCTGCCAACACATGAAGTATGAAAGCTTTGCACTGAAAACAAGCTGTAAAATAAATCTTGTAACGCACTTCCTTTTCCTCCTTCTGCTCTCTAGAGTGGTGTCAGCTGAACATTCTGGCCACAGCAGGTTTTAATTTTATAGCATTAGGAAGGTCCATTTTTGGGGGGGGGGGGGGGGATGGGGATGGGGATGTGTGCCTATGAAACAAGAAGGTTCTTCAGTCAAATGCAGTGGTTTATTCAGAGAAATGGGCCATCTTATGGTGATATTTTTGGCGGAAGGAGAGAAGTGAGGGGAAAAAAGCAATGCCTCATTTATTGCACTGATTTTTTCCTGGCTGTGTGCCCTCATCCCTAAAGAGCTTCGCTCCAGGAGCGTGAGCGTGTCAGGCACACCACTTGCCAAAATGGTCTTGCATCTTTCTTGCACCTTCCCAGCAGGAGTGAATCTATGTGCCTTGGGAACATTTAGCCTTCTCTCCTCCAGGTGGGGCTATCCCTTTTTATTTTAATCCCTGAAGACCTCATTACTTTGTCCTTATAGCTGCTGACGAGGTACATAATAACCAGAGGAGTATCTGATCATCGCAACCAGTACAGTGAGGAAGCCATTAGGAAGCCCTTGTAGGCTGCAAGGAACCTGCACCATGAGGAGTACTATAAAAAAAAGCAAATGGAAAATGAAAAAATAATCTTGGTTTATTTGGTGTTTGGGCTATGCCTTGAATCCCAATGTGAAATGAACACTAGCTTTGCAAAGTCCAGAGATATGGCAAGAGATGGTATCTTCTCTGAAGAGCTCATGGTTGAGATTTTCACCCTAGATATGAGTGGTACAAATAGATTTGAACATAGGATTTCTCAGAGGATTGAAGGTCTATGTAAAGAGGGAAGGAAACAAAAAGTGGGAATTTCTTAGGATGCCACTGTGACTTAAGACTGGTCCCATTGACTTTGGATCTGGCCCTAATTAGGGATGGTTTCTTCATGAAGGACTGAAGCCTTGACCTACTGGCCAGTTTATATGACTTGGTTGTTGGAGGCCACCTGTAAACTCAGCAGAGCTGTCAGGTAGCTGGTGCTTTAAGTATTTCCTATTAAGAATAGGAAAACAGCTGGCTTGAAAATTGGAAGAATCTTATCTGAGACTAGAAAAAATAGATACCTAAAAGATTTGTTTAGGAATAGAGACACTCAGAACTTGCAATGGCAAAGTGGGCATCTCAAATGTTTTGTTTGTCCTTTGAATTCTTAATAAGACCCATATTGTGGATTCTGTTCCCCTTTCTAAGATTACTGTGGTAAGCTTGCAATTAAACACCAGCTTAAAGGACCCCAGATTAGGGAGTATGGAGATGTAAAATCAGGAATGAAATACTAGAATGGCATGCAGAGGCTATTTCATGTATCAAGTCAGGTTGGAGCTTGGGAGCAGGTCTGAATACTGTAGATTTGCTCTGCTAAACCAGTGACCTTATCACATTCTCCCCAGAGTGAATCTCATAAAAGAATGTGCTAGAAGATAGTACACAATCATCTTACTGTCAAGCCAGTGTCTTCATTTAGTCTGTTAAGTCAGTTTTGAGAGAACTGCTGTGGTGGTGTCTTGCACTTTTCTGGACTTCTTGGCAATGTTGAAGGCATCTTAGTGGGTTCCAGGCACACACTTTTTCCTATGTGGGGCCACCCTGTTTGCATACTTAAGAAAAGGTGTCTCTGAAAGGAACTCTCCTGTCTTCCTCCATTTGGTGTCTCAGGACCGAGCAGGACTCTGCCAGGCTGAAGAGGCCCTGGGGATAAGGAAGTTGAGTTGGAGCAGTTGCTGATTTAGTCTAGGAGCAAAACAAAACATAAAGTTCAATGCCAGGTTTGGAAGTTACCCCTCACTTTCTCACTTTAGTTACTAAGGTGTTCAGGTGCTCTGCCTAGACATCTGCTGATGTGAGCACATATCTGCATGTTTTTCACATCTGGACAAGCCTGTAGACATGTGACTGTGTTCAGGTGTGAGTGCTTCTGTTGAAGTAGTCACTTCTGAAACAAAGGTTCAATGATGGCTTTGGAGGAGTGAATCTGTGATGGTAATCACATTCACTGCTGGCCTAGTTAAGCCTGCTTTTGGTTCTGTACAACTGGTTTAGGGTTTCCTTTTCGTTTTTTCTTTTTTGTTTTATTCTTTCTTTCCCTTGTCTCTTTTGTCTTGAGTGTTCTGTCTCAGTGGCTGCAAATTGTGCTGGTGACGCACCACTCAGAGCAGCTTGCTGCTCCTTCCTCTACAGCACCATCATCTTGGCAGGTCTGACACCAGTAACAACTTGTTTTTGTCATTGTACTGAACTGATGTGACTTGGAAGCGGCCCACAGGGAGCAGATAAACATAGTGACAGGGGTCATCTTTCTACAGCCTCCACTCTCTTCCTAGTTCCACTTTATCAATCAGTATCTGCATGTGAGCCTGCACATATACACACATGCACAGTGCTTTGTGAAATGCCTTCTTCGAAGTCTGGATCCATTTACTGTCTTGCCAGTGTTGCTGAATTTAGAAGTAAATTCACTGCAAAGGTCACTAGCAGAATTGCTTTAAAAAAAACAAACAACAAACCAGCTTCTAAAATGTCTTTACTGCCTGTGCAGTCTCTGTTTCAAAATGTACTTTTTTGAGAGACTCTGCACTGTGTAACTGTGCAGCCAGTTTGTTAGTGTAGGGTTGCTCTTCACACAAGTTGTTTTTTGCAAGACTGATGAAGGGCAGTAGGCTTTGCACTCCCATTTGTTTATCCTAGGTCTGTTGTATGAAGAGAAGTAGGGAAGATACACTTTCCTCCCTCCGTCCCTTTGCGTTCACAGTCAGGCAGCACAGCTGGTCATTTCCAGAGCACAGTAGGAGCTATTTCACCTCTGCAGTGCCCAGGTATTGTGTGTTCCGCTCTCCTCTCCTCATCCTCTCCAGAACAGCTTCCCTGCTTGTATTCTTGCGGTTAGCTGAGGTTTTGCTGTGGCAGTCTGAATTGGGAGTTACTTGTTGCCGATATACAGAGTGGTGATCTTTAACTGGGGAACATTGTTACAATGAAATGATGGCTCCTGAGCAATGTGGAATGAAAACCAGCAAGGTTGTTAGCTGGAACCATGCTCGCTTTGCTGGTGGTTGTACAGGCCTGTGTGCTTGAAGACAAGAGGTTTGCAACCTGATGCGTATGAAGCATACCAGCTCTTGCCTCCCTGACTGGCTGGGTTAGATCCACTGCAACGTTTCTTGATTTATTGTCCCCATAGGTCAGGCTAGGGACTGAGTCTCTGCCAGGAATGAGGGTGATGTTTGATTCTTTTAAACCTATGTTTTGGTTTTAGGGTAGCAAGTGTTTGGTAATGAGGTTGAGGACTGAGCATGATGCAGGCAGAAGCAGCTTCATGCATTCACCCCTGTGGGTATATCTCCATAGCTTCCCACACTAGCCCTGCACAGCTGACGTCTCTGTTCAGTTATGCACCTGTGGTGTATCAAAGACGGACTCCAGTTCTGGTGACATCTGAAGACCTTTATTTCGCATCTCGAATCCCTTTTCTAGTCAACTAAGTGCTAAGCAGTAACTTTCCACTCTCTTGTTTCCTTATCATCTCGATTTAGCAAAACTGCTAAGGGTTACAAATATTCACATTGTTTGGTCTGTCTTTGAGATGCACATCCTGCTTTATCTTACAAACCGTATGCTTTGTTTTGCTAACCGATCTTTACCCTTCATTGCTCTCTTTACAGTTCCCAAGGCTTAGGCCTGACCAGGGCAATAGCACCTGGTGTTTTCTTCACTGTTCCCAGGGCTTAAGGCGGACCAGGGAGATAATGCCTGAATCCATTTCGTTAACTATTTCTATCCTGTCACCCACATGCACCAGGCCTGAATCAGATGTTAGGTGGATTCGATGCCAACCCCAGACAGGAAAGCTCTCCCAGGCTGTGGGTTTGCACCCCTGTGTCAGTGGCAGTAGAGCCAGCAGGTTCCCCCTTCACAGTCTCTTTCTGGAGTAAGATTCCTAGCTCTGGCAGAACTTTGTCGTTGACTGGAGAGCCAAGCTCCACACCTTGCATATTGCTTAAATTCCTGGAAATCTCACTTAAGAAAGTCAGGTGTCAGGTTCTGAAATCCAATGAGCTCTCAGCCCAAGGAACTTACCTGTTTAGAAACAGGCTAGAAACTCTTTATATTTCACATTAGTATTGAAATAATGCAGACGTGATTTTTATTTGAAGGATACTAAATTCAAGTGAAGCAACAACCAAAAAGTAAAGCTCTGTCTTTTTGCAAAATGGTGGGATGTATGTGTAGCTAATCAAGGAAAATTCCTTTAGTGTCCACGGTTTACAGTTGTACATATGTGTACTTAAAGTAAATTAAAGAAGCAGCAACATATAGATAAGACCACTTCCCCGCACTATTCCCATCCCAGTGGCAGGTGCCCCTCCTTCCACCTGCATTGTTCATCAAATTTCATGTCAAGAGGGGAAATGAATTCTCAATTGCCACATCTTTAGTAATTAACCGCACTGTAATTCCAATGTGTAGTGCTGTCACCCACCATTGGGTGGGAGTGGAGAAGGCACTGCATTTTGTTGGTGTTTCAACATTTTTTTTCCTCATCATTTTGACACCAGAGGTAATTGCCATTCCTGAAATACTCTCTCGCTACCATTGCAAAGCAACTGTTAGGGACAAATTAATTATGAAGAATCTCGTTATGACAGATTAATAGGCCAACAGAGGAGATTTCTTTTTCTTCTTTCAGGCAACTGAGTAGTACAATCCAACAGCTCCTGTATAACTGCTGGAAGCACATGCTTCTCTGTAAGCCAGCACATAAATGTTGGAGATGGGGAATTTGCAAGATGAGGACTAGAGTATAAAGTGAGTTTCCAAGCTTGCTTTTATTGAGCTTTTGATTTCCCAACATCATGTGCCAAAAAGAGGTTGAGTCTGGGCATTGCCATATGGACGGGCTGTCTTCATTGTTGGTATTGGACCAATATCTTTTGTCTGAGTCATGGTTGAGTAGCATCATGAAGGCTTGGAAGTGAGGAATGCTGGACTTGTGGCTTTGATGGATTTTAGAACAAGACACAAACTCATTATCTGGACTGTTTTATTGCCACTAAGGGTTCACTCTATTCAGAAGGTCAGATCTGATGTACTGGTTGAGTTCCCAGTGGCCAGTGATGTTCTGTCTGCCTGTTTTCCCCTGGAAGTTGCAAACTACCTGCCCCAAATCATTTTTGTGGGATGCTCTCTGGGGACAGCTGTGATATGGACCATATATGGCTGCTTTCCTGTAGTGGAGATGATTGAGGCACCCTGCCTCCCTGTGACTGAAGCATTCTGTCATAGGGAAGGAGAAGTTTGAAATATCTGGATTGCTAATGGCTGTGTTTAGAAGCTCACCCAGTTTATGTGCAGTCAGCACAGCAATTCATATATGGTTGGTAATTGTGCTTTCAAAGAAACCGATATCTAGCTCATAGTTGACTGGCTACTGTGAATCCATGAGTGATGAGCGGCTACTATGAGTGAATCTCAGGTGTTGAGGAGCCCAACAATTAAAAAGGAGCCCATTTTAGGGTTCAGAATAGACAAAATGTAGACTTAAAGAAGCTCCTGGAGAAGGCCTGTTCATGTTCTCAGTGTTGCCTTCTTTGATGTCTCACTGAAGTCATCAGGCAGTAATGACTCAGCAAAGGATGTTTGTAGCTGGGACTGGAGTCCTGTCTGACCGTCTCCAGCCAAGTGCTTGTACATGCAGCACTCTGTCCCTGCCCAGGAAAGGAACAAATCTTCAGTGGAAATCTGTGTGCAGTATGCCTTAATCTCCTTACTGAGAGAACAATGAAGCTCCACTCTTTTCCAGAGATCAAATCAAGACCATGTTTATCCCATTTTACATCTTCTCCTGCGTGCTGATACCAACTCCCAGTTTCACTGTGACCTCACCCTTCTTCCTGGGATCTCTGTATCTCTGTGTGGAGTATGTAAATGCCTAAATATTAAATACTTGAAGCTAAGAATCATAGATAGCATTACTTTTGGTTTACTAGCATCTGATTTAATTGTTTCGTTTCACATCCGTCTTGTATAGTGCTAATTCTCTATGGTCCTTTTTGGCATGCAAATTTTGTCTTTGGGACTATCTGCAGTGAATGTATTTTGCCAGCAAGGTCTAATTATTTGGAGGATCTTTGTCAATATTATTTTTCTGTCAGATTTTGCAGCAGGTGCCTTTGTGATAGGCCTTTTGCCTTTAGTTTACTATTTGCCTTCTAGCCAAGGATAGAAATTAGCTGTCTTTGACTAGTCTATTGATGGAGATTGACTCTTGCTTGTTATCTCCAGTGCAATGTTGTTGTTTGTTCTTGTCCAGTGTTAGCCTTTTATACCAGATTCTACCCCTTTTGTTAAAGCAACCTTGACTTTTGCTTATGTCAGATTCAAACTGAAACCTCTGGATTCCTAGATGGTGCTTTCCTTTTTAAGTTGTGGAAAATGCTGCCTGATTTGCAGTTTTCTTCACAGAGGAGTTGTAACTGGGTAGTGATGGACCAGCCTTCCTTTACCCTGCCCCTTGGGCTGCTTGCTCAGGTGATCTGTGGTGATCAGCATCTTTTAAATCAAGAAAAAAAAAAATCTGTAGATTTCTACTTGATAGAGCCCATTTCCTGCTATTTGCAGTTGCTTCTCTGAAAGGATGGGGGAGGGACTCTTTATTAGGGACTGTAGTGACAGGACAAGGGGTAACGGGTTAAAACTTAAACAGGGGAAGTTTAGATTGGATATAAGGAAGAAATTCTTTCCTGTTAGGGTGGTGAGGCACTGGAATGGGTTGCCCAGGGAAGTTGTGAATGCTCCATCCCTGGTGGTGTTCAAGGCCGGGTTGGATAGAGCCTTGGGTTATATGGTTTAGTGTGAGGTGTCCCTGCCCATGGCAGGGGGTTGGAACTAGATGATCTTAAGGTCCTTTCCAACCCTAACTATTCTATGATTCTAAAAGGGTAGGGATATTCCTTCACAGGCAACTGTGCAGAAATCTAGTTTATAATCTACTAGGCTGAACCACTCTTAAATATTGACCAGTCACTTCGATGTGGATGGGATAGGCAACTTGAAGGTAGAGGCTTTCTGCTCCTTTTCTTCTTGGCTGTACGCTCAGCTCCCCATACACTGGTAATGTTTTCTGCTGCACCCAGTTCCTTGTAAATAAAACAATGGCTGACAGTGAGCAGGTGGAGGGATACTCTGTTTTCTTAAAATTAGAATGAGACAAGACGTCCAACAGCTTTACTGACTATTTTACTCTAGGTTCTTGTAATATATTTGACATTTACAAATGCAGCATCCCTGCCTCATGGATACTCATTCATCTCTTAGATGAGAGGGAAAACTCAACAACTGGCAATGGAAAAGGCAAAGCGTTGAATATGTAATTGTATATAAGGATGACCTTAGTTTTATTCCCTTCATAACCATGGTGAGCCGCAGCAAAGCGCAGGGGAGATGTGCAGTACTGTTCATTGTGATACCAGCTGCAGTAAAGGCAATTGCCTCTGGTACTGCTGGGGGTAATTTCTTCTGCTTATTGTGGGAGCAAAAGTAATCTACTCTAAATAATGAATAACTAACATGCGGCCTCACCTGGGTGCTCCTTTTGTCCATCTCAGTTTGGTGCCATGTCAAATATTCATATATTTTACTTTATTGAACTGCTATTTCATGCTATTTTAAAGTGGCACTCTCAAAGCCAATATAGTTTCTCTCTGTTGTCTGTGTTTCTAGCAGCCATAAAGATTCTGTAGGCCATATGCTACCTTCACTGGCACCCATTTTTTCCAAGTTCTGCCTCCACTGGCACTTGCACAAACCTATTGTTTTCAATGAGAAAGCACAGGAGTGGCTGCAAGGAAGGATCTGACCTTCTAATTTCAGTTTAACAAGTCTATTGATTATGTATGAATCAGAAGAGACACCAGCTCAGTCTTTCATAGTGGTGACATTGCCAGGATCTTAATAGACAGTGTCTGTCTGTCTTGGCGTGCAGCTGTGTATCATTAGCAGGATGAAAAAAATGGAATAATTTTTTTTTTTTTTTCACTGAAATCACAACTCTGACTGATACCCAAGAGGGAATAGACCTGCTGAGTAACAAGGGAACACTTTTTGGGTTTTATTCTTTTTTTTTTTCTTTTTTTTTTCCAACATAGGCACTTTTGAAAGTAGAACTGTGCTTTGCCATTGATGATGACTTACTGGCACCTCAGCCACTCTCTATCTGTTGGATGTGCTGCTATGACAGTCACTGCAGTTTTTTGGAATTGACAGTGTAATCCCATGGTTGTTATCTTTCCTGACTTCCTCGTCAATCCAATTTAATCACTTCTAGGTATTTCATGTGTTACTGTCTCTTTCCTCTTCAGGCATCCTGCTCTTGTGGGAAGAGATGTGTACTTTAAAGGTCAGAGCTTCTAAGATTAAAGAAGGGGAAAGGAATCTGACTCTGTCCATTTGGTAAGGGGCTGTATTGAGATCTCTAGAGAGACTGCAATGGAAACACTTCTTTCTGGATTCTGTGACCAAGCTGAATGCTAGTGCCCATCTGCATGGCTGTAAGATAGGGGGCTCGCTTGCTCTGCTCCCCAGCCTTGGAGTCACCTGCCAGGTGAGAAGTTGCATATGTACAAGGAGGAGAAGCTGCTGTTGTACAGCTTAGCTGTCTGATGTTGACTCAGATAGGTCCTGACTGGAGGTCAGCTGTGACGTGCAGCTGGTAGGGTGGAATTCGACTGTTGGGAAGAGAAAAACGTCATCCCACATTCTTCGGCATTGACAAAGTGGATGTGACGATTTCTCCCCTCCAGCTACAGCGGCTGCCTCTGCGCTTCTTCCATGCACACCCATGCTAGGAGAGCAGACTGTGTGAAGCTACCGTGTCCTGACCCTCAGATGCTGAACTAGATGAGACTTAGCTGAGCTTTCTCCATCTTTCCTATAGTGCTTGGACCATCCATCCTGGTAAACCTCACCTTTCACTGTTTTCTTCTTTTCAGTGTATCTTCTGTTTGTTGGTGCTTCCTGTGGAGTCCATGGCTTTTCCAGCTCCTTTTTATTGCAGGATAGGGTGTGGGGACTAAAGGAAGAGGCTGTCAGATATCCATCCTCATTGAACAGATTCCCTTAATAGTCATTTAATCTTATCTGCCACCTCTTCACTAATCCTAGTAACACCCTGTGTATTTCGCTGTGTGTTTCACTTTGTGTTTACAGTGTCTGACATCTTGAGTAGCTGGAAAATGTGACCAGGTCAGCCTTCTTGGGACCATCTTGTTTTATTATGAAATCATGAAACTCTTTCTCTTCTATCCATACTGATTGATCTGTCTTGCAGTGGCTTCTGGTCCTTGTTTGTTTTGCTCTCCCTGCTCTACCTGGGACTTCAGACTTTTTGGAAGTGAAGAGACCATCTCTACACGCCTCTCCCTCATGCAAAACCTCCCTATACATAGCTATAACTCTATGAGCTTCAAGGAAAGCTGTTTCCTACTGTGGTCCTGTTTAAGCTCTTCTTCCCACCCTCCCCATGGCCCAGGACCAGCCCTCACTTCCCATAGACACAGCTGTCTAGGAGTGCTCTCCCTTCAGGTCATCTTTGCTGCACAATGTCATCTCTTGCTGTTCGGTCAGTAGTCTATGGTTTCTGTCGGGTGTGTCAGCAGCTTCTGTTTAGGGAACACTCCTGAATGTAACACACATCTTGGTTGATCTTTTTCTTACAGCAGCTGAAAATAGCAAATAAAACAGGGCTTAATAGGATTGGTGGCTGGGAGCCCCCCATTACAGCTAAACACAAAGGCATGTAAGATGGTGTGTTTACAGCCCTTCAGCTTGTTTTTGCTGCCATCTCACATAGTCTGATCCAAGCTGAGTTGAATTAATTTTGTTAGCAAGATTTTGAGAGATGCTGTGTCAAATCTATTATAATTTCACCTGCCTCTATAACAGGAGCTGCAGGCACTGTGATCAATGGATCGACACATGTGCCTAATTTCACTGTGGATTCTGTAAATGTCTCTGTGCCTTCTGCAGTGTGCTGTTGAATTACTTCCTATTCTCCATGGGTGCTCTGCAACGAAGTGCATAACGGATCTCTTTGTACATCAACTCTATCAATAAGGCACTGAAGGCACTTTTGGAAATCTGCTGACTTGCAAGTAGGATACATCTGTGTATACATACATCTGGTCCTTTCTTCTCATGCACATCTGAGCTGAACCTCATGTGTAAATATCATTCAGATAAGTGTACATGCCCCCCCAAAAAAGCCTGTGTGAAGGAGTTGTTGTGCAGTCACAGGGTAAAACAGCTTCAAGAGCAGAACCTTGTTCACTGGAGTTGATGTCTGTAGGTGTAAAGGACTCAGTTTGACTCTAACTCCTGTATTCAGCAGTTTGATCTGAAAGTGTTAGTGCGAGAGAATAGACATGTAATGCTATAGAATAGATAGGTAATGGCCATAGAAGTGGTACTTCCAAGTTATTTTAGCATGTTACCATCCTTTCCTTGTGCTTCTTGTTCTTCCTGCTCAGGAGACTTGGACAGAACAGTGCATTATATCACAGAGGTGTCTAGAGGGGAAACAGCTGTTCCCTTCTGATTTTTCTCCTAAACTGCCCTACAGATAACTAATTGGAGCTCAGTTGCTTCTATTAGCTGTTTACCTAAAATTGAGCTGGCTAATGAAAATGTTTCTAATTAATACGAGGCAGATTAAAACTCATTACAGCAAGGTCGTCAGTAATGAGAGATAATCAGAGCACAAATGACCAAGCTTGGAGCAAAATGAAGATGGAACTCAAGCAGGCGATTGGTGCTGGTAGTATATGCACTAGCCAGTAAAGGCATGATTCAGCAAGGTGACTGCTGGTGCTCTGTGCTGTGGTTGAGAAGTTCTGCTTCCCCCACTCCAAAGCAACTTGGAAAGTGACTGGCTGAAGAGATGGACTTCAGCCCAGTGTAAATGTTTCCTGAACCAAGTGGCACTTCAAACTAGGGGTTTGTTGCTAGGCCACCCCTTAGTCACTTGTACGGATTATTAGGAACCATGTTGTGAATCAAGGTATTAGCGGGAAGAATGTGGGAGCATATGTAGTGTAGATAGGAGATCAATATTTGTGTGTGCTTGTGTGCGGATGATGGCTTGGAGGGTGGGAGCTTGCATGTCTGTAGACATGAAATGGGCTCACCTGCGTTTGGAAAAAGTCTCTCATGATCTCCAGGGAAGTTTTGCACAAATCATAAAACGTGTTTTCTTAAATTTCAGCTGCCTTCAGCACTTGGTGATGCAAGGCCACAGCACCAACACCAGATTTCAGCTGCCTGACGTAGACTCACTGTGTATATCCTTCCATTTGTACAGACTTCACTGGGCATCCTGCTAGTTGTGTGACTCTTTGTTCCTGTGTTTGTGAAACTGAGAAGCTAAGAAATTGTCACTTTAATCTAGGGAATCATTTGTCCTTTATCCTTTGCAGGCTATAAAGCTCCCTTCTCACTTCCTGGCTGTATCAGTGGCAACCAACTTGTGCCAGAATTTCTGAAGGATCATTATCTCTGCTAGGACTGTTTTGAGCTATGGAAGTCAAAATTGAGAATTAGGGGGATACCCTTTTAACCGGGGTTTGCACCAGGGGAAGCTAACTAAAAAGTGTAGGTCTGAAAAGGTAACAGTGTTCCTGCCTAAGGGTGAGCATATGGAGTGCCTTACTGTCATATAGGCAGACAGGGACCCATAGGTAAATCGTTAGGAATGTTGTACATAATTTACACAAATAATGAGTTATTAGATAGTGGGGTACATTGCACCAGGAGTTACTCCAGTTCCAAAGACGAGGTTGTGTCCGTGATCAGTTAGTATTAGTGTAAGGAAGCATTTGAATGGGAAGAGAAGAGAAGGTGGAAGAGAAAAGGGCTGTGGCCAGATTCTTTCCCTCCCTGACTTACAGTATTTTAGGGTTACCCACTACAGAGGTGTGATGACATCTTCTCTTCCCTCTGTATGGAATCCAAGCGACAGCCTGGCTCTTCCAGTCCAGTCTCCTGCTACTGCAGGTGTTCCTGGAAGAGCTGTCTCATCCAGAATGGCTGACAGCATATATGCCTCAGATGCTTCCCCACACTGTGTTCCACAGGATACTTCCCAGCATCCCAGAGGCTTAATATGAAAGACCATAAGCAGCAGTTGTGCTGTGCCATGGGAGGAAAGCAAGAGTCCATCACCAGTGTCCCACGTCCTTGCAATGGCAGGTGATTCAGTGAATACAGAAGATCCTTGGAAGCAGGGTGAACCCCAGCACAAGGGGTGACTAATTTAACCAGAATGTGGGAGCCGAATACACCAAATAAGTTCTTTAAAGATTTCAATGATGCACCCTGTTTGCATTATGTCTCTCACTGTGGCCAATCAATAGGGTAATTTTGTCTTGATGCCTTGAGCAAGAGTGTTTAAAGCTCTTTAGACATTTTATTACATGTAATGTCCTTATGAGTCTGTAAAATGGGGGATAGTGATCCTGAGTTTTGTAAAGAGCTTTGTAAAAGCACTTTTAGAGATGAAAAGCTCCATATAGAATTTCATATGGTTGTTATATCATAAATGTCTAAAGCCTTTCTGAGTTCCATTAAACTCTTGGCTTCTCTGTCCTCTGACAGTGAGTGCCACTGGTTAATGCTGTGCTGTGCAAAATGGGATGTAAAAAATACACCACTTTTAAAAGGTTGTTGTTTTGTGGAATGTCTTATTATTTCCTGTTTTGTGAGGCTGGAACTAGGAATGGGAGATTTTATTTTCATTATTTCATATCACTCCTATCTCTTATGCATCAATTCTCTCTAATCTAAACAGTCCTTGAACATTTCAGATCTCTTTTTTTATAGATTCTTTTCAAGTCTATGATTATGTTTTCCTTGTCCTTTGCTATCCTCTTTTTTTTTTCCTGTACCTGTTTTTGTGATGGGATGTCCAGAACCCAAGGTGAGGTTGTGCTTTCAATTTATACACTGGCATTTTGGTCGTCTTTTTCTCTTTTTCTCTCTTAACACAGTCAAACAGCTTGTTTGGGTTTCTCTGATCCCCACTGTGCATTGAGCAGGTGCCTTCACTGAGCTGTCCACAACAATGTGATGCATGTGTTGGATGGCTACAGTTGATTTAGAGTCCATCAGCATGTGCCAATGGGATAAATTGCACCTTCCAATATGTGTAACCTTACAGCCATCTATGCTGAGGGTGACCTACCGGACTATTGATTGTTCACCTGTCGTTGGTAGGGACCTGGCAGAGCATATTTCTCCATAGTGGTGAATAATTTCTGTTTCATCTCATGGAATTTTTGTCACTGCACAGTTTTATCCTTTGCCAGGTAATTAGCAAAGGGAAATTAAGGGAAATTGAACCTTGGTATAAGAATGAATGTAATGGGGCACTCTGCTTCTGACAGTGATGCAGGCCAACCCATTTCAGCCCATTCTGCCTCATGGGCACTACCTGGACCTGCTTCCCTTTTCATCACATTTTTCAGTGTGTCCAGTGCTAGTCCAGCCTAGTGACAGTGCTAGTCCAGGAAGTGACAACATTGCGGATGGTAACATAGACAGGGCTTCTGCAGTATCACTCTGTCTGAAAGAGCTCAGAGCAGGTTGAAATGAGGCTGTGGTCGAAACATTGCAAAACTTGCAGCCTTGGCTTAACTCAAGAGTCCCTCACAGATGCTGCTTGTAGTGCTGGGCTTGGTGTTGCAGAGAGGGAATTCTGAGCTGGGAATGGGGTAAAAGGAACGTGTGATGTTCTTGCATCTTCTCCGGTAATTACTCAGCTTTCTTTTCACTCTTTGTTATGGAATTTATTGAAAGCCACTTGAAAGTCTCATTAAATTATCTCCCTTTTCTCTTCTGTTGGCTATTGCATTACCATGCTCAGAGTATTTTGGTGGACTGAAGGATTATTTTTTCCTCTCAAAATCCCTGTTGGCTTTTTTCCATCATACCGCATTTAGCTAGATGATTTTTAATACTCTCTATAATTATCGTCTCGACTAATTTATTTGATACAGAATAAGATCTTGCAGGACTGTAATTTCCTAGATTACTGTGGATTTTTCTTACAAATGGGGCAACGTTCGTTCCTCTTTGGTCCTCTGGAAGCTGGCAGTTTTAATATGCTATCCCATTTTTATTATAATTATTAGCATCTTGGCTGCTTTTTGAATTAATCTATACTTTTTATATGATTAAAGTTTCCAACATATTTTCTGGAGAATTCTTTCTTGAAATGCAGTCCTGGAGATTGTATCTCCATTATAAGTGGCAATGGGCAGGCTTCTCCTCAGCATCTTGCCCTGTGCAGGGACTTGAAGGCAGCAGGAGAATCACAGAATGGTTTGGGTTGGAAGGGACCTTAAGACCTTAAAGATCATCCAGTTCCAACCCCACTTCCACTAGACCAGGTAGCTGAAAGCCCCATCCAACCTTTCCTTGGACACTTCCAGGGATGGGGCATCCACAGTTTATGTGGGCAACCTGTGTCAGTGTCTCACCACCCTCACAGTAGAGAGTTTCTTCCTAATATCTAATTTAAATCTCCCCTCTTTAAACTTGTCCTATCACTATCACTATATGCCTTTGTAAAATGTCTCTCTCCAGGTATCTTGTAGGCCCCCTTTAAGGCCTCCACAGAGCCTTCTCTTCTCCAGGCTGAACAAGCCCAGCTCCCTCAGCCAGTCTTCACTGGAGACGTTCTCCAGCCCTATGATCATCTTTGTGTTCCCTTCTCTGCACTTCTCTAATAGGTCCCCATCCTTCCTATGTTGGGGGCCCCAGAGCTGGACACAGTGCTGCAGGTGTGGTGTCATGAGAAGGTGCCTCCTTTCTCTTGCTAGGTCTCACAAGTGGGCATCACATGGTGTGGAGCTGTTACTGCTCACCTGTGCAAGAATACTCTCTGGTATGAAGTTGAGAGGAAGGACAGCCCTTCTAGCCCTGAGCTCTGGGTGAAATCCAGCTTGACGTCCTTTGTGAGATGTCTGTGTTCACAATGTTCCTGGAGGCAGCACTCATCACCAGGAATTTCTGGTGACTTTTTTGTTATGTCTTTGACTAATTGCATATCAGTTTTTTTCTCTGCATTCCTAATCCACATTTCATGTTTTGCCAGCTATGAATATGCCCTTCAGGGTTAGAATGACTTTTCTGAGGGCTTTTTCATAAGACTAGTGGCTTCCGCCACTGACCTTACTGTCTCTAGTGGCCTTTCTGAGCCCTTTTGTCACTAGGTATGTCACCAGATACTCAAATGTTCACCCTTATATTTTAACTGTGGTATTTATTGTCTTCTGAATTAATTCCTTTATTTTTAAAACCAGTTTAGCATCTGCTAATCTGTGACACTTGCATGCCTGGTGCTCTGAAGAGCAATTCTTTGCCAAGGTCTCTGTGAGTAAAGGCTTCTTCAGAACCATCAAAATGACCTGAGAAGCCAGGTCTGCTTGTATACCAAGGGAAAATTAAAAAATGTCCCTTTGCAGCTCCATGATAGCTGACTGTGTGCTTTGTCCCAAAGATGCTTCCTCTTCATACCTAGCAATTGTTACTTTCACTATGGCCCACATGGAAAGAGTTTAATAATCAGTGTTAATCCCAATCTACCCAGGGTTTATGTAAATCACGAGTGGCCAATGGAGAATTTGTCCTGCTGATTTTAGGGGAAAGGAATGACACAGAAAGAGATGTCCGTGTGGACTGAGGGGAGAACCATATACACACTCCAGACAGCATTTGTGATCTGAAGTGCTTCCTGAGGGAGGTTTATTCTTGGTAATCCTCAGTACATGAAATGCTTCCTTTTTCTACAGGGTACTCTTAGGCACGATGCAGACAAGCAGCTTCGTGTCTAACTAGCTGTTTTTCCCAGCTCTTTTCCCTGATGAGAAGAGTCTTCAGGTATTGCTTGTGCAGCAAAGAGCAACATTTTGTGAGATTTCTCAGAAAAAAGCTCTGAGCAATTCTAGGGATTTCTGTTCACCCTGCAGTTTCTTCAAGGTAGGATAGGGTCATGGGTCAACAGCATTGGACACAGTAGTGGGAATGTGGCACTTTTACTTTGCCTGTGACTAGAAGGTCAGCTATCAGAGAAACAAGTGCTGCATCTGGACCGTGACCTAGCTTGGGGAGATACAGGCAATTAATAGACAGCGTTAGGAACATTTTTCTGCTAAAATTCCTGATCTGATTGATAAAAAAAAAAGACCTTGGAATCTGCATTCATCTTCTTGCTTTATTCTCACTGTACTTCTGCCTCTAATATGGACTAGAGTTTTGTAAACTGTAGGGCTACAGATAGATTTCCTTGTCCTGAGACAAGCTGCCTGGCCATCTTCTGTCTCTCTAGCAGAAGCAGGAGCTGGCATTCCCTGGTCCAGAAAGCCAGCCAGGGCAGCTGTCTTAGGAGTTTTAGCCAAGTCACCTGTGAGAGCATGGTGGATGGTGCTGTGCATAGGGTTTTGCTCTGTGTTGTTCCTGTAGCCTTCTGTAAGGATGCTTTTGTCTCTCTTGGCCAAAGCTGCTGTTTCCATGAGGCCAGCTGGGTCCTCTACAAGATGGATAAGTTTGGGAAGGGCAAAATTTCTTCTCTCCTTGTGGTAGAGGAGAGGCTATTTCCACCTCCTTCTCAGCAGTAACTGACATGAAGATACACCCTACATCCAAGTGTGTCTACAGTCAGTTGCATTTTCAGCTACTAGGGTTTTCCATCCTGTTTGTTCCATCTCCCTTGCGATCCGTGTGGTGCGGTAGGTACATTGGAGCCAGCACCTCTACACCGAGCTGGCTGCCCAGGTGCATGCCCAGCACTGTGCTACAGCCCCGGGGTTGCCACTGCTCTGATGAGTCATGCCACAGCCTGAGGTCATTTGATGGGCTCCTGCTGTGCCTGGGGGAGGTCGCAGGGCTCTGCTGGTACCTACTCAGTGCTGGGGTTTTTGGAACATACCTGCAAGGAGCCTCATCACTGTGTCCTGCTGGGTTCCTGATGCTGGTTGCTCAAGGCAATGGGCTGTGGCTGCCCAATGCCTCGAGGAGGGTGGCTGGCCACCGCTTCCCTTCCCCTTCCCTGTCGCTGCTGGTGGGTGATTTCCTCCACAGCTGGAGGCAGCGGGCAGAGGGTGATTACTGGAGCTGCATAAAAGCTGTTTCCTGTAATGGGCTGCACTCCCAGTGCTGTGACAAACTACCTAGCTGCTCTTGCTCCCTCCCTCCTACTGCCTTTCTCTTTCATCCCATTACTCCCTCCCTGGATTTCTTGCTCTCATTCTCTTTCACAGCTTCTTTTCCTTGTCCCCTTTCGGCTTGATTTTGTCACCACTGCACACAGGGGAGGAGAGCAGGGAAACAGCAAGGGCAGAGGCTTGCTTGTTACAGCAGGAGATTTAAAGCTGGTGTGTAAAATGCAGCACAATAATACAGGAGACTTCAGGCATGCTCATTGCCTATGTATTTTCGAGTGCTTTTGAGCAGGCAATATGCAGGGGGAAGCTGACTCACATCACATGGATTACACTTGCCCATGCATGCCCACCTAGGAAAGTGTATGTGTGCATCAAGCTGTCAAGTCTGGCATGCTGAGTGTGGCACTTGCACGTTAGGCTTCCTCCTCACACTCCCTTAGGCCTGTGTTTCGTTGCAGCTGTGTTGCAGCTCAGCACCCAGTCCGTCCCCTGACGTGTTCCCAAATGCGAGACACTTGCCCTTCCTATGACGTGACACGACACTGCTTTGTATGGAGGGCAAAGATGGCCACTAAATGTGTGTGTGTGTGTGTATGTGTGTGGTGTTGATGCATGTTTTGGTGGAGTTCCTCACCTCAGGATCTTGGGCAGATAAGGTCTGCAGGCACATGATTTGATCTTCAGTGACTTTCTGACACAGAGGCCAGAGGAATTGGAAGTGTCTATGCAGATAGGTGTGAGGCATTAACAGGAGGTGGGTGTGGAGTTATTTTTTTGTCATTGATTTGCTTAGATTTTATTAATGTATTAGGGCAAACTTATCTGAAGTTTATTAAAGAATATTGAGTATAGCTGTGTCCTTGGCAGGAAGCTTTTCTAGTGAGAGTAATAAAGGCAGAATAAATCATTGTCACAGAAGGATGTGGTGGCTGGTCAGTTCTTGAGAGGCAGAATGAAACTCAGGAGCTGAAATCCAGACCAGGCAAGTGGTTGATGATAGATTTTTGTCATTTGGTGGCTGCATTTTGGCCAATGTGAGCAAAGCTGGCAAGTCTCCTAACTCTTGGTTGCTAAAATCAGTCACTGCAGACTTTGTTGGCAGTGTAAGCAGTAAGACCAAGACCTGGCTGAACTGGAGGGATGCAATTTTCCCTTGTGTGTGTCAGAGTGAGCTGAGGAGAATGGAGGACTGTCTGCATACTGTCCTCCTCACTGCCAAATAGACATCTGTAGTTTTGGTTTTTAACGGATTCTTCTTCCAAGCTTCTGGAAGTTTCTGGGATGTACCTGTATTTTTCTTCTCACTTGAATTCACTGTGCTCATACCAACAGTCTAACATACATGGCTGTAGTCCTGACAAATCGTGTATTATAGCAGTGGATCACAGTGACAAACCGATGCTGCACTATGGCTAGACATCATATTCTATGCAAGGATGGACAGAGCCAAAACCTAATGTGCTGTCACTGATCATGGAGCCTGTACAAACAAGTGTTGAAGCCCCTTATGCTCTGGAGTGTCTTGTCCTCATCTGCTTCAGCCTCTCTAAATACAGCCAGAGACCTAATGCTTACCTGACACATTAGATGATGGTGCCCAAAATCAAGAAAGGAAATCCCTGGTCTGTTTAAGTACTGGACAAATAAAAGATACCTATGTGGGTGTGTGCATGTAACAGACAGCAAAAGGGTTTGGCTGATGTTCTGGTCTCCCTGCAGGTGCATCTGCGCTCTGCTGAGCGCCTCCGGAAGCTGTGCTGCGTCAACCGAGGCACGTTCATCAAGGTGGGACAGCACCTAGGAGCACTTGATTACCTGCTGCCTGAGGAATACACCCGCACCCTCAAAGTGCTGCACAACCAGGCCCCACAGAGCACCCGGCAGGAGATTGAGCAAGTTATCCGTGAGGATCTCGGCAAAGAGGTAGGGGCAGCCATAGCCTCTGTTGGCTTCTCAGACCTCAGCAAGCCCTGGGCAGCTAGAGGAAGGAGTAAGTAGGTCCCTGGTGGCCCTCGGTTGCAAGAGGTATCAAGGGGAGATACACCTTCTCCTTGCCACTAGGAGAATGCCATGCAAATCTTCCCTATCTATTGATGGGCATTGTTAAGCTGAGGAAAAGAGAAGATAACAGAAGATTAAGGGTATGAAAGCTGCCAGGTGGAAATGGCAAGACTCAGCAGAGCAGCATACCCCAGAGGTTGTGCCAAGACTAACAGGTTTGCTGGATGTCAGGGTGGAGCGCCATTCGCAACACTGAGAGGTAGGAGCTGGAGGTGTTGAAGTTCAGGACAAAGATATATTAGCAGAGCTCTGTGAGGAACGACTCTTCTCCCTTGGCTAGGCTAATCCTAGATAGCACTGACAGCCCTTTACTTTCTCGAGCCCCTAATTAACCCCCAAAGAAAATAATGCCATAAATCGCTTTCAGTGCTTGCAGTCAGGTAACACAGTAGCCTAGGAGTTTGTGTCACCATTAACCCTCAGCAGCTCACAGCACTGATAGCAGAGCTAGGTGCTTGTGTTCATTAGATACAAGGCAAGTAACCACAGTATTTAGATCCCTGCTGCTCCATGGGCCTCCATCCTATAGTCTCCTCTCCACAGAAGCCACAGAAAGACACCCCAAGGTTAGCTCCCATAAAGGTATCATAGAAGTCATCTCTGGCTCAGTTTGTGTGGTGGCTCAGAGGCTGAGGCTGGTGCTCCAAGGTGTGGGCCCTTTTCTTTTCTTACAAGTGCATGTTCAGCTGCCACTGATATACTGTGGTGTCTTTCAGCTTTTTGGGAGCTAGATGAACCCTCTATGCCTCATTGATTCCCAGCAAGGCAGCTCAGATCCAGTCTCCCCAGCAGCCTTCCCTCACCATTCACTTCACCCACATGGGCAGTGCTGGGCAATATTTAATTTTAAAGACACAGAGAGAAGGAGAAAAAAAAAAGGTAGAAATGGGAAGAAAAGAGTAGAAAGGAAATGCTAATGAGAGAGAGAGCAATGATAAAAGAGAGAAATTAAGAGAATGACATAGAAATAAAGGAGCTGGTGAAACTGGGCAATATTAAAAGCTGAGTTAAATGCCCATGTCAATTAGTTACCAAATCAAGGTATTTAAAAACAGAAAGGATTTGGGGAATGTAATGCACCAGCATTGTCTTTGCTGGAGCCCAGGGGATTTAATAGGCTTACTTCAGGAATAAATTTAATTCCAGTGTAACTACATCCTCAGTACATTTTAAATATAATACACTTAGCTGAAATATAGATGGCAGAAAGTCAAGGTGGAGTGTTAGGACAGAGGAGACTGCAAACAAGTATCCTGGCACCTTCCCCCTTGGGGCCAGCATCACACCTGGGAGCTTGCAGTTGAATTCAAATAGAAGAGAAAATGAGAGAGCCTAGGCTTAACCCCACTGGTCTCAAATAGAAATAGCAACTGAAAATACAGAGGTACCTAGGGAGGGATGTGACAAGCTGATGTGTTAGGCAAGAGCTTGCAAAAGGGTATGGAGATCAAAAAAAGCCAATTTTGTGTATAGAAACATTGTATCTTCAATAAATTAGAAATACTCTGTCTTCTGATGTGACCTACTCCTGACAATCTTATCAGAGGCTTGGACATTTGACAAATAGAGTGGTTTTGTGGCAAAACTGGTGTAAATGTAGACCATGCCAGTGGGGCTGATCTTTCAGCAAAGACAGGGGACTTGTGAGGTAGGTTTACAGAAGTTCAACATGGCCCTGTTGTCACCACACAGACTTATGTGACACCCTGCTGATGGAGGATCTCCCATCATGAGCCAGCATCATGACTGGAGACAGGGAGCTATATGGACTGATTTAAGGGCAAATGGCGTGTGTGCTGATCTGACAGAGAAGGAGAAGCATCATATATACTGATTAGTGAGTTGTCCTGTTAAACCCCAGTTTAAGTCTAGGGGGGAATCTGTGTACCTGTCAGAAATCATTGGGAAAAAAATAATCAGTAGTGAGCAGATGCTGTCTTTCTAATCTATGCCATAGTGGTTTGGCTAAGTGATGGTGTGAGGTGATCATTGTCTTGAGTGTTGTATACGAGAAGTTGAAGTGGGGGAATTCTCAGGGCAACACAAGTAGTAGCCATGGGAGAGGCTGGTCAAAGAAATCTTTACAATGACTCCTGGAAATGATCGCCAGCAAGATCATAGAGTCTTTTGGTGGAGATACCACAGGTTGGACTCTTTCTGGATATATTCCTTGGAGCAGTTGTGAAAGCTATGTGCATAAGAATGGCTGATGTGATATGAATGAGAGTCTCTCCTACCTCTGTTTTCATCTTCCTTGCTTGAATGAGGTTCTGAAAGTGAAAATGTGTCAAGTGTGGAAAATGAAAATGAAGCGGTGTGTTCTGTTGAGTTTGCTGTGCCCAGGAAGGCTGAGAGGCAAAACAGGCTCCACTGGGAGAACACATTACGTGTGTGAATGTGTTGGTTCTAGGGCATGCTTTGTTCAAAGTTGGGAGAAAAGGCTGGGGAGAGCCCAAAGGTCAAGTCTTATCTCTGCTGAAGCCAAATTGTGTAAAGGGCTTAAATAGCTGGAAAGACAGTCATTTGGAAGGATGTCAGCCTAGCTCTGCTTTGTGGGAATGCGGGTAATGGGAAGTAGTTTATAATTGCTTGATTAGCCAGCACCTCCAAGGAGACCATAGTTTTCATCCAGTTAATTGTAGCTTTTACCTGTTGTTCAAGGACTATTTTGCCATTTGTAAGAAACCTCCTGCAGCCATACAGTAATGGAGCTTGCTGATTGAGCAACTATGTCAACAGTTTGACTGTGATTTGTAAGCAAAGCACATGTGGTAGAGGAACCTCCTTTGCTGAGTTTGTGAAGCAGGATGCATTTTCACAGTGATATTTGGAGAACCCAGCTTTAGGTTAAAGGACTTTGCTCTCCTTGGATTCCTGCTGTTGTATCTGGCATGGCACCAGTGCTGCACAGTAAGAAACGGATATTCCTCATCTGAGAAGTCACTGTCCCTGCAGCAAAACTGTGGCTAAGAAGGGTACTGCTCTTTGTTCCTCCAGTTTAAATTGCTCCCAAGATTCCCAGGGTGTTTTCTAGGTTGTACACACAAATGTTATTCATCCACTGCTGAAATGTACCCAGGCACACCTGGGAGCATGGTCACTGCAATGATGTGCAGCAATGCCACATGGCCATTTGACAGGGAGGGACAAAAATTGTATGCCCATGTAACCTGCCATGGGAAAGATTTAAAATTATTCCATAGCAAGGTGCTAATCCCCCCACAGCAAGAGACTTCTCTGCCCTCAAACTGTTGGAGTATGAGAAAAGACAGAGAGAATGGAAGAGACTCCTTTATTTACTCCTATTTCTGTGTGCATTCTTGGTACAGCATGGCAGCCTTTGCTGTGCCAGTGACTGGGAGAAAGATGGACTGATTCCCTTCCTTCTGGAACTGGTGATTATCATTTTAAGCTCTGGTGAGACATATGCTTCTGATTTGCAAAACTATTGAAGCAGTGTTCAGCCCTGTGGGAGAGCAGCTAGGCAGGCCTTCAATAGGCTGTTGGGTATTACATCCATGTACTACAGCATCTAAGTTGTTCACAAGGGAATATGAGCCACTTTTCTTTTTTTTTCACATGAGGTGTGAAAGGTGACAGCCAGCGTGGCTTCCCTAAGAGGAAATCCTGCCTGACCAATTTGGTGGCCAGGCTACAGAGCTGATGGATAGGGGTAGAGCAGCTGACGTCATCTACCTGGACCTGTGCAGAGCATTTGACGCTGTCCCACACAACTTCATTGTCTCTAAATTGGAGAGACATCGATTTGATAGATGGACCAGTCGGTGGATAAAGAACTGGCTGGATGGCTGCACGCAAAGAGTTGTGGTCAGTGGCTCAATGTCCAGCTGGAGACCAGTAACGAGTGGTGTCCCTCAGGGATCAGTGTTGGGACTGGTCTTGTTCAAGACTTGTCCATGTCTTTGCTGACATGGACAGTGGGGTTGAGTGCGCCCTCAGCAAGTTTGCCAATGACACCAAGCTGTGTGGTTCGGTCGATACGCTGGAGGGAAGGAACGCCATCCAGAGGGACCTTGACACGCTTGTGAGGTGGGCTGATGCCAACCTCGTGAAGTTTAACCATGCCAAGTGCAAGGTCCTACACCTGGGTTGGAGCAATCCCAGGCACAGCTACAGGCTGGACAGAGAAGAGATTCAGAGCAGCCCTGCAGAGAAAGATTGAGGGTGTTGGTCGATGAGAAACTCAACATGAGCCAGCAGGATTGGAACTTGGTGATCTTAAGGTCCTTTCCAAACCTAACTATTCTAGATTCTATGATTCTGTAGTTGGCTCCCTATGTTGCCCTAGAGAAGGTGCATTTACCCTGCTAGATCACAAGGTCTTCAGATCATGATGCTGCAGATCCTGATATAGCCCCAGAAAGCCTCTTCCCATGCTGGCACTGTTGTCTAACCCATCCAGGATGCCAGGACACTTGCCTGCTTCCTCTGGTGTTGCACAGCCTTGTGGCTGTGTGTTCTCAAAAGTCCTGGTGTGTGGCACAGTCAGTGCAAACTCATGGTTGACTGGGGTTATGGGACTGATGCTGAATGGCTCTACTGAACACCCAGGTCTCCCACAGCTTATGATTCTATTCTGTCCTTAAGTACCTCACCCCAGCATCTCTGTGCTGGGGTGCTCTGTGGAAGCTGGCCCTTGCGCACATTGCTAGCAGACAGGAGACCAGATCTGGGTCAGCGAGAGCCTCTTCTGCATACTATGGATGTTATATACATCACAGGAAATCTTTTCATA
The DNA here is from genome assembly GCF_028554395.1 of Pezoporus wallicus. Lineage (NCBI taxonomy): Eukaryota > Metazoa > Chordata > Aves > Psittaciformes > Psittacidae > Pezoporus > Pezoporus wallicus. The sequence goes on along the minus strand of NW_026642292.1, from coordinate 3,020,022 downwards.
CCTACCCTCCATTACCCACCACAGTGGGCGCTGGGCAGTGGTAGCCATTACTCTTGACAATATGAGGGGCTGGGAAGTGGGACAGGAGGATTTGGCCCTTCATCCACCCCTCTGAGTCTCTCAGTAGGCCCTGACAGGCTTCCAAGCAGCTGTCAATGAAAACCACATTTGGATTAAAACTATAATGAGGAATAAAAAACTTCACATTTTTTTCAATAACTCAGGATATAAAAAAGAGATTTTTATCAATTATGAAAAGGATTTGGGCCATAAAAAGGTAATTTAAAGAGTCTGAGATGGATGGCGAATAGCATTAATGTCACCCAGAACAAATGGGCCTGCATTACTCAACTGAAAGGCAGGAGCGGCTGCCTCTGCAGGTCATGCTGCTCCTGCAGCCTCTGCTGTGCTCTCCCTGCTCTGTCTCTGGTAAGAGGCCCCGGTCACTCTCAGGTCTCGGTGTACACCAAGCTCTTGTGTGCACAGTAGCTGCCTGGAGCCACTGCTCCTTTGCTAAGGGCAGACAGGAAAACCAAACAGGGAGCTTCATATGGCTCAGGTAGCCCACCTTGCTCTGTTCCTTGTGTCACTGCTTGCTCCATTTGCAAGCTCCAGTGTCACTGAGCCTTAATGTCACACCAAGGACACCCTGGTTCTCTGCTCGGAGGTCCTCAGAGAGGATTTGCTGAGTCCTGCTTATGGCAGCCTCTTCCTGTGTGCTCTAAGCCACTCTGCCTAAGACAGGGAAGGTTTTGTGGAGATATTAAAAGATAGTCTCCTTTGACTTCCTTCAGTCTAATAAGGATTACAATACAAGTGGGTTTTCTGTATGATTACAGAATCTGGGTGTGATTCTGTATGATTTAGAGGGAGTTCTGCAAGGAAGTACAAGACTGGAGATCAGAAAATGCAACAGGGAATGGCCTGGTAAGGAGTGGCTCTGATCTGCATGCTTAGTGTCATTTTTTTCTTTAATTTAAAAAATATTTTAAGTGCCTGGGTTTAGTGTATGACATACCTGCACGGAATTCGTTGGCTGTAGTGTCTTGTGTGCAGATGGTAAGCTCTCCTCAGCACAGTTTTCTCAGAGTTTTGATGACACTTGAAGTGTTGCTCTGATACAAATAGATCTTGGCTGGCAGAGCACACCACAGCTGTGTTGGGCTGTGTTCAGTGTCTGTCCTGTGGAGGTGGTAGATGTGCTGCACAGCAGTGCTCTAGCCATCGGCAGAAACCACCTCTCAGTACATGGGTAACCCTTCCAGTTCCAGACAATCACTGGAAATACTATCTGTAATTGGGATAATAGTCCTTATGTGGCCTTCTTGCATACGGAGACTTTCTTTTTTCCAAACATGGTGTGTGTCTCATTTGCTCAGCAATCTGCATTTATGGCACAGCAGAGGCAGAAGCACTGAGCTGCCATGTGGAGGGACTGGCTTCTCTTTCAAAGTCTGCTGCTGATACAGTCAGAAATATTCTTACTTGATGCTCTAATCTAGACCCAAGCTGGGTTTAGAATGCCTGATTTTTCTCTGAGGGAGTAGGGAATCCTGTCATCTGCCTGCCCACTGGTCTTTTAATATCCCACTTGATTCCGCCTGGTTAACACCTCCTGTTTTCTTTCAGAATTTTACATCTGCCCAGTTATTTGGCTCTTGACCCATCAGGAACATGAAAACATGATGCAATGAGTCTGGTGACTTCTGGCAATAGGTTATTTTAGATGAAACAAATGACATAAGATGAAATAAGGAGTTCTGGGGCCTGACCTTGACATATTTGCATTTTCTTAAAACACAGAATAGACACACAGCATTTTTATGAATGTTTAAGATGTGCAGTGATCTAATAAGTTCTGTTTTATGGCACTTCTAGGATCTGTCTGGGAGATCGCTCCTGATTCCATGGAAGGATGCTGAGCTATAAGAGCACTTCAACCCTGGCCAGAGGTTTCCCTCCCTGTAAAAAAGCTGTTATGAATGAGAACACTGGAAATTTCCTCATGGGAGGCCTCACTTCTAACATGCTTTTGCATTTTGAGAATTGAAGCAAAAATTGGGATCTAAGGGGTCTCAAAGATGTTTCCACCATTAGCAGTGTGTCAGTCCCTAGTAGGCAGGCAAGCCTGAGAGAGGAAGTTTTCTTATGTTCTCTTTGGAAATCAAGTTATATTTGTGAACATTAAGCACATTTTGCATTTATTTTCTGTAAGCTTTGCAGTGCTTTCTTTTGCAGGATGAATCATTCAGAGCCAAACCTGTGAAGCTATCTGTGGCAACTGAAGCAATGAACTCACGTGACCTATTGCTTGTGCCAGGAGAACTCAGCTGAAGCAAACCTATGAGTTTCTGGTTACAGTGCTCACATAAGCACTCCATCTCACGTTGGCACGTTCTTGGAAGAGGCTGTTCAGCACCAACCCTTCCAAATTTGGAATTATTAGTAGAAAATATACATTAGTTGGCTCATTTCAGATAGTGAATGAAACTGAGGTGGTATCAGTTGTGAGTGGAGAACAAAGCTAATTTTGCCAGACACCTTATTGCATGTAACTGATTGGTTCAGGTCTATTAAGTGTTATTCCTATTTATCAAGAAAGGCTGGAAGGAGGGTAGAGCAATTAAAATTATCAGGGCCTGTTAAGAGGCATTATACTAAAGAAGTCTTTCCATGTAACTTTTGCTGCCTTGTCCTATGTGAACTGCTAGAATATTTGCCCTGGCTGCCAAGAAAAACCTCTAAGCCCATGCCTCCTGTCCCCTGCTGTCCTTTGTCGATTGGACTGTAACCCCTCTTATTATTTTCCTTTTTTTTCTTTTCTGTTTTTCTTCCTTTTTAATTTTAAATTTTTGTTTGAAAGAGCTGCGAGGCTGGTTCTTAATGGGGTATTCTGTCGAAGGCCTTTGTCTATTCCTTTCAATCATGAAGACCAGCTCAGGAACTACAGGTTGACTGCTCCAAGCTAAACATGTAAGACACTGTGTGGTTCTTAGTGAGTGATCAGAAAGGAAGGCAAGGGTATGGACTGTACTGGTTCTGTGGGCCTTGTCTCTCTGTTGCCTGCAGAACCATAGCATGCTGGTGACAGTGTGTTGGGTTGACCATTTCCAGTGACTTAGTGTCCTGTACCCAGTGAAGGAGGAGATGCAGCCTGACCAGTAGCACTCTCTAGGCTACTCTCTACAGGGCATGTCTGGAGTGAATCACACTCATTGGCCTTTTGGTGAGGTGGCTCCCCAGGTTATGAAGAGGTGTTTTTTGAGATGGGTGCTCCTGTTTACAATAGGTAGAATCAAAAAACCTGCTTTACCCTCATCCACAGGAACCCAATGATTTTGGACTGTAAGAAACAAAGCTAGATACCAGTCAGCATTTAGAGGCTCTGTCCTGTTCTCATTCCAGAGCCTGACTCTGTTGCTCTGTCTGTTTTTGAGCAGAGCTTCCTAAGGAAAGAAGTAGGGCAATTGAATTCTGTCTCTAAAATAGTGGGTTGCTGGATTGCTCAGAAATGCATGTGAATTAATCAAAATTAACCCCCTACCTTTGTTTCCGTAGCTCACTTTTCTCCTTGTAACAACTTCTAGCAGTATGCCCTGGGGGTGTCAGAAGAGAACTTATATCTGAGGTGGAAGACAAATGAACTGTTTTTCACTGCACCTCAAACTGGTAGCCCTTCCCTTTGCAATGCTTGTCACTCTGCAGTGACAGCAGCAATGCTAGGCCTGTAAGCGTAGCTGATTTATGTTAACTGTTGAAACGATAATGTTTAATCTGTAAAGTGCTAATCTATTTTTTATGTTGATTATGAATAGGCCAGCTGTGCCTACTTTCCTATTCATAGAGTTTAGTGAACAAGCCCATTTCACAGGCTGGGTTTGGAGTGTGATTTACATGAGAGCAGACACTGCTTTAAGGAGAGTAAATCAGCTGAGTTACATCCCTGAACGAGGGACCTGGCAGCTCAACAAGATGTGGGGGCAAGGGAAAAAACATGAGAGGAAGAGGAAGAAGAGACAGATAATAAATCAGCTGTAGAAGGAGGAGATGGATCAGAGCAGAGTCATGAAAACTATGGGAAATATGGGCAGGAGAAGAAAGGAGATGTTGATATTCAGAGGAAAGATTGACAAGAAGGATGCAGGAAATTATGTCAGTGGCTTAGCATAGGGCTTTCCTCTCTGGGCTAGTGCAGAGCGCTCTGAGCTCCAGGGTTTGTATGACTGGTCATTAGGGGATGCATGGAACCCCTTTCCCAGCATGGTGCCAGTGGTGCTGCTGGCAGTCAGTTGTGGATTTAATTCGCCATTTCTTAATTCACCATGTCTTAAGTGACTTTTCTGGATCTCTGTATGTTTTTTCTGAGAGTAGGCTGTAAAGGATACAAGCTCCAGGGTCCCATCCAGATCTCTTTGTCAGCTGTTCTACCTGAACTTCAGTCTCTGCATCCAACTGTGCTGCTTGCATTGACTGACCTGCCAGGTGTGCTGGTGTTTCAGTATCTCATCAAGGTACAGTCAGTACCAGTAACTGGCTTATGAGATTCACATCTTCAGCAGGATTTTACTACCTTTTTAGCATCTTTCTTCTAACACAGCGACCTCATTATATCCCTTTCCTGGTACGAGTTCAATTCAGACAGAGCTGCCCGCATATTCCAGGCTGCATGTACTTCCATGTCCACCTCAGATCCTCACTACTGCTTCCCTGCCCTATTACTCTGAGGCAATGCTGTGCTTCAATGAAACTTTATCACTCTTCCATCAATATAATTATGACCTAAGCCTGAGTAAGGGACATAGCTGGACGGAATCTGGCTGGGACTGGGCTTTGCCCTCTGCATGTTTTAATTGTACTGTGCCTCTGCCCACCCTGATGACAGGCTATTGGATTTTGCAATGCTCGTTCTGTCATTCCTGCTCTTTGTCCCAGGCCTAGAAACACTTTTCCCTCATCCCTTTCTGAGGAGGGACATAAAAGCATTTCACATAGTACTCATGGGAGTATGCCCCTCTCCCCCCCATTTTAGGTGCTGGAGTAGAAGGGTCTGTCAGTATAGCATATATTCACATATATTCAGTGCTGTGCTGCCAGATACGTATCCTGCAACATAGCCCTCTGCTCCCCCTACACAACCTGCCTCTGTACGCACACATGTCCTGACCCTGTTCTTCACTTGCCTCTCTGTGGATGGAGGATTTTGCCTAGCGTTCCCTACACAAGCTGTGCACACAAATGCACTGCCCCATGCCTCCTCCTTAACTCTGTGTAAGCCCTGCCACACCTTTGCTTGCCAATCAGATACTTGTAGCCCACCTCTTCCAAACATACACCTGCAGACATCCCCTCACCACTCTCTGTACAGTCACATGAATGTGCCCACAGACATTTCTCTCCCAACCCCTTCTCTCATACACTTGTCAAAACCCCCCGGGCTTTCAAAGCTGAATCAGAAGCGTTTGAGATGAGGCACAGGTAGTGTTTGTTCCCGAAGGTCCCTATATATTCTCAGGCTCTGGCAGCTGGTTATTTCTCACTGGACTGCTGCTGTTGTGCAGGCTTACTGCTGACAGGGCCCTTGGGGCATCTCTGCAGTCCTCAACAGAGCCTCCCTCTGCTTGTCTGTGACTAAAGTGGAGCCTGTTTGCTGTGGGTCTGTTGACCCTTTCCTACTCAGACTTCAGCCAGTGATGGTAGGGATGTGTTTATGCCTCGAGTCAAAAAAGTCTCAGAAATCCCTTTGCTTTTGAGTTTGGGTACTTCCTTAAATCTTACCTTCTTGCTTAATGTGCCAGCTGGCCCCATCCCTGTGTCATTTAAGGAGAGGCTTCATCTTGATATAAGAAAGTAATTTTTAACATTCATTACTATCAATCATGGGAGCAACCTCCCAAGGGATGGGGTAGAGTCCACATCTCTGGAGGTTTTCAAGATGTGATAGTATTACCCAGGCTCCCTTTCCCACGAAATGTTGAACCAGATGATCTTTTGATGTTCACTTCCAGCCTGGGCTGTTCTGTGATTTGATGGTTCTGTCTCTGCAGCAGTCTGTATGCTCTTGAGGGTTGTGATTCCAGTCTGTCTGAATGATTGACAAGTGTGGCTCCATCCTCACAGACAGGAGAGATGCAAGTGAAGTAATATTTCTCCAAAAAGACAGAAAAGAGTGGATTTAATGAGCATTGTTCAAGTGTGAGACAGCTCAAGATGAAAGAGCAAATTAAGAGGAAGGAAAGCATTTGTATATACAAAGGGAGGGCAGGGAACATGGGGCAGGTTGAAGCATCTACCTCATAGCCTGCACTATTTGAAAGGAGTAAATAGCTCACAAGTCACTACTTTCTTTTTCAGCATGATAGAATGGAAGTGAACAGGAATATATATATGTGTGTATATATATACACATATAAGTGCCTCAGCTTTGCTCTGCTTTGGCCTGTGCATTTTGCATAGACTATGAATGATTATATCATGCAAAATAGAGTGCATAGTGACACTATTTAATGTGCACTTTGAGAGCTTATCTTTCTCCACTTTCTCGAAACAAGCATAGTTGCTGGTGGACTCTGGCTTGACTCTCTGGATCAGGAAACACTGGCTGCTGTTGGAGGCCAGTCACAGACAGACTGGGTTGTGGAAGTGGTTAGGATAGTGGGAAGGTGACTAGCTGCACAAGATGTTTATTCTGAGGTGAAAAGAAATGGGATACTGAGTAAGCCAGATCTTTGTGCGGATTAACTGTATCTGAAAACATAAAATAAGCATTTTCCCAATGGCCATGTCAGGGTTAAGGGACTTTATTATCACTTGATGGATCCTGAGGAAATAATTGATTTCTATGGTTCAAGGTTCTTCCAACTTCTTTATAGAGAAGTGAACTGGACTTGCAGTGTAAAATTATGATGCGACTTCCAACAGCAAAACCTTTTCTTTGGTAATGGGCATTTTGGAAATAAAGAATTTCCTGGAATTTAATTCTGAGTGTGGAATTACAGGCAAGCGGAAGAAAAGCTATCTGCATTGTCTGAAATGGAGTGCTTCCACCAGGAGTAATGTTCACGCTGGTGAAGGGGTCAGAGACTTGTTCTGATTCATCCCAGCTTTGCTGTTTCTTCTCTCTGGTTTGCTATATGTGCTTGTGCTATTGAAGATGTGCTAGCCTTGTAGTTAATATGTGGACTCTGTTTTCTGACTACCCACCTTGATGTCTGCCTTGTGTCAGAAGTCTAATTGTGTAGTCTCTGCTTTTAGAGTGCTTTGTGAAACTAGCACCTGGACAAAGAACAGCTGAATGAAGCTAATCATAGAAGAGGCTGTAGTGATGCTAGTAGAAAACCTGTAGAACTCCAACTGCTGAAAGCATTAACTCTGAGTTCTGAGCTAGTCTGTTAATCTTAGTATCCTGTGTCTCTGGAAGGTAGTAGGACACCCAGTAGCTTAACTGTTGAAAAACATTTATCTCCTTGTGCCAGCCAGGGGGTGTTCCTAAGCCACTTAGGTTCTAGTCTGGGTATGACAGACAATCCTTGCTTTTATTGGACTGAATATTGTTTGTTTGTGGGAGCCATGAGTAAGTGGCTCACCGTTTGGCAAGAAAGGAGATGAGGTCCACTTCACCAGTAGGATCTTGGGAGATCCACATCACCTGTGTCTGCTCCTTGCTGTTACTGCCTGTTGTAGCTGTCACCACTGAGATTGGTTTCGATCCAGGATGAGTGATACTCTCAGACAGTTCTGCCTTGTCTTAAGAATCTGACTTAGGAAAATAAATGAAGCTACCATGTGTGTGTCTGAGCATGTACTGTTAAATAGTAGGAGTCATCAGGGATGGAATAAAAGATGCTTTTCCTCAAAGTATGACTCTGTAACAGTTAAAGCTATTATAGCAAGTAGACTGATATGTTGCTGTACAGCTCAGTGGATGGATGAGTTGAAAGCAACGGTGGGTTTATGTAGGCTTTCTCAGTGTTTTTCTAGTCAGAAGAGACTGGAGAAAGAGGATGGTAGGTTAGCAGAACAGGGAATAGCCAGTATCCTAGGTATCTGGTAGTGAATGAGTGAGCCAGCTTTTTTCTCCAGATGATGGGATCAAGGACATTTCCTTTAGCAGAGCTCATTTTGTGTAACACTGATGGCTTTGTGACTGGGAAGTGCTGTTGGCAGGATCACAGAGGAGATTCTCTGTGGTATTGCTAGTAGTGGGCTGCTGCATAACAAAGTGGTAGCAGGTAGAAATAACAGGAAAAGATGAACTTCATATCCCAGCTGGCTCACAGCCTTTTCTGAGAAGAAAGGCTGATGGCTGATGGACAGCCCTCATTTTGTGCTATTGCTGTGCAACGTTAGCAGTGATTAATCAAGTTAGCAGTGATCAGCATACCAGGAGCAAATGTATATACCATTGGCAGATGAAGTTACATGTCTGTGGCTGTGTGTGTAATAACTGCTATACGTGTACTGTACAGAGAGGTTTTTAAAAAGATACTAAAGTTACAAATTTGATCCTAAGAAATTAGGTAAGGGCAGATTTATAGCTGACTGGACAGCCCTAATTCTTCTTACCTGTGCATGAGCTTTGTGACATAGTGTGGCCCAGCATCACAGGGGATATCAGGAAGAGCTCTTTAAAATTCTAGGCAGGCACCTTAATGCACATCTCCCCTTGAAATGGACCACAATGCTTGCCATCCTGTGCACTGAAAGATGCAGGGATTTTATGTAATAAGCCACATGTAATTGTTTCAGTGCGTCAGAATACACTGATACCTTTTACCTGTATTCATTTGGATGGAGGGTATACCTCTATATAGGTGCACACTTTCATGTATGTATAATATGAGCACCAGGGAATCCATTCAGAATAAAACTACTATTCTGTATATATCTACAATATTATTAAAAATATTGAGTTAATAAATACATGTTCTTGACAGATGCATTTAGGAACCATCAATTAAGCTTGGCATTCATTAGGTGGGGAGAAGTCCAATCAGATTTCACTGACTCAACAAAGCCGCCTATAAATTGTGGGCTGTTTGTTCTGACATTTGATGAATTATTCTTCATAATCCACTGTCTGCTGCGATAAATCTAATCTTTCAGTTTTTGCTGTCTTAATAATTCTCAGAGCAACACTGTGACATTTTGTTTTCATAGAGGGGATAGAAAGGCTGGGACAATGGAAAAAAACCAAATTCCCTGTCTGTGTAGGTTGCTTTACTCCAAGGTAATGTTTTTCTCATGCCTAGAAGTCTGGTCTTGCAGACTTGCAGGAACCAGTGAGTCCAGGGACAGCTATGTGTATGTTCTTGCAAAGGTGACCAGCCTAGGGTGAAGTTTGCAACCCTTAAACCTAGTCCAGGAAGGGCATTCAGACTTTTGAAAGCAATAGGGCCCTAGTGTCAATGCAGTGAATTCCAAAATTTCTGGGAGCCACAAGCCTTAAAAGTGCTGTATCAGACATAGAACTGAGTAAGTCTTTAGCTGTTCTGTCACATGAAATAGAGGGGACATTGTAGTACATAGTGTTAAGCTGACAGCTGCAGCCCCCAAAGCTTCCCATGGAAACCTACTCCCTTCCCATTTTAACAGTGCCCCACGCTGTCACAGCTGGGAGGCTGCAGACATCATGATACCTGTGTAAATCTCAGAAAGCTCCTGCAGACTGAGTTTGCCTTAGCAAATTGCCATCCATGGATTCATGATCCAGTTCAGTGCTGTCTCTCCATCAGGAATGGAAAAAACAGATGAACTGAGTCACCTCATTAAAGCAATTACAGTTTGAAGAATCGCAGCACAAGGAGATGTGCAAAATTTACCTGCCTCAGTCACTTTCTTGCTGTCAGCTTCCACCAGGGACCTTTCTCCCAAGTCTATGATTCCCTTTGTCTTGAATGGATTTATACTAGCTTCCCCATATATATCTTCCTGTACTGCTGCATGGCAACAAAATGCTAGGAGATTGTGAACTGTTCCTGGCCATCTAGACACAATACTGTTGTTAATATAGCTCTGTTGTATCATGGCCTTTGATGAGTATCCTGGAGGCAAGAAGTTCAAGTTAATCCTGTGCTGCCTAGTCAGCCCCTTCTTTAGTAGCAAGTCATCTTATAGATTGCTATCTCCAAATACAAAATGAAAGACTTGGGAACAATTACAGTATGCTGTGATCAGAAGAAGAGATCTGCTGTGAAATTGCAGCCGAGGTTTTGAATGTTTCAGTTTGCATTGCTTTTTGGTGATAAGAGAGTAGCATCATCCCTGTTGGGCCCCTTTTTGTGAATTGTTTTGAACATCTGTGATAGGTGAAGCTGCGGAGCACAGTGAAGTATCTGTAGAGGTCCTTAGTCTGAGATGGTGTCAGCTCCTGCTGCATGCTTCCCAGAGGTGCCAGACTGGCAGTCCCCTGATATGGGCATATTTGCACTCCGTTCTGGCACATCTCTATATTTTGTTAACAGAAGCAACTTTATTGTCTGAAAGTTACATGACAGAGGTTTCATCAAGATGCGCTGTTACCAGAGACTGGGCCAGCTGTGGTTCCCCCATACTTTTGCACTCTCAGAAACTTACAGGATCTATCAGTAACTTTCTGATAAAAGTAACTTTTGAGACTGGTAAGTCTGGTGGGAAGAGCTTCTGAAGATCAGACCAGAAACTGAAGTCCACCACTGCCTCCAGCTGTAACCAATATTGGCTAAGAGACAAAGGCTATAAAAGCATGACAGGCATACAGTTAAGCTTTACTTGGTATGATTTTCCATCTTCTAGTAAGATGAAGATTATAGAGATTTCCTGGGCCAGAGATTGTATCTTGGTGTTTAATAACTTGTGATGGATTTTCTTTATTGACTTATCTACCCACCTAGAATTCTGATATTCATAGCATCCTGTGGCAATGAGTTCCACAGTATAATTGGTGGGGAAAAAATACTTCTTTTTGCTTTTTCTAATCATGCCATCTGGTAATCTTGTGTTCTAACTGACAGTTTGCTGCTCCTGAGTACTTCTATGGAGTGAACAAGCATTCCCAATCCTCTTGTCTCTGACAGAAGTGATTTCATAGAGCTCTGTGATGTTCCCTTCCCATTGTCTGTCTTTCCAGGCCGAAGTTTCCTTTGAAGTCCGGGGAAATATTTGAAGGCAGTTTAGAAATGCTTTGGTGAAGGACTCTCTTCCCCTGGGAAATGCTGAGCATTTGAAAGTCACCTTGCTGACACTACCTGTGTTGGAGTGGCTCAGCTCTGGCAGAGGAAAGGTTTTTTGTAAGTAGTTGTGGAAAACCAGAATTTTCAAAACTATCCTGGACTCTGCTGGAAACCCCCTGGGTAGGACTTGTAATGCAAAATCTTTTTACTTAGACCCTTTAGTGGCCTTACTCTGGCTATATCACATAACAGGGATCTGGAGCACTGTGCAGGAAAGGGCTCAACCTGCCAGCTAAACAGGGCTGGGCTGCTGAGACAACTTCTGTTAGTGATTCTGCATCCCACTGTACTCTGAATTTGTCCTGAATGGAGTGCTAACACATGGACAGTGTTCATCTGCTGTGGTTGCTATGGCAGAGCAGAGTCACCACATCCCACTTGGGATGTTGTTACATAGTGCTGAGCCAGGAAGGGGCTCCAAGACTGAGGGTTCTGCTCCAGCATACCTTATTAGCAGCCTTTCTGTCGAGGGAAGGGAATATACCTCTCTGTGGAGTGGGCAGGTTGAAAGCAGGTGGTAATATTTGATCATTTGCTGCAGCGCATGGATATAAAAAGGTTGGGATTAAAAGACAGTATATTTCAAAAGAAATTAGCTAGCAAGACATGCACAGTTAACATTTAAGGTTTGGAGATTAAGACATCAGGCTGGAACTTGGAATATCTGGGTTAAATCCCATCTCTGTCAAAGACTTCTCAGAACATGCTGGACAGGTCATGTATGGTAATACTTTCAGAAAGGACTCAGGATTCAGAAGTTTAAATCCAACTGACTTCCAGTAACTTCCTAAGTGTTTAAGAACAGGGTTCACATAAATACCAAGGCATTCTGATACTCGGGGTTGCAGCATCAGCTGGTGTGTGCCACAGACTTCAGGCAGAGAGGCATGTGCTTTGGGAAGGCACTTCACCATGTGAGGATGCCTGTAGGTTTCAACAGGGGACTCCTGGAAAGTGTGAGTTTGTGCAGGGCCCGCCATGGCTATGCATCTCATACGATGGTACTCTGGGCTTAATGATTGTCTCTAGGTGCAACCTCAGCACAAATACATCCTAATAAGTGTCTAAGTAGATAGATCCTGTAAGAGCTTTTTTATCAGCTCTCTGAGGTGTGAATACTAACACCAACACTCCTGAAAAGATTTTGCATATTTAAAATTAAATGAGCTTCATTCTTTAGAACTAGACAGTCAGGGCTGTATTTCCAGCCAGTGAAATTGATTCGGAGAAAACTCCAGGAACAAACTTGCCAACAGAGTTTCAAGTTGACAAGCAGGTATTCTTTATTGCGGTGCCGGGAGACACGGGGGATAGTTCCTCCTAACGTGTGTCCCCGAATTGCTATACAGGTCATCCTTATATGGTTACTGAGCATATTACATCATTTTCCAAAAGGTTTCCGGCATGCATACAAAATGTGGTGGTCTCTAAGGGTCGTTTACTTTTCCCAACAAGCTTAATTAACATTACAGACATAGCAATCATCCTGGCCTTCTACTTATCAGTTAGTTTAACTGCTCTCATCCTGGACATCTGCTAGTCCGGGATACTCCCCATCCCCAGGTCCTGTCCTTCTATTCTGCTTTTCTCACACCTTTTGTATTGAGGCTCTGAGGGCCTGAAACTATGTCAACTACCTCCAAGCACCGCAGTTATTTTCCATTACAAAGCCATCAAACTTAACATTACTTAGAACTGATTACATTTTGTACTTTTGTGCCTCCTTGTCTCAAAATACAGTGACACATTCACTTGCTGGTCAAGCATGTGCCTGGTGGGGAGCTGGCTGTACAGAAGGCTAGCTAGGGAAACCACTGTGTGCCGGGACACTGCTCACCTGTACAGCTGTAAACCAGCAGCTGGCTGGCCTGCTTTTTTGGAAGAGCAGCCCTAAAGGTCCTTTTCTTTCTTTTAAACTTTTATTAAATCTGACTGGAAACCTATGGTTGTTTCATCTCCTGCCAGGATTATAGATGGTAATAGCCAGTTTGATGAGGCCCTTGGAGACCAGCTGTGGCCTGAAAGAAGCTTGAGAGTTCCTTAAGTACCATGTCAGGTGCGCTTGAGACTGTCCCAGACCGTTGCTAATTACACAGCCTGGAAATGATGGTTAGAGTTTTTCTTAAGGGTGCTTATTAGCTGGATGCTTGTGAGCAGTAAGAGCCTGCAGCCTGCTCCAAGAACTCCCTGCCTGCATGAAATGGATGCAGCCACCTTCCCTTGGGAAGGACACTGCTCTCCGGCAGGCAGTATGGAGCCTGGCTCACCTCTTCCCTGCTTCCATGTCATGCAGCCTCTCGCTTGCTTTTGCTGTGTCAGGGAAACACAGCCAGCATCCAAGGCACTAGCTGCCTCCAGCAAGCTGCAAAAGCACAGTTTCATAATGAATGAGGGTGATTTGCTAAGTGGGGGGTCCTGGAGCCAAGCGTAATTGTGCTGCTGCTTTATCTCATCCTCACACCTGCTCGTCTAATGGCCTGGTGATCTGCTCCCTCCCCCATGTGCACGCTCTGCCCTTCTGCTCCTGGAGGATCCATCAGTTCTCTGGCCCTGTTGCAGTCCCTCCCCCTGCTGCCCTCTCCTGCAGCCTGTGGATGTACAGATTTCCCCTTGAACTGCAGCGGGGCCACGGGGTGGCTCTAACAAACATGAGAGCTAACCTGGTTTTCATATCCTAAATAACAAGTTTTTAAATGAAATCCTTCTGCCCAAAAGAACTCCTAGAGACAGCTTTCTTCAAATGATGTTTCCATATGATTCCTGCCAGAGGGAATATGTGAAGCTTTTTTTTTTTTCCCCTGAATGCATTCAGTACTGGTGAAAATGGTTGGATTGACAGTGTAGGCAATTAAAAGCTTTTGAAATAGAGAGCAGGTGGAATTTTATTTAATGTATATGTCGTTTTACTATAAATGTACCTTAACCTGATTCAGGCCAGTGAGCTCCCAGTTCTGTGCTTAACCTCTGAAGGATGTTACCACCCTTATGACAGTTTAGACTAGTAATATTGGTTGCTGGTCTGTAAAGGGTACAGTCCTTTAATATGAGTATGTAGGGTACTGAAAAAGTTGAAGAAAGTTGCAGCTTGATCTCATGTAGTATGTTCTTTGCATTTTTTTCCATCCTTATGGGATCTTAATAACTTGATGAAATGTAACAAGGGAAAGTGTAGAGTCCTGCATCTGGGCAGGAACAACCCCAGGTTCCAGTATAGGTTGGGAAACGACCTGTTAGAGAGCAGTGTAGGGGAGAGGGACCTGGGGGTCCTAGTGGACGACAGGATGACCATGAGCCAGCACTGTGCCCTTGTGGCTAAGGCGCCCAATGGCATCCTGGGGTGTATTAGAAGGGGGGTGGTTAGTAGGTCAAGAGAGGTCCTCCTTCCCCTCTACTCTGCCCTGGTGAGACCCCATCTGGAATACTGTGTCCAGTTCTGGGCCCCTCAGTTCAAGAACGACAGGGACCTGCTGGAGAGAGTCCAGCGCAGGGCAACGAAGATGATTAAGGGAGTGGAACATCTCCCTTATGAGGAAAGACTGAGGGAGCTGGGTCTCTATAGTTTGGAGAAGAGGAGACTGAGGGGTGACCTTATTGGTGTCTATAAATATATAAAGGGGGAGTGTCACGAGGATGGAGCCAGGCTCTACTCAGTGGCAACCAATGATAGGACAAGGGGTAATGGGTACAAACTGGAACACAAGAGGTTCCACTTAAACTTGAGAAGAAACTTCTTCTCAGTGAGGGTGATGGAACACTGGAACAGGCTGCCCAGGGAGGTTGTAGAGTCTCCTTCTCTGGAGACATTCAAAACCCGCCTGGACACATTCGTGTGTAACATTATCTAGGTGTTCCTGCTCCGGCAGGGGGATTGGACTAGATGATCTTTCGAGGTCCCTTCCAATCTCTAGCATACTGTGATACTGTGTGATACTGTGATCTCTTAGCCCAACATGCTCCTGACCACCTTAAGTCTCTTCTGTTTAACAGATCCTCTATTCAGCTGATAGAAAAACTTCACCAAAAGGTGAAGGTCCCTGTGTCTTGAACATGTGTCCCCATAGCTGTCTGTCATCCTAGGTGATTTTTTCTTTATACTAATCTGAAATGAGGGTCTCAAAAATCCAGAAGTAAGAGGAAAAAGAAAAGGCAGAGGGGAAGAAAGGAAAACCTTTTTTCTCTAGAGGTGTGAATGTCAGTAGGTTTGAATTATGGACCTGCTGTAATTACAAAACAAATAACTAGTTGTTTTTAAATGCAGTTGTTTTACTTAATTGACTTTGCTGCCAGGACCAAAGGGAATTAAATAAATAAATAGAATGCACCTTCCTAGTGAATTACTGGAGGCAGCTGACTCTCTATTGGAATCTAATTGCTGCAAATGCTCCAGTTTGTTGCTAGCAATAGTTTCTGTGGAAGGGGTTGAAAGAGAAGGGGTAGGGTGGTGTGGGAGGGGGCTCATTCCCTGGCAGCTGCGGAAGGGAACAGGCTGCTCCTTGTATAGTGTTTTTCTTCCTTGTCAGCAAAAAGAATATTCAGTTAATGCTTTGCATGAAGACTTTGCTTAGAAGGTCTTTATTCATATTTAATTACTAGCTCGCTGCAGCTCCCATCTTTAATTACCTTTTAAAAAGCAGGTTATAAAAATGCACTGACATTCTTTCTTTTTTGTTACTGCATAAATTATAGGCTTCTCAACCGCTCACCCAAAATCAGTCCAGCCTGTGGGAAGTGTGGGATAGGTTCCCTTTGCTGACTTCTTGGCTACCTCAGAGCCTTCTCTGCACCTTGCTCTACAGAGCAGGACAGAAACCCTCAACTAGCATTACATGAACCAGCTCTGTGCTTGAAGCCACATAACCATGTTGGCACTCCCTCCAAGCTAATTTAACAGTGCAAGAATGGCATCTCTAGTGACCATAGTAATAGTGTTTTCAGGGTCCTGGCTGCCTGGTGCTGCGCTGAGGGTCTGTAGCAAGGTTCTGTATTATGCAGGACAGATGGGCCTTTGTCCATCTCCCATTGTCTCACCCATGTCTGTTTAGGTTTTGTATTCCCCTGGTGAATCTGCTTGTTCATCTGCAACTCTCCTTATAGTCTAATCCTGAGTTGCATGACCAGAGCTACCAATAATTTCCTTTCCTGCCCATAGAGTGCTTTGCTAACCCCACCTGGTGCTTTTTGTGAGCAGGGAGCACTGGTTAATTTTGCAGAGGGTATGAGAAAGTCCATCACATGAAATGTATTTTCAGGGCAAGTCATAAGAAGCACAAACTCTAATTTTTGTCCCCCTGCCTTGAATCCAGCCCTTACCACTGCTCCTGGTCATCCTGGCTTTCACCAAGTAAGCTAGGTGACACTGCTATAATGCATGGGAATATGCAGTCAGGTTTCAGGGGTGATGGTGGGTGGCATATAAATATCTGCAAAAGAAATACATGAAAAGGGACAGCTGTTGGCTTCTGCACCCTGTAGTGACCAAGGATGCTGACCATAATTGCTCCAGCCCATTTTCAGGACAGCCTGGAGGGATCCCTCACATGCTGCCGGGCCACTCCATGTACTAGATGAAATGTGATGCTGGGGCTCTACCACAGGTTTCCATGAGCAGAGTATCTCCAGGGCACTTTCGTGCTTGGCAGGCTTCACTGGGAGTCCAAGCAGTGACAAGGCTCAGGCGGGGAACAAGGAAAGGATGAAAGGGCTGAGCCTGTCCAGCTTTGGCACATGCTATCTCTGTCCTGTGGGCTGGGCTTTCTTTAGAATAGTCTCTCGCACCCCAAGCTGATGCTTCTCTCTCTTCTTCTGGCAGATAAAAGAGCTCTTCGTGAGTTTTGAGTACACTCCCTTGGGAGCAGCATCTCTAGCCCAGGTGCACAAAGCAGTGCTGCAGGATGGGAGAACGGTGGCAGTGAAAATCCAGCACCCAAAGGTTCAAGCTCAGAGCTCCAAGGATATTTTGCTCATAGAGGTAAAACTACCTGTTGGCTTTGACTTACAGAGCAATTGCCATCGGAACGTGTGGGGGCCACATTCACACTGTGTCATGGTTTAAGCAGGTATTATACCACCATCGTGTCGCTTTGAAACCTCCCCAGAGATAAATGTTGCCTTATGGGAATAATACAGAAAGTGGTGAGGACTGCAGTGTGGGCGATTGTGTGGCTGGAAAGACTGAGGAAAAGGGTAAGAGTGAAGGAGGGCAGAAGAAGAAAACAGGTAAATGTGAATGACGTGAGAGTAAGTCCATATGAGATTTAAGAACTAGAGAGTGAGTCCTGACGTCTCTCTTCAGCCTGTGAAGAGAGACTGTTAAGTGGTTGATTAAACTGGCCTCATTTCTCCTTGCAGTCAGTGCTGTGTAGCCAAGGAAAAATCATTCTACATGATTAGCATGTATTTTTCAGTTAAATTCCAGTGTGGCTTCAGGAGGTAGGCTGAAGGGGGCTGGTAAGTGTTTAAGAGGGTACTGTTGATGCAGTGACACAAAGTTCACCATCACAGAAGATCAGGAATCAAAGATCCTATCAAAGACCCTGTGGGCACACTCTCAGAGAAGCACATCATAGCTAAAGCTTCTTTAGACATCTAAAACACCCAGCTTTGAATAATTGTGGCTAGTCTGCAAAGAAGCACAGATGGTTCCAGCTGGAGCACATCACATTGCAGCTGAATATTTATTCTGAATTTGTAGTGAAATTTTTGGGGTTCAATAAAGATATACCAATAAGATGTGGTATTTCTGTTTTGAGAACAGAGAGCTGTTTAAACTAGTTTTGGGTCCAGCTGAGGATTTGGATTTGATTCTGGTCCTCTCCAGGACTTACTGCAGTGGTTTGCCCAATGAGTTTGCTTTTGTGAATCACAGCACAGCAGATCTCAAGGGGCTTATGGCATCCTTCATTCCTGCCCAGAAAAGGATGGCAGAAACTAAGCAGTCAGGGAAGAAGGATGGGCAGGTAATGAAAGACTCTGAAACCAGGGCAGTGAGAAGATGATGTAGGTATGAGCCAAGACCTAAATCCCTGTTGGGCCGTTTGCCCTTTTAACAGAGTGTATAATAGAAAAATACCTCCCCCCCCACCAGCAGTGGTATGTTATTGTGATTGCTGGTTATACTGGTAAGAGACATTTAAACAAATGATTTTAGAGTGATTCTTGTCTTTTCTGGTTTTAGACTAAATCTCCTGGGAAACTTGAAACTAAACCAGTGTATTTCTTTTCGGCAATTTAGTGTTGTCCTTCCTCAAATAGACAGTCTGTTTTGTCATCCTCAAGATCTGTTGTGTACACACAGCTATAGGAAAGTAGTTCACAGCATGACACATGCACTCTTATTTTTTAAAGGACCACTTGTAAAGTGTTGGCTTATACCCATTATCATATCCTTCTGTAGGACTATTTTTCTGTAGGCTGCACTAAAAGCCAGATTATCTGCACTGGTCCTTTAAGAATCAGACAGATATTGCAGCTAGGTAGCAGGCTGATTTAAATATTGACGGAGATTGTCTTATTTAGAGACTGAAGGGAAGGAATCTGGATGGAAAAAGCTAGATGGAAAATTCCTGAATTCACTTATGATTTCATGGCATCAGTGCTGACTCTTTAAGAATCAGTACAGCATCTGGTAAATCCAGAGAGAGATACTTCATTATTCTTCCTACATCAATACTTACTTCAAGACAATGTTAGACACATGTCAGAAAAGGGATAGGCCAAATACTTGTTAAGTTTGTCCCTGCTGATGGTCAAGTTGGTAAATTGATTCAAAAGAGCATTTGAAGAAAGCAAAAAACAATGCATGAATTTTCTCACATCAGGCACCAATGAAATAATCCTGCAGCCCCTAAAAAGTTTATGTACACATTCATGAAGATGGCTGGTTACTTTTCATTTGGGTGACATAAATTTGAAAGGATTTATGCTTCTAGGTATAACAGTTGAAAAATCATTCAATGGTGTCTGGAACCTGGTGATTACATTTTTAAAGGAACATTGAGTTTGGAACTGACATTTAGATAAGAGAAGTAGAAACAGGGGTGGAGAACAAATGTTTTCACACAGCTGAACAGGAGCAGTGATGGTTCATAAATTTACTTTTTGTCATACATTTCAATGATAGCAGCTTTCTGCGTGTGCTTCAAGTGTTCCTCCTGCTCTGCAGGGATTTCCACCTCAGTTGCAGACATCTAGAAAGGAAAACTGTCCAGGAACACATTAATAAGTCAATTTTCATATTTAGATGGATGTGCATAACAAGTAAGGTGAAGACAACAAAGTGGATCACATCTTAATGTTTTATTCTTATTTTATGACACAAGTAGTTAAAAAACCCCAAATGTTATTTTCTTTAAGATGCGGTTCAGATTGTCAGTTATGTAAATTTGTGTCACTGGTGGAGAAACTGGCCCTTCATTTGAGCAGAAAGCATGCTTGGCTGATGTACAATTTTGATTAAGCCATCCAATTGCACAATTTTGATATTCTTCAAGAAGGACTGCTTATCACTGCTTTAAGCAAACATTTCCAGCAACCTTTCTCCTGGGCCTTTCAAGGCCCCGTGCAGCTGAATACCTGATCCCTTTAAGGAGAGAATGGCAGGTGGTGAATGTATGACACTTGCAAAACACCACCTCAGCATTGCTTAGGGCGGCTGTGACTGATGCTGAGGAGCAACTTGCCCTCTGACCCCCACCAGAAGTGCTCTCTGTAGTCTAATACCTGTATGCAAACTCCACTGTCTTCTCTGAACTGCCCAGTGGATTTTCTATGCTAGCAAAATTCTTGCTCTGCAGTGGAAGAAGTAACACTGAGTTAA